>NC_136814.1:21243759-21843759 GCF_951394365.1 Tetrao urogallus
AGGAGGTTTAACAAGCAAAATGGAATTTCTTCAGCAGCACTGGCCAAACTCAAGATGAGGCAAGGATCTTCTTTACTTTGTAAAGGCACCATCTCTTTGTAAACACATGTTCCTCTCATTTGAACTGAGAAAGCACTCAAAATATTCAGGAGGCAACCTGTGCAATCATATTCCATTGCCTGTGAATACTTCATCATAGATAGATAGATAAATCAATGGTCTTTCTTCTTCTTTTCTTTCTATTTAATAAGAAATGTATTTTCTTCAACATATCTAGTAGGAAGCTCTTTAAATCTCCCCAGAAATGCTTGAAGAACCTACAAAAAAAGCATTTTCTCTCATCTTCTACTATCTATCAAGAAGTTTCAAGGCAAAAGAAACTCAACACACATAATTGCAGTTATCATGTTTTCAGAATTGTGCTATAGACAGTTTCCCAGAAGGAAATACTGTCTTACATCAGAGACATTAAAAATAAGTATGAATACCCTCCAGTCATGCAGCTACCTACTGCGACTTGGTAAAAGCACTAGAAAGAACTGAACAAGAAATTAACTAACTTCTGATTTCCTGGGGAGAAGATACTTCTGATCATGACTGTACTTCAGGATTCCAAATGCACATTTTGGTGTGCATTCTGAACGTACACTTCTTCCCAAAATGGAGAGCATTAGGGGGTTGGACTCGATGATCCCCAGAAGTCCCTTCCAACCCCTACGACTCTGTGATTCATTAACGAAACAGCAAAACTCGTAGTCTGTTACAATAAATATTCCATACAAAGTCCTATTGTTTATATCTTGGGCAAAATGAAGTCAGCATCTCCATAGCTGTCCACATAACTGTCACCAAAATCACCAAACACATTTTACTACTCATACACATAAATCCAGTGACTATACTAATTTTGTTAAGCATTCAACAGAAATTGTGCGTTTCTAAGCCATCTTCTTTCAGGCTTACAAATCTGACTGAATTTTTAATGCAGTACAAGTTTCATGTTCTGGATTGTCAACTGGTACCTGTGGGAAAAAGAAAGCAGTAATCAAGAATTGAGCTGTAGTACAGCCAAAGCCACTTTCAACCTCAGTACTCTTGGGTAACTCTTGAGTTAGACTACAGTATGTTAGATCACAATAGTACATGTAGTTTATCAACTAGAAGAGACATTTACAGAAAGCTCTATTTTCCATTCTCTTTTTGATTAAAAAAAAAAAAAAAA
Source organism: Tetrao urogallus (assembly GCF_951394365.1). NCBI lineage: Eukaryota > Metazoa > Chordata > Aves > Galliformes > Phasianidae > Tetrao > Tetrao urogallus. Next base: position 21,244,982 of record NC_136814.1, read on the forward strand.
AAAAAAAAAAATCCATGGAATTGAGCTTCCTTAGTTTAACTTTAAAACATACATTTGCAGCATATAGATATTTATCATGTGGAAATTAACTTCCATTTTTTTTCCTCCATCAGGTTTAAATATGGGAGAGTCTTAATCAAGGTTTAGAATTGGTATTATTTTAGATTTATTCACACAGGCAGCTGTCCTACATTTATTAACACGGGCAGCACTCCCCTATGATAATGCTGCAGTGAAAACACTATACTTCTGTGTTACTGGGGTTAATATTCATGAAGTTGTGTGACAATCTAGCTAATTAACAAGGTAATGAGTGAAAGTGGAACAGTCAGGGACTGCTATGTACAAGTCATCACGCCCATCTCCATGATAACCCTAACCCAAGCTGATAAACACAGAGAGTCATACTGTGCAGACATGGCCACACAGGTTTCAGGTAAAAAAAAAGTCTGCTTGCGTGGCATTGACTTGCAAGTTTCTGAACCTTAAGTCCTAAAGCTGCTTGCAGATGACCAGAGCTGTTGTATATGCAAGACACCTTTATAATACAAAGATGCATATGAAGGACCTTAAAACATCTGATTTCAGAAAGCTGATTTCCTTAACTGAATCAAAAGGGTCAAGAAAATAACAGCACTGAAAAAAGTTTCAGGTGTTGGTTTTAGTTTGTGACTGTGTTTAGTGGTAAAAGCTGCTGAACCATGGTCTTGGAACCTCATAAACAGCAGGAAGCACAGCGTTCATTCTCCCATAACTCGATAGGGTGCTCAGAGAAGAACAACCTGGCTCTTCATGAAAACACAGAATAAGAACTGCAGTGTGACTTCAGTTCATCAGACACAGACTTCACTTACAGGGACGGCAGGTGTTTAAAATAAAACGTGTCATCTATAGCATGACCTCCTAAAGCAATATGCAAAAGAAGCCCCACAATTTACAAAACTACTTACAAACATGGAAAAATAAATAAACCCTACACTCAAGAAGAGATGAATACTAGCCATATAAAATTCAGGAAAATCTGAGAGCAGAGACTTCTCATGGAAGCTAAGGAGAGAAACATTATCTGATGGCAGCATCCCACACGGCTCTGTCCTTACAAAGCAGCACCAAAACTGTCACACAGGAAGTTTTTGTCAATCGCTCTTTTCTGCCAATATTAATTCAGTAGAAGCCAGCCATTCAAGTGTAGTAATATCACAGTGTAAAAGAGTCACCACTTACAGCTTTCACATCCATATTCATAATCCCTGAATTCACATTGTGTCTTCGCAGATCTGATTTTATTAAGGCTGGGGAAAAAAAGAAAAAAAAAAAAAAAAAAGAGAAAGTTGATTTCCAGCTTTGTAATGACATGCATTTCATGAGCACGTGCAAGCACTAAGAAGCTGCTTTCAGCACTGACTCAAAATACATCATTGACTTTTGTAATTTGAAGTGGTGACAATTGGAACTTGCTCCTCACAAGTCACATGCAAAAAAATGACAATAAAAGCTTTTAAAACATGAGTACCTAAAGCAAAGCTTAGTGGTTTTGTCATTTCCAGCATACTTCCAAATGCTGGCCTGTCTAAATCACATCACATTTAAAAAAAAAAAAAAAAAAAAAACCAACATCTCTTACATTTGAAAAACTGCACACTGTCTGCATTTACCAATTTGCTTATGTTCACTAACCTACTTTGAAGGCAAGCATCTGCCACAAATTCAGGACAAGGCTCAAGAAATGGGTGATGACTGGTTGTTCACCTATTAGCAACACCATCCTTAAAACAAAGCGTGTGGACACAGCACGTATGTAAAACTTAGAACATACCCTGCACTTCCTAGTCATTTTGGTTCTCAGCCCAGACAGAAAGTCATATACTAATACACATACATCCTAAGTCTTTGAAACATCTCAACTCCACATTTTTCCCCATTTAAAATATATCATTACTTACATTTCTGCTTAATTACCTGTCAAGATAATGCCCACGAACAGCCAAGCACAAAGAAAGAGGTTTCCTGCATAAGGACTGTAGTCTGTTGTAAGCTTTCCTTGAACAAGCGTAAAGACAATTCCAAATATCTACAAACAAGTCAATCCATTAGTACCATATCAAGAAGAGTCATCAGATTCAGACCACATCATACTGAACCAAATAATAATTTAAAAATATATATATTTAAAAGGACAACACCACCACAACGGAGATCAGCAGCCAAATCTAAGGAAGACTTAGACTCTAGCAGAGCAGCCTTCCTGAACTTTACACCACTTGAATAAATAAGGTGACGTAACCTGTGCCGATGCATTGAGGAGACCTGAGGAAGTGCCTTCAGACTCTGGGTATGTAATTTCCACTGCAAATTCAAACCCGAGTGGCAGATAGCCGGTCATGAAGAACCTGTTGAAGAAGAAAACAAGAAAATGATGGGTATGGCTTTCATCTGTTACTATGGCTATGAAAATCAAGCATCAACACCTGGTACCCAATTATCTGCTACTCTGAACTGTTTGTTTTCAAGATCTAATATGATTCAACGCTTGCTTTGCCTGCCAAATAAACCACATCTATTAGCTACACAGACATAGGTTGAGAGCATGGTGACAGAACACAAAGTAGAAACACTGAGTTAAAGCAGTCAAATGCTATCTCTGAGCAGAACTGCAATCAGCCTTCTAGCCTCCTTTCATCACTCACCCAAGCACTCCTCCAGTCACAAACACCACTATAAGGTATCCGAGGTCCAGCGTGAAGGTGAATACCACCATCCCAATGAAGGAGAGAATGTAAACAATCAAAGTAGTTTGCCTGCAACGCAACAACAATAAAAACATATTAACATTTTAAACATAAGGTCATAGCACATTGTTGAAGTACAGAAGAATAATATAAACATTATTTACTCTCTTGTTAACAACTGACTTTCTACAATAATTAAATTAGCTTCCTGTAACTCTAACTTAACCATATAATGCATTTCAGTGAGAAGACATTCATACCCCAGCTCCTTATTGCCTTAGTTACACGGCTGCTTCATTCAAGGCCAAGAGAACTACTCAGACTCTCAAGGAACAAATAATTGTACAGGAAACCATTACCTCAAGACTATTTTAGTTCTCCTTTAGTTCTGTGCTGCACCTCTTGGCCATTCTGCAGCACAATTCATTATATAAAGATCAAAACAGCAACAGCCAAATCAATATCAGTGATTAAAAATAAAAAAAAAATAATTAAAAAAAAAAATCAATCTAAGAAGTAAGTCAGAAAAATTAATAAAACATTTTAAATCTGGAATGAGGGATGTAACCCAAAACATTAAAGCATGCACCACTCATTTATAAGCCAAAAGGCATGGAGAAACAATCTACAGCGCTAGCATCCTGTAGGTTTCTACAGTGCTCACATGTGAGAATCACCAAAGGAGAACTCCTCTGCTGTCAGCAGAGGAAGCACTGCCCACTCCTGGAGGGGGCACCACAGCACAGGTGATGGACCCAAGAGCTCTTACACCAAAACAGAGTTCTGCCGCATGGTCATCCACTGAATGAAAGCCAATGTTGTGCTTCTTAACAGGTCCAGAAGTCAGACAAGAACTGGGAATCCCTCAACTGGGTGCTTTACACAGCAAGGGAGGGTAAGTTTTGAGCCTTTATGGTTTCCATGAAGAAGGAACCTACTGGGTTCCTTCTGGCCACTACACGTAGGACACAGAATACTTTTCTTGATAGCATTACATTAGCCGCAGAGACAGGAGTAGACGGAAAACCCTTCACGTCTTTGCATTCTCCACAACTCCCTCTCATTTCTTTTGGTCAAGAACCAGTAACAGAGCGTCAGACTTCTGCTGAAGCCTCTGACACTCATCTTCATCAAGGCTGCTAGAAGATCAGGGATGTGCTGCATTTTATCATCAGCTCACCTCCACACTTGCAGTATTTTTCTAACATAATTGCACCAGACTCCTACCCTTAGCCCCATACATGCCTACCCACACTTACTTGTACGTTTTAGTGTAATCCAGCCACAAACCACAAATAATCGAACCCACCATTCCTGCCACCACCAGTGTCAAGCCAATTCTCCCAGCGTTCACTTCTTCTCCCTTTCAACAAATATTTATATGGTGCTCATTAATAACTTGTTTCCACTCAGAGTCAAGTTCAGACCTCTTGGCAGTCATAAGGCAAACATTCCTATGACTCCCACAGCTGTATGATGCAAGAAACTGTATGGGGGGGTACAAAGGAAACCAAACCAAATCACCTCTGCAAATATAAAATTAAAAAACAAAAACAAATCAATACTTACCTCATAACGAGTTACTATCATCTGGTTTAACAATGTGGAAACAGAATAAAATGTTCCAGTCATAATTCCTGCAACAGCAAAAGAGCAGCTTCAGTCACCCCACATCTAGCAACACAGATCTGCTACCACAGAGTTAATCTTCTGGCATCCAAGACTCAGACCAGAGGAATAACCTTTCATTTACCATACGCATCTCTTCTCCAGACCTATAAATGGCATCTCAAATACTGCAGGGTTTTCCATAGGCTGCTTAATATGTAGTAGTTTGACATCCCTCCCTCAGCCAAAAAACCCACAATTAAACCTCACCATGCTTCTGGCACATATTGGAACTGCTCTGCCAGACAACAGCCAGACAGAACCACTTACCATAGCTGATCAGCAGAAGTACAAATGGGACATTTTTGATCAAATTAATAATTGACTGCTTGTAGGAGTAATCCTCAGGAGGCATAGATTGCAGGAGTGCTTGAGAGTGACTGGGAGGGTATTTGGGCTTCTCTTCGAACACTACGGGAAAAAAAAAAGATTTTCATTTGTATTTACCAGTGTCATGCCTGTTTCTTTCTTGAAAGATGAAGTCTTCTAGTTCAATACATTTAACAGGATTAATTTGTCTTTTCAATGCTTCCAAATATACATTCTAGATTTTCCTCATGCAAGAAACAAGTCACAGCCAGAATAGATGCGTTAATTAACTTGTTCACATCTCACTGCTGCCAGCATATAGTTAGAGCCTGACTTCACATGCAGCATCCCTAGCCCTTCACACCTAAATTGTAAGAATAACAGAAAGAATTTCCATTACATCATAGTGTCTTCATGGGTTCTAGCAAAAAACCTGTGTCCTGAGAGAGATTGCTCCACATGAAGCATGACACACAGTAATGTCTGTCTCTTAGCCCTGATACCACAGACTGTGAGCACAAGTAACCTGAGAAGAGATAAACTCAACTGCGGAGGGCTAAGTCAGATGCCCGAAGTACAACAGCATAAACATCCCCTATGGCCACAGCACTTTCACACTGTAAGAACAAAACACTTACCAACTCCTGTTAAGAAGAACAAAAGTGTGGATACTATTGCTGTTCCATAGAACATTATGCTTATATTATGTGCCATTAGATCAATATCATCAGGGGTATTTGGAACCAAGACAGGTGGCAACAAAAAGCCAATGGCAGTGCCAAGCTGTAAAAGCAAGAAAAGAAACAAAAAAAATCATTTTCCTGACATTTCGGGTATATGTATAAAGCATTAAGAAATGTCAAGAAACAACAGCCTTAAATTACTCTGCAACTTGTCTCTGCCACTCATACAAAACTAGGCTGTATTCTTAAGTGCAAGAACAAATTCTTAGACTTAAAAAAAACCCTGCATCTATTTCAGGCTAAAATAAATAAAATGTCAATGACTGTCAGAATGGCAAATTCACAACTCAGAGAGCACTCACACCAGAGATGTGCCAGTAGGCTCTCAAAGCAGCCTTTGTGCATTTATTTGCCTTGTAAGTCTTTCCCTGCTTTCCCTCCCCCAAAGGCCATCAGATTTAAGCAGTAGTCAGTGTTCACCTGAAGAACTCATTTCTCTTTACCCTCACCCTTCAGTATATGAAGCTCATAAACAGAGTACACTATTATGCTTTCTCTTAATGTGTAGGACTTTTATTCGCCATCAGAGCAGTGCTATGTAGTACCCACAATCATCCTGTGCCACCATTATTTATTTTTTTTAACCTTCTTCATGCATTAGAGAATTATGGTCAGAAGGATCAAGAAAGAACCTGCTATACCCAACTGAGAAACTACCTTTGAAAACATGGTGCTCAAAACAACTCTTGACAGGCGAACAGCCACACTCTCAGAGATAGATGTTTCAGCTGCAAGTAAGCAGCACTGCAACAGATAATGTGTGCGATCCAGGACAATCCCTGCACTGCTGTTCCTCTCCTTCCCCAGCATCAGAACTATGCACAGCCCCACACCCAGTTTCTGCATTAGTTGGGGAAGCCTTGGCCACTGTCCTGCCAAATGGAAGCCCTAGCAGCTCCTTGCCACTGGAAGGACAGCTGAGTGTCTGAAGTGCAGAGATGTAGCTGACAAAGAAATCTTAAACCTGATTGTGGATAGCAAAAAGGCACAGCATTAATTGTAGTGGGAAAGCAATAGAACAGCCGTTAATACAGAAGTAGAATATAGCAAGAACCTTAACCTAAATATTACCAATAATCCAAAGTGCACAGCCATAAATCATCAGACTCATGAGACAAGAAACACAACCTCTATTATCTTAACAAAACCACACCTAAGACCTAAGCCTGCACCAGCGGCCTTGATGGGAGTCTCACCATTTTGCTGCCACAGATGAGCAGGGACAGGGCTGAGAATAAGGTGTTGGGGGAAGGACAAGGAGCAGCACCTCATCTCCACCTGTGCTTCCAGAGGTGCCCGGTCCAGCTCTGATAAACCAGCAGGGGACGTGAGGAGATCCGACTCAGTTACACCGGCACCTCATGCCACCGCCTCACAGCACCGTCACCTCACACCGCCTATGGGGGAACATTACTCCTCAGAAATAGCGGCGAGGCAGTTGGCACAGGTGCCCAGGGACGTGTGGAGGCACCGTCCTCGGAGGCGTTCAGGAAACCGGAGATGCGGCACTGAGGGACGCGGTCAGCGGGCAAAGCGGCGATGGGTCGGGGTTGGACGGAATGACCTCAGAGGTCTCTCCGACCTTAATTCCCCGTGACTCGTGGCACTTCACACCGCCTCAGCCCACCTCCCCGGCACGCAGGTTCGAAGCCGGCGCCAGCCCCTCACCTGATTGCCCAGCACGGCCACGGAGCAGGCGGTGGAGACCTCGGCGGGGCCGAACCAGACGGAAGCGATGCGGGAGGGCAGCCCCAGGATGAAGACCTGCGCGACGGCGCACACGGCCTGCGCCGCCATGGTGAGCGCGTAGCGGCCGGGCGCCAGGCTGGCGCACTTGAGCCACGCGCCCAGCGCGTTCAGCCCCGCGCCCAGCAGCGCCGTGAGGCGCAGGCCGCGGGCGTCCAGCAGCCAGGTGGCGGGCAGGATGAGCGGCACGTAGGCCACCATGTACACCATGGAGAGCCAGTCTATCTCCGTGAAGGACACGCCGTAGAAGTGGACGAAGACGTTGCTAAGGATGCTGTACTGGATCCACTGGAAAGCGTTCACCAGCGAGTAGCAGCTGAACACGGCCAGCACCGCCAGCCGCCGCCGCGACAGCCGCGTCTCCGCCCGCCCGCCCGCCCCGGTCCCGGCCGCCGCGCATCCTCCGGGGCCACCGTTCTCCGCTTCCTTGCCGGGGAGGAAGCCGTTGTGCTGCGGGGCTCCCAGCATCTCCCCTCTCTCTCCCTCCGCCTCCCCCTCCTCTTCCTCGCTGCCGTCCTCCACCATCTCGGCCGTCTCCCCGCCCAGCTTCCCGGCAGCGGCGGCCTCAGCCTGGCTCCGCCGGCGCTCACCACCCTGCGAAGTCAGCGCTCCGCCGCCGGGCGCAAAGCAACCTCAGGCGCCCGGCGCGGGCAATGGAAGCCGAGAGGCGGGGCGCGGCGCGCTGGGAGGCGGAGCCGGGCGCGGCTGCCTCCAGCTGCGGGCGGCGGCGCTGAGGGCGTTCCCCGCGTCGCTAGCTCCAGCGCCGGGTGCGCGCTGCTTCCAGAGCAGGGTGGGAAGGTGCTGTTTCTGTATCGACCCCCGCCGCCTTTCTGCACAGAACGGTCCCTGTTTATTCCTGGTGCTGACTTGCGTTATGAGTGGTGTCGCTTGCCGACAGGCTGCCCTTGCATTCTCCATTTACAGTCTTTTACCTGAACCTCGGAAGTGTTTCAGTGCAGACGATGGGAAGCATATGGAGACAGAAATGACGTAAATAATCCCCACAACGTCCCCGAGGGAGCAGCAGCATAATCTCATTCCCGTGAAGTCTCTCTCAGTTTACGCACCCTGTGCCGCAGGGCCGGGTGGCTGCAGGTCTGTGTGTGGCACCCTCCCATCAAGCACCCTGCAGGCGGCATCCGCAGCCGCCCCGCCGCAGACAGCTCCAAGGAAACGGCCGGTGCTCCCCTCAGCCCACAGCTTTGTCTCTTTGCAGCTGCGGTGCGAAGGAATGCGCTGATGGGTTAACATGCAGATGGCAAAGATGGAGGTCTGACTGGAGGCAAAGGACGCCTAGGACAGGCACTAGGGAACGTGCCTCTGCCCTGGTCTTTCACTGCATCAAGTGCCATAGGCAAAGCATTCCTTGTTTCCACCCAACCTCTGCAGTTTGATGTGACGTGCCCCCCAGAAATCAGGCTGTGTGTGGCTCACGCGTAGCACGTGTAGGCCGTCACTTGTCACCTCAGTAAGCGATACTCCCTCAAGCCTTGCCCGGTATGTGTTTGTGTAGGAGTGGTATCGGGCAACACTACCGTGATTTATAATTCTGCCGCTCTGGACAATGTGCCATTATAAAAATGGATTGTTCTCCAAAGAGCATTAGGAAAATACCAAAATATTTAAGTTTGTTACTGGCTTCTGTGGGAAATCATTTTGCATGTGCTCAGCAAATAACATACTGCACATTGCTGGTGCATATGTTTGAGCCTAATCAGATTTGTGTATGAGTGGTAGATGGGCTTAGCCACCAGCCTTAATTTTCCTCGCTAATTATGATTTGGTATTTTAGTTAACATCAGGTGATCTATTTAAGCCACAGTTCCTGATCTAATTTAGAGCATGAATAATACTATGAACAAATTCTTCAAAATTCTAACTTGGCTATATTTGCTTTCCCTGAGCACTTAGCTAAGACACGGTAGTGATGACTGCAGGCACTGTGGATTTTTAGAGACTACTGGAAGCGAATCTTGAATTCACAGACCACAGATAAGCAAACTGCTTTTTTTGCAATTAAGTTATCTATATCAGATTCAGGCCCTCTTTGCCTCCTTCATTCATTCCAAGAAAAAGCCTGGTCTAGCTGTACTTCTCTTGTACCAGATCAGGTGCTGGGTAAATTCATTTATTCTGGCTGACTTCAGAGTTTAAGTGCTACTTGCTGCAGAAGCACAGCTTTATTAAAAATAAGACTTTGTTTCGGTTCCTCTTCTTCTTAGACATCAAAGCAACAGAAGAGACTGCTTTCACTTTAGGTGTGTCAGTGCAACATGTCAGTAGATGTGCTGAAAAAATATCTTGAGGCCACATCTTGATACTTCCAACAGTATCTGTTTGTGGTCACTGGAGCCTGGCCGTCTACACTGCTCCTAGAGCAGTTCTTAGCACAAGGTTGGCATGGGATAGTCAACGTTCAGTATTTAGGATGAGCTGGGAGCTCTCCCACCCATCCAGCTCATTCAGACATAGGAGCATTTCACTCTGTAGTAGGCCTTGCAGCTGAGGAAAGGACCACAATTTTTGGGGAACACAGGTATAGTTCTTGTTCTTTCCAAAGAAGGTGTAAACAGTGATCTAATTTCATTTAACTTTTTTTTTCCATTGTATTTTAGATGACCTTGCAGTTCATCCAACAATAACATTTACCCCTACAGACATAGGAAATGAGGCTTTGTTCTTCTCTCATTCTTCTTTTTCCTACTGTTACACTGCTGACAGTGCAGCAGGCAGAGTTAGTGCTGGCGAATATGCTCCGAGTAAGATTCAAGTTCAACCTGTTCTAGAGCTGCAGATGCGTCTGAGCTTTCACTTTCACAGCAGACAGACAGCATCCTCTTTGCATCACAACACACAAAGCTTCGTTTGCTTGCAACACAGGAATCTCGCACAGAAGAAATAACTGAACACCTTTCTCAAAATGATGTCTGAGGCAGTGCAAAAAGCACCTGGTTGCAATGGACGTAACAAGGCAGTGCAGATGCTTGGTATGAGGGAGAAGAGGCACAGCCTGGCTTGCACCTCAGAGGATACGTTGCCCTCAAAGCAGTGGAGATCAGGAGACTTTAGAGAAGATCCTAAGCCTGGCAGTAGAATGAGCACCTGGATGAAAGTTAGCTCCCATAAGGAAAGTGGATTTTTTCCAGAAAGAAGTAAGTTTCTTCATAACTCATCAACTTGAAGTTAAGTATATCACTGCCACAGCTACACTGATGTTAGTAAAGTAAAACCAGGCTGACTTTGATGTGGTAAATTCAATGCAATTTCATCTCTGGGCCATGTGATTTATCTCCAGAATTACCTTTCTAAACAGGAAAGGAAAAGGCAGAACAAATTAACAGCAGTAGGAAAAATCTTTGATACTTGCATACTAACTTTTTACACTGCTGTATTTCATAGGCTTCACAACCATTACTTCTGATTTACATCTGTTTGCGTGAGAAGCAGGGCCAAGGACATTGTTAAACAGCAGGAGAAAGTTCTCCTCTGAGAAACAGCCACTGGAAGAACTCACTTAAAATGTGCATCCTTGGAGTTCTATGTTTCATGGATAATTTATGAAGCAAAAAACAGAAGACTGGTGTCAAGGTTTGCAGGACAAATTTAGCTTAGAACTGCTGCTAGCCTTTTTCAATCTAGCCTCTCATCCAAAATCTGACCCTGTTACTGTAATATATTGTCAATTGAAAAAGTGATGTATTTTCATAACTATTTCCAAACTTTAATCTTTGAGATTATGCCTTCTTTGGATGAAACACCATACAGAAGTTGCCTTTTTATTTCATTCGGAGCATATAACAAAACAAAGGAAAGTCAGCTATGCAGTGCTGCTTTCAAGGCGTAATTAGCTTCCTAACACTCTTAGTCGCATTCTTCTTCCAAACCTCACAACAGCATCGAAGCCCTCCACCTAGAAATCCATAAGTGTGTGTATCTTGGTGAAACTTGAGCCTGAGGGTAGGAATCTGAACTGAACATTTCATTGGGACTGGCACTGTAGAACACTGCCAGAACACCAACACTTGTTCAGAAATAAAATTGGAATTTTCCAATATTTTATTGTGTGCTCCTGGCACACAATTCAGTTTTCCAGGATTTTCTGTTTGTAATGTTTCAAACCGTGTCAGTCTTTACTGTCCAGAATTTAAATGTTATTTTACAAAGCACTCAACTCCCAGTTACACTGATCGCAGTGCAGGGACAACCTCCATTGAAGAAATGCACTGCATACCTGTCTTTAGACAAAAAATTATAATAATAATAAAAATCTAACAGCAGCTTAAGAAAGTGATTTCAGAACAAAAGATCTGAAGTTCCAACTGAGCTGGAAATGAACTATTTTAGCAAGATATCAAACAAACCTCAGTAAGCTGGACTTGAAATAAAGCGGTTAAAGAGTTGCATGTTTAAATTTCTTCATTGAAAGCTGTTAAGAGAATACAGGGAAAATGTAAACATCCTCTTCCTCCTATGCAGTCCTCATTTCAGCAACATTCGCCTGCTCTCCCCACAGCATAAAGCCTTAATCTCTCTCACAGAATGAGCATCTGCAATACAAAGCACTTAACTGAAGTTTGCTCAGGTGCTTGTCTGGGCACCTTAATTTTGGAACATAATTGCCCATAGCAGGGATGTTTGTCTGTGACCTGTATGCAAATTTTTTATACTGGCAGGCACACAGAAATATACCTTTACTTAAGCATCAGAGAAAAGTTCTCAATTTTCAAATATGGGGAGTGATAAGTGAGCAGGGTACTCTTCTGTAAATAATATTAGAAATTAGCATTCTGAGATGTCTCCATCCACACAAAAGATGGAGAAATGTACATCTGGTGCTTCTGTTGTGCTGCCATCTGGTTTTGCTTTTGTAGTCTCAGCTGTCAGTCTGTTATACGTAACAGAATTTTTCTCCTGAGTTTCCAAGCAAAGCAAGTGGGGAAAAATGTTACATACACAGAATTTGTGTTTAAAATAGATAGATAGATAGATAGATAGATAGATAGATAGATAGATGGATAGATAGATAGATAGATAGATAAAAAGTGAACAAATCCAGTAGGTAAAATGTGTTGGGTTCTTATTCAGCATGGATAAGAGCTTCTTCATCTGTCACAAAAAGTGTAACCTCCATCTGAATCCTTTATAAACAGTAAACAACAACAACAGTGCCCATGTTCATAACAATTAATAAAAATCATGAGATGCAGAGGGTTGCCTTTAAGGAACATTCTCATTTTCAGCAAGTACTCATTCATCCAAACAGTGGTTAACTTTTGAGAAAAGCCTCAAAGCATTTTTTGTTGTTACTGCACAAACTCTTCCCCTAATACTCTGTTCTCTGCAGCAACAATGGCAGACAGTCTCAATCTCAAATTCTTTTGTGAGAGAGATCAAATGACATCAGCCTCAGTTAACAAAGGACTGTGGGACAGAAGTGATTAGAAAAGCCATGTTAACATTAAGAAAAAAGTGCCATGTGTCTGACAGCTTTGGTAGAATGCTGAATAACTGGCCAATGAAAGCATCATTCAAAGGAATAAGGATAAAACATCACCTTCGCTTCTAGGAGGTCTCAGATAACTTGAGAGCTGCAGCAATTTAATGTAGTACACTTGTGAAAAAACACCATAACAGGACTTCAGTTTCACTCTCTTTTACTACCTGCTTCATCGCAACCACGTGCACACTCTTTAAAAATCAGATGGAAGAGAAATGTGGATTTGGATCTACTGAGAGCCAAGTATGGAAATGTACTTGTATTATAAAGACAGATTGCTCACCCGATCTTGAGAAATGTTGTTACTCTTACTACTGAGGAAACCCAAATATTTACTAACAGCTTGAAGTTCCCAATTGCTCTCTGAAGAAGTTATCAGCAGGAAGAGTGCCATGTTTCTTAATGGCCTACATCTATTCCATAGGGAAGATGTTGGCTGACCTCAGCATAACTAATAATCAGAGGGATTTTTTTTTGTGTAGACTTGAATTAAAACAAAACAATGCCTGCCCCGGCCCCTGGCTGTGATAGCACATTATGGAAAATGCAATAACATTCCTGCAGCCTACATCACTTGAACAGGAACTCAGCCATCCAGACACCAAAAGGGACTTTTTCTGCTCCTTTGTTGGGAAAGCACTGCAAGCATTCTTCAAAGACCCCTTTAGACAGCTCTCTTTATAGTACGCCCAGCAAGATTCAGACTGTTTCAGATTAGCTGCAAAGCCAGAACATCGCAGGGAAAGTTCTCCTCCCTTTTACTACAGGGAAAATCATTTGGTGTTCTCCAAGGTGTCGATGAATGCATTCACTGGCATGCTTTACTGAAGCAGCTATCACATAATCTCAGCCTGAAAGCTGACATGCTGATTTACAAATTATTTATCTTTTCAAATCCTTGTGGCTCTTCTCATACGAAATAATAAGGCCAGTAAAAAAGAAAATATTGTGTTACATTATACTAAGGCTTTTCAGTGCATTACGTTTAGAGAGAGCACAGAAAGAGAGTTTTAAAGCGGCGTACGTAAGGGGACTGACCTACCTGTTTTTGACTGAACCTATTTGTTTGGACCAAGAGAAGCAACCACTCTTTGGATCCATTCTCCTACATGGAATCTGTTTAATTAATTTCTGGTGCTGCTAAGAAAACAAAACAAGGCAGAATAGCACATGACAAGGTCAATCTCACTACAGAAATCAACATAGCAACATTCAAAACAGGAACCAGATCTGCCAGAGTGGCATTCAGACTGTTTAAGCTTCTGGAGATAATCCTGTATTTCCAATGAACTGCAAATACAGGCTAAACAGAGCATTTATGTTCCTTAAGACCCGAGATGGCACAAATGGCTGGCAGCTTTTAGAAACCCTAGGAGAGGAATAAAGAGGAATAACTTCGGTCCTGAGAATAACTATTGATTGCTTACTTCTCTTCATAGGCAGTAAGATCTTGAGCCCCTTGGAGCTACGCACAGGACAAAAGCTGTGTTGGACAGCTATGCACAGGACAAGAGCAAGCAGACTCACAGAGCTCATGAAAAGCCATAGGTTACTTGAACATACTGGTGAAAGAACACCCTGCTCAGCCCCAGCTGGGCTGGTGGCTTGGGTGCACCATGATCAGCAACATCCCCAGGTGCCTGCTCACTGTCACCTCCTTTTCTTCCTCACTGCACAGTCAGTAACTCTCATGGCAGTGCAGCTTTTCCCAGGGTAAATGTCTGGGTGCTAGAAGCAGCAGTATTTCAGTGGGTAGCAGTGAAGGTGAAGAAGTTCAGCGTCTCAATTCAAAGCACTTAAAAACAACAGCCTGTGGAAGGCTGAGCTCCAAGCTGCTACGTGAGGCCTTGATCAAATCCCAGCATCTCATTTTCACTCCAAAGGAAAAACAGGTCTGCAGGGAGCACTGACATCACCGATACTTTCCATGGCATGTAAGCCACCCTTGGTCACCCACAGTCTCCCCATCAATCACTTCTCCTTCTGCATTGATTCAGATATTGGAGAACGATAGCGGGAAGATAAAGCAGAAGGCCGAGCCTCATGCAATCTAATTATAGCGTGCTGAAACGGCTTCCAGGAACTCTGCAAGGACAGATACCCTGATCGTGCCTTGTAATGTAAAGATAACAGCTGGGTAGGTCCCCTTCCAGGAAAGTACTAAAGGTTCACACATTGTGATTACATTGGTACCAGACCAACACCAAACAGCACCAGCAGCCCTGTGCTGGAGAGCTTCCTGAGCACAAAGCCACGTGTCCAGGCAGAGATGCAGGCACCAGTCTGTCAGCAGAAGCAGTGGGTACACAGACATCTTGGTGATCAGCTCCAAAGTTGTGCCTAAGTCTGTGTCCTACACACACTGCTAAATAACATGAGGAGCAATACTGACCTTCCCCCTCAAGGGAAGCAATCATTTGCTGGCTGAATGAGAACACACATTTTTGCTCAATGTAATCCCATGCCTTCAAAAAGCAGTGTCTCACTGAGCAAGTTCATTGTTCTTATCTTAATTACTTAATTACTCCAGGAGAAGAGCATTATCCTGTAGTGATTTCCCAGACCACGGACAGCTGTACCTTTCCACAGATCCTGATCTCTATTTTTTTAACAATTTTATCAGCATAAGTCACATCAGAAGTCAGGTGTAAAGGTATTTTCACATCTCCCCTTATACTGACTCACTCCTGATGCTGCTCTGATCAGGCTCCTCTGGCTGGATGGCTATTATCCAGCCTCACTTTTGCAGCAGTTATGCCAGGTCCAAAGGGTATACATGTAATAGCTGGCAGTAAGCTGTATGAGGACACCTCCATCCCAAACCACCCTCTCTCGATCACTCAGAGTGGCTTTGTGGGCAGATCACGTGGACAGCACATGGCAAAGCAATTGTGAGCTCTGATTTTCTCCAAATATTTATTTTCTGCTCATCACCACAGGCAAAATGCTATTTCCTTCTTGCTCCTATTTGCACCTATCTGAAGTTTAAGAAAATCTTTGGAAACGCTGTAGTAGATTCGTTTGTTTTTATTGTTAGTGCTCTGGGCACCTGTGTAGATTTAGCTGTGACCCTTCCCCACGTGTATGAACTGCACACAGCATGCTTATTTACAGGAACACAGTCGCATATAAAAACAAGAGAAATTTGATCTTGATGTTCCTGAGGTTCATATTTATGAAAATGACCTTTTTGTTGGTGGCGGTAACCGGTGTTTTTTCCTAAATATTGACCCACTGGGTAGAGAACTGCTATCTGCAACAGAAGAAGGGCTTTCAAACAGATACAGATCTTCCTTACAACAATCTGTTTCTAAAGGTTTGTCAGTCTACACAAAAATAACACAACTAAGCTATGGGTGTTAACACACTAAGAGATCTACACAAGAACAAGATTTGTACCTCTCTCTCATCCTCCATCCTAAGTCACCTATAAAGGGCTGAAAGCTGGACTCCAGATGGGGTTCTCTAAGAACAAGTAGCCCAGAGGCATGCTGGGTGGTGCAGCCATGCATTAGGAGATCACTGGCAAAGTCCCATTGAGAGAAAGCATCCCTCTATCTTTTCTCTCCACTTGCTTCACTGAGGACCTTTCCTCTGCTGTGTCATGCAGCTTGGGACAAAGCTGGGACTATCACATGTATAAACCCTGAGAGGTCCCATCAGATAAGTATAACCTGGTTACCATCAAGAGGACAGTACGGGTACTAATGAAAAACAGTTAAGAACCATAACATGGGGTCTCCATGGGGAGACTGGGTAGAAAGCCCATAAAGTACCTTACAGCCAATCTGAGATGTGCTGGCTAATTGTCCTTCTTGGATCTCTTAGTGGATCATTGTGTATGCAGTAAAATACTTCAGTGCTTGCTTTGGCTTATTGTGTGTGAAAGTGTTTTGTGCGGATGCCTCATTCCAGATTCTGAACATCCTGATACAAGGAGCCTCTTCAGATAAAGTCCCACATACATACATGGATTGGCAGTGGATGTTTTCAGAGAGTACTGACATCCACATGTGCAGGTTACATGGTGCTAGCACAAAGCTCAGCTTCCACTCGGAGCTCCCCAGGCAGGAACACTCCCACAAAACAGAAGGGGAGTTATCCAGGGGTGCTTTGATGGGAGCTCCCCACATGGTGCTCCATTTAACTTCTTCCTACTGTGCTCTGTTCGCTTCCTCCTTCTTTGTTGTGTGTCCAGAAAAACTCTGAGCTCAAAGTGCTCTCTCTCTGTATTTATAGCAACAAGCCTGGGCCAACTGAAACTTCAAAGCCTCCCTTTCCAGCGGCGCACATCACAAGGACAGGCCTTCCTGCCAGATAACCCCCAGCCCTCCAGTTTCCCAGCCATGGCAGTGTAGTGCAAGGAGGTCTGGTCCCACAGGGTAGTACCACAGCAGGGATGAGGAAAATGCATGGGGAGCTGGGAATGAAGCAGCTGGGAGTGGGGTGGGACTGCAGGGCTGCGCTGGGAGCATCACAGGGCACATGCAAGAGAGTGGGACTGCTATAGTGTGGAGGTCCCTTGGAAAGAAAATCTCTGTGCTACTTGTGCAGTGTGTTCTCTTCTGTTAACACAGAGACACTGTCTGATCTGTGCTGAGGGTGGGCTGATAAGAAGCCAAGCATCAGCTTTAACTACTCAGAACACACAGCCCTGGCACGGCCAAAATAAACCCAAGATCCTAACATGCCCTCCTAACATTAATGGAGACAAAACCCAAGTGTAACCCATCACGGTGCCACAAGGAACAGCTCTGGACAGAGTGGGCTGCATGTCCTAGTGCCTCAGTGTTTTTTTCTCTCCACCATTATTTTTCCACAGTTCCACGACTCACAGGAGCACGGACACAAAAGATGGCTAGCACTCAGGGCAGGAAGGGAGCTCATGTCCATTGAAAACCAGTCTTGGGGCACAAAGGGAGGGATAACCACCTGCTGGAAAGGAAAGCACTGAGACAATGAGGTGCTGTGGCAGCCTGTAACTTTTCTTTGATCCCAATTGTGTCTTTTTTAATTCTATATAGAAAGCAAAGAGAAGGATAACAAACCTTTCTGCTAAGCCAGTAACTTTCTTAAATTCATTTTCCTGCTTTGTAATGGAAACAAAGGCCCCAGTCAGCATTAATGAAAAAAAAACAAACAAACAAAAGCAGAAACTCATTAGTGATAAAACTTGCATTTCCAGCCAATTATTTACTGTTTCTGCTTCTAAAGAGCCTACCTATGCACTGCATAGGAGCCAGCTGAAAACACTTCCAGCAAACGCCTTTGGTCAATTTGTTCAAACTCTTATCACAGTGAGTAACAGGATAACACATATTATCTGCTTAGCCTTATTGTCACCTCCTCACTTGTTCCCACATTAAAATCTTGAAAAACTACTTAGCCTCACAGCTTGCCCCAGTATTTGGCAGAAGCAAGCCTTCAAGGGAAGTTTCAGAAGGGCCCTGCGAGGTTGCTGCATCTGCAGCCCTCCAGAAATGAACGGCAAGCTCACTCTGTGGAAAGTACATTCACATCACTGTCACCCTGCATCCTCCTCATGATGTGTGGAGCGATGCATTCATGGTAATCCTGTACACATGGGAATTCCTCATGCCCATCTGTGTGCTGCCTTTTAAACTTGGAAAGCACCAAGTGACACGGGGCTTTTCCTCCAGCAGGAGCTGTACCCACCAGAGCTGCACCAAAGACTGAGCACTGAGTAATGAATGAGGCACCCCGAAGGCACTATTTTTCACAAAAAAATCACAAACCTTTCTTCATTTTTCTATCACTCCACGTAGAGTCTTCAAGACAGACAAGAAAAGCCATACTACCAGGTCTGCTGTTGGGAGTATTCAAGGAAAGAATGATTGTTGAGGGTAGAGCTCAGACATGACCATTCTTCATGTTGCTGGGAACCTCAGGAGCCACTGGGCAGCTCATTTAATATTTCTGTGGCCTGATTTTCACAGACACAAAGCTGGGGACACGCAAGCACTGCTCTGCTCCTGGAGTGCTGTGAGAGCTCAGTGGCGCTGCTGCTGGCCCAGCAAGCTAAAGGCATGACAGAACAGGAAAGCTGCATCTCCACTGGTTCTGAGCTTTCTCTCTCATTTCCCCTCAGGATTCCTGAAAGCTCAACTTGACACTCAGCTGAACTTCCATTGAATCTCTCCCTCAGCACATTCCTGGCTACTCCAGTAGCCCATGCTACACAGGAAGGGGACAGGATTCATCCCAACAACCACACTGGCTGCAATAGCATTCAGCACACATGTGCTTAACCTCTTTGCCACACACAGAAAAGTTGATCTCCTGGGAAAGAGAGCTGCTGCCCTCTTCCAGAGCCTGCTGCCCTCAGTGCCAGCTGCAGGGCTAGCAAAGCCAACCAAATAGCACCCCAGAGCTGGTACAACTCCTTGTCCTTCTCCATACATGATTGCATTCCCATGCTTCACAGTCAGAATGAAGCACATGTAAGGTAGCCTGTTATCACCTGCTTAGCATCTCCTGTGACATCATTAATATCATATAATTCAGGACTATGGCACACCTGTTCCCTAGCACCACCTGGAGGCAAACTGCATCATTCACTACTTCAGTGGAACTGGTGCCTGTAGACCCAGGATAACAAATGGCCCTAACTACTCTGGGTCAAAGCTTCAGGAGACTCAAGCTGTGCTGATCTGCACGCACCCTGTAACATAGACTAATTCTTCAAGTTTTGTTGTGTGCTGCAAGACTGCTTAGAAACAAATATTTAAAGTTGATAAAGTAATTCTGGGTAGACCACAATTGCATTTACCACAGTGCAGAATGCAGAATACCACAGTGTGGGTATGCCTTATACCACAAGGTTTTGCTCCCATTTCTATTTTACTGGATGGCTGACACCTTCTCCATCTTAATCCACAAAACAGCAAATAAAAAACAAAACAAAACCTTCTTCTTGACCTATAAGGCAGAAGTAGTCAGCTCTAAGCTATTTACTGCTAGCAACCTGATATGCCAATCAAGACAATACTCTGTCTCCTCCTCATCCAACCCACAGAAAGGCAGACATCTGACGAATTCAGAATAGGGCATTACAAACCATTTTCCAAAGGGGCATTCAGGAAGATGCTTAAGCAAGAAGACAAGAAGAAGCCTAACCTGGAAAATGGTCTGTGTGCCCAATCTTAAAGCCAAATACTCTTGCTCTTGGATTTTCTACCGAAAGTGGTCATGGACTGAACCCCCAGGGAGATAAAGCCTGTACCTCCCTACTTGGCCCTCAGAACAAGTGTCATTAGTAATTCACCTCTTCACTGTTTAAGTCAATACAAATTTCAGCCCAGTATTTTAGCACATTTCAGTTCATGCAAGGTACTGTGAGACAACACAATATCCAGTTTTTAGAACACTGGCAATCATAGCCGAATCCACAGCAGACAAGTCCCTCTAAGACCTCAGAACATTGGACTTGTTGCCCTTTCACATCCTGATACGGGGCAGACAGAAGAGTAGGCCTGCAGATAAGACCAAATCCTAAGTTCTTCCTTTGAGAGCGATTCAAAAACTAATAAAAGCACACTCCTCTCAAAATAACCAAGATCTGAACAACTGTTAAGTTACTATAAGCAAGGGAAAAGGAGGGGGAAAGTAGGACTGCCATTCTTTCCCTCCAGCTGCATATCAAAAAGAATTGGAGCTGCTACACCTGTCCTGCTCAGAGCCCTGTCTGACTGACACTCAGCGCTTCCATCCTTCTGGGGTTTTCAAGCAGGTCCTAGCAGGGCCACAGACAAGTGACTTCCAGTCAGTGGAATGAAGAACAACGTATCTTTATCACATTGAAGAGCCAATAATGCTGTACACAGAAAACCTCTGATGAACTCAGTATATTTGTTGTAAATTGTATCTGTACAACACTGTGCTCACTTCTTGACCTCTCTGATAGCAAAACTCAAGGCCAAGATGTGTGTTGGTTTTATTTATTACATCATAACCAATAGTTTCAGCAACATCAGTTTCTAAGTCTATACCTGAAGGAAGTTACGAAGTTTGGGGAATACTTTCAGTGCATTCTGTGTCGTCGCTTCTATAACTTCTTCAACTGGAATTCCTTTAATTTTAGCAATATATTCTGCAGCAATGTAAACATTTTTTGGTTCATTTCTCACCTGGATTAAAAAAATAAAAATAAAAATCAAACAGAGCAAATAACAGATCCCTCCAGGTGGCAAGTGCTTCAGATTCACTTCCTGACACACCTTCAGTCACACTGTACCTATCTACGGTACAGAAATTACAGGTATCTATTGTCCTTGAATCGTATTCCCCTTATATCTATAGCTATTTCTCTGAATTGTGTATTTCAAAATTTCCACCTGGCAATCTCCTTCATCCCCTGTCAATGCCTACACTCCTCCTCTCTCCCATGCTAGCAACTAACCTCCACAAGGAGGAGGAGTCATTGTGGATATACAAACATAGAAATCCCCCCCACCATTTACCTGTTTTTCAGGCCCCAAAGCAGGGGAGTCGGTTTCCAAGCATATATTTTCCAGAGGTAACACTTTCACAAGTTTCTGCTTCTTGAAGACAATAAAGAGAATTATTAAATATTTTATGCACTTACGCTTGTGGGGAAAAAAAATATAAGATATAAAGATAAGCTCTGCATTTAAAAGCAATGTTGAAAGACTCTGATGCCACTGTCAGTTTACTATCAGCAAATTCAGAATGGCAGCAAGAATACCAGGAAATGCCCAAGATGTCCCTTTAAAAAAAGAATTATCTCATTTTTTCTGACTCTAAACACCTGAAGCACTTTTACCTGAATACCGGATCCTTTATTACTTTATCAAATTATGTGATTATATTGCACAGAATCAGATTGTCAATGCAGTTTTAGTCTACCACTTTTCTGTATATACAGCATTTTAATATCTTTATTCCCCTTTCTGCTTTTACCATTCAGCTCCAGTTTGCTCTCCTTTCTGCAGCTTCCTGCCCTCATCCCCAACCATATCCACCCTCACAAACTTCCCACTTGACTGATGCCTTTTCTCGTCGTGTATTTCCTGAGCTTATCACAGAAAATGATGATGGTGCAGGATGGAAGCAGACTGCTGACTGATCTGAGAAGTCAGCATAGTTTGCAGCAGCCCACAGTAGAAACAGAAGCAGCATTTCACTGAGTCGAGGGCTGAAACTGGCCAGTGCTGATCTTAAGCAGCGTAGCTGATGCTTTGAGCGGCGTGCCATGGACTAATCAGCATTTCTCAAAGACCTGTAACTTAGCCAACTGTAAGGGGATTTCCTTTTGAACAAGAAGTGCCATAGCAGTGAGATAGAAACTAGTGCTTTTCCATGTGTCACCTCCCTGCTCTAAAACATTACAGGATCAAAAATGTCCAAAGAAAAGTTCATCAGAATACAATAAAATGAGGGAAAAAAAATGCTCATTTTCTTAATGATTGCTTCTCATGAATAGTTGAATTGTTTTAGCCAAAATTTCTGCCCCAAATGTCCAGCTATGGCAAAAGTCCCAGACAGAAACACAATCAAAGTAAAAAGGCAGTTTTAACTGAAAGCAGGATCTTCTACCAAAAAGCATCAAGTGACTATAATCACATCTCTGTGATAGTCTTTTATACTGAATAGACTTAATGAAAAACAACCAAACAACCAAGCATTCCTTCGAGCTGCACAGTAAAAATGTAGTTACACAGTAAAAATGTAGTTACGTTTGCCAACGTGTTAAGCTGCCAACTACTGCCTGCAGTCCCCAAGCACCGAGCAGGAGTGATCCCCTTCAAGTGTTACCTGATCACTCCTTATAATGGAAGGAGGAATGGAGAAGAAGTATCCAGCTTTCACTCCTTCCATGGCTACAGATGGCTTCCCATCAAACGCATGAAGCAACACCTTTGAAGCACCTTGGAGAAAAGAAACAAACCAATTTATTAGCAGGGTTTACAGCACGTTCACAGTGTCTGCTTCAAACTGGACCTCAACCCCACCAAAGAGTGGATACAGAATCTCCGCACCGCTCTTTACAAGTTTCTTGGGCACAAAATGATAGGAAAGCATTACAAAACTGAAGAAATTCTACGAAATTCTGTTGGCAAAAAGTAAGAAGGGAAAACATGCATTAGAAACATACCTTGCTCCTTTAAGAGATTAATGGTTGGTCTTCCAGCTGAGCGGGAGTGAACATTTCTGCAAAGGAAAGAGAGAGAGCCATAGCATTAGGAAATTAAGCAACAGTATTTGTATTTATTTTTCAATAAACATACATCACAGAATCATAGGGGTTGGAAGGGACGCCTGTAGGTCATCTAGTCCAGTTCCTTGCTAAAGGAGGCTCTCTAGAGGAGGCTGCAATGAACCAACAGCATGTTGGGAAGAAAACAATCTGTGTTAGCACTTTTACCAGGAAAAAAGTCTACAGATGTGTATTTAAATCATTTTAGCCACAGTGAATATTTAGCAACAACACTGTGAAGACAGGCTAGGGAACTCCACTGTATTCATGGGCAGAATTCAGTAATTACGTCTCAAGCTGGAGACTGTCAGGACACTAATACCAGTGTAAGCCATGTAAGTTCGGGAGGCTCTTAGTAATTATAAATCCTGGGAACAATTTACAGAGGTTACTGAGACCTGGAAAACTCTCCTATTAGTAAAACTTACAAAGGCAAATCCAGTTTTCTTGCTAACTCAACCTGCTTGATCAGAACCTGTCTTTGTCCTTCCTTCTGTTCATCTGTGCTGGCAAATCTAGGAGTGAAATCTAATCCAACCTACGGTACAAGAACAAAAGTGAGAAAGTTGCACAGGTCTAAGGCTTGACTAAATCACAATAGCACAGAGAGAAAAAGAAAAAAAAAGTTTCAAACCTGCAAGGTATTACAAAACATATTTATGAAAGATGGCAATTAAGAAGGTTGTAGCCACACTGTAGCTTAATTCAGAAAGGAATTCATTCTCAAGACAAGACTTTCAATTATGAAAGCATTTGAAGGCAGCGACTGTATTTAGCATTTTAATCTGTAAGCAGTTTTCTGAGTTTTTATATACTATTAAATATTATTTCAGATAAAATCTCAAAGCTGGATCTCCAATCTAAGCTGAATTTCCAACTTGAGCCTGTAACTTAGTCCTATCTCTAGCAAAAAAATTACCCATTAATTTTATAGCTTTTTTATCTAAATACATTCAAGCAGAATTTAAACCTCGTCAAAGAAGCCAAATTTACTGTTATACAAACCAAAAACCTGGTTAAAGAACAGGAACAAAACAGAACTACAGAACATCCTGAGTTGGAAAGGACCCACAAGGATCAACTCCAAGTTCAACTCCTGGCTCCACACATGACAAGTTTAGCCAAGTTCTCTCAACAATTGCCTTTCCTCCAGCAAGAACCAGCCACAAACCCCTCTGCTACCAACATACCAAAGGGACAGACTCTACCCTAAAGTTTTCAAGCTTCGGTTTGTTTATAAGGAAATACAATATAATAGACATTGTGTGGGTAGAGACAGACAAGGGATCACGAGAAAAAAGGGACTTATGTAAGCCACCAAGGCATGCTGAAACCATAGGTTGGCCTGTGTTGCAGAAGGGAGAAAGGACCTGAACAAGGGTAACTATTTCCTAATAACAATATAATGAAGGAAAACAGGAATTTGGGCAAATCTATGAAGGAGAGCACGTTAAGAGAATTACTGATTAGTTGTGGGGTTTTTTCACATGGCCAGCAATGTTTATCACATATACAAAGCCAAGCATTCACTAAGATTTTGTAACTCTGGTGGCAGATGCTGCCAAAGCCATATACATTTGAACCCATTTTGGAATTCTACTTACTTCTCCAATTGCCACCAACTTATCTTTGTAGAGTTCTATAAGTGGCAATGCTGCATCCAGATCCTGCAAGAACAAAAGCAACCCTCACTGACTTTGAGGTGGAAGCTTTATAAATGCAAAGTTTTGATTAATTTGGATTTCTGGGCCACAGGGGCACACTGCTGGCTCACGGCCTATCTGTTGTCCCCCAGGTCCTTATCAGCAGAGCTGCCTTCCAACAGGTCAGCCCCTAACCTGATGCATACAGTTATTCCCCCGTAGGCACAGGACCCTATACCTGCACTTGCTGAACTTCATCAGGTTTCCCTCTACCTTACTCTCTAGCATGCCGAGGTCTTGCTGAGCGGCTGCACAGCTTTCTGCTGCGTCAGCCACTTCTCCCAGCTTTGCACCATCAGCCCTTCCCTTCACGCCTCTTAAATTTTGTACCTTAAACGTGCTATCACTGGAAGTTGAGCTATCAGCAGTATTTCAAAGACCTGCAGGATTTTCCTGCTTTACTCAAAGACCCCTCCTTTCAAGGTGAACTTTTCATAGGACCAGAAGTAGTAACAAAGCCCATAGTCTGGTCACGTTACGTGGCTGCAGGCAGTTCTTCAAGCTCCCCAGGTTAAGGACAAAAACTGGTATTCCCAGTCCCACACTAACAAAGGGCCATCTGCAAACAAGATGCATTCTGTTCACTGTAAGCAAACTGTTCACTTGGGATTTTTAGAACTGCTTTCCAGCAGCATCGCTTCTGGGGCCAGATGGCTCTCAGTGCTGCTGAAGTCACACAGGCAGATGCTATGCTGGAGGCCCTGGGGTTTGGTCTGCTGCGTCCTCCACTTTACAGAAACACAACTAACTGGAAATCAGGCAGACCAGGGCAGCCCCCTGCATCTCCAGCGCAGCCATAGCATAGAATCACAGAACTGTTTGAGTTGGAAGGGACTCTCAAAGGTCATCCAGTCCTTCTTTACATCCAATCTCAATACGAAACTCCTCTCTTTTAGTTTAAAACCAAGTCCCCCTGTCCTAACACAACAGACCCTAATAAAGAGTCTGTACCCTTCTTTCTTACAGCACCCCTCTAGATACTGAAAAGTCGCTGTCAAGTCTCCTTGGAGCTTTCTCTTCTCTGTTCTGAACAGCCCCAGCTCTCTCACCCTGTCCTTGTAGGAAAGGTATTACATTCCTTGAATAATTCTTGTAGTCCTCCTCTAGATACACTCCAAAAGGTCCATGTCTCTCCTGTACTGAGAACTCTACATGTGGACACAGTACTCCAGGTGAGGCCTCACCAGCGCAGAGCAGAGGGGCAGGATCACCTCCCTCACACTGCTGGCTGTGCTTCTTTTGGTGCGGCCCAGGATCCGGTTGGCTTTCTGGGCTGTGAGGGTGCATTGCCAGCTCCTGTGCAGCTTGCCATCCACCAGTGCCCCCAGGTCCTTTTTGGCAGGGCTGTGCTCCACTCTTACACCCCCCAGCTTGTGCCAATAGTGGGGGTTGCCACGACCCAGGTACAAGACCTTACAACTTGGATCTGCTGAACCTCAAGAGGTTCTCCTGTGCCTCCTGCTCAGCCTGTCCCTCAGACATGTCCACACAGCAGCACATCACAGCTGCACCAGGCAACCCGCCACTAATTTACCTTTAAAGTAACGCTGCGTTGCTCTTCTGGAGAAACATCCTGCACAGGGTGAACGCCCAGACACGGCAGCACGAACCCCGGGAACCTAGAACAGAGCGTCGGGCCGAGCCAGTCTGAGGCGGGACCGAAAGCCGACCGAGCAGCGGGGCGGGCAGCACGGTCACAGTCCCGCCGGGCCGCGGACGCCTGGCCGTCGGCTCGCACCTGTCGGACAGCTCCAGCACGCCGCGGAACTCCCCCGCCTGCTCGGTCACCGCCACCAGCGCCGCCACCGCCGCCTGTCACAGCCACAAACAGCGCTGAAGGCCGCGCTGCGCGCCGCACCTGCCGGGCCGCGGGGCGCGCCTCACCTGCCGGGCCGCCCGCACCACGGCCGCCACGTCCTGCAATAGACACGCAGCGCCTCAGCGCCGGGCCGCGCCGCTCCGGTCCCCATCCGCCCGCCCTCCCCGCGGCGCCTCACCGACTGGAAGCAGGGCGCGGAGAGGTGGCAGTGACAGTCCACCGGCCTCGCCGCCATGCCGCCGCGCCGCGCCCGGCCTAGGCCTCGAGAGGGAAGGGGCGGGGGAGTGGCGGGTTGTGCTTCCGGGCCGGCATTTTCGGTTCGAAGGAGGCGGGAAATGGCGGCCGGGCCGCCCGAGCGGCGGGACGCGCGGGTGCGCTGCTGCTCGCGGCGCGGCCTGGACGAGGTGGTGGGGCTTTGCGCGCCCTTCCTGCGGGGCCTGGCGCAGGGGCAGCCGGGCGGCGCCGCAGCCGCGGACGACGCGATCTGGGTATGGCACCGCGGTTGGCGCTGACCGTTACGGCTCGGTCTGCCGCGTCGGGCGGTCGGCGAGCGGCATTGCGTGGGGTGGAGAGGCGGGGAGGCACGGAGGGCGGGGCTGTCGCTGCAAGAACGGTACGCGGTGTCCGGAATGCGCTCGAGGAGAGCACAGAAGCTGGTGAAGGGCCAGAAAACAGGGAATGGCTGAGGAAACTGGGGCTGTTTGGGCTGGGGGAAGTTTTGGTCTGCAAGAGGGGAGACTGGAGGGAGACCTCATTGCTCTACAACTGCCTGAAAGGAGGCTGCAGCGAGGAGGGGAGTGAGCATAGAATCACTCGGGTTGGAAAAGACCTTAAAGATCATCGAGTCCAAAGGGAGAAGTGATAGTATGTAAGGAAACAGCCTCAAATTGTGCTGAGGAGGTTTAGTTCAGATGTCAGGAAGAATTTATTCATAGGAAGAGCTGTCACGCATTGGAACAGGCCTTCCAGGGACGTAGTGGAGTTCCCCTGCCTGCAGATATTTAAGAATCACGTGGACGTGGCACTGAGGGATGTGGCGTAGTGCTGCACTTGGTTGGTAGTGCCAGGTTGATGGTTGGTTCTTCACGATATTAAGGATTCCGTGATTCTTGTCTGCCAAGCCAAGCAGTCATACTGGAAGGGTCCTCTGTGCTGATGTTGCACATGTGTGTCTAAAGCATAACTTTTCCAGCCTATGCATCTCTTGCAGAACTTTGAGGCAGCAGTGAGAGAGAATGTTACTATTAATGGGCAGCTCTGGGCAGAGACATCAGCTGACTCTGAACCAAGCAGTACGTATGGTCTTTCATTCATTTTACATGTGTTTATATATTTGGGGTTTTTTTAGACGTGGTATTTTTAATTGGGCACTTCTTCCTCTAGTAGAGTGGCAACAATGACACTCATGAAGCAGATGAAATGGAACTCAAGCTTGGCTGCGTCTGTATAAAAAACTGAAGTACTGCACAGCAGGAACATGGTTCTTGCAGAGCACTGTTTGTAAGGGAAAAGCAACTAAAAGGTATAGCAAAAAGTATCTGTGACAGAACAAAAGGGAAGACAGCTTTGTTAGAAGGAGCACTGTTCTGGTTGATGCCTATAGCAAGGTGCTTACAGATAGGCACAGTTTTAGCTCGCACTATTATGGTACCTAAATAACTTAAAAGGATCTGCTCTTTACTAGAGAAAAGTAGTTTAGAAATGCCCACGACATCTGATACTGACATGGGAAAAAAAATAAAGTTCAACTAATTTTAATAGTGGCTGTCTTGCTAGAAAATCTGCAGAAAGATTTTAGAAAGTTTAGAAAGTTGCTATTCCAAAACAATTTTTATTCAGGTTGGGAAAGAGCGTGTTCCACTTCAATAACTTTTCTCATAGGAATAAAGGGAGTATACAAAATCTGGTGGACCAGGGCCTGCTGATCTATTTTTAAAGCTAGAATGAAGCAGTAGGATGGATCCAACTGTGGAGGCTTCAGCTCTACACAGGGAAGTTAGTGGTTGATTGTTCAGATGGTGAACTTTTCTTCCTTGTGGCTACTGGAATTTCCTTTACTGCACCATATCTGTTGCCTCTTGTCCTCAAGCTGCACACCTTTGAGAAGAGCCTGCCTCCATCCTCTCTAGAACCACCCTTTAACTAGACAAGGATAACAGATTTCTCCTGTAGCTTTTTTCAAGCTGAACAAATTCCTGTATGCTTCTCATACATCATGTACTCCAGATGCCAAGCCTCTTGGTGTCTTGGTGTTCTGCCGTTATCCAAGCAAAGATGAAATAGTTTAGGTAGGTGGAAATGCTGGCTGGATCACTGAGCTCAGAGGGTTACACTGAGGGTTACAATGGTTTTTTTAATGGCAAGTCTAAAAAAATAAAGAATCCCACCAACTCTCAAAACTTGTTTTTAACTTTCTGAGGTTAATCATCACCTGATTCTGCACAGCTTGACCAAGAGAGGGTGCTCAAAATCCATTTGTTACCACTAGATTGACAATAATGCATGGCTTTGCAAGCTGTGTTTAACATTATTGGAAACTGTGAATGTAAATTCTAAGAAAATGTCAAAGTTCAGTGTAAAAATTATAAAACAAGACCACTGTTGGGGTTTTAAGCCTCCGCTGATGGAAAAAAGAAATATAGGTGTGCAATGAATGAATGTAGAATTATGCATTCTCAGTTATGCAAGGTTAGAGTATAACATTGAGATGTTAATTCTGTTTTCTTCCATAACTCATAATTTTTATGGTCTGTAATGATGGCTTGTGACATCAGAACAGTGCAGGCATTTATTTGTCCAAATGCTGAAGGCACTTATAAAACAGTGTATTAAGCTTTAAAAATTGTCAAGTTTAACTGCAGTCTTGGAGAAGCTGAGTACTTGTAGTACAGTAACAGAAGTCAAAATACTCATTTTCTACACATTTAACCTAATCTTGACTGGAAAAGAAGGCTGTGAAAGTTGGCTCCTATCAGATGCAGTCTTTGGCATCAAAGCTCGAAAGCAGACTAAACTTTACTTTTCTGTCTTCCCATGAAGTGCATCCCAGAGGAATATTTCTGGGAACAAGGTTTCGTTAAGGTGGTGGTACATGTTATCAAAAATGCATGGATTGATTTAATGATTACAATGTATGCCTGTGTTCTGTATGATACAAAGTCAGTTAGCCTTCAGATTACTGCTTGGACAGCTGCATCTTGTTCAATGCTTGTAAATTACACAAAATTAAACAGATCAAATCACTTTTCTTGCAACAGCTTGCATTGTTTCTTTCAGTTGAGAAACAAGTTAGCTAAAAGGTAACCACTTCTTTGTGAGACTTTTGGCTTCAATTCGCAATGCTTAGAGCATTGGCGATTTTTTTACCCGCTAGAGATCCAGGACAGATGTATTTATCTTCATTGAGAATCATAGAATTGTTCAGGTCTCAAAGAAAAGAAACATTGTAGGTAGGAGCATCATTACAATAACTTTGTTGCAACTTTGT
This sequence comes from Tetrao urogallus, assembly GCF_951394365.1. Taxonomy (NCBI): domain Eukaryota; kingdom Metazoa; phylum Chordata; class Aves; order Galliformes; family Phasianidae; genus Tetrao; species Tetrao urogallus. The sequence goes on from NC_136814.1 coordinate 21,274,920, forward strand.
TAGGTGCCAACATCAAAATTCTTGAAGATCAGCTTGATGAACTGATAGTAGAGACAGCAACAAAGCGTAAGCAGTGGCCTAAGAAGATACTGGTGCATGCTATCCAGACCATGAAAGCAGAGCAAGAGATGTTGGTGAGTAACACAGATGTTCAGAAAAGCTTTGCTTATAGTTGCTGATGTGTGTAATTTGAAGGAACAAATCATCAAATGTTGACCTTTAAGTTTCTTCCCACAGTTGCATTTGATTTTGTCATATAATGAAATTTTTTCCTTGCGTGAATTTGCATTAATTTGTTCTCCAGTAAAATAAGGGTTATTACAAACTGCTGTGACTACGAATGAATTAGGCCCATGTTACAGTTCAGCAAATTACTGAGGCACATTTTTCCCACATGATGATTTGTGCTTTACAAGTCAGTTTTACCCCTATTTATCTTGTAAAATTCAGGTGTCTAAAGTTCCTATCTGAAGGCTGGTTGAAGTACTGTTACAATACATGCAGGCATATATATTACTACATGCAGTATTTGGCTTTTTAAAAGATGTCCATGTTTTTCCTAAGTACTTCTGTTGAGCCAGTAACTACACTGAATACTTTCACTAAAGAAAGAAAAAAGGTAGTGTGGATTATGAATAGGTTCATCAATTTCATTTTTTTGACACTGAGTGTAAAGTAATCATTGGCATTGGGCAGCCCAGTCATGTTCTTAGTTGCTAAGTTTCTTTTCTGCAGTTACATTAGGACTCCTTTTCGCTTACTTGCAGGTTAACTAGACATCAGTTTTCTTTCTCGTATTCACTTTGCTACCCTAAAGAGCTGTGAACTTCTCCCTATCTCCTGAAGTACGTTTTTTAAGTGTCCGACTTTTGAATACATTCTTAAACCATCTTGGTTTTCTGGCAGGTTAATGGCTTAATGATAGGTGCTTTATTATATGATTTTGGAGGAAAAAAAACATCTGAATCTTTAGGGGTAAAAGACAGGGGTTTCTGGACTATCTGAGCCATTTCTGTGTGAGCACATTTGTGAACAGATGGAAGATGTGAACAGATGAAGAGAGAAGAAGAGGACTAGGGAAAATGCTCTTCCTTTCTGAATGGGACTGATGATAAAGCACATGGAAAAGGTCAAGAAACTTAGTCCCTTCTTTGCCTTTGTCTTTCCTGGTAAGATTTGCCTTCAGGAACCATAGGCTTTCAAAACCTGTGGGAAACAGTTGAACAAGGAAAACATAACTTGAGGGAATGGTAGACGAGTGTCAAGTTAGGAACATGGTTGTGCTGCTATTCAGAGGGACCTGGATGTGCTGGGGAAACGGGCTGACAGGAAACTCATGAATTTCGGCAAAAGATAATGGTGGGAGGAGAAATAACCACATGCACCAGGCCCAGCTTCCCCACAGCTGGAAAGCAGCTTTGCCGAACAAGCCCTGACTGACAAGCTGACTGTGAGCCAGAAACGCGCCCTTGTGGCAAAGGAGGCCAACAGCCTCTTGAACTGCATGAGGAAGAGCACTACCAGCAGGCTGAGGGTGTGATTCTTTCACTCTTCTCAGCCCTGAGGAGACGCATCAGAAGTACTGAGTCCAACTCGGGGCTCCTCAGCGTGAGGAAGATGTGCACAAATTGAAGCAAGTCCAGTGATGAGTCATTGGTGTGACGGGATTGTTCAGCCTGGAAGAGAGAAGTCTTGGGTGTATCAGCACTGTGTACAAATATGCGTGCAGTAAGAAAGAAGCAGTGTGACCCATGCTCATCTCAGTGTTCGGACAGTGCTCTCAGACATAGGGCTTGAATTATGGGTGGTCCTGTGTGGAGCCAGGAGCTGGGCTCCGTGATCCATGTGGATCCCTTCCAACTCGGGATATTCTGTGATTCTATGAAAACTTGCTATTGCAAAACACCAAGATTTAACAAGACCTTTTGATCATTTGGAAAAGGAGAGCTATGTTCCACCTGAATCCTAAAGTAGATGACTTACTTAGGTTGCTTCTCAGACTCCTTTATTCTGCAGCTGACCTTCTTCTGTTTTTGTGAATGGTTCCTTCGGAGTCAGAGCTGTTGCTTTTCCTGGGTTGTTCAGCAGATGGTAATGGTTCTTCCAGAACATGTGGATTTTAATTTAGAAATTCTCATGCTTTAATAATTAGAATTCCATAAACTAAAGGAGATTCTGGAGACATGTTCTCAGTGAACTTATGTTAATCAGATCATTCTTTCTAGTAGTTGAGTATCTATAAACTAAACATCTAGTACACTCTAAATAATTCCACCACCATCTCCTTCTGTTAGCCTTTCTCCATTATTCTAGCTGCCATGTATATATTAGATATCTGTTAAAGCAAGGGAGCGTTTCAGATTTTTTCTGTTTTGAATTTGCAGAAGCTCTACCAGCCTGTCGTAACGCCAGAAGAGATTAAATCACAGCCTTCTCAAGGTAATGATTTCTCAGGGGAGGGCAGCAGTATACCGAGGGAACACTGCCTTCCTTCCTGCCTAGCAACAAACATTTAAGAAGTTTTATTTCTTTAAATTTATTTATCTTTATTGACTATATTTACTAAATTAGCTAAAATAGCTGGAAGTTTTGTTATAATTGAAGTATTGCTGCATTAGCTTATTAATCTGTATGCATTTCTCTTGTTCTGAATGCTCTCTGCTGTTATATACTGTGCTTAAAGGCAGAAGATGCCACTATGAGGGCACGGAGAAGAAAATGTCAAATATTCACTTTCTCTTACCTCTGTTCACCTTCTGTTCTCACCTCTTTTCTTCACCATTGGGTGGAGGCAAGATGCGGAACTGGATGGACCGCTGACATTATACTTTGGCCAGTCTTGTCTTCCTTCCTATATAAATACTAGAAATACTTCAGTCTCTCTTCCTAATCAGGCGGCTTCCTCGGGGAATTGAAAGCTGTCCTGTGGTATCACTGCTGATAGGGTTGACTCTCCTCACTTGTAAAGCATGTATCAAATTTTATTCTGCTTATGTAAAACTGTGAAAGATGTCCTAAGTTTGCTGCATGCTTTGGAAAGGTTATTCCTTGTTCTGAGGCATTTGTACAAGGTGATGTGTACTTTGCAATAGTAGAATAGGAGGTGCTTTTTCTGTAGCTGGCCTAAAGAAATGCCTTGCCTGTTTTTATGTACTGAAAAATGACAGAATGTATGTAGGTTGCTTCGTAAGTAATGCCTCATTTTTATTTTTTTTTCCATGCAAGTTATAACAGATACAAACTCTATTTGATAGAGCAAATTCTTAGCTACAAAACAGTATTTTTCAACAGTCACCACTGTTAGCTATGCATTTTAGCCAGTGACGAACAAGAGCCTGAATGTGCACTGGTAAAAATCTGCACCCATGGAAGTAACCCACTGTTCCACAGCTACTGTGACAGTGTCGTTGCTAGGAAAATGTGGCCCATGCAGACCATCTTTCCTTGGCCCAAACAGATGGAAGTCAGAAGGCACCAAATCTGAACTACATGGTGTGTATGGTAGGACAGTCCAGCTAAGATTGGCAGTGTGTTCCATGGCTTCCAGACAGATATGGGGCCTGCTTTTATTGTATTGCAAGAGAAAGGTTGCTCTATTCCCTGGCCTGGCTCTGGAAGTTCAATCCTTTGGCTTAGTCGGCATCAGGATGTAGTGATCAGAGATGATGGTTTATCCGGGTTCCAGAAAATCTAGAAGGATCACTCCTTTCCTATCTCAAAAGACTGTGCTCATCACTTTACCTACTGAGGGCTGCATCTTTGATGGGGAAGTCACGTGTCACTGATCCATAGATTGATGTTTTGACTCCAACTCACAGTGATGACATGATGTCACTGATAATGATGTGATCCTGGAAACTGTCACCTTCAGACCTGTACTGCAAATTCAGTAAGTTCTGACAAACTTGCATACAGGCATTCATGAGACACACTTGGTGCAGACTTTCCAATATTGCCACCATCATATCCAATGCTTTGAAGCCGATATTCAGCTCTGAACACAGTTCTCTGGTTATAATCTGCCAATTTGTGTGGATGAGCTGATCTAGGTGCTCTTCATTTCATGATGTGACAGCTGTGCATGGCTGTCCAGAACAGGCTTGTATTTCATGTTGGTGTCACCACTGCTGAAATGCACCATCCACTTCCTCACTGTGCTCACATCCACTGTCTGGTCTCCATCAACATTCAGCAAACACTGATGAATGTCAATGGATGCCAGTTTTTTCTGCATGGAGGAATTCAGTGACACACCTTTGCTTGATATGCACTGCCATGTCAGATGCCATTTTGTCAGACTGCTCCTCTGCTGCCGTCTGTCTCATAGCAGTGACATGTAATGGGATGTCGGCAGGAAGGTTCAGTCTCTACTGCCACACCACCAACATCTGCCTCTGATGTCGCGGGCCAACGTTGTAACATAGGAGACATTACTTTGGGAGCAGTCTTCGTACCAATGCTGTTTTAAGTGGACAAACATGGTCAGAGAACTCTCTATGGATTACTTTGCATGCTGTAAAGCTGGTGTAACAAGCAGAGGTGTTAAATTAAGTTTGAGAAGCAAGGCTCAGGCTTCCAGCTCTCACTCTGCTGATCTGGCTTCACTCTAGGCATCATTTCCTCTTTGTAAACAGGAGATGTTGCTTCCAGAAGTGCCAGCCTGTGCAGCAAAGCAGCTAACAGGATCAGCAAAGAGTGTCACTTCATGTCTGCATTTCTTTTGGTTTCTAGTGTGTAATTCTATGCTCTTCTCATATGAATTAAGTACTCACAAGCTAGTAAGAGCTTGCACTACAGTCTTACCTTTTCATGTTAGGTAACAGCAAAGCTTCAGTCAAGACAGCATAGAGTTTGTGCTGAATATTAGTATTATGTAGTATTTGGGAAGTTTATGTATCCCAGTTTAGCAAGTACAGTGGCCAGAAACAAAAAATGTTTAGATTACTCAATACCTTTCATTTCCTCTTTTCATTTCCCTATGTTTTGGAAAGCCTTGAACACTGAGGAATATACTGCTGTCCATGTAAAGCTGAACTCATGCAGGCAAATTTCATTTAAATGTGTGCCAGTCTTTCTGTATAACTGGAATAATCACTGGAATTATTTTTACTTAGCTCCTTCCTTACAACTTCACAGCCTTCTACTCTGCATATTCTACTGTAAGAATTCATTTTTATGGACATGTTCTTTTAGAGAATGTCCATCATAAATGTCTGTGTTGCATTTGAAGAGGCTACTACTTGAATATTTTTTCTTCCAAATTCTGAATGATTGTGCTTTTTAGCATCCATATCCATATACAGACAGTGTTTCCTAAGCCAAGTTTGATAAGCACTGGTGACACACAGCACATGCAATTTAACAAAACACTGTCTCTTGCTTCATACTACGTTTCAGCAGGAGGTCACTGTCACCCTGCACTAGAATGCAGTGATTGACTTAAATTATCTTCAGTAGCATTAATTAGATTGACTTCAAAGCAGATTGGTGTTTTGCTCTGCAATGATTTAGGACTGTGTGCACCATCTGATATGGTGTTCTTCTGCAGGCCCTGGTGACACCCTACAGACAAATACTGGTGGTAGGTGAGACAACTTAGTTCCCAGATGCACACTTACTTAGCTGCTGATTTTAAGTTTTTCTTGATGGCATAGTGCCTCAAGCAGGACAGTGGCAGAGAGCATGCAAAATAATATGTAATAATTTTAAAACTTTATAATAACTTTAAAACCTTAACTCCTGAACAGAAGAATTATTATTGTTTGTAAATCAGTCATCAAAAACGTGTATTATGTTGATGATCTTATTGCTACTGCAGTCAAATAATTTCCCCCAGTGTTCTGTACTGCTGTCTGCCTCAGTCTTCCTGAAAGCTTCTTTTTCTTCCTTTTGTTGTTAACCCAATAGAATTAGTGCCTTGGTTCTTTTTTACTCCTGCTTGGAAATTAAATCAGAATGAAAAGTAGCTTTTGTTCTGTTTTGTTTTGTTTTTCTTTAATGAAAGCTGAGTTGTTGCTATCAGGCTGAAGTTGTAAGACTGAGGATTTCCCCCCCTCCATTAAATTATTTTCCTTCATGTAATTTTCTCCACAGTTATGTTTATCCTTTGGAAATTTTTTTCCACAATGTAATATGATTTTGAAAGATTGAAAAACAGATCTACTTATTTTTAACCTTCTCCTTTATACACATACTGTTTCTGTATCTCATGTTTTGGACAAGCTATAGGATTTCTAGCAAAGAACTCTGGCTTGCAGGAGTTGAGACCTCTATGCACTACTGCACTTTGCATGATTAGAAATAATAAGAGTAAGATGAAGCACATCAGCTGTCATCACCAACGCTAATTAAAGAGATATGTTGTACGCTTAATTTTACAGAGGGACTCCACTGCTTCTCATGCCCAGTGTTAAGAAGTCAGTAGCAAGTATCAGGGAAGGAGGGGAGGAGTTATGTATCAGAAGCTTATTGGAGCTTTGTGTTTTTCTCAGATGCTTACCTCGCAGATCTGAAGCAGGTGACCGAAATGGCATCCGAGCAGATTGGTGAGGCAATGAAGGTGAGATCTATGTGTGCTCCAAGGGGATTTTTTTGTTTCATTTTGTTGTTTTGATAATGTCATGAAATGAGGGTTGTAATTTATCTTGGTTGTAGATTTGTACAAAAAAGCCTGCGTGTACTATTGAAGCAAGTACATATTTAGGTTTGTATTACTGAAGTTACACCTATGAAGAATTCTCCCTCAGTTTTAGTAGGAAGGAAGAATACCCTCTGACTTTAGCAAGTGTTTCTTACAGAGATTTTAAAATCTGCAGCATTCAAAAAATATCTTCTGAAGATCATCTCTGCAGACACTGAAGCTTTTGTGCCTGTCAGAATCTAATTAACATATCTCCCTCATTGTAACCATTGCTTTTCCCATGTAACTTGAGATACTTGATTTGTTTTTGCAGTCTCTCCCAGCCCTAATAGAACGAGCAGAAGGTTTTTCCCAAGCGTTAACTTGGCAACCAACCTTGGAACTCTGCAAGCTGCGTCAAGAAGTCTTCACTGGTTGTAATGCAAAGGAGGAAAATAGTGTCCAAAACTTTGTATCACCAGCAGAAGTCACACCAACAGACGCTGATACCACTGACAATCCTTACACTTTGTTCAAAAGAAAAAAAGCTGCAGATACACCACAGAGAAGATACTATCCACTTCGACGGAGGAAAATTACCCTCAGCATGTAGATTTCTCATTTAGAATTTCAGGATTGGAGATTCAGAAATATTCTCATTCAGTGTATTCAGTTTAAAAAGAAAAAAAAAAAAAAACCACAAAAACAACAACAAAAACTTATTCTGCTCTCTAATTCAGTGCTACACAAGGGAGATCCTTGATTATTTAGTCTTTTGATTCTTTTAAATATTTCTCTTCTTACTGATACGCTGGTGGTATTATGAAAGCCTATATGAACCAGTCACTGCTGATACCCAGCAAGTATGTTTACTGATTAACTCTCTTCTTTGGCCATTTATTACAGCATTTATTACCCTCAGCCTTCGAGCTTCTCAGAGCTGTGCAAATGCTTTATGTGTGTGTGGGCACTCCTTTGGTAAACTAGTAAGTGCTCATATACAGCAGGCACATCTCTGAAGATGTTGGAGAGTGTCTAATTCTCCTAACCATGCTTCATTTAAACTGAGTTTGGATATTTAATAAATAAATTTAAAATACTTTCAGACTGGAGCATGTGAAACCCACCAATTTTAGTACAGTGTTTTAGTTTTTAGAAAATCCATGTGCAGATCTAAAATTGATCCCTCCTGTTCTACCTCTCAGGTAATCTTCTAGATCAGCAGGGCTCATTAACAGTCATCTTGATTTGAACTTGGAATTTTAATAATTATATGCATTTCCCCGCAGAGTGCTCTACTGAACAATGATTTGACCATCTGCATTTTACCATCTGATATTTCAGTTTGTGTAAATAACTGATCTAAGCAATCTGGGGTTTTCCTGGACAATAGATGTACACATTACAGGATCTCGACTTGGCCATGCGTTTGTGGCATTTGACTAAACTTACCCCAAAAAATCTAAAACAGTAGAGATTAACAGTAAATGGGATTAAATTGAGCTAGCATTTTTTATTATAAGCACAGTAGTACCTAGACATTTACATAGTAGTATTAAATTAAGCATTGTGCCTTAGCCACTGCAAACTTTTTCCAGCTTATGACTGCATACGCTTACAGTAAGTACTCGTGTCTAACCAATATGTCATGTATTCCCTCCTGCAGTACATGGAGGCTGATTTGGAAGCTTTGCTAACGGAATGTAATGTAGTGAGAAGGCAGGTGCAGCTTGATGTCTAGAGACTGACAGTTTTCAAGGAAGTGCGTGACAGATTGTAGCGTCATTTATGTTGTGAAGGTGAGCACCTGTAACAAGGCTCTGTATATTTAATCGTATGTAAATATCTCCTATCACTTTTGTATATACAAACTTCTGTTTTTATACAAAGTAAATTAAATCAACTAAGAAAGATCAAAGATCTGGATGTCTGTCTTAGTCCCGCAATACATGTTGACTGAACAGTTAGTGTATTAGTGCTTTAGAAGACATCTGTGTTAAATTTTGGCTGGAGTAACTGAAGTAGTTCCATTTACTGCCTTTGAACTTACGACTGCTATTAATCACAAGGCTACAAAGCCTCTAACATAAGAGAGGACAGGATGTGAGAGGGACTGGAATTGCAAAGCTGCGGAACGTGTGACCGGGATGGTTTTTCGCACAGTGAATTCTGGTTTGTTTGAATGTGTGTGTGTGTTCTGGTTGAAAATCCCCACTGTTGCACAAATGCATACATCTTCACCAAGCACTGCAGGATTTTGCATGTCTATTGCAGTATTTAAATATTTTTATGTTAATAGAAATAGGTGTATCTCTTTTAAGAGGTCCCATCTCAAATGACCAACGTAAGACAAATGCCTTAGGAAATAAGGAGAGCAAGCAGTGTGGATTAAGGGCTAGTAAGTGAACGAATGACTTCATCCTACGGTGCCTGTTAGAGGTAAGAGAGTGCAGGGCAGCTGGTCTGCATGGGTTTTGAAAGAAGTGGGAATGGATGTCTGCTGCCTTGATCTAGAACAGCCAGGCCTGGTTCTGTGGCCCTCCTTTTAATCACAGCTGGGTAGAAAAAGAAAACTGCATCTGGGAATACTGCCCAAATAACTGATATAAAGAAGAATAAAGAACACCAGTTGATGTCCAGTGCAGTGCCTCAGCTACGAATTTACAAATCTTTAGGGTTGCTTTTGGCCATGCAGCAGTGAAAGATGTCAGAGGACCTCCCTTGAAATGAAAGCTAGGTGATGAACTGAACTTCATGCTTGAATGTTCATCTGCTTTCCCAATGCTTATTAAAAATTTCTATAGCAATTGATATTTACAACTAGCAGTGTCTGCAATCTGTGTTTTCACTAACAGAAATACATAAAATATTCCTCTTCTTCTCCCCACCCACCCCCCTCCCCTTCTGGTAGTCTTTTGTCCTTCAGCTAACTTCATAGAAATCAGCACTGTTGTGCAAGAAGACTGTCTATTCAGGTTTCCACTGAAATGTCACAACGTCCAAGCTTCTTATTTTTAACTTGGGGTGAATTGGTATTGCATCAAGAAACGTCTGGTCATTTTTCTTTATATAGCCTCTGAATTTTGTAAGGCAGCTCAATGGTGAAGGATGCTTGGGAATATTTGCAAACTTAGTTTGAATTTTGTAGTTATTTTGGGTGAGATTAAACATCTTACCGTTTTTAGGACGTGCTGCCAAAGGCGTGCATGTTGCCAGGTGAGCCATCTATACCCAGGGAATCTTGCAAATCGGCCTTGTATCCACACACTCTTACTGCATGTCGTTTTTAAACAGAGGCGATGACACCCCTCTTCCAGAAATCTTCATGCAAACACCAACATCTGTTTGTTTGAAAGTTTGGGCATGTGGTGCTCTGGGACCCAGTTGTGACATACGCCACGCTTCCAGAGAGCCATGCTAAATTAAAGACAGCAACTCCAGTGTGAAGGCGTGTGGGCTGCTTCAGTGCAGACAAACGTTACTGATATGCTGCGATTATAAAATGTAAGCTCAGCAGCTCAGACTGCTTTCTGGGCTCATTTTCTCTCCTGCATAGCAATGCTCTGCCCTTACCGCTGTGTTACTTGGAACTACTGTGTAGGCATTTCTACAGATGTACCAGAGATAGCTTTAATACCAAGCAGAAATTTGTTCCCACAAGCAAATTTTGATTTTCATTTCCTTTGTCACTATGAGCAGACTGTACCCAGGTCCAGGAGGACCTCCCTGTGACCTGTCATTCCTTGTGGGGTCCTGTAAACCTCAATTTACAAATACAGGATGAATTCATACCAATAATGTGTCAATAAATAAATTGGAAAACTTATTGTGACTTAGCTCTGTTAGATCACTTGCTTGTGCAGCTGCTTCCAGGGCACGTGTGTATGGTTCCTGTACCAGCATGAACACTTCATTGGGGATCATTTCAAAGCCCCACTTGTAGGAAGGGGGCTTTTTTCTTCTCCAGACACAAATCTGCAAGCCTTCCCCATGCTGAGGGCCACTGGGACCAGCAGCCCCAATGGACCCTTTGGCTCACTTTCTGAAGTGCCTTGACTTTGTGTGTGTCCTGCAACTGCACTGGATCCACCAAGTATCTCTGAAAACAGTTCTGAGGCTCAGTCCTCCGTGGTCCAAGGAGCTCTGGGAAAGGTGAAGGCAGTGCAGGAGACAGAGGCGGGAGGTGCTGTGAGACATAGTGGGGAGAAGAGTTTCCCCACAGGGCAGCCCTGGTCAGGCTTTCAGCGATGCTGACCTCAATCTGACTCCTGGACTCCAGGCAGGGTACTTCTCCCATCAACGTGAACTGTCAACCAGATCTTCCTGGAAGGATGATCTATATTTACTCCATTTGCAGCCTGCAACTTCATTTTCACCTAAGCTGAATGACTCAGACTTCGGGTGAAACGAGAAGAATAGGGAAGTGGCCGATTTATGAAGATACCTGGGGTTGATGACCGACTGTACGGCAGCGTAGAGGCACGTTCCCTAGCGGGGACGTGCGGTTATCCCCGGGAGTCGCGCGTTTGTGGTGCTGTACGCGCACACACCGTAGAAAGGATGTCGCTGGGTATCTGCGGGGGCACACGGCAATTCACTTCCTTCAGAGTACAGGGAGAAGATACGCTTCAGTTGCGACGTAGGACGAGTGTTTAGAAGAATAAAAGCAGCATTGTTCGGGCTGCTAAAATGTTCCCGGCAGCGCGTTCGAACAGAGAGAGTTCTGTCCCGGCAACTGCGTTCTCTGCACTCATTGTCTTGCTTCGCCTTTACAAGAAACGTGCGGCATTTCCTTATTATTTAAAGGAACCGGGCGAGTAGCGAAAGTGAAAATCGCTGTATCCCAGCCCCGGTGCCTGGTCTTCACTCCAATGAACCCCTCCTTGCGCTCCTGCCCATTCTCTGAGGTCGTGCCGCTTTGGAAAGCCGATGTCGCACGTGTTCCGCGGCCAGGAGTGCGCGGGGGTGAGTCAGCCGCGCACACCTCGGGCGGCTTTTGCGCGGCATCTGCGCGGGATTCGCGCAGATGCCGCGCAAAAGGCCCTGGGAGGCAGCGCTCGGGCCAGGACGGCGTTTTAACCATCGGAGGGGCGGCAGGCGCGGCCAGCCCCGGGGCTCTCCGGGGGATTTTCGGGCGGCTCCTGCCCGGCAGCGCCGCGCCACGGGGGCCGCGGGCTTCCCCCTGGCTGCCGGGGGCCGGTCGGGCCGGGGCGCGGACCCTGCGGGCGCCACGTGAGCTCCGGACAGCTCCGCCCCGGGGGCCGCGACCGGGGCCCCCAGGTGCCGGGGCGGGGCGAAGCGGGGGGACGGCTCCGTGCCGCGGGGCCGGGGGAGCCCAACGGCGCCGAGCGCGGCGCCCCGGGGCGGGCGGCAGCCGGCGGGATGTCGTGCGGCGCCCCGGCGGCGGGCAGCGCGGTGCCGCGGAGCGCCGAAGGCGGCCAGCAGGTAGGGTAGGGGCGGGTAAGGGGCGGGTAGGGCAGAGCGGGGCGGCCGGGGGGGCTCTAGCGAGATTGGGTGCGGGAGGTAGGGGCTGGCTCGGTGCGCCCGCCCGCACCTTGACACCTAGCGAGCTGCTTCTATCTTCCAGAGCCACGAAGAAGATGATAAGAAAGTAAGGAGGAGAGAGAAGAACCGAGTTGCTGCACAGAGAAGTCGGAAGAAGCAAACGCAAAAGGCAGACAAACTTCACGAGGTGAGCGGGTACGCGGTGCTCTTGGGCGTGGAGCCCGGGACGCTCCAATAACGGGACGCCTTCGGCACGCCTGGGCCTGCCCTCGTGCGATCCGCCCGGAGCCGTCGGTGCAGCAGAGGCGGGCGCTGCCGGCTGCCCGCTGCCCGCTCAGGAGCTTCCCGGCGCTCTGCCCAGGTGGGGTGAAGCATCTTCGCCATCTGTGACAGCGGGAAGGAGGGAGGCACGCGGTCGTGCCCGCTACTCCCATCCCTGTGACCACCTGCCGGCTGGCTCCCAGGCTTCTCAGGACTAAAGCAAACTCGCTTTCTGATGCATTAGTGCTGAACCGGGAGAGCTGACGGTGGCATGTGTGAATGCCTCGCAGGGAAGGTGGCGGTGCTGTGCCGTGTCATGATGTTCAGTGGCACTGCTGGCTTAACTCAATTCTGAAGCTGTGGTCTGAGACAGAAATACCCTGTTGAAAAGGCTTCTTAGGAACTCCAAAACCTCCAAACAAGAGAGCTGAGTGCAGTTACTGCTGTACTCGTGTGCTCTGATAAATAGCAGTGGGTGTTTCCAAAAAACCATAAAAGTATCTGATTCTTCCAGAAACTCTTAACGCTTCTCAATATTACAGTGCAGTGGAGTTTTATCATGTCACCATTGCAAACGCTGGAGAAGAATTGCTGTTCTCTAGTTCAGGACGTTTCCTCACACAGCAGTACTTTAGTTGCAGCTAGGGCTCAGCAGGTAGGTGTTGGTTACGCTGCCACAGTGGTGGCTTTGTTGGTTGCTCAGCTCCGGAGGCTCAGCACAGCCTCTTCTCTCTCTTAGGGTGGAAGGATCAGGCAGCAGAGGCCGGGAGGTGTGAGATGGAGAGCCTGGGGTTTGGTTTTTCCCAGATCTCCTCTGAGTCAGCACCCGAGACAGCCAGGTGCTGGTGTTTCTGTACAGGGGTAACCCCTGGCTTTTTTGGAGTCACTGCTGGGCCCTGCGCTGTCCCACAGCCGCTCTGGTGTTCCTGCTGGACTTGAAGCTTTTCGTCACGTTGGGAATCCACATACTCAGATCTGCAGGCAGATCTGGTTGCAGGCATTCTTCCCTAGTAAGAACAGTTTGATATTTTCTCCCCTGAAAATGGAACAGAACAACTGGAGGGCAACGCTTGTTCCATGGACTTGAGGCACCAAGAGCAGAGTCAGAGCTGGGGATGCTGAGCCCTACTGGAGTTTGGCTACAATGATGTGTTCTGAGGATCATGTCTATTTTACTCTGTGTGAGTGTGTGCTGAAAGAGTGTGAGGAAGAGCAAGGGGATACGAACTGCCACAGCAAGGAAGGGTGGCACACATAGCATGAGGCTGCCCAGAGGAGCAGTGCATGAGAGGCATTCCCCTCAGCCCTTTGATGGCACGTGTAGGCTTTGAAGTTTGCTCTGCAGCTTTCCCCAGGAGGTGAGATCGAGTGGGCGAGTGCTGAGCCCCAGGCCAGCAGTGAGGTGAGGACACCTGTAGGTTTTCCGTGGGCTGGCTCTAAACCTTGAGCTCTCTTCTCTTTGGGATGAGAAGTCTTGGTGGCAGGGACACTTGAGACCTGCAGTCAGCAAAAAATGTGACATGTGAGTCTCACATCCGTCACAGGTGCTTGTTGCAGAGTATCTCAAAACTCTCCTGCAATTATCAAAAGCTCATTGTCAGTGAAGCCCTGGCTCAGAAACATCTTGGGATCACAGTAACCAAGGCAGTGGTTGAAATCGCTTGTGACAAAGTGGGGCTTGGCATCAAGCTGGCACGATGCTCAGCTCTTCCTGCTTCTAAGTTCCTGAGCATTTGAACAGGTGACTGCAAGACATGGGCTGGAGGAGAGCAGTTGGCACCAGGCATGTGGTGCCAAGTGTGACGCCCAGCTGGTGCCTTTCCCCGCATTGGCTTGAAGCAGGGCACTTCTTTCCTACAGTTACATGAATATACTCAAGGTGGAGCACTGAAGAGAATGTTTTGCCTATGAGTAAGCTTTTTTTCCCCTCCTTTCAGGAATATGAATCTCTTGAGCAAGAAAATACCTCCCTGAAAAAAGAAATCGGAAAGCTAACAGATGAAATGAAACACTTGAGTGAAGTTTTGAAGGATCACGAAAAGATCTGTCCACTATTGCACTGCACCATGAACTTTGTGACCGTGCCAAGGCCTGATGCACTCAGCAGCTGCCTGCCCAGATGAGACATCTCCTCAACCTGTGTGATGTGTGAAAGTGCCAGTAAAATGGGAGATGTGAAGAACTGCCTGCTTAAGGTGCAGATCTACCCTTGAAGAGGGCTGGACTTGCCCACACAGCTGTTCTCCACGTGTTTCGGTTTTCTGAATCTTGGGAAAGCATCAGTATAGGAAAAAAGACAGCTTGAACTACGACTGCTTTCTGTGGTAGAATCTCCGAGCCATGGTTTTGCGTTCAGAAATATCATGGTGCAGTGCAGCCCACCATCACTCAATGGAATGTAGACCGGGAAAAGTACCAGCCTCGGGCCGAGATGCCTTTCTCCCACACGCTCACCACTAGCAACCCTTTGTCAGTTGTCATCCTTTTGTATCAGATTCTGGCTGCTGTTTTGGTTGGTTTTTTTTTTTGGTGTTGTTTTTTCCTCTAAACAGATTTGGCTAATAAAAAAATGATGGCATGTTCTGTCTTTATGGTGTTCTCCACCTTCATCAATATCCAGTGCCCTTACGGCATCTCTGCTCTTTGTTTGCTGGCCAAATCCAGTGGTCTAATGGTAATCTTCCTGTCAGTTGTTTTATTGTTTGCTTATCACTGCTTCATTAGTCCTCCTTTTCAAATGCATGTAACAAATAATTTTTCCCAGTCTTCACTTCTATACTCTTCCAAATCATCAGCTCTGCCAACGTCAATACTAAAAACGTTTTCTATCTCAAAATATGGCTCAGCCAACTTCCAGTAATGGCTGCCTGCTTTGTATGGAGGAAAAGCAAAACAGAGTTTGCTTGTTTCATACATTGTTTTAAAGAGCAGATTTTAAAATTTATTGATTTAATGCGCTACAGCCACTGGAAATGAACTGGAGGGTTATTTGCAATTGAGGGAATTGTTTGGATTTTTTTGGTGATGCAGTATCTTTATCCTTCGTCTTGAATATTGCTTCTGCTAATGATAAGTGATGAACAAGACTGTTAGGTTGAATGATTAGTTCCATATCCACGTGGCATGATTTATTGCAAGAAAAACATTGTTTTATTTCATCTTCAACTTTTTTTTTTAACAAAAAGAATAATTATGACAACATTAGTGAGAAATATAGAGAAAAATGTGCTTACTTCCCCTGAAGTTTCATAGAAGTGCCAAGCTCTAGAAATGTAAATGCTCTAGCCTGGTGTCCAGCAAAGAGTTTTTTTCACAGTGCTTCCCAATGAAAGAGCGTCTTCAGATAATAAAAGGCTCCATCCATTTGCAAGCTCTCTCACTTTGGCATTCCTATTTTTTCACCTTAGCTTAGGATATAAATTTCTTCACTCAGCTGGATCTGTGTATTTATCAGCAGAACATCATATGAAAAGTCTAGAATATTTTTTTTCTTTTTCAGTTTTACCAGTTTAATTATGCATTACTGATCACTGCCAAGATAGAATTGGGGAAACTGTGTAGTCAATTCTGTCTTCCAAAGGACCCTCTCATGCTATTGTCTTAGGCTGGAAACTCAAGGTCAACAGGAGGAGAGAGCCTTTGGCTTCTTCAGAAGTTTGCATTAGGTTGTTCCCAAGAGAATTTTCAATGTTTGCAGAAGCCACCTACAGCCTAAATGTGGTGTTCAAAGTTTCTTACGGTCCTGTAAAAACTGAGTCATCATGCAAAGTAAATCAGGTGCACTCCTGACAAGGAAAATGAAAGCTTCAGGACACTCTGCGATACGCTTTTTGGATACTGTCCTTGGTAGGATTCCTTCTGTCACCCTTAAGAAAGGAAGTTATCTTGAGTATCTTCATCCACCCACCCACGTTCCTTCCTCCCCTGAATGCCGCAGTGTAATTCAGGCTGAGTAGAGATGTAATGGAGAAGGTTGAACGTATTGGAGATGAACAGCATTCACTCTGGAAAAATTCATTGTAGCTTGGGATTGTTGGAGACTGAAATTAGATTTTACATCTTTTAAGTATATACATGTAGCTGAGCTGAGGCTGGAATGAAAAAAAGCTAGCTGAGGTCAGGTGTGAGGCAAAAGCCTCTCTCCTGTGTGGCCTCAGAAATTGGAGAAAAGTTCAGCCACCTTGTCCAAGATAGTCCATGCGAGCAGAAACCTCCTAAGGATTCTGTCCCACAGGTACTTTCTTCTAGAAGGAAAGATATAGTCATCTGCATAAAATCCTCCTCTTTATGCACTTACTCATGTAAACATCTGTCCAGAAAATGCCTCCAGATTTTCTAGATCTATTCAAGATCTATTCAGCATTCCTCAACTGTAAGCAGTAATACTGTTCTGCTGTGCAAACTTAATCCAGTTTCAGCACTTAAGTTTATTGGCTTATTAATTATGTAATGTCTGTGCAGAGTGTAAAATGAAAGACAGCTGAATTTACAGCAATGTTGTGTGCTTGCAACAGCAACCTAAGCCCAAGGTTGTGCTGCTCTTCCCTGGAAGAGCTGGGAGTCCCATTGGGTCCTTGCGGTCTCAAGTTGTGTCCCACAACCAGGTGCAGCCTGCCCATTGGGTCTGTGAGTAACAGCAGATTTTGAACCATCAGGACCATGGCTGCTTCTTTCTCCTGCATTTATTTCATTACTTTATTTTCCAGCACTGTTACTAAAGTGTTGTGCATAATTCTTCTATTTAATGGTTTAATCAAAGCATCTACTGCAGTGTTTTGTATGAATGAAGTTCTCAGGCAGCTGAGAACCCTAAGCAAAAGGAGTGAGCAAAATGAGTGTCCCAAGCTAAATAAATCCAACCTACTGATATATACGTAGAATTAATTTCATAGCTGAATCATGTATTGAAAGGAACAACGTTAAAGCACTGGCTTATGTATCACCAACAAAATTATATGTATCCAGGTTGATCACACTATTTGCAGGAGCTCTTCACAAGGATATTGATTTACAGAGAGTTTTAAAACTGAAAGTATGTTCTGGAGCCTGGGATAATTGTAATGTGAATAGGGAACCAGAAAGGAGAACAGAAAGGAAAAGACCCATTTATTAAGGAAGCAACAGAAAGTTCTTTATCAGATTCAGACCTCTCCTTTTGCAGCAGGGCATTACGCCATCAGAAAAAAATTGTTTCATACCTATAAATGGCTAAAAAAGTGCTTGACGTATTCTAGCTGTAAAAAGCTATACCCTATGAATGTTCCTACTTCCAGTGAAATCAGCATAGAACCCCCGTATCTGCAATTAACTAATCCAAATTCTTTCACTCCTTTGCAGATGGGTGCCCACACCAGATGAGGTGTGTACGTTACACTTACATTATATTCTGATGAAGGTACATAGTGAAGATCTTTTCTGTGTTCAGATGGTGATTCACGTGAGGAGTACTATGAACTGCAGTCTTGTTTGTTCATACAAAATATACATGAAGGCTGCCAAGCAAGTTTGGGATTTTCCCTTTTATGTTCACAATGAAGGTTACAGTTTGTCTACATTTGGTTAGCATGGATTTCCTCTTTTCTTTGAGTTTAATGAAAAATCAAAATGCTTGGTTCAAACTTACACAAAGATACAAATACTCTTTTCAGTAGCAGATGGAGTCCAATTTGGGTATTTGTCCATTTATTTCAGATAATGCTGGGTCAAATTTAAATTGATCATATTTTTAAAAGATAATTTTAGCTTTCAAAGATAAAAAAAAGTCAACAGAAAGACAAAATCAAACTTCCCAAAATGTCTATTGTGTAACAGTGATCAAATATTATACCTGAAGAGATTTAATTAGAGAAAAAGTCCTGCTTCTGCTCACTGGTGTTTTGTATTAATGTCTGTGAATGTTTACGGTCATCTTCATGTAGTCATCCCAAGCCCCACAGAAAGTACACAATTAAAACAGCCTATTCTACAGCCACCACATCTTTCTCTTCTTCCTCCATTGTCTGCTTGTTCCTTCTTTAATAGCTGCTGGTCTCCCCTGCATCTGCTGCTATTTGCAGTAGCCCATGTATTCTCCTGTTATATAATTTGAGATGCTACTTTTTATTCCCCCTCCTTCCCTCGCTTTCCTTCTGTTCTTATGTGGTTTGGTGACAACACTGCTAAATGTTATAAGTGTTGTAGTAGCAAGTCTAATCTACAGGAGTAGTAAATTGAACTTTGCTGGCACACCTTATATATGATTAAAGTATACTATGTGTGGCTAGCTTTGTCAGCTGAATATTAAGGAAGGTGTCTGTGCAGACTTTTAAAGTATACTTAGAAGTGACATAACCTTGACTCTAGCCTACAAAACCCATGCTATTTCCTGTCCATAGATGAACGCTTTGCTGCATGGTGTTTGGGGTTTCCATTTGTGAATCAGTCTAGAATTTCTGCTTCAGTGAAAGTGATAGATAAAACAACCATTAAAAAAAAATCCCTTTACTCTTCTTCCCATCAGCGTGGTGATATAATTCATGACACAGGAAGGAAACATATCTGATAAGCAGGAGAAGCAGTGGGTTTACTTACTGTTACAGAGACTAATGATACTCTCTTAACAGGAAGGCTAGGAGTTGTCTGTTAGTAAACCTTCGGTTGCTGTCAAGTGGTCACTGGAGAAAGATTTTACATTTACACACATCATCTGGTGTAGGCACCCATCTGCAGAGGAGTGAATGTGGATTAGTTAATTGCAGATACGTGGGTTCTACGCTGATTTCACTGGAAGTAGGAACAGTCCTACAGCTGCCCCAGAGGACAAGTGGCACTAAGTTTAGTAACTCAGGTAATATTTAACTAAAGAACAGTTAAAGACTAACTTAAAGTGAGTAATTGTTAATAAGGAAACCACTGTAGCAATCATTCCTGAAACTGCATTCTTCTTTTTTGCTACTTGTTCAGTTTTTGTTTGTTTGTTTGTTTGTTTCCCTAGTTAGTTGCTGTGGAAAAAATCCATAAGAATTTAGTAGA
The DNA here is from genome assembly GCF_951394365.1 of Tetrao urogallus. NCBI lineage: Eukaryota > Metazoa > Chordata > Aves > Galliformes > Phasianidae > Tetrao > Tetrao urogallus. The sequence goes on from NC_136814.1 coordinate 21,294,316, forward strand.
ATTTTAAACTATGACATCAAAAGTAATGGCTTGCCTAGTCTGGAAATGGCTGGCACAGCTTTTGCAAATACTCTGTTCTCTACTTGCTGTGTGTTCATTCTGCTCTAAGGGTATCATTATAGTTCTCTTTGGAAGTGGATTAGCTAAACCACAAATGGCTCTTTTGACATAGAATGAAATAGTTCATCTGGAGAATAGGTACAGAATGACTACTATGCTTCAATTTCACATCTTTTCTTATCCTTAAGCAGCTTCTACATGTAGTCGAATAGAAAATGATACCCTTAATAGGTGTTTTTGTTTTAAGTCTGCATTAGAAGAGTTTTGTATCCATTTGGTAAGTTCTATTGATTGCCATTATAGCTTTTTATACTCATTTAGGTACTGTCCAGTTAAGTCTGCTACAGATTGTTTGTTTCAAAACTCAGTTCTGGAGAGATGTGTCTAGTGGGTCAAAAAGGAAGTTAAATGGCAACTTACATGTGTTGTAATGGGGTTATTTCTTTACGTGTGTATTTGTGTTCTTTAAGAGAGAAACTTCCAGGCAAGAGCCTGATGAAACCCCACTGGGAACCCTGCATGTATTTCTGCTACATCATGATAAAGAAGGATGAATCAAAACTAATGCAAGTACATAGAAGGGCTGCTAGGAAAAAAATAAGATAATGACTTCTTTTAAAATTTGTTCCAGGTTGTTAGGCAAATAAAGCCTGAGAAATAGTAGGATTGTTGTCTATGTAATTATGAAATAAAGAAGATGGCAGGGAAAGAAGTATTGTAGGTAAGTGATAGGGTTTGTAGAAAACTAAATAGGAGTAATTTGTATATATTTCTGAGCTACATGTGAGCAATGCCACAGGTAAACAGGTAAATGCAACCTGTTGTAGGATGAAACCTGACTATTTGATGTGAGACCACTGGAGTATTCTGGTGATCTAAAATATTTCCTCCTGTTTCGCGTTCTTATTTTCTTTAGAGAAGATCTGAAGTTGTTCTTAAAAAGTAAGATTTTTAAAAGGTTCTTAAAAAGTAACTATTCAGTAAATAAATAAATTAAAAATTAAAAAACAAAAAAACCCCAAAAACAGAACAAACAAACGCAAGCAATCCCTGAGGTTCCCGTCTCTCACCTCATCACCTAGCAGCTGCTTTAGTCAGGAGAGCTAACATAGGCGTTACGTTTTGGCAGAAGAAGTACTATCTCTTGTCAAAGTAAAGAACTGATTAAAGTAGGAAAAGAGCAGAAAAGAGAGGGATTTTTTTTCCCTCAGTGTTACTATCGAGCAGTTCTAGAACAATCAGAAAACTCTTCACAGAAAAGCAGAAACAAATAAAACAGGAATGTGGAAAATTTCCCAAACTGTTTAGTTGTTTAGAAGCTGAGTTACTCCAGTTTTAGGAATACGTATTTGACAGAAGATTGCAGGAAATTTTTGTTTCTCTCACATGCAGTTCATTGATTAAATATATAAACAGGATGTCTATAAGGGCAGAAAGTTTTAAAACAGGATTTGATACTAAGCGAGAGAGCTGCTAGTTCCCTTTTAGCTATTCGAGTTTCATCTTTGCTTATCAGAGCTGTTTTAAGGCACAGTAATTTCCAAGTGCACTACTGGGTTGTGAGGTAAATAATCTCTAGAGATGAATTTATTAAATTTTTTTTTACTGTAAATGACAATAGTACACAGGGCTACAAATTTCCCTTGTAAATTCTGACCATCCCATTTGTTTTCTAAGTTCCAGTATGGAGTCAGGACCTCTTCTGCTAGTGCATTAAGAAGATGCGTGCTCACGCCTTTCTGGAAGAACACGATCCATCAGCTGTGTGTAAGGGCTTGATTAACATCCAAGAGCTGTGGAATTTGAAAGAGCCCTTTTGATCAAACAAGTGAAGTGAAGAAACGACTTATGTATTTTTTCTATAGGAACAAAAGCCCAGTTCCCAAGGCTAATAAAATACTGAGAGAGCCTGCCTTGGTTTGGACCACTGTTCTGTTGGTTGTTCCACACTTCTCCAGTCTGGAGTTTCAGGTAACATGGGGAATCTTGGAGAGTCACTGAGGTCAGCCAAGGCAGAGCAGCTTGCAGCTGTGTAAGTATGAACAGAGGTACAGGTGACCGAGTGTTGTTAACATGAAGCCATGTGATAACTCCAGCTTTTCACTGGCTGTTCTAAATGACACTCTCGTGTGAATACACCTGCATTTTTTACTACTCTGTTAAGAAACTGTGTGATCAAAACACTTTCCCTATGAATTGCTAGATTACCAAATTTTATACCAGTCCCCTATATTCTAATATTCTACTTAATTCATATGAAAAACTATTTCTACAGTATTTCACTAACTTTTTTTTTGCATCACTGTTCCTTTCCACATATTTTCTTTATATTTCCAACTAGAAATGGTCACTATCTGTAAAATTCAGGAAACAATACACAATTATCTAAAAATAGGTAATTGCTTTTTTTTCAAGTTGTAACTTTTATAATGGTTAAGAAAAATGAAATGATTTTACTCTTTAAACATCAGCTATACGTGTTAAAAGAAAATATGTATAATGTGTTTTCATTTTCAATTTCACTTTTAGTACAGTGTCTGACATCAGATTCTATGGAGAGACTTTTATCTGTCTCGTTTTCTTGATCTGCTCTCACAAACCAGAAGAATATCTTATTACAAATGACAACACGAGGATATCAAACTGTTGAATGACTTCTTGATAAAAATCCCATTACACAATCTGCATACTTATTTAATACCTGAACAGTAGGGCTTCAATAATCTATCCCAAGTCAATATGCAGAATCTCTCTGTCTTCTTCGTAGAATCACAGAACAGTTTGTGTTGGAAGGGTCCTCAAAGCCCACCCATCCCAGCCATGGGCAGGGCTGCCCACCAGCTCAGCTGCCCAGGGCCCCATCCAACCTGGCCTTCTGCACACAGCTTCTCTGGGCAGCTGTGCCACTGCCCCACTACCCCCTGAGTAAAGAAATTCCTCCTAATACCTAATCCTAATTTTCTGTCTTTTAGTGTAAAAATGTTACTTTTTTTTTTAATCATTACACTTCCTGATAAAAGCCCCCCTCCTTCCCAGCTTTCCTGGAAGCCCACGTTAGCCACTGGAAGGTTGCTATAAGGTCTCCCTGAGGCCTTTGCTTCTCCAGGCTGAATAATCACAACTCCACCTCCAATTAACATTTTGATTTTCCTAACAATAATAGCAACTTTTTTTTTGTCACTTCTTACATTTTCCAAATGCAATGTAATGAACAAACACCTTTCATTGGGCTCTGTCACACTGTGTGTTAGATGGCTGTTGTTTATCACGTGACACGTACGTCTCTCCAGCACCATCTGCTTTACCTGCTAACCATGTGAGCCTTTCAGGGCAGAGGCATTTCTAACAATGAACACTCAATTCAGGGAAATGTTCCAGTACTTTTCTGGTGTTTTCATGCCCTGATACACTTGATTAAAACTCCTCTGCTATTACGTATGCTTTGTCATGCAATGTGATGGCTGGAACATCAGCCTGCATCATGCGGGCTGCGATGGTTGGTTCTGTCTAAGCCCTGCCTTGTGATACCTGATGCCTGTGCACGTTGCTTTTAGTTTTCCTTATTATCCCCTCACGGTGCAAAGCACCTTCCTGTATTTGGCTCAGGTTGGGGCATTTGAGTTGCAATAATTCAGTGTCATTTCCTTTTAACTTCAGTGTCATTTTCTTAACTACAGAAGAATGGTGTCAGTGCACACAGAAAGTTCTTATGTCCTCACCTTAGCTCTGCACTTGCTTGGAACCCATTCAGCATTGAGTTCAGCAAGAGTTCAGCCACATGGCACACAAAGGGCAGACCACGGTCTGTGGCATCTTATGTACAATGATTACAACACGTTTAAAAAATGTGTCTTGCCCTGCAGCATGTTCAAGAAACTTGGCACATATACATGGTGCTCTGCATAGCCAGAATCTACCACTTTGTAGGCTGAAAGATTATGCCTTAATGTGAGAAATGAGAAATTACATTTTCTGCTTCAGGGTTCATTTTTGTTCTATAGCAGCTAGATTCCTGCATCTATCTGGACTCTCTAAAATGTTTTTATAGCAAGTCACGCTTGCCAACACAATATTAAATGGTCTCCAAACGCTGTTTTAGCTGACTTGTCATGTTTTCTTCACCATACTTCACTTCGTAATTACTGCCTCCCATTGCCAATAGCTCATGCCCTCCAGAAGGCCATGTTTAAGGGTTAGTAATAAAATACTGAGAGATTAATATGAGGTTGATGACAGATCATTTAATGCAACTTTTAGCAAAACTCCCTGGTGTCTAGGAAATTGGCAGGATGCTGTTGATGGCTGCTTTCTGATGTCATTCCATTAGCAACCAAGGGTTAGGACTCTGAGGTTATTCTCTTGAGTTGAATGGAACAGGTTTCTCTTTAATCTTCAGTCCTCTCAGGGAATTGTATGAGGTGTGTTTCATTCATGTATATTTGGCATGAAAGGGGATCTTCCTAGATTACAAAACAAGATTTATGTTACTGTCACAGTATCGTAGTTAGTAAATTTAAATATTTTCACTTAGATGTGTGCTAATACTTCCAGAGAGGGCAAAAGAGCCTCACACACGTGGATCCACGTTGATGTTCTGAAATTGCATTGAACAGACTAGGTTTTCTACATGTTCTATGGGAAATTTTGAATGGTTGCCTACATTGCCAAGCACTTGGATTTACTGCCTTACTGATTTCAAAACTGTAGTCTCAACAACTCAACTAAAATAATAAAATGTCACACCTGTTTTTTTCCCAGTACCAAGCCAATACCTTTATGCCATCCTGATGATACAAAAGAGTTTTCAAAGTGACTGCAGGTGATGCAAGCTGATTTTAATAGGGATGTTCATGCAGGCACTTTCCAGCTGACTAAGAGCAATGATAAATTGGCTCTGGTAAATTCATCAGCCACAGTTTAAGATACAACTATTCCTTTGCCATTGGTTACCAGTAGTTACAGAAGGGGATACCTATCCCAGCTTTTCCTACTTCAGTTCATGCTCAAATGCCTTGGTTCCTTTGAAATGTTTTAAGGTAAGAAAATGCATGATGCTTATTTGCCTTTTATTAACAATGGAGTCAAAGAGTAAGAAGTATTGACTTTAAATCTGGGAGAAGTGCTAGAATGAAACCCTCTCCTCTAAGACAGTGGGGCTTGTCATCCTCAACTGCTTTTCTGCTAGAATTTTAACCCAGAAGTTCAACTCCTGTTCAGTATGGGGAAGGGAAATGACAGACGATACGGATACCCAGGGATAAAAATGAGCATTGGTTATCCCTGAAATCAGATGATGCTAGAAATTTCATGCTAGATTAGTCCTATGTGAATATATTTTCAGGATGCATAGCTGTAACATTAAAAGACACCAAAAGCAAATGCCTGCTTGAGAGAGTAGGTATTCATACAATTTTCCAGGTGTCTACATCAAGCGAAGCAAGCCTTATCTGCCCACCCCTAGCTGCTCCTTCTCCCACATTGCTCTCCTTCCAATGACGCCAACGCAATGTTTCTAGGTTTTGTAATAAGCAGTGCAAATGGTTGAAAAGTAACCTTGAGTGAAGAGGGAGCCTTTTTTGAGCACAGGTTGTCTGATCCTGTTCACAGAAGGGCTTGACAAAAAGAATGACACAGTTGAAGGGGGAGAACTTGCCATGCCAGGGAGACGGAGAGGCTGGTGGCAGGAGAATGCCTTGAATCAGCAGGTTGTGCTTATCACCAAACACTGTGTGTCACAGACCAGCTTTGGCCTCGTTTGGTATCCAATATTTGTATACATAAATGGGATGAATAGTCTGTCATTTGATATCTGCCTGCACATCTTAGCTGCCTTGTTACTATGCTCTAGCTATAGCTGAATTCTTGGACATTAATAGGCACATGCTTTCTAAATTGATTACTTTCAAGCAGATGAGGAAGAGTTGCCAGTTACCCAGAATTATGCTCTTAATGATCATAATTTCTCTGGAACACTATTGAATCAGATGTAATAATCTGAATAGATTTCCCTTCCTCTCCATTCTCCTTTGGGTATAAACAAAGTAGAGAGAACTTTGTAAGAATTTGACTCATTTTTAAGTTTCTCTATAATTAGAATAATCACTTTTATTTTGTACATGGATGTATTTTTATAGTATCTTCATAACTATTTGGGTGACATAAGCGTATATTTTTAAATAAATATATGCTTTGAAGAGAAGGCAGTGTATATGTTATAAACTGGTTTCACCTCTATCTTGATACATGCTAAAGTGTTACTGGTTGATACCCAGTAGGATATTACTCTTCATGATTGCTGTTTTCAGTATTTAAAAGCCCTAAAATTGCCTTTGCAGTAGTGTGACTGTGGTACTACCCAACACTTCTGAATCCTGTGAATCATGAAAGATTGGCAGTCCACCCATGCATGAATTCACTCTGAAGTAAGGCTTACCATCACCAGTCAAATAAAGTCATTTCGAACTGAGCACTACTTGCAGCTTCCTTTTGTTTAATTTCAGAAGGAGCTGAATAACATACAGTAGTGGAAAAATAATGTCTTACATGGCATCTGATGTACAGAACAGTGGTTCCCAACCAATGTGGCAAGACTTACAGGCAAGGAATGAGTCTGTGAAGTTCAGGAATGTGCTCCATGGGACTCCCCTGAGAGCTGGAAGGCATTAATAATTCCCTCAGGTGAGGTTCATCTCCCCAGAAGTAAAATACTAAAACTGTTAAGAAGTTTAAAAGAGAAATTACACTTGATGTAAAGTGTGTTCTGCTTCTAGTTGAGAGAGAATGAATTGAATGAGTGAAGCACACCTTTCGAAAGTGCTTACTGATTGTGTCAACAAGTTTACGTCCATGCTTTTTAAAAGAAGTTGCCAGAAATTACAGTTCTGTAGCAGAATTAGCAGAATAAATTATTCTTGTCTACAATCAGTGATCAAACTCTTCCTGAAGCAGCCTCCCAAAGTTTTTAAAAGTGGCTGCAGACAGCTGGTGTGATTTTTTTACACATATTGTCTCCTGAGCTGCTTACTTTATAAATCTTTATAAATTACTTAAACTGTTCGCTGTGTGCATATAGAAACCTGAGAGCATGCCACGTGCAGCACAGTGCCATGCAAAATAAAATAATGTATTATGAGAAGCAAACCTGATTAATTGGCAGGCCACGAGATAGCTATTCTTTCTGAGAAGCAGAGCCAATAGTCACCCAGGACTATATTAGAACAGTGCTGGTAGGGAAACCACATTATGGTGCAGCATTTTCACCATTACATGACTTAGGCAAGAGTGACATGCTGCAATCTTCTTGTGCCATAAGTCAGTGCTTGCTGTGAGGACTCAAGTCGGTGCTTTTGCATGTGCACTGTGAGCATGCACTGAAAATGCTGGTTCAGGTTTCTCTGGTAATTAACTCAGAGCTCACACTCCTTTCATTCGGCGTTAGCATATACCAGTACCCAGCTACGATTTGAAATGCTCAGCACTGCACAACGAGAGGCGGTGAGGCACTGGTACAGCTGCCCAGAGAAGCTGCAGTGCCCCATTCCTTCAGGTGCTCAGGTTGGATGGAGCCCTGGAGGGCAGCCCTGCCCATGGCTGGGTTGGGGCTGGGTGGGCTTTAAGGTCCCTTCCAACCAAAGCCGTGCCTTGATCCTACAAGTGACTACGGTACGTGTACGACTCGTGCAGCAGCAGAAGCTGTGCACTCAGGGCCGCTCAGAGCTGCTGTTATCTATGCATCCTGCTCTCACGAGGGCGGGCTGCTGGGCTATACCTGGAAGGCATCAGAAAATCCCAGCGACCATATTTTGTTACTCATGAAATACAGTCTATAAATTGTCTTCGGGGACTCTCCATCCAGATAACCAGTGGGTTCAGAATTTTCATTTACAGGATTTCAGCTTGCCGAAACAAGGGGAAGTCCCTGTCACATACCATAACGCTGCATGAGTCCGAAATGCCTGGAAGTTACACGACAAGCCTCGTTGACTCGCATGTACGCTCCGCGACCCGGCCGGGCTGAGGGGGCAGGATTTGCGCACGAGCCTCACGCCTGACCCCAGGGAGGCACGGCCGCCTCAGTCGGGCAGAGCGGGAGCGCGCGAGAGACACGGCGGCTGCGGGACCGCGCTCTCCTCACGGGCGCCCGCCAACGCCGTAACTCCCGAAGCCGCTAACGGCCTTCAGCGTCCCGCCCTTCAGCCGCGGAGGCGGAGGCGCTCGGCCGGGGAGCCACAGCGTCCCCTGGCGGCACGAGTCCGTCCGCGCGCGGAAAGTGAAAGGCTTTCGGTTGAATTCTCGGAAAGGCTGAGGGAGCCGCGCGGAGCGGGACGCCTCTGGAGGAGGAGGCGAGGCCCCGAGGCCCGCCTGCCGCCATCGCGGGGAGCCCCGCTTCGGGCCGTGGGGCTCGGGCCGAGGAAACCACGCTTTTATTGCTGGGTAAAAATAGAACGTTCGCAAACTGCTCTCCAAGCTGCCCAGTTGGGTTTATGGCCATCGGGAACGTGTTGGGATGCAGTGAGCTGGGTCTGGCAGTGCCGTCAGTAAACCCACCGCTGTTCTCAGAGAAATCATCCGTCATCCCAGTACAAATCCCAGCAGCCGTGGTGTGACTGGCTTTGGTGACTGCTGGATGCTGGCTTGTCATTAAAGAGCCCAACTCAGAACAGTTTGCTTACATGCAGTTGTGTTTCAAATTAATAAGAATCACATCAAGATGATGCAAGATAGACTCATAGCCTAATGCAAGAAATATGTACAAATCTTGCACAAACCACGCGTAGCAATTGCGTTGTTTTGGCACCAGGAAGAGTACGTTTGCTGACACACTGCTGAGCGAAGGTAAGAAGCAAAAGATGCGATGTTGCAAAGAACTGTGCTTGCTGGGAGGGAAAGACTCCGTCCGCTGGGGCAGGCAGTGCCAATTCAGTGTCTGACCGTCAGTCAGTGGGGAGAAGGAGTTGGAGTGGCAGTGAGTAAAGTGCATCTGAAAGCTTGTTTCACTTCTTCTTGGTGCTGCTTACTACCAGCCAGCAAATAGCTGCATACTGCCTTTGGACTGCTCAGCAGAGCTGCTCTGGGGATAGTCTGATTGAGAAACATGTTCTGGAAATGCCACATTTCATCGAAGGAGACGGTGAATAGAAACCTTGCATTTGGGCTCATATTTCTTACTGTCTGTACTAGAAGATGTGAAATACCCCACGGTTTTCTGGTTTGTTTTTGGGCTACTCACGGCACAGCACACTCGTGGTTCTTGTTGGAAGTGCTCTGCACAGATGTGAATTAAGAAGTCTCGGTATGAGCTGGACCTTTCTACTTTTGAGCAATCAAATTGCATACAAGAACTTAACCATTCATTAGAGCACTAGCAAAAGGACTAGCCAAAGTCTAGATGGCATGAATTGAATTCTGCCCTTTGTTATACCTGCTGGGATCAGCCATTGGTTTCATTCACGCTGAAGTCTCTGCTTTTAAGAGGAGAAATCTTGATTGTTCATGTTGGCCCTAAAAATATCTGATTATGTTCTTCCCTTTTTTTATGCCCAAGGTCCTAATATTTCGTTTCACTACCTTCATCCCTAGGGACAGTGACAGTTTTTCTTAGAAAACTCAAAAGAGATGCAAGAAACTGTCTTCTTCCACAGACTGCATGTACTTATCTATGATTTATCAGAAATGTGAGTAGTTGGGGGAAATGCTCGCTCTGAATTTCTGGGAATGGCAATAGCTGAGGGATCCCCCATATTATATTTCTCTCTTTTTCTATTTTCCTATCGTATTTTGTCTGCAGGTGGCACTGGCAGTTATCTCAATTTCTAATTAAAAAGCGGAAGATGATATTTTCCTCTATGGTAAATAATTACGTAGATTTTTGGCCCAATTTTCCTTCTTTGCCAGCTCAGGACAGTGGCATGTAAATCACTGAACCAAGCTACAATTTCTTGTATCGTTCCATCTAATAAGTATTGCTGGCATGCCCTTGAAATGGATGTTTGTAATCATTTCCATTATTTTTACTCTGGTACAGTAATGTTCTGTGTTTTGCTCTATTAAATACATGGAGAATTTTGACAGTGGAGCCAAACAGAATCTCTCACCTTTCTTTATGAATGAATGTGTACCTCTGAGTATTTTATGAAAAATTAATCCATATTTCTTGAATGGATTTCTCACTTTCAACCTATGATTTTGGCTTGCTAGTTGCCTGTGTGACCTTCCAAAAGTTTACAGATAGAAGTAAGTTTCTAATATCATTTAGTGAGAGAATTACACCTACCTCTCTAAGGTGAACCAAAAAGCTGGATATCCAGGTTAAATTCTGGTCCAAAACTGACTGAAAGGCTGAAGGGCACAACTTTGCCTTGATTTGTTTCTTAGTAAAGTAATGAAGAATAAGGTAATGGGAGGTGTTCGGTTGGTTCCAGGGCTCAAGGAACTGACCTTAAGCTCCAAGTGCTGCTTGCTCCTTGCAAGGCCTTACGTTACGGAGATTTGTTCATCTACCTCTAGTCAAACATGGTTACACTGTGATAGGAATGTACTGAAAATTAAAACTGTTATTGTAAATGTGAGGAGCTTATTTTAGTACAGAGAGGTTGGAACAAACTTTTGCTTATGCGTTTTTTTCATTAATAAATATTGTTTTCTATTTAAAGGAAAATAATTTTCACTCTCAGTAATGAAATGCTCCACCTAACAGCAATACGTGGAATACTGTAGATCTCTCAGCAAGTCTCATGGGTTGGACTGACTTCCCATATATTTAAAAATGTGATCAAATCCCAAAAAAGCAGTTAAAAAAAAATCTCTCTCATCCCTACTCATAAATCAGGAACTGAAACACCCCTTTGTATCCTGCCTGGCTTTTCAAGATGGGATTTTAGTGCTTCAGAAGATTGCCATGATTTTGTATTTGTGCACTGTGCAGTGGTAAAAGAAAGCTACAAATTCATTTGTGGTTTCTAAGCACTGCCTATTACAATACATATTAAGCCATGTTTAACAAGAACTTAAATCGTGGTGTACATTTTTGATTGTGTGCAGATTGTTCCTAAAAGAAGAATATGTGATAAAATGCAGTAAGTTGAGCAAATTCAGCTCAACAAGCACGCAAAACAAATGCAACGGTGATGCTTAAGAGGAAGAAGTGTGGGAAGATGATTTATACATTTGGGGAGAACTGGTAAATCTTGAACTCTGCTGTGAGTTACTCATATCATCACGGGCTGGGGATTAGGTGCTTTGGAGTAATTGCCATTAGTGATGTGCTTGGCCTCCCTGCTATGGAGAGGCTACGGAGTACACAGTGCGTGCGGCAGCACTGGCGAGTGTGGTTGAGTTTGAAGGAGCTGGAAATGCTCTGGGTTGTGCTGGAAGGCTTGGGATCCACAGGAAAGAGATTCCATTGAGAGCTGTGCTGGGGGTTTGTGCTTTGAGGGGGCATGGGGGGGGGCGAGGGTAGGAGGGAGATAGGGTAGGAGTTAGGAAAAGGCTAGAACTGAAAAAGAGCAAGAGTTGGAGAACTGTAATTTCCAAATTTTTCTTACCCTTTAGTGGAATACTTTCACATGTTTAATCCAGAGAGAAAAAATGAAAGGGAAATACTTTATATCCCTCTTGGCTTTCAACTTTTTCTGCCAGAAGAGCTTCTGTGACACCTTTGGCATGGCAGAATATTTGTTTTTCAGTTTAAAATGGTAGCTTACCTGTTGAGGTGGGTAGAGGAACATTATTGAGAGCTTGTGGCTTTCTGCCATAAGGCAGATAGTGCTATCATCCTTTTTGCAAGCCAATGCATATAAAGTTGCACAGGTCGCTTTGCCCAGCACCTCTCTGTGAGCAGTTTATATTACCTGTAAGCTGATTCTCATCTTACACTCTCTGAGGAATAGTCTCTGAAGTCATTGTTTCTTTTGGACACCAGGATTATAACTTGTGCCACTATTTAGTCACTGTTAATTTTGACCCATAGGTGTTTTGGAGATGGATATTTGCCTACACTGCTTCTAAGTCTAGCTTGTTGCACTCTTACTGAGTAGAAGTCTGGAAGGGACAAAAAGGGACCTCCCTCTAAAATTTAATCCAGATCACGTGCATTGTATGGCACACAACAAGAACCACAGAGTCCTCTGCCAGTCCTAGATCTTATAAAATCTAAACACACCAATAATCACGGAGTCTATTTTTAAATGTTTACCATGATTCTCAAAGGCACATACGCATTTAACATCTGTATCTTTTTAAAGTGTTGTTTATTCTAATATACCACATCTCTGGCAATAATTTTGTGCTAATTGCTCAGAACACGCTGTCCTTTGGGAGGTTATAAATTTAAGTATGACACTTACTCTGTTTTTTCAAATTTACACATATTGAATAATTAACTAACTCAAGATCTTTGGGAGCTCGAGGTGCCTGCCTATTTCACTCCAAAAGTATGGATTTATTGCCATGAGTCAGAGAAGTAGAATTACCTTTTCCTGAGGTTGGAGTGATCTGTCTTTCCATGTAAGATGCTACTATGGCAATGTCGGTTGTGTTACTAGGGTGACCTAAAAACACTAACTGAATGTCTTACACAGAATTCGTTTTAAAGGAAACTGAGCATTACCTTCTGTTCCCTCGCTAATGCATATGGTTGGCCATATTTAGAAATACTTTTTAGTTCTTGAATTTTAGTTACTTGAAATTAGAAGGATTTAAGCACTGTTGAAGTCTTCACAATTCCAGCTCTCTGCTGCCTAAATCTTCACTTCTGTTCACCTAGGCATGCACAGACATCAGGTTTTACCATCCATGGTTGTGCAGACCCATAGCTCTTGCCATGTGCCCTGAGCAGGATTCTGCTTTGCTATCTGTCAGGATCCGACGTGGCGTTCATGCTGAGAGCACGCACATGTGGCAGCTGTGTATGTATTTAGGAGGCTCACTCCCAAATGTTTCTTCCATGATGGCAGTACAGATTGCAGATGGCAGAGGTTGGCCTGGAGACACAGTATGTTCTCTTTAGAACTGCAGGGCTCTTTATCAAGATAACAGGGTGGGTTTTTTTTTTTGTTTGGTTTTTTTTTGGTTTTTTTTTTTTTTTAGGGTATTTTCTCCAGACCTTGGGACATTCCTATCTCTCTTTTTCATTCACATGCAAAGTAGCACACTAATGATTTCCTACTTAAGGAACAGCCTGAAATGCCAGACATAACTGGATATCCTCTCAGCATCTAGGACACTGACTATATATGTGTATGCCTGTGAATAACAGAACTGAGGTTTGGCAAAAAGAACAGAGACCTATGGTGTACGTCTCATAACATGCGGAGGGAGGGGGTCAGTTTTGAAGGAATCTAACTTTTTCTATATTTGTGACAGGTCAGCTTTTTGAATCCGGTTTCCAGCGTGTAATAATTGCCTTGCAGATTCTGAGCTAGCAGTGTTTTCTCTATACTTCAGAAAATTGTCAATAAATAAGTGATCGAATAACCGTGAATGCTGGTAGGGCTGGTTGTACAAGTGATCAACATTAAAAGACAATTAAATGTAAAAGTATCTGGCTGGGGATGAGGGAAGAACTACTCCAAGTTTCTTCAAATGGTTGCGATGTGTTTTTGGGAAGAGTTGGAAAACGGCCCTCTGACAGGTTCCATGTCTTCCTTGTCTGGTGTACGCATCTCAGTGCATGGAAAGTATTATTACTCTGGAATTTAAATATGTGTCATATGTGCCATAGTCATTAGTCTGGAGTTTCTGGTTTTGAGGGGAGAGAAAGATGAGAAACCAAAGAAGGAATTAAATCAGATCTCTGCCCCTGCCTGAGGCCCTTATCGTTTCTTTTACAGTTATGCAGATCTCTCATACCCTTGTTTCATGGCACAGGACCTCCTGCTGCCCTGATATGGCCCTAGATACACTAATGTCTTACTCAAACATAGGATTGTTCCTGTTCTTTCCTGGGTCCTTTTGTCTCAGAAAACTTGTCCCTTTATCTAGCTCTTCTTCCAAGTGGCCTTTGTGATACTCACTGGCAGTGCACACCTCCTGCCCTCAGGCACCTGGAGTTGGCTCTCAGAGTCCAGGGTTCAGTGGCACAGGTAAAGGAGCAGCCGCCCTTATCTCAGGGTGGGAGTTTGGCTGGCTGACTGCCTGCATGTGTGGGTCTCTATACTGAGGAACTGGAGGCTAACAGCTGACTCTGCTCCGTAGTAGTTTTCTGTCTCTTTACAAATGCTGCTCTAAGTAGTCATCTACTTAACTTCTGCTAAGATTGCTTTTGCTGCTGTAGTCTTCTTTGGAAAGCACTTCCAAACTTCCCTTGTGTTGTTTGTTGTTACCTTTTTCTTTACTCTAACCCTAGTCTTCTGCCACAATGACTTTTTCTGGCCCAAGTGTATTTATTATTCCCCCTTCCAAACATTTGTACAGAATTCTTGCCTGTGCTGAAGAGGATTTGAGCATGTCTTTTTTAAAAGACATTGGCTCTCACACTGAATGAAAGCATCCCCAGCCAAAGCACTCACTTTCCCAAAGGCACAACGCCTTTTGTAATTTAGGCATTTGTTTTCAGTGTAATTATCAATTATGCTATGCTTTTGTTCTGCGCACACTTTAGATGTACTGTAGTCCCCCACAAATATTTTGGAGACCTACATGTGTGGTTATCTGTTCATTTGAGTTTGTAACTGCAGATTTCTTCAGTAAATAGCTCCTAGTGGAGATTATCTGTGCATCTATTTGCATAGCAGTAGGAATCTTAAGTCTATTTGTGTAGTGTTTTCTGTAGACATATTCTTGAAAGATTCTATCCACGTTACATATGGAACTGTGAAAGCTACTGCACACAGAGAAGGAAGAATGTGGTGTGTTATCTTACTTGGAAATACTGGGTCACACAATTAGAAGATATTCCATCATTCATGTGTAAGATAGCAGAGCTGACCTTCTGCTTGCACTCTCAACAGTGGCATTTCCTGCTTTTGAATACAATTTTGTGCAATTTAGTATTTGCTTTAGCTTCCTGTAGAATAGTTTCTCTTCTCTTTAGGGGAACTATTGAGTTGTTTCTATAAACCAGCTTTGGCACATTCTGTACATTTGAGTAATAACTTCTAAAAAAAGTGGGAGTGGAGGGGTAAGTATACAAAGGGGTAGAAGAGTCAAAAATGTTTTGGGTAAATTCAGATAAAAGTAACAGAGAGCTTTTCACTGCATTTGGTTAAGTGCAGAGGAGCATGGTATTGTTTGAAAGGCAGGTAATTTTTGAAATTAATTTGTCCTTTCTATTGCTATTCATTCTGAGGAGTTTTTTTCTTTGAACATAATGTGGGAAAACCTTGTAAGCACCAGTTTCTACAACTACCTTTCCTTGGTCCATGGATAGTTTTGCTGTCAGCAAAGGAATGTGACGTGACCAAATCCAGACATTCAGAACTCCTTTTTAATAGAGCCCTCCCCTTCCCCAACAAGCAAACAAGCCCCGGATTCCCAGAACATTTGTTTCTAAACACGAAACATTAACAGTCTAATGAATTGAATCTTAATTTATTTTCTTTTGGTTTCTGAACTTCTTACTTCAGAAATAAGTAATATTTCTAAAGCTTTCACTTCGGTAATGAGGAATGAGTTTCTCATCCTACAGTGTATAACTCAGATCTGAGGCTTCAAGAATACATGGTAAAACCACAGGAATTAGCTACAAACATGGAAGTTGCAAATCCTGTGTGATTCAGTTTTGAAGGCTGTAGGAGATAAAAGCAAAAGATGTAAGAGGGGAAGTTCTCACTGTGCCACTATCACAGATCTGTGTTTATCCAAGTCAGGTGAGTAAGGATCTCTGTTCTAGCCAACAAAAGGTAGCTGCACTCAAGTCAGCAGAGGGACTATTGTATATTTGGCTACTCCCCAACTATTTTCTTTTGTTCCAATCTCAACTGTTAACTCTTAAGAAATTTGTCAGTAGATTGACAGTTTTGACTGCAGTAGCTGTTTGGATAAAAGCATCAAGTGAAGTTCACATATGCTCTTCCATTACAAAAAAAAAGAAAAAAGAAGAAAAAGTATTTCTGGGGTATTCATGAAGACCAACTGATCTGCTGTAGTCCTATGTGTTGCTAATTCCTGAGTTAAATACCCATAGGGAAAATTGACTCTGCTGTCATATGTGAAATGATGAAATGTTGGGCTCGATTTTATCATTACTTCTCAGGAGGGAGGCTTCAAGGTTATGGTTGATAGTTCCCTTGCACCAGGCTTGATTCTTGGCAGTAAAGAAAAAGAAAAAGAAAAAGAAAAAGAAAAAGAAAAAGAAAAAGAAAAGGAAAAGGAAAAGGAAAAGGAAAAAGAAAAAGAAAAAGAAAAAGAAAAAGGAAAAGGAAAAGGAAAAGGAAAAGAAAAAGAAAAAGAAAAAGAAAAAGAAAAAGAAAAAGAAAAAGAAAAAGAAAAAGAAAAAGAAAAAGAAAAAGAAAAAGAAAAAGAAAAAGAAAAAGAAAGAGAAAGAGAAAGAGAAAGAGAAAGAGAAAGAGAAAAAGAAAGCAAACCAAATTCCTGGAACTATTAGGAAAGGAATAGTGAATGTCAAGATCCCACCATGCTGATCCATGGCTTGGCTATGTCTTGAATACTGTTTACAGTTATGGTCTCCTGATCTTAAACTCCTGGAAAAGACACAGGCCTTTCTCAGAAGAGAAACAGGTAACAGGAATGATCGAGGATGTGAAATCTGTGCCAAAAGAAGTGACTGAACAGTCTGGGACTCTTCACAGTGGAGTGTAAAATGACAAGTGGCTTGGAGAGCACGGACAAGCATGAATGCTTCCAGTGCAAGAATGTGCAAGGGTCTGTCAGGTGAAACTGCAAGGAATGGGGTCAAAAGAAACAAGAGGAAGCTTTCTTATGAGTGGTGTCAGGCCTACAAAACTTGTCACTGAAACATATTGTGGGTGCTGGTATTGCGGGTAAATAATTGAGACAGAGACCTGATGAAGGTTACTATCTAAAGGAATCGTGTTGGGCTTGCGTGACTGCTAAGCTGAGAGTGGTTGGACTTTTGGGAAGCACCCAGAGCACATATACTTGCTCTACTCTCATTATTCCCTAAGTGGCTGCTTCTGATCACTGCCATAGGAAGAAAACAGGGCAAGGACCTTTGGGCTGAACCTGTGGAGCTGTTTGTCGAGAAGGCAGGCGGCTCTGGGATGTATTCTGACCAGACGAGCTGAATGATACCTGACCTGGCTGCAAATGAGCTGCCTCAGATGCTAGGAGCAGCTGGTCCTTCGGCTGCATGGAGATCCCATCCTCTCAGTGCCTCCAACAAGCCTGTGCTGAGTTTTTTGCTGTCATCACTGAGTGGTTCTTCCTGCCAGCTTGTACAAAAGCATTGCTACGCCACACTGCTGTGTGGACAAGTCCACAGTCTAAGTGGATAAATTGCTAAATTCTCAAAAGTGGGAAAAAGGGTTCCGGCATCAACTCCCACTTTGTTTCCATTTTCTATTTCATCTGTTCACAGGTCTAATCATTTTTCTTTTTTTTTTAGTGTCAGATTAAATATGCTTAACTTGGAGACTGAAAATCATTAGGTTTTTTTTGGTTCACACATCACTGTCAGCAGTAGTAAAGCTATGCAGCCAGACCTGCTTCTGTATCAAGAATAGAATCTGGTATATTCTTTTTTAATGGCTCTGAGAGAACTGAAAATTAGTAAAGAACTATTTTTATTACTGAAGTCAGCAGTTCTGATTCAGTGTCCAATAGGGTCTGCCTTGAGTAATGAGATTTTTTTGTAATATTGTCACTCTTCATCTTAACTGCACTTCAAAAAGGAATGGCGTCTATTATGTAAGGAAAAATCTGACACTGCTGCCGTTATAAGCTGGTGAAGAGCGTTGCTAAGGATTTCTATGCAAATAAATATTCTTGAACATTTTCATCATGTGATTCTCAGGGTCCCCAGCTGGGGGCACTGGGCAAACATAGAAACGGCTATGGCCAGATTCAATGAGACTGGCAGCCCGGTGCCCTGCCACATGGGTGGAAGGAAAGAAGTGAAAAAAGGTAAAAAGGACGTGAGATACAAAGTTGCCACTTTGAACTTAGACTTTTTTTTTTTTTTTTTTTAAGATGAAGTAGGTTTGGGTTTTAAAACTTTTTGTTACTAACAACTGTAGCGTTTTATTTCCCTTACCCAGTTTCTTTGGTAAAACCAACAATGTCAGCGACTTTAATGTCACCTCCTTAAGAAGTAATTTCAAGTTCTTGGTGGGTCCGCATAGAAAAGTTGTTTTATGTTTAGATCTGTTAGCATTTGGTGTTGTTAAAAGGATACCTAGCATGAATCACTGGCTTTGCCTACCTTTGGTATTAGTATTTGTTCATTTATATCACGGGAAGAGCTAGAAAAAAACTAGAACATGTTCCTTATTAGTGTACAGGATAAAGATGAGCATACGTTAAGGTCTGCATGGGTCAGTACACACACAGACTGTCTCAAACAAGACTGAAGGAGAAGATACATATTATTTAATTCAAGGAATATTAATTACTCTATTAGCAATATGTCACAGTGACCAGATGCTTGTGCAATTCGATGGTTTCAAATGAGAAAAGATTGTAAAATATCAGCTCAGAAATTCATAAGTCTAATGTTGTTGGTAAGGTTTTCTAAGATTAGGCAGGTAGATGATATAAAGATTTATGAAATTGGAAGTGAATCAAGTTTTCCAAAATAACATTTGGTAATGGGTTTAGGAGAATGCATGAGAGAGCATATACATGGGGGAGGGAACATACACGTTGGGATTGCACATCTTTAAAGAGATGTACCAATAAGAATAAGCATTCAATGTTTCCTGGTTTGTAGTAGCTTATCTTTATTCCAACTGATATTTTTAACTAGATTTTGTAATAGTGCAGTGGATTTCTTGGTTCCTTGGGCTCCTGGCCTTCTATCTCATCTCTGTAGTACGAGCTAGGATTGCTTGCAAAGGACTGAAGCCAAAAGTTTTGTCCACACCACCAGCTATCAAAACACAGGGACTTCTGTCTGAGTGCAGATAGTTTTGGAAAGACAGGATAGAACATTTTGTTCGTCTTCCCTCGTGCTTCTCCACACACACGTCTGCACGCACAAAAACACACAGAAGGAAACCAAAGCCCTGATTGTACTGTGCTTCTTTAGTTTTCCACATAACCATAGAGAGCAATCTGTAAATATTAAAACTTCACAAAGCAAAGGTATTAAGTCCCTTAGGTAACTGGAAAGTTGAAAGAACTTTCAGCTGGTTGGCTGTAAGATTTGGAGGGACTCAGAAGTTCTAACTTCCCATTCCTTAATCTAAGTCTAGACCAAGAATGAGAAATTAGCTGAAATCCATGATCAACCTCTTAATATCAAAGCTTTGCTTGTATCTCGACAATCAGTGAGCAGTACAAATATCACCTGGTAAGATGCTTATTTTTGAAAACCTATAAAATGTGTTTGTTTTCTTTTGATACCTTGACATTGTTGTAAGCAAATGAAACTGCTCCTGGAAATTGAGAATGAATTAAATGACACATAAGTAAATATATATTATTTTTTTATTAAAGTATCAAAACAAACTTGAAAATAGAAAACAAACTGCTTTTAATGCATTTTAAAGGTTCTCCTGATTAACGTATGCTTTTAAAAAACTCATGCAACATACTGCTCCTGTCTATCTGTTCAAACACTCTTTCATGGGCATAATCAAATCAACTTGAGTACCATCACTTCTACAGTAGCGTGCAGGAGCACGCATGCACACACACATGTACACACAGTAGAAAGCAGCTTTGACTCCACATACAAAGAAATAAAAATAATTATCTTCTGACAATAGTAGTGGTACCCTCTTAACATTTGGCATGCTGAATACATAACATCAAGCAACAAAAGCATGACGCCGGCGTCATCAGCGGTATGGTTAAAAGCAACCATACAGATTCCCTAAAGGAGAGACATTGTGTCATTATATTCTAGTCTCTGCTGGAACACTTTATAACAGCATAGGAGGCAAACTCTTTTGTCTGCTGGTATCTGATGTGCTAAAGGTAAAGCCAAGGAGCACGATACCATCATGAAGCCTCAGTTATGTACTCCCATACTACAGAAGTCAGAAACCAGTGAATACTGTTTGACAAGTTTACTGATAACACACTTCATGTATATCCATCATCTGACAAAGCACCGGCCCAGTTCCCCATGAAACTTTCCCCCTACTGCAGAGGCTCCAAATTCTGCCTGCAGGGCATTAATAAAAATGTCACTGAAGTCAAAGGCAGCTCCTTCCAGCATACAGAAAGAAAACAGATTCTCAGGACAGAATCAGACCTAGTGTGTTGTCTTTTTAATACATTCATTTTTCAGATACATGAAGTACATAGCATTTAAACATGATATAGGACATTACAATATATCCAGATCTTAGAAAATGTACTAAGTTCTGTTGCAGAATATAAAGATCATATAAGGATCAGGAGTGATACCCAATACATTCAGCCAGGACTTGTAGAGGAAGAAGCTTATGGCTGAGGTATCTTTCAGTTTAGCCTTTAGAATAAAACCACAAATTCAACACTGCATAACTGGTGTAAAATATTATGTACTGTAAGCTCCATTTAAATTGTGATGTTGAGCAGCTAGACACCATTGATCAAGATATAGAATTTTGAGAGGTATATTCTCTGCACCCAATCATTCAAGATACTCAAATGCCTCATCTGTGGAGATGATGAAGGTTAAGTGGTGTCTCTTGCAACTCGTGAAGTTTAGGAATATATAATATTAAACACCAAGAGATGAAAGTAAAAAGACAGCACAACACTTGTGTTTTCAGTTTTATCTTGCTTGCAGTATTTATTAACTTTACTCATTATGATATTAGTGATAAATAAGGATATTTTCTTTTACAAAAAAATTGTAAGGATATACTTTGTTGGATTAAACAATCTGAGAATTTCACAGAAACATCAGAATTTAAACACTCGTAGCTCCAACTGTATTGTCCAGCAGCTCTTCTACCAGTTCAGAAACATCTAAGGTTAGTATTTAATAAAAAACGAGAACAATTATTCACTACATCAGAACTCTTGTCTCCTTTAGATTCTAAGTAACACTTTTGATTGACTGTAGTTACCATTCAAACATAAAATAAAAGTAGCTGCAATCATAATTTTTCCCTCTGAATCATCTGGCAAAAAGAAGCAATCCTGACAAGGACGGAAAAAGCTTTGTCTACGTCTTACTCCTGACAGCCATCTGTATAACCAGATCACTACAGGCCATGGAACCTCTTCTGTCAGTGAGGGCTAAGGCTTGTAAGATTAGATCCCAGATGATTTTGGTTTTTTTTAAACTTTTCATGATTCATGAACCTGGGATTCAGTCCTGCAGTTCTTTGCTTGGGCAAAACCATATCAAAGTCCCTTCATCACTACTTCCGTCTTTCCAGTGGGTCCAATTCACACAGTTGCCAAGTGATGGTACAAAATTCTCTCCTGAATGCGAGGAAACACTGTACTTCCCAAAGGATAACAGGTGGGGTTCCAGCTCCTAAAATATCATCTTAGCTACATGGATATTTTGCAAGAAACCTTTCTTTGTCACACCTACTAGGACTTGTCACATTCAGTCTCTGAGATGAGTCATAGGAAAAAAACCACACAAGTGTTGTGAAAAAAGTTATAAAGCTTAACTGGAACTAAAGGCTTTTTGTGTGTTTGTGTGTGTGTGTTAGGTTAGAATGCAAAATTACATATCAGTACATTCTGCCAGAAACCATCCTCCTGGAAACTACAAAACTTTAAAAATACTCTGTCTGCTTTCCCTGACAGCCACAAGGAAAAGTAGTGTCCATCCAGCACAGCTGTATGTACCATGTGCATCATCGAAGTCATAGTGTTCTAGCACAAACGTCGTGAGTGCAGATACTGTATACTAGCAGAGAGCTAAATCTTCTGAAGCTGTTGTCTGTAGCTCCTAGGAACAGCATGTATGACAGGTGCAAAACCTATTATGAGGCAGAAGGCTCTTCAGTTTGACCGAGACCAGATCTTCCAAGGGGAAGAATCTCTGACAAGCCAAAAATGATTCTTCCTGCTTAAGAAAGCAATCTGCCCTTCCTAAGCGCTCTTTACTAATAGAATCCTACACATAAGTCAGATCCTCTGTGGATTCTGTTGCTTCTAGTTGTTAAAACATACTATAAATATTTCCACATTTGCCATATCACTTAACCTTGTAATGTTCCTTCTTTGATCTGTTGAATAAAAAGATTCCTTTCATCTTCAGGTGTCCTTCCATTTTGTGCCCGAACTATACAGGTGGGCCTGTGAAGATTTAGCATGTATATCAAATGCTGCTTCTCATTTTTTAGCTCTTCAATCTGGGCTTTTAATTCCGCATTGATAGTTTCCAGCTTTTCTGATTCCTAGTCACAAGGTACAGACACAACTATTAGTGTGAGCATTCCAAGTAGTTAATTGCAGTATTTATCTAATAGTTGCAGTTTTTCATTGGTGGAAAAGCATATGGTTAGAAGTTACAAGCTCTCAGCGTCCTATAATGGTGAAACTATACATCCTCCAGTTGATAATAGTCTTAAGAACAGATTGACAGTTGCCTTCTTTGGCCTTTACAGAAGTGTAACGGACACTGAAAAGCCAAATTCAGATTTATACTCACAATGGCAGGCATCCAAAGTAATGTTTCTATCTTCTATAAGATTATTTTGAGCTTTTTGAGTCAACTATTGACCCAAAACTATTTATGCTACTTACTAACTCCCCAGTACACCATATCACATATCTGTAAACTTATGTTAAGCCATCTAAGAACATAGCTTTCTATCAGAACCCCTGGATATAGAAACAAACACAGGCCTTATGCTGCTGTAAAATAGTTTTAAATGGTAGCAGATAAGGTGAAGAAATGTCATCTCGTTCACAGTATGATGACAGACAAATATATATATATATCTCAAAGATCTAAAGCCAGATACTTACTTTCTGCAAACATTCTGTTTTTTCCTTCTTTTTGTTTCGGCACTTCGCAGCAGCAATTTTGTTCCTTTCCCTTCTTCGCTTTTTTCTTTCATCCTCTTCAGGAGAAAACTATCCCATAAAAACAGATACACACAATCCGTAAGATGTTGGAACACTTTGACTATATTTTGTTAACTTTGACATACTTAAAAGAAACACACTGCTGTTAGTGCTCACATCATGAGTTACATAAGGATGTGATCTGACCTTGCTTGCAGTACTGTAAAGTGGTAGTAACTCCATTTAAATTGTCAATAAAACCTGACTGAAGTTTGGATGAATGCGATGGCTCATTGTAAATCAATGTCACCCCAAAAAATTGCCAAGTGTCTTCCTAGGCTGCATGCCAAAAAGGGGGTGCTGGGCTCAGACCCAGGTGTTGCCATTTCCTTAACTTCATCTGTTTCTTCATTTTATAATACAATGTTTTCCATTGAGATCATTATCTATCTTAAATTAAAAGCCTCGTGGTTAGGAAGTAGCACGGGAAGGACAACTTATTCCAAGTTGAGCCACAAGTAGGCAGAGAAACCAGATTTAGTACTTACTCTAATCACTATCAAACACTGTCCTAATTCATAATTAAAAATAAAACACTAACTTACAGACTTCAGTGGAAATTACAAATACCATAGGAATTTCCCAGAAGCAAATAACAGAAAACCGAGCAACAGACTTAAAAGGATCAAATAAACTAACATGTTTAGATGGTAGAGAGGGGTTGTTTGTATTTGACATAATTAGTGCTCTTCTAGTGCAAGCTGCTTAGAGAACTGAGCATTCACCCCGAAATGCTGCTCAGTGCCATACCTCTGTTTTCATGATTGATGTTTCCATCGGCCTTTCGGACACTGTCACCGTATCCAAAGTAGAAGACATCCTGTGGGACTGACGTTTGTTTTGGATGGCGAATCTAAGTTCCTCTTTCACCAGTGGGGTTAAATTTGTGAAATCATCAAACCCCAGTGACCCTGCAGGAGACAAGGTGGGAACAATTGCGGAGGCGCTGACTTCTAATGCAGACACCTGGCCGGTGTGTTGGACCATCATTTTGCTGAAAAGCAAAAAGAGACAGGAATAGCCTTTCAACAGCTGTAAAGAGGCAAGTAATATCTCCTAGAGGTATATTTCATACTGTGAAGTAATATATTTCTTGCATTGCTCAGCCCACATTCCCTGCGTACCTCAGTCTCTCATGAGAAACAGTTTAGAGTTTTATCACTAGTAAAAGCTTTCACACCAGGCTCAATTCGAGGCAGCATTTTAAAACAATAACCAAAAACAGTAACCAAAGAAATATTATTATTATTTAAAACACTGAATTATCTGTATCTTCATAGCTACCCCACCACAAAATCACGGCTTGAAATGGACGGAGCCCACCTTCATCTCAGCTACACTTCAGTAAAGATTAGAGAGTTTTGAAGAAGCTGAAGTTTGCTGAATCGGCTACAAAATGCTCACCAGGTTCAGTTTTACAGACAGAAAAATATGTCTCGTTATAAACTCCTGAAAAGCAGTTCACAATCAGAGCTATAAGAAAGGTGGAAATCTACACATCCACATAGCTTTGAGGCACAAACTGAGACAGAGGGAAGGAGTAATGAAAAATGTAACACCAATTGTTTCCTCCCTTTACACTCACAAAATCTGAAACTGTCCTCACGTGCCCTCAACAAGTTTTTAATTCTTCAGTGTTTATGGTCAGATCTCCTGCTGATATAAAGCTATGTAACCAAAGAGACTTTGGCTGAGACTGGTTAATGGGGCACCCATGGAGGAACTTCATTTCTAGCAGTTTTCCTACAGAAATAAACCAATCTGACAGTGGTTTTTGCTTTCCCCTTTTTAGCCATCCTCAGTTTTTTAGCCAATTTTGGAAGAGGCAGAGAGGCGCCCTACATGCTTGGTGAAAACTGCTAATCCCACTGAGGGAGAAATGCACAAAACTCAGCAGTCAGTCACCCAAACACCATGGGCAACCCAGCACAAACCATCCATCCCTCAGCAGAGGCGAGAGAAGAGGTCTGGAAGAAAGCTGAGCATTTTGTGTGGCTGGCCCACAGGACAAGAGGTGCAAATCCATAGGAAAATAGATTGTATTACCTCCCCTAATCATAAAGCAACTTTTGTTCATTGGATTTTGCTGTATTACTTTTCCTGCTTTCCTCATCGTGGAGGTTTTTGAGATTTTTGTTTTCTTGGATTCCTTTGGAAACTACATGACACATAATCTATTCTTGTTTAGAGTTGTAGGAATTATAGCCAAGTCATTGCAATTAATGTAGCGCAGGTAAGCAAACAGTTGCCTTGGGATAGGAGTGTGGGTAAAGTTAAATTTCCACGTGGACAACCCCAAATTGTGCAGTTCCCTATTTGCTACTACTATGACATGGCAAGAAATGGTTGGGGTCACGTGCCTTGACAAGAAGATAGATTTCGCTCAGAGATATCTAAAAATATACTTTAAATCCACATCGGTGCAAATTAGAGTAGAACCCAGCTCCTCACTAAGCGAGGTAAACACAAAAATCCAAGGGCAATGAACTGCCAGAGGACAGAAAATCACTTGTCCAGCTGCAGAGGTTTCCTCACTTTGAGTCTCAATGACCACAGAAGAGCCAAAGATTTCCCACATCCCAGGGGTGAAATGCTGAAACCACCGAAATCAAAAGGAGCTTTGCTGTTGACCTCAGCGGGGCCAGGATTTCACCCTCGGTTGTTAAATATGAGGAAATTATTCAGAACAATTTGTTATTCAGAAAGACCTTGGGAAATTTATGTAATTCTCTGCAGAAAGCCCCTGCTCATGAGTCACATTTAAAGTACTGATACAGTTTAATCCTATAATCTCAGAAAGCTGGCAGTTACTTTTTTCCCCCGAGTCAGAAAGGCCCTGTGATTTCCAGCTGAACTCCTGGCATTATTTACCACTTCTCAACATCCAGCCGTTCAGCTCAGTGAAACAGGCTGACTGCAGGTGATACTGAGCCCCCCGCTGCTCACAGAATTTGGAGCTGTGCTCCCTGACTGCCCGTCTCCTCCGCTCCTGCTGCTGCCTTCATTCAAGACACTTAATTCCATATAATTCAATCAAACCAGGAGTCTTCAATTAACAATAAAACCATTTCTCCAGCACACGGAATAATTAATTGGGCCAAGCATTTCTCAGCACGGGGGAGTTTATTCATTTATATTTCAGTTCAGGTCAACTTTTAATTAAAGTCAGCACCAGAGGAAACCAAGAATGCCCGTGTTTTAGTAACGTGTCTGAGAAGTTGTGCTTACCTACCAGGCAGTGCTATTCCTACAAGCGCTAAGCGTACCACGAGCCCCAGTGCAACCCTGCTGTAACGTCCTCAGGTTTCTGTAGAGCTGTTGATCTACTGATCCATCTTCGATTTGACAAAAAGGGAAGGGAGGCTGCCACTGGGAGGGGAAACCCAGAAAGAGCAGTGCCCTTGCCTGCACGGCTCGCTGACCTCCCAGGCACCCTGATAGCATCCCTTTTACACACACTTTGGGGCGGGGGGCCTGCCAAGCAGCAGGCAAGCCGGATGGGTCCTGACCCCAGCCCACCACAGCTGGCAGGGCTTCTTGCCCCAGGCTGACTCCCCAGGTGCTTGGCAGCAGGGCTGGGGCCGGTGCATGGCATGGCAGGATTCCTTCCAGTGCACGGCTGAGGTGGTCGGGAGTGACAGGAATATCAGAAATAATTAGCCTGTGTTGAAGCCAATAGTAAGCCAAACAGATTGGCTTTCCATTACAAAAGGTAGATGTTTTCCAATTTCTGAGGAACAGATCTACTTTTAGAAACACTTTACAAGGATGGAGATTAGATTTTCCTAATAAAAATAAACCACAACAGCTTGCCCCGTCTTCCAACTTCTGCACAAACTGTTCCTCTGTCTATCAGTTTTCAAGAATGGCATGCTGCTCTGCCCTAGGTCTGCATAGCAATAGGGACATCTAGCCCCAAACTGCGATTACATCTGGGATTCCTGATCCTATCTGTTTACTTCATTAGACCATGTACATGGATGGCAGCTCTGGTCTATTTTGAGGACTTCTGAAGTTACTGGAACTGAAGGTGTCGAACATTTCATGGGTCTGATTCACAAAGGCACAGCTTGCTCCCACTATGAGCTCACGCTTCTTTACTTTATTCTTAGTTTGGCAATTCCCTGGGTAATAGCTCTACTATTGATGGAACCTTCGGCTTGAGGTAGATTCAATAAACTTTGCTTCCGCCACTGTGCTTGTTTGTTCTTTTGTTGGTGGCTCTTTCCATCCTCACCAAATCTACACATCTCCTCTGCCGATGTTTTAGCTTCGGTACACGATTCCTAGCCATGCACTTCTGTTATGCGTATTCCCGAACCACTGCTTGGAGTCTTTCCGCTCAGCTGCTGACGGCTGACTGTGCCTCTCTCTCGGTTTTGCTTCTTCACACGAATCCCTTTTCCTCCGGTGCTGATGCAACAAACGCCGATAACCATTGAGGTTAATCTTAAACAGCATTAAGGGCAATTACAGTTCACAACCTCTGTGCACGCTGGTTGACCTTAAGCTCTCTGACATCCCACATCACTCCCGAATCACTTTCCGCCGGCTTCCAACAGCTCAAACGCGAGAAGAACCCATTTCGAAAGGGCAGCTCCTTCTCTCTAACAAGTTTTCTGTCGAGCCACGCCTGCCTCGCTTAGGCAAGACTTTGGCGACCGATCTCCGTGTCGGACACCGGCACAGAGAGAGAACCGAGCGAGTCTCCGGCGCTTTTCCTCCCGGGCTGCCCGGCGCCTCGCAGCCTCTCCCGGCGCCCCGCCGGCAGTCGGAGCGGCAGCCGGAGCGGCAGCGCGGGCGGTCGCGGGCGGTCACGGCCGGCATCCCCTCGGCCCCCCGGCGCCGAGCCCCGTGCTGCCCGCCCCCGCGCGGCGCCGAGCGGCACGGCTGGCCCGGGGCAGCCGCGGCTCCGCTCGGGGCTCCGCTCCGAGCCGCCCGCGGCTGAGAGCTGCGGGCACCCCAGGATCAGGCTCCTCCGGTCGCCGGCCCATCCCTCTCCCCGGAGCCGCCCGCGGTTCCTACCTTTAGTCCGTCGCCGCCGGCCGGGGCTGCTCGCCGGCCGCGCCGCGCCCGCTCTCTCTCCCGTGCCCGCTCCGCCGGCGGGAGAGCAGCGCCCGCTCGCGCTCCCCGCGCCTCTGCCTCTCGCCGCGGTTGCATCACTCCCCTTATATAGCCGAGCGGGTAGAGCTGGTATTTACTCTGGCGGCGAGTCCCGGGCTGATGTCATGCTATTAATAGCTCCCGGAGGGCGGGCGGCCGGGCGGCCGGGCGGGGGGGCAGCGGGGCCCGCGGCGGTGATGCAAGGCTTCACACGGAGGCGGGGCGGCGCAGCCTCGCGCTCCATAACAGGAGCGCACCGAGCCGGGCCGTGCCGAGCCGGGCCGCGGGGACCCCGCGGGACCCCCTCCCCCCGGCGGCGGAGCGCCCCGTGCCGGCAGCGCCCCGCGGGAGAGCGGCTCTCGGCACACGGCGCGGGGCCGTCCTCCCCCGGTGTTCTCTCTTCCCCTTCCCCTTTTTTTTTTTTCTTCTTTTTAACAGACTTCAGGGGGCGTCCCGACTTCTTAGGCGTGCGGGACGCCTTGTCGCTTTATCATAAATCGGAGTCCTTCTTACGGCTCGGAAACGGTCAAATGAAGTGAAGGCAGCGCAGCTTTCGAAAGGGCTAGAAACGGGAGCCTTCTTCGCCCCCAAACTGTTGAACACCCCCTCCCAAAAAAAAAAACCGAACCACCCTGCGCTCACTCCGTGGCGCTCCATCTGACGGCCAGAAGCTCTTCGCGTTTCGGAGCGGGGGGCTTCAGTTCTTAGCCCGAGGAAACGGGAAGGAGCCGTTTAATTAAATTCCAGAACGCTGAAAATAAATAAATAACTTCTCCCCTTAAAACAGCGCAGCACGCGATGTCGTTCTGGTTTCGGGGAGAACCAGAGACTCCCCGTAGGAGACAGGGGAACGTGCTGGTGGTAGTGGTGAAGGGGTTTTGTTTTGTTCTTTTTTGTTCCCATAGCTTCCTGGTTCGGTGAGTGACAGCGATTGCCTTCCAAAATGTTAGAAAATAGACGTATCAAAAAAGCACTTATCTGAGAGCACGAGGCTCACAGAGATTTGCACAGCATTTTCCAATACGATAATATTCCATCCTCGGTTCATACAAACTTGTTATCTTTGAGTCTCTCTGCTAAGCATGGGAAGAGCCTGGAGACTCGTTTATTCACTTATAACACAGACCCCGATCAGCCCTCCAGACAGTTAATTCATTTTGCAGTGTTCATGGGGCTGCATTTGGTAACAGGTAACATGTCTCAAGTGGGAAAAGCTGGCATGTATTGATAGCTTAGAGCATTTAAACAAGGACATGGATTTCTAACATTAGTCTAGCCCATCTGTACCTCACCTCTGTGCACTTGCGTCCACACGGGTGTATGTGTGCATACATAAATGCACACGCTGCCCACCCAGATGGGAACTGTACTCTCAGCTTTTGAAATGTCACCGTGTTAGCACGCTCAGCTTTGCAAACACAGCGTTCCTATTTCAAATTTAATTGTCTGCCTTGGGGGAAAAAAAAAAAAAAGAAAAAAAAAAGCAGGCAGGCAGACCTGTGCTGTTGGCTCTCCTCCTGCAGAAGGTGCGGCTGCTCGTGCTCCCCAACGGTTCCATGCACTCTGCAGGCACAGGAGCGAGCCCTGACCCACCTGGCAGCTGCTCCTGCTGGAGGCTCGGGCGCTCACCTATCGATAAATCAAGCTGAGTTCTTTCAAAACATGGTTATTTCTTAATCTAGGTAAAGAAACGTCAAAAATAACGCCAGGCAAAGGCTTTGCTTTTCAAAGCTTTACATTTCAGCTGGGCGCACTCTGAGGAGCTCACACTACTTTGGAGGCATAATGTTATAATTCATGCTGTGTTCAGAAACAGCTGGCATCGTTTTTCTCAAGCCTAGAAGAAAAAAAAAATCCCTCTCAAGCAGAGGCCAAATGTGGGAAATGTCTTCCCAAAAGATAATTGGTTGGAAAGTTCTGAGCATGAAGTTATTGTGGAAATGTGTTAGCAACGTTTGTTTGAGTAGTCATGACCAGGTGCCTGCTACAATGCTGACAGAGATGGAGCAACTGCCTGCTCCCCTGCACATAGCTGCTCCAGAAGGGGGAATTTGTCTGGAGGCTTTTCTGACCAGCAGGACAACGTCACAGAACGACGGAGGTGGAAAAAAGCATGATTTTTTTTTGGATTTCCCTCATCCAAAGTGACCAGAAGTACCTTTGAAATGCAACCATTGCTATCCAGTTGTTTAAAGGTCACTGACATTTACTCAATAATCACAACACTTGACTGAGTAGACAGATGATAATTTTGTTTTGAAATCATACTACATTCTACAGACGTAAAGCCAATAGTTTTGTTTGCAATCAAGGGTTTCTTCCCCGCTGGTGGACCCACCACTCACTGCAAGCCACACTTGGAACTAAGAATTGACAGCAAAACAGTTGTGTTAACTCCTGAACCATTTCTGGAGCAAGGGAGTCCCTCCCTGCAAAGCAAACAGAGATTGTTCCCTGTGCATTTCAGATTAGGCCACCGAGACATGTCCTGGCTTGAAATTCTCCTGAGAAAAAAGAAAATGAAACCACAGTGAAAAATAAACCAGGCTCCTTTGTGTCACACAGGACTTACCCTGCTCTTTAAAAACAAGTTACCCTCACCTCCGTGAAGATGTAGGATCAGAGTCCTGTTCAAAACCAAATTAATTAATTATTGAGACTACCAGGAAGTGAGAGAAAGGACTGGTACAGTCACCAGATGCTCTGATGCTCTTTGCCAGTTTCATTCTCTAGCATCTCAGGAAATATCTTTCATTTGCTTCCCTCTCAAATCTACCAACCCTTTTCCATTCTATTTTTCTGCCGGTGTCAAAAACTTCAGGGGACAGTCTCACTGGCCAATAGCCACTTCCAGTAGCTGAAATTCCTGTTAAATTTCTGGTCTCCAGGTACAGCAGCTCATCACCAGCACTGGCATTTGTTGGGTTTCTCCCTCTGGAGATACACCAGACAGAACCTGAGGTGCTGTCTTTGCAGCCCTCAGAAAATGCCCAGTGCAGAGGAAAGAACTCTTTTCTTTACCTTTTCCTGACCAAATCCTGCCTCCGTATCCCTTCACACCACTTCACATGATGGGGGTATTTGCATAAATCAAAAACTTGTTAAACAGAGCTGTGAGAGTCACTAAACAGAGCAACACATCCTTACAGCAACAGCTTTCTTCTGTCTTGTGCAAATTTATGGGGGTCAATCGGACTAACGCAATGCAATCCACACATCCCATCCAGATTTTGTGTTGTTTTATGGTCATGCAGTTCCACTAAACTATTTGGTCTGGTTAAAATACAAGATGCAAACAAATAAAATGTGTAGTGGTATCCTGAGTAAAACCTGGCTCCCTGTGTGCTTTGTGGCTTTAATTGTTTTAAGTCTTGAAATTACTGTAACCCTGAGAGGTCCAATTTTTCCTTTCATGACACAGATGTGCGAAAGAGCTTTCCTGAACTGGGTTATTGTGCTGTAAAATCAGCAGAGAAATCAGGCTTGCTGACTGTCCCTCAAAAATGTTCTGTATTTCTGTGATGGCAATTAGCTTGCACCATGTTTATCTTACAACACAGTACAATCCATATGGTAAGGCTCCTCTGTTCACCAAGACATGAACTATTTTTAAGCTAATTTTCGCATCCGATTGGATTAACAACCGAGCTGAAACTTAAGAATATTCTTTCCAAGATTGCTGCTGCTTACGCAGAGCAAGCATCGGTGGTTCCCAGTCAGCCCAAGCTTCGTCAGCTGCCAGGCAGGGACCCCTTGGGGGTCCATGAAATGCCTTCATGGCTTTCCCCAGTAAGCCACTAAAAATCCCAAGGCAAAAGTAGCAAGAAACTAATGCACCACAGAAGGTTTGGATGTCTGCTGGTCTAAAAATTGATGGGAGTTAAAAACCGTGGAGGCAGAGGGCAGATTCTCACTCCAGCTGTATGGCAAATTATCTCACCGTATTACATTCAAACTCACCCAAGTGGGTGGGTATTTATCTTGTAGTGGGAAATCAGCTGCTAATAAGTGCACAATTTTTACTTCTATTCTTTAACACTGAAGACAAGATTCATTTGCTCCTCACTTTTCTCTCCACAGCTTACGTTTTTTTTCTTACTGCCTGTTTCCATCACTACCCAGTATTCCTTCTAAATACATTTATTCTCTGTTTTTTGGGTCGCTTTTTTTTTTTTCAATTTCCTTTTTTGGACACTCCTTTTTCCTCCACACTTTTGCTTTGTTTCAACAGCAGCCCTCCTTCCCATACCTTTAAACCAGCAGCTTCTCATTTGCTTTCCCCACTTCTCTGTTTCTCTCTCTCTCATGTCTCCCTGTTCCCTCCCTGTATCCCTGGATTCCGTCATCCCACTTCTTGTTCCCCTTTTCCACAGAGTTTCTCCCATTGGTCATCTGCTCCAGCCCGGGCAGCTTCCTAAGTCTAAATGAATCAAATGAGTCATTTTGATTTTCTCTTTCTGTCCTTTTTTTTTTTTGTTGTTTCTCTGCCGATAAGATGGAGCCAGAGATAATTATATTACCAGAGGGTGCAGAAATTACCCCAAACTTTAATGCCCCAAATTTCCGTGAACTTTCATGGAACTTTAGTGAACTAGATGTTCCAGAATGGTGTCTGTCATTCTTCTGTCCAGTGCTCTGGGAGTCTCTGGGGGCACATTATTCAGATCTCCCCCTCTGTAGCTGAGAGAACCTGATGGGCTGACCGAGTCAAGTGCATTTCTCGCTCCTTTCTAATGAAGACTTCCACGGTGTTTTTGTCAGGTGGAGTTGAGCACTGGCATAAGAGCTGCTCACCACAACAGCCTGCAGTTACATTCATTAATCCAACAACCAACAAAGAAAAGGCATCCCACACTGGGGATCCCACATATGAAATAATCACATCTTAAAACAGGCTGAGTAAAGCAGAATCACTGGTTCCACTGAACAAGAAAAATATTAATTGCGCTCCAGGCAACTGTGAACTACATCTCCCTTACCCAGCCCTTATCTTCCCACCCAGATTATGGCAATAAAAGTTCTGTCTTCACAGACCCTTCCCTCCACTGTCCTCTCCCCATCCTGTAAACACACGTTGGCAGGTTGTTTCAGGGAACAGTCAGGGGTTCGTACTGAACCACATGCACTCAGTTTATGTGTAAAAAGCAGTTCACCAATTAAAGTGTATGCCAAGACTTGATCTAACCATTGCTAGAGTCAATGGAAAGATTCCCTTTGACTTCAATGAGAGATAAATTTAGCTCCGAGTGGCTACGAAAAATCAGCACTTGATCACACTGCTATTGAAATGACTTAAAATAAATGCTTAGGAATTGTTCACTGAAGGCATGCGTTTCACCGAGAGGACTTGATGTGAGTGTGTTCCTGTAGCCTGCGAGGCAATCACAGGGATGAGGGAAAGAGTGTGAGAATATATGCATTTCTTACTGTGATAAGTTCCAAATATTTTGGGTACATTATGGCATCATCATCTTGCTACACACAAACACACACATGCACCCTATAAAAATTGCCTGCTCACATTGATTACACTTGAACCATGCGTGCATAAAGAATGGCTTAATATACTTAATGATACTTACAACAGCACTTCTATCTTGTTAGTATGCAATTTGCAATTTACTAAAATGATGAACTGAGATTTCCTATTAGTAAGTATTGATTTCTGCATTAAAAAATACATTTTAAATACCAACAATATAGATTTGTCATCTACAGAAAATCCACAACCAAGGCAGCCACTGCAGCTTCCCCTGTGCTTATCTTTTGTCCTCTCACCTACTTCACATGTGACTTGCCATGAGGAGAACACATGAATGATCTTAACTTTCAACCTCTTATCTTTGCTTTTTTTTTTTTTTTTTTTGGTTTGCTTTAACCATACAGGAACCTGCCAAGCTAATAAGGACAAAGTGTAAATTAACTGAAACTGACAGAACTGCAGCCTGTCCTTATTGCCAGCCTCGAAGCCCACCCCCAGCCCGGATCCCAAGTGCCCTTGGGCACAGGAGGCTGCACCCACCTGGCACCTGCCCTCAATGATCAGCCCAGTAAGAATATTAACAGGCTACACAGGTGCTGATTTTGTTCAGTGACTCTGAAGCAGCACGGTTACATGGAGAGGAAAGCAGGCTCCAGGATGCCCTTTGTCCAGAGGCACGTCCTCCCCAGCACACTCTAAGTCAGGCATCATCTGCTTTACTAACAGCTCTCAGCTTCATGACAGCATAGCTTCAGTGGGAGAAGCCAAGAGTGAGGTTTCCCAAACAGCACAGTTTATCATTTTGAGGTGGGTCATTTCTCCTCAGAAAGAGGGGACATGGCTTTCATCCCTCTCAGCAACTGACAAGAACTGAACTCTGGTCCTTACTTCCACACCGAGTGCTGTTGCTGATGGGGCTTTATTAAAAGATGGCCTCGACCACTGAATGGTGTTCTGCAGAGTTTATGGGGGAATGCTGGGGTCACAAGAGCTCTGATCACAGTGATGCTTCACCTCAAGCCACAGGCTGGGTGTCAGTGGGGTGGGATTTCAGATGCAGCTGCCCTGCAGTGCTTCTGGTCAGCACACAGGGGTTAGAGAGGATAATGGTATTTACATCCTAGGGTAAAGTGGCTGAGGACCACAAACAGAAATCACAGATGAGGCTGGTGTACTTCATTTTTATGTCTAACTTAAAATAGCACTCTGATGTGCCATCAGTCTGGGCCTTTGTTGCTTTCTAGGGGCATTATTATCTTTTCTTACCATTCGCCATATTCGCTTGCAGCAACATTTAGCAGCAATAAAAGTTCTGGGTGTGTTTCACTCACAAATAAGAGTCTTTTACTGAGCTCTAAAAAGGATGACAGTTTTTCAGCCGCCCAACTGAAGCCCAGGTTCAGCACAGTAATTCAACACACAGCTCAGCAGTGTCTGTCCAAAAACCTCAGGACTTGCCGTTTAGTGAAGAAATAAGAGAACCTTTATAAATAATACAACTTATTCCCGTTAATGGTTTCTTTTTCCAACATGTTTGGGACGATAGTGCCTGATATGGTACAATGTTGTGATCTTCTGTTAAGATTATTATTGTGGCCATTTTCTTATGTATAGGGGCTAACAATTCATATGAAGTATTGGAAATACTATTATTTTTTTCTGAACCAACAGAAGTTTAAAATTTGAGTGGAATCTGAACTATCAAAATAAACAGAAGCCTAATAACCTTAAAAGGCCATGGAGAATAAAAGAAGTGTTTTGTCCACCTGTTAACACCAACCTCTGGATGCCTGTGGATGTTCCAGCAGTGCCTAGCTAGCAAGAATTAGGTTACACTGTACTGCACAACCAGCTCTAAGATAAATTTCCTTTTTATTATTTTCATTCTAATTATAATGGACCTGGGATGTAGCAAATCATTTAAAACTACCTTTTTCAGTAAGTTATTTAGAATTAAATGCTTCCTGTACTTAAATAGGAATGCAGAGGATTAATTGCACAGTCCTTTACACCCAGATGAACCGTGAGCTTTGCTGACTGAAAACTCCTTGGAAGCATTCCACCCTGAAGTGATTCTCCCTGCAGCAGCAGCAATAAGCAATGATGACTGATAAGAAAAGCTTTTTCTGGTACTTTAATGATGAGTTGGAAGAGTTTTCATCCCTGTATCTGCACTCTGCTTGTCATTTACTGGCAGGAAATGCCTTTCCCATCAGGCATTTTTACTGTTAAACGCTGGGAAAATGTAAAACATCAAGAAGAAAGAGAAAAGGATAATTTCTACTTTATTTGGACAAGCTAAACTCACACTGCAGCAAACAGCAACAGCAGTAAAGGTAGAACCAGGATTGGACCCCAGGCACTGGTAGTGGGACTGCAGAGACCAGAACTGGGAGGTAGGAGGGCTGCTGTATAGAAAGTTAGCAAACTAAAGAAAAATAAGAGAAAACTAAGAAATTTCACCCAGGCAGCTGCAGGACAAAAGAATGTTTTGATGGTTCTGCTTGGTTCTGTGCGAATTATTATATGCTGTTAAAGGGTAATTTTGTTCCATGGTCTTCCACCATTTCAGGCATTCCAGAGCTTAGATGCAATCTTAGGCAGGCTTAGATGATGGAGATGTTAAACTACTGTAAAGAAACACAACAAAGTGGCTGATTTCTTAAGCTATATATTCTTTTGAAGTAGATGGTATATGCCTTATAACTTCACTATATTTTTGTCAGTGCTTTGCAGGACTATTCAAACCACAATTTGTAGGAGCATATGTAAAAAGATCCAGCTTGCACTATGGCTTCAAGAACCAAAGTGAATCCTGCGTAACAGAGATCGGCTGGGTGAATCAGAATATTGGCCAGTGCATATGAGAGCATTTTGGTAATGATTTGCAGAGACATTGCACTGTCCCGTGCAAGCAATCTCTAACAGGTATGCATGTAGCTAGTTTTACAAATTTTAATTAATTAATCAATTTAATTTATTAATTCTAGTACTTATCAAGACCTTTAAGAACCAATGTGGGGAGTTTTTCTCTGATACAACTCCTGTGAAGTTCAGTGCAAGGTCAGTCCCAATTAATTTTGCAGGGCTGTGCCTGCAGTGGGAGTGGACTGCTTTCCAGAATTGCTGATTACCAGGTCAAGAGTCTGCTTGCTTTTGCAGATAAACACTGGAGGATTCGTAGTGACTGTTTGTACATGAACGTGCATGTTAATTTAAAAACATATAGACCTATTTAACTAAAACTACCATGCTTCCCTTCATGTAGAAAAGAGACTTTGATATGCATCATTTATATAGAAAAGAGTCTGTGATATGCCATCAGCCAGCAAATGCCATGAGAGAGAGTAAAAATAAAATACTCATGGAATGGGCTGTCGGGACTATTCAGCAGATTTCACCGTGACTTTCACTGTGTTCTATACTGGAATTCAATACTCTATTGCTCCACATTAAGGGAGAAATGTACCATGTTTAAGGGTTCAGTTTCCCATAAAAAGAAAATGTTGATCAAATATACTTGAATATATCAGTTTTTCCCATAAGTGAAAGCTGATCAAAGTAAAACGTGGTTTACCTTCTCATTTTAATGATGCAGATGTCTGTTACTTTTCTGGAGAGGAAAGCATTTTCATACCACTGCGGTTACTTCCTGCTCTTACATAAGCCAAGATGTTCCTCTCTGTATCAGAAAAGTTGTGAAATGCTTCATTAAATGTGCTCCAAACAACATCCATGCTGTGGCATGGGTAGATACCGGGCAACTGCCAGCTCAGCCTGACATTTGGTCTTGGATTGATAGCTTTCATCACCAGGTAGCACGTGTTTTCACACACTATTCTTTCTCCTTTTCAAAATGCCTGCTGCATGTATTTTCACAAGAGGTGATGTAAGAGCAGCACTCCTGGCTGCAGCCCAGCTCCCAGGGAGGTGACCGGCACTGCGGAGCAGTGGGTGGCCGGGGCAGGGCTGCCTCAGGAACTGTCAGTACAGGCCCGGGAAATTTTGTCTTTCTCCATTGAAAGATTGGGCCCTTCAGAGTGTAGCCATTTATCCAGGACCATTTTAGGATTCTTCCTTTCCTTTCAGGTTTTCTAGTACGTCATTCGGTTGCACTGGTACTTCAGACACAGCCATGAAGGCAGTGAAGAGGCTGCAAGCTCACACAGCTTCTCCCCATTGAGCCCCTACCACAGGCTGTCAGCAGGATGGAGTCATGGTCCTCCTCTCTGAACCCACTCCCATGAAATGCGTGACAGGAGAACCTCTATGCCCTTTGACTCTCCCACACTGTCTGTTCATTACATTGTGCTTTCTTGAAATGTGCCTGTTCCAAGTGGACTGCTGACAAAGCTGGAGGTGGGAGGGGTTGTTATAACCACCCTTTTTCTGTCACCCCAGCCCAAGACTTGTCTCTCTCAGCTCCTGCTACATGTCTTGTGGAGCCCGAAAGATTATATAGTGAAAGTTAATGGCTGCGGTATACACGAGATCTGACCCAGTGAGATAATGGTCATCAACTATTATCATCACAGTGACTGTTATCACAGTCACCTATCTTCCAGATTCCCCTCAAGTTAGTACAAGGGTCTGTATCTCGACCTCGGCTCACTTTGGTCCTAATTCTCCTTTCATATCCCAGAGCGACTTGACTGGCTTCAGTCTGGCTGCACTTAGTTGGCACAAAGAAGAGGGCTGGTTCTTGAGGCCAGCTTCTGAGAGATCTAGCATTCCAATAGCATGTACATTTATGTGGTAAGACACCTAAATATCTTGTGAGGTGCTAAGTGTTCTCTCTGAGTTACGCCTCCTTCTACTACAACACAGATTATTTTAGATGTTACATGTATATCACTTTCTAACTGCAGCCTGCGAGGCCGTTTCCATTAATGTAAGCATTAAACTGGCAGCAGGGTTAGGGCAGGCCCTAATTATATTACAGTGTAATGGGGAAGCAGCCTGTGTCAAGTGGGAGGTCAGCAACATATTTTTGGAGCGCATCGCAAAGTTCGCTCTGTACGCGTCCTTTGCTTTTACTAGAACATTCACAGTCTGTTTCAAACAGGCAACATCCCTTCTGTGAGCCTCTCCTGAGAGACCTTTGGGACAAAGATGGTAGGTAGAGCCTCTGAACAGACATCTCCTGTAGGAGAGTCTCCTGTTCTGTGTCCTCTTCCTCTCCAGCTCTCCTGTGATGGATTAAAACAGCAGCTTTAAGGTGAACAGGCTGTAGTAACCCAGACAGCAAATGTCAAGTTCTAGAAGACCATATGTGGTGCAACCAGTAGTCAGACAGTGATCTCTCTGTTTAGGCAGCATCCTAGATCAAAATAAATCTGATTTAAACCTTGTTAGACAATCAGTGGGACCTAACCCTAGTCTTACCTATCCCTATTGAGTATACAAAATCAGCAGCACTATCTTGCTCTTCCATGAGGCTTTGTGAGAGTGATGAAGAAAGGAGCTAAACTGCAGATAAGAAGTCAAAGACGAGGCAAAGGTCTCACATTTAGAGACTGCAGAGGACAGAGGTGCTCCCTGCAGCCCCGGGGTCTCCAGTGGGGAGTTCAGGCTGCTTCCTGCACAGCACAGGCACTGCTGGGAGCGGTTTCAGAGGGAGTGATTTAGCAGAGTTTAGTAAATCTTGTATACACAAAGCATGTTTCCAATCCAAAGTAACATACAGTATTTCAAATTTTTTTTTTCTTTTTTGAAATATCAAGCTCGTGTTTATAGAAAAATGAAATGAATGCGTGAAAAAAATCCTATCTTCTGCCATCTTATTCTAAGACAACAATGGGATCGTCTTGGTGCAGCATTCTTTCCAGCTTATACTTATACTTTCCTCCTTCCTACCAGAAAGCACAGCTTCTTGGGGAGAGTGTTTCATTCCATTCAATCTGATACACACGTGTTTTATTCAATACTTTGCCTATCAAACAACCACCACGTAAGTATTTAAATTAAATATAATTGCCATTTTCTTATGTGAATATGTGGTTACTAATTCTGTTTTTTCTTTTTAAACTCTGCACTAGGGAAAGAAATTGAACATCTTGACCTTGAGACACTTTTACGCATGCTTAATTTTAATTGTGCAAGTAATCACAGTGGGTCCAGTACTACTTGTGCATTTAAATTTCATCACAGGCGTAGGTGCCAGCAGGTCAGGGCTTTAACACAGCAGAAAAATTGATGTCTCATTTTTCAGCATTAAAATTGATACGAGTTTTTAAAGATAAATCCTAAGAAACAGATCATAAAAATGAATTTGTATCTAGCAAATACTTTTACTCATTTATATATCTCTCAGAAATGTTTTCATAATTGTAATTCTAAACATCTGTTAGAGGCTTGGCTTTCCCAGCAGTCATACAGGAAAAGGGAAATCAGGGATCTCCTCAAAGAATTAGCATCTATTTTCTGTCACTGAGCCTATGTGCTGCGCCTCTACATCCTATGGAAACCATTCCTGCTCCAAGGCCTTGCCAAATTCAGGCAGTAGTAAAGCCCCCCTGCAGTCTTTCTGGAGTATAACAACTGCTAAGGTTCATGTGGAGATACACAACCCCATGGAGAGAGGAAGAAATCCATGGAGAGAGTGTTAAAGAAAGGAAAAAATAGGAAAACTCTGTTTTCCCTTCTCTTAGCAGAACAGTCAGTATATATTCCAAGGAGGCATTCCAGCCCCTGCCCTGCCCCACACCAGTGCCTGGGATCCTCCCCAACAGCTCTACTCTTTCCAGCCCACAGACCCAAGAAGGCTGGCAGGCTCCATGCTGAAACAAGCGCTCTTCGTCCTTGCTAACTTGGTGCCTGTTGACACAAGTGCTGGGGAGCTATCGCCACTGCAAACAAAAATATTTGCGGTTCATCCGAGGATTTCCCAGGTATTTCCTAGCACACTTGTTTTCCTTTGCCGGGGTGTTGCTCTGACGCCAACAGCAGCACTCCCAGGGCAGGAATATGGGGAATCTTATTTGTCTGCTGCTGGTGTGAGTATGCAGTCCTCATTCATTCTGTATTCAATTCAGTACTAATTCAGGGTAAGACGTTATCAATTACTGTCAAGATAGTTACTTTCATTATAGGAAACACTGAGCCTCCATATGTGATCTCTATACTCTAGAAAGTCCAAAAATGAATGAGTTAATTTTTCTCTAATTCAGAAAACAAACCCAATCTCAATGTTGACTTTTATTTGCTTTTTAAAATGGTAATGATTTTCTATACTGAACTACTGTCTGAATACTTTGATGTGAACTTGGTTTAAAAATCAAGCTAACAACAACAAAACCCAACCAACCAGTAAGGGCAAGCTGTACTCTCAAGATCTTATCGGTTACTTCCAGCAAACTCCCCTCATTGCCTAGTTCGCTCTGCTATTTTAAGTTAATTTGCAAAGCTTCGATAAAGAACAAAGGTTAAATACTTGGGATTTGCGCAGGTTCTGCGGTGCTGCCAAAAGGTGAATAAACATTACAAATAAATGCTAGTTTCCCCAAGAAGGACAAAGGCAGATGGTAGAGGCACGGCATGCAGCTGCCCTGAAAACTGTGGTAAGAAAAAAATTCCTCTGGAGCTGGTAGCAAAGCAGAAGCTGGAAATGCAGAGCACTGCAGAGGTACTGCTTTCAGGAGTGTGTGATCAGGGGGCTCCAAGTAGCTATGGAGCCCAGAACTGTTTTGCAAACAGTTCCTATTAAAACACAAAACTGTAACACATGAACACACTCTGGGAATAATGGAGTACATTTTTGCAATCTGAGCTGAGACATGAGTTTTAGTAGCTATTGCTAATTACAAGCGGTGAAAATACATGTGAAGCCAGCCATTAGATCCATGTGGTGGCACAGCACGTTACGGTGGTGGACGTTTGTAGTTATAAGACCTTAACCCTGCATGAGCTTATAGCAAAGGAGAGTCATTTTATGACTGCTAGGTTGTGCTATGTGAAATTATTTCTGTCAATGGGGCTTGGGTTGCTCTGTTTGTGTATGTTTGCTTTGGTTTCTGCTTAGTAATTTTATCAAGGTCTGTTAACTTCATTCGGGCTGCTCACTGTAGTAGCAGCTGCCATTCAAAGCCACCTGAGCACAGCACACCATAAATCTCCTAGCAAGTAAGAAGCAGGGAAGCTGAGGGTGCAGAACGAAGGTCATGGTCCCTAGGTCATGCAGTATGAAAACCACTGCAGAGAAAACCAAAAGCTTCCAACTCTTGGTCAACTCTTCTGGCAAGTGGCTGGGTGGCACTGTCAGCACAAGATGCCATGGCAACCCTTTCTTCCTCCTGCCTTCTTCAGACACGTACAACTATTTTGTGACCAGTTCTGCTATTCATTCACTCTAAAAATCAGCGATGATAATCAGTGCATGGTTAGTGCCTGGTCTTGGCAGCGTTTTGAGTGAAATTAAAATACAGGATGCGATTTGGGAGTTTCTCCTGAATCCTTTGAATATGCCTCCTGGAAAATAGTCTTCCTACCAACAGTTCTGCATTTTGCTCTCTTCCCCACTTGTATTACTGTGACACTGTACAGAAAAGTTATTAACTATTTTCAGTTTTAGTACTCTATGGACTCATAGTTCATTTCTGGTGGTATTTCTGAATCAGACTTCAACATTCACAGGCCAGTTCTGGGAGAAGTAAGTGTACTCAGCCCATAGGAAACGTGCAAAGCTGTGCACACTCGGCACATGACTAAGGCTGAAGGATACCCAGCCTTAACAAACAACTAGCTGAACAGCAAATATCGCACTATCATCCCAAAAACTAAAACAAAACAGGCAGGAAAAGAAATGGTAACTGTTCCTCCAGCTATTCTAACAAAATTATTAGGAAGCTGGTCAGTTCTAAAAATGGTACCTAACTGTTGAAACTAAGCACTAACATTTTAATTTATTCTTACAGTTTCTTTTTTTTTTTTTTTCCTCCTAGCTTATACATTTCATGAATAAATACCTCTCCTAGTATTTACTCAGAATGCATTCATCATAATTCTCTGTACCATTATCGCTAGCCTTCAGACACATTTTTCTTAGAGAGGAAGATTTCATCACCGAAGCAGCAACCAGCTTTGCCTTATTCTTACTGTTTTCCTTCTTTCATGTTATTCACGTATACAAGGTCCGAAATACTTGCAAAATGATCTCATACTTTTTGTTGCTGTTTCATTTTGATCCTGTTTTCCTGTCTGAAAGGATGTGTGTCACTTGCATTTTGAAACAGACTCTGGTAAATACAGCCATTTCTTGAAAAGATCACTGCTTTCATGTGAGCACCACTTTTCCATAAATATCCAAGTGGGATGAAAACCATGAAGAGTTCTCATGTGAACTACCCACAGGCTCAGCCTTAGCCCCATTACAGCACGGTGCCATTTCTGGATTCTTCCTCGCAGCCCACAACCTATCTTCCAGCTGTGTGCAACACTGAGTTCCAAAGAGGGATCACTGTGTTATAAGACTTTTTAATTCCCCAACTTAGTTCAGCTGTTATCAGCAGCTGGTTACTTCAGCTAGCTGATATGCCTCAGTGCCTTGTAAACATTCTCTCTAGTATTGCACATTACTCATAGATTGAAAATCACTTTGACTCCTCTAACATAATTATGTTAATGTCAGATGAGTCACAGAGAAACAGAAAGCCTGCATCAGAGCTGCACCTTAGTGCCAGTTTCTGAAGGTCCTGTTAGCACAGGAGAAGTAGGTTAGGGGGTTCACCGGGAAAAACAACTTTCGTTTAATGACTGATGGTAGATGACGAAAATGACTCACGAGGAGGCTGGTGTGACAACCAAATTTGGATTCAGGGAAACAAAATCGGTGAGAGAATAGGCTGTCTGATTATTTACAAGAGCAAGAATGAGAAGTACGGCATTTTTAAAGAACGGCTTTTTTAGGAAAACTTCACTGATACCTTCTGAGCATAAACAGCTTTCAACATTCATGATTTAGTACCAACGGCAGTAGTTTATTTAAATTTACATCTTAATTAGATTACACTTCACAGTCACCCATCTCTAATGCTCTATTAGTTCTACCTCTTCCCTTAGTTAATGCAAGTGATTCTGTTGGATCACAGTGTGGAAAGGCAGAAGCTCTTCATCGCGCCCAAAGGGGTGGCAATGCACTTTGTCTCACTTCAGGCAGCTGAAGGGACATTCAGGGTAGGGCTGTTCCAGAGGCAGGGATGGGGACACAGACCTGCAGCAGGGGCTAACATTGTAACCTCTGGCACTTTTTACCTGCCATACAGAAGCTGGTTACTCTGGTATTTCCCTAACAGGTCAGTACGTGCTTATCAATATTCATCAGGCTGGCATGTGTGAGTAAGATATATCACCTCAGTGTGAGAGAAAGGCTCTTTTATTATTTGTTTTTTTTTTTTTTTTTTTTTTTCATTGAGCAGATACGTTATTCCCGGAACAGTTCAGTCCTCAACAGACCCACGGTGCCCCTTACAAAAAGCAGACTCCCAGCTAAACTAACGGCAAAAGCGCGCTAAGGTAAAGCAGGGGAAGCCTCAGACAGGCAGCGCACCCGCAGCACTCATCCCGCCACAGCCACCTCCACGTCCGCATCCCTGTCAGAAGCTCAAAGCGCACTTACGTTTCCCCGATCGCTACATCCCTCAGCACCGCCTGGCGGCTCGCTCCCTCGGACCCGCTCCCACCAGCCCCGAACCCGCTTATTAAGAGCCATCGCGCGGGCCCCGCGCCGTTACTAAATCGGGCGGGAGGAAGGTCACGCCGCAGGTGACTAACGGCGCCCTGGTTGCCGGCTGACCTCAGTGCGGGGCCGCGGCATCCCCTCGCCCCGCCGGGGGGGCTCGCGGCGCTCCGCTCCCGCCCCCTGCCGGGCGAGTGCCGCGTGAGTCCCGACGGCTTCCCCGCCGCGGCCGCGAGGGGACCGCTAAACGGC
The DNA here is from genome assembly GCF_951394365.1 of Tetrao urogallus. Classification (NCBI taxonomy): domain Eukaryota; kingdom Metazoa; phylum Chordata; class Aves; order Galliformes; family Phasianidae; genus Tetrao; species Tetrao urogallus. The sequence continues at coordinate 21,338,994 of NC_136814.1, forward strand.
CGGCAGCCGCCCGCGCCGCCGCACCCCGGGCCGGGCTCCCCCGGCGCCGCTCCCGGCCCCCAGCTGCGCCCGTCCGTCAGGGCCGCCCCCCGCACGCGGGGCGGAGCCGGGGGGCGCCGGCCCTTTAAGGCAGCGAAGCCCCGCGAGCATTCCGACCGCATCTCCCCCCAACGGCGGGGCCGCGTCATCGTTCCGGGAAGCAGATGGCGTCATCCCGTCCTCCCGCTGCGGAGGGGCGGGGACTTGAAACAAAGGAATAAAAATAGAAGGTGAGGCCCGGGGCACGGTGGCCGCGGCGGTGACGTCGCAGTTGACACCGGTCCCGAGCATCACAAGCATCACAACCCCTGTCTCCCGCCCCCCCCCCCCCCCCAACGCACTCACACCCCTGAACCGCACCCGCGCCGCGCATGCGCCGTGCTGCGGGTTATTTATAGGCGGTGGGAGCGAGAGGGGTGACGTCATTCGGCGCTCGCTGCGTCGTGTGCGCGGTGTGTCACGTGCCTGGCGGCGTTCCCGGCGGCCTCGCGCCGTTGCCCAGGCAACCGGGGTCCCGGCTTCCCCTGGAGCGCGCCCTGCCCGCCGGGACCCGCTCCTCCGCCCGGGTTGAGGTGAGGGGGCTACGAGCGGGGCCTTCCGCGCCTTACCCGCGGGACAGGGGGGGAGAGAGGTCACCGACACGCGTGCTGTATCCCCCGCGGTTAATTGGTGCGCGACCAATTGGTTTGCTTCTCGTCCCGGGAGAAGCCCGTGTGTAAAGCCCGGCTGTGCGGCCCTCAGCTCTGTGTGCTGGGGCAGCGGGAAGCACGGCGTGGTCACACTGCCCTGAGGAGCTGCCTTGGATCCTTTGCCATTTTACTGACAGCCAGCTCTTCCTTCCTTAAAAAGCAAAATTACACGTGTAGGTTTCTCCAAAAGTAGTGCCTCCTGTTTATTTCCGTGCAAACAACAAAAGACAGAAATGGCAGAGTAGCTGTATTTGGTAGAGCAGATTCTCAGCTACAAGAAGTGCTTTTTCAATGTAGCACCCACCTGTGTTGAAGTTAGCTGTGTTATGTTCACCAGCAATGAACGAGAGCCTCCGTGCTGTGCTCACATCGCTGTGCACGTGGCGGTGACCCGCTGTTGCCATGGCTGAAGCACACTGCCTCGCTGTGCTTGCACTCACTGGTTGGCCTCCAAAAACGTTCAGCAGATACCGATGAATGTCAGTGGGTGCCAATTTTTTATGCGTGGAGGAGTTCAGTGATGCACCATTGCTCCATAGGCACTCCCGGGTCAGATGTCATTTTGTCAGACTGCCCCCTGCTGCCATCTGTCGCATGGCCACAGTGTGGAATGCGATATTGGTGGGAAGGTTTGACTTCTACTGCCAGAATGCCAATATCTGCCTCCGACATCATGGGCCAACATCATAAAATAGGAGGCATTACATTTGCAGCATCCCTTACATAGTAATGATTGTGTATTTGAAAGAGTACTGGGCTACGTGCAGGCTTTTAATAGTTGCCTTGGTTAGACAATGCTTAATCGCTACTGTATTTCTGTGTGTCGAAACCAGCTTTTACAGTGATGCTGGGATCTTTTGATTGAGTCAGGAGATGACTTTTTAGGGAAATTGTCCATTGAAGTCTGTGTCTGTCTCAGAGCTGTTGTTTTCTGTATATGTACCAGGCAAGAAATAGTTCTTTAGCTTGTAAAGGCTTGTGTCAGATGGTTTGAGCTCAAGGTGAATGTGACAGGCCACATGAAACAGAGTCTGAACTGCACCATCAGTAAGTAGCTTCTGGGCCATTGCTGGCTGAGGAATAGTGAGCAAGTGAAAGACCTGAGAAGATGCTCAGTTGTATAAGTACCAATAGCCATGTCTGTGAAAGAGCCTGCACGTGGAAAGAGGCGGTATATTAGTTGCTGATGATTCTCTTCAGTCAGTCCTTGTTTTAACAACATGCATTCACAGGTGTTGCATATCTGATTTGAAGAGCTTTGCTGTGCAGGAAATGGTGGTGCAGTGCAGTGCAAACTTAAACCAAATACTGCTGTCACAGAGGATGTGAAGACATGCTTGGTGAAGGGTGGCTGCTGATCTGTTGTTGGATCAGCTCATGCAGTGGAAGAGAGGAAAGCAGCGGGCAAGTCTTCAGGTTGGCAAGCTTTTTTCCTTCAATAGCTTTAAAAAAAAATCTGAAAACCTGTACCAATAATTTATGCTGTTTCTAAAATTAGGGTTAGAAAACTGTTCTCTGTCAAAAACCTAGATTGCTACATCAGTTTCTGTGACAGAAACTTAATAGCTGCCGGTTTTCCATTCGGCTGTTTCTGGTGACGTGCTGCTATGAACACACCTCTCCAACAGAAAACTGTTTAGACCAGTATACGTGCAGTTGCACAGTTAGTTGCTCTGTGTGCAAGAAAATGGCCTCAGGATATGCTGTCAGTTCTGCAGTTAGCTCTGCACTGCTCTCAGTGGGCGCTTGCAATGCCTGCCTCGCCGTTACAAGGATGACTGGATGCCATCAAGGAAAGTCTTTGGAATGAGCTACCAGAACGTCACTGCAAAGCTTACTGTAATTCTGAAAAAATCTGTAGTGACTGTACATCCCTGGCTGTGATGCAGTATGCTATTACTGGAACCTCTCTGGAAAATGGTTAAATAATCACCTTATCCTGGAAGAAGTCCCGTGCTGTGAAACAAAGTTTTCCCGAACTTTCCCATTTGCCCTCTGTGGCTTTCAGGCAGTGCTGCAGCCTTACCATCAGGAGCCACCTTCCTGGAAGCCCTTGAGCACCAAGCAGAAGCATGCTGTGCATGTCTTGCATAATAAATGTCCTCTGCAGCAGAACCACCATGATTTATGGATCCTACTCATTTGCATTCCAAAATGTGACGTACTTGCTCAGGATTCTGAATGTCCTGATGGAAGTCAGTGGGATGAGCCCAGGAGGCCTCCAGGCATTCAGTGCTGCCTGTCACAAGCTGAAGGACAGAGATGCCAGGTCAGCAGCTGGAGGACATTTTCATAAAGCAGTCCAAGTAGACCGTTTTGGTGCCTCTAAAACACAAGCCCTGTGTTTGTGGATGCCAGAGAGCAAAGGAGCTTAAATTTAGTATTTAATTTTGTTATTAGTCTTCCTGGTAGCCTTTTCTTTCCCACAGGCAGTAATTAGCAGCTGTTCTTTAAGTTCTGTGGTGATTAAAGCGTCTCCTCACTTTTCAGTGCCAATTGCTCTTTTCTCTAAGAGTATCTACTGTTTTCACATAATCAGAGTATTTAAATTCTTAAGAGAATCGTGAGGGTCCACATACCTCTAACAATGTGTTCTGTTGGTTCAATTAAACAAAACATTTTTGACTGCATTCTACATCCTTGCCTTCTATGTTTCCATGTCTTCTGAATCTGGAGTCTATTTTCAAGGCAGACTGTGAGGAGTTTCTGGTGGAACTGAAGAAAGACTCAACAGGACTCTATTTTCAAGGAAGAGAAACCAAGAGGATCTCTTTTGAGTTTCCTTTAATTACAGGCCTGAGGGTAGAGGGAAAGGAGCAATAATTTTTGTTTCTCAATATGATGTTTGTGATTTAGTTCTGCCTGGAGGAGTTGCTGATTTGTTGCTACACTGTAATGCAACTTCCCTGCAGCTATAGGGTTTTGGCTGTGTTACACTGCTGATTGGAGATTGTCTTCCCTTTATCTGTGGGAGCTCTCCAGAAGGCACACCAGAGTTGTATCTGTGACTTAAACATTCTTCTGTGCATTTCTCTCCTCACTCATAAGGATTTCCTTTTGGTGTGATCTGGAGCTGAGTGTCAAGTTGGTTCTTGTAGTTTGGCTTTTTTATTTTAGAGAAAACATGATACATTTGAAACATATTTGAAATACCGTTTTCTCATTAGATCGTTGGTTATGCAAGGTGGAGGATGGCAGTTACCCTTAAAGCTATTTATTAAACTGTGGTTGTGAATCTAATGAGGGAAGATGAGATTCAAGAAAGGACATGATGAAAGTTTTGGTAGAAGTGGGTATAGTCAGGGTGATGAAGGTGTGAGAAAGTTAATGTCAAAAAAAGGTTCACAAACCCTTTGGAGCGTACATCTCCGCTGTTATGTGTGAGCAGCCCTTGATCAGGCGGAGGTGCTAAATCAGTGCTCTGTAGTTTCCTTCTTTATGGCAGTCTTCTTCTAGCAGCACCAAATTCAGGAGTTTTGTGACTTTTTGAGAAGCGTAGAAATTATTTATTTTGTCCCTTCTGTGATAAGTTCTTGCCTCCTAGCAAGTGTAAACGGAACCATCAGTGATCCTGAGCATTTTTCTGTACGGGTGGGTAGGAAGAGCATTTTTCGGGTACGGGTGGGAAGAGCAGTTAACTTGGGAGCGAGGGTCTCAGGAATCAGTCCGCCTCAGTTTGATTTAGGTAAGTCATTTAGTACCTTCTGACAAATAGAAATGATGTTTTGTACCTCATAGCAGTGTGGTGAGCATATCATTTAGAATGTTTATATTGTAAACAGTGAAGATAAATAGAAATTGCACTTAAAAGGCCTTTTACTGCTTTCGACAGAACAGGTACTGCAGCGTCTGTATGAAGTAAAACAATACAGCTATTCATAGAAGCTGCTGTAATCTCTCAAGTAAACTTATGAAGCTTGTAAGATTGTTCCATATTGAAGTCTGAATAGCTGTTGGAAAGAAGTCCCTTTTTGACCTCTGCCTTCAAAACTTGGTCACATTTCAGAGTGATCAGCTACCTGTGAATTAATCGTGAACTGGAACTCGTAAGGATATCAGAACTTCTCACTTAACAATCTAAATTCTGTCTTTCCATTTGATCATCCAGTCCATTCATAGGGTGAGTGCAGAGTTGTTATTTTTCAAGACAGAATGAGTTATAGAATTCATGAATGTATTCTTGTTGCAGCTGCTCTCTACCAACAGCATAAATTGAAAGTTTATATTAAACATGACTCTTGATGTTCAGAAATAGAGATCAAGCACCACTGCTGCATTCTACATTCTAATCCTCCCTGCCTTACCTCCAATTCCCACCTCCAATAGTGTTTCCAATAGCACAGAGTGAAAATATTTCACATAGGTCTTGGTGCACTCAGGCCCTTTGAGAACTTCAGTACTTCTCTGTTTGTTTCTTCCCAACACCTCACATTGTCCATTTCCACTCGTTCTTATTTTGTTTGTTCTGGCATGATATTTAGCATTATCTAACATTTTAGTGGTCTGGAACTCTCATTTTCAACTGTTACTCAAAGATGTGGACAATTTCATTGCTCTCATACAGAAACAAATGTAGCGTACTGTGAATTGCAGTGGGAAATTTATTTTGCAAAGCAGGAATGGTTGTGTAAAGAAGTTTAAAAATAAAAATAAAAAAACCAACCCTTTGTTTTCCCCCATAGGCTCCTGTTTCTATTACTCTAGACTGGACGTTCTTGGCACTTGTCTCAATCCTTGGCTTCGGAATTCCTTACCAAATGTGAGGAGTCTGAAATAGACTCTGCAGATCATGCCTGCCATTTTGAAACTTCCATAATCAGCAGGGCACACTGTGTATCGTGAAACATCTGTCTTCAGTGAGCACCATGCTTACATATCCTTCAATTTACCCACTCGCATGCGCGGCAGCAGCAAAGCCATGCATGAACACATCTACAAAGGCAATGTATTTAAATAGTGTCAGCAGAAGTGCAGCGTGTGGTTGACATTAGAGATGACAACTGTTGCTCTGTGGGAATTTCATCTGTCCACATTTTTTTTATTGAACAATCTACCATTGTTCCTCCGCTCTACCATTAAAAACAGTGCAAATAATATAAAGTTCTCTTCCAAGTTGGGTGTGATTCTTTCCCTCTTGAGCAAGCGTCACACTTCTTGCTAAGTGGAGCGATGCAGGACCAGGTGTGTAGGTTTCTGTGATGGAGAAGATGGTTTGTTTGTTCTTGGCTTCCTTTCTTTGTATGGATTGATGTGTGAGCAAAAGCCAGAGGTTTGGCTGCTGAAACACACAACCTACACTGTTAAAAGTGAAGAGCGTTTTAAAATTTGTTTGATTCCCTTTCAGTAACTATTTTTATGATAAACAAAGTCTGTAGATTGAAATTATCTACTGTTTTTTTCTCCTAGCACCAGGAATACAAATTCTATTTCTGGGCATTGATTTCTGTCTGAACTTGACTGGCTTCTTAATGCTGTGTTCTCATAAGCAGGGTCTTCTAAGGTTTTGTGATAACGTGTCTGATTTTGCAAACTTTGTGGGACTGGGAGAAAGCTTGTTTCCTTCCTTCCTTCCTTCCTTCCTTTTCCCATGGAAGTCACTAATTTGTTTTTGAAAATACCTTTCAAAACTTGTGCAACTGTAAGTTTTTTAGCTTTTTACTTTGCTTTCTATCCTAAATAATAATATTTTTAAGGATCAAGCCGTATACTCCATGAATGTTATTCAGAGTTCTACTGCCAACTGGTTTTTGTTCCACTGCTATTTAGTCTATCATTGCTTTGTGTTCTAGAACACTGGATTGCAGTAATTCTTAGTAGTATCACATGTGGGAACAGCTCCACAAAACTCAGAAAAAGGATATTCTTGAATCGTTATGCTGTGCTAAAGGCAGTATTAAGAGATAAGTTTTGCTTTAGAGAAATAAGTTTTGGTTTAGCCTCTGTAATTCAGATTGGTTTCAATAACCGTGATTACAGCGCAGTCTCTTGCCTGCCTCCTAGGCAGTTATGCCATCCTTGATGCAGTCTTTGACACCTTGGAAATGCAGGTAAAGAAATTAAGATTTTATTCTTTTGCTCTTTCATAACTGCAGTAGAGATCTGCAGTTTATGATTGCTGTTCTACTTAAACGCCAGGTTCTTCAGGGCTGAAAAGAAGCAGTCTTCAGCTGTTGAAAGTAAACATGCATCTGTATCAAAGGTTATTATGATTCATTTTTATGCTTGTTGTCAGTTGTTTGAAAAATATCCTTTCAAATGTAAAAAGATAGATCCTTGTTTATTTAACGATCCATTAGAATATGCTCCTGTGTCACTGAAACAGCGATAATGGAAAGAGGTAAAAATTGATGATTAAAGGCAAGATTTTAAAGTTCATTGAGAGTGTTTTAGCGTTAGTGAATCATATTCTGCATCCAGTAAAGCAGAGATTACCAATTACTTCTGAAGGAGTTTAGGGGAAACTGAATTTGCTGAAATGGTCTGTTTTCACTCAGACTTGCAATACACGGATTATGTGTTGACGTGTATTTAAACCAAACTGATGTGAATACTAAACAGATGTTTCATGGGACCATTTTTTATAATGCACTTGAACCATAAAACACAAGGTGACACTTTTTAATCAGCTTTTCTGATGCTTGCATTGAGGACGTGTGAATTCTAATAGATACAGTGCTCGGTGTTACTGTGCAGATTCTTGTTTGGTTACGAAATACAGTGATCTTATACAATGTTAATGCTGCAATGAAAATCTGGATACAAAATAGAGTGATCATTTGTACGAGAGAAAATAAATCACCTTGACCTAAACTAAACTAGTACTCTTGCTAAAATAGCTTTCAGAAAGTTTTAAAAACTAGGTTAAATCTTACTTTCTGCCCATTCTCACTGAGCATGAGGCCAGCAGCAATCAGTTGATAAGTCAATGCGGGGTCCAAGAGTGAAAGCGGAGAAAATGTAAGTCCCCTAATGCTTTTCTCCCCTCATGGAGGAGCTTTCAGAGGTGGGACAGTGCTGTTCCACTGCAACCCCTTCTGTACCAGTGTCAAATAGCTACGCCAAGAGACACAGCTGGGAGATCATCATCTCCATATTGGAATGCGTTACTCTGATAGGTGCTGACTTTTATTAATTCTACTAAAAGGAGTAGAGGAAGTTACTGAGAGTTGCTTCTACCTTTTTTTTCTTTTTTTGCCCCCCCCCAAAGTTATGCTTGACTGTTCTACTGAAATCCTCTAGCATTTATAATGAACTTATCATACTCTTATTAAAAACAGAAAATCCATGAAACTTGGACAATTGATGACTATAAATTATCTCTCCGCTGTGTAGTAATGTTACCTCTTCAGTCATTCAATCACAGGAGTTTTGCTGTTGGTATGTCTGGAAAGATGACTTTCTCCCAGTCTTTGCTTGGCTCTTAGAGCCACAGAAGACCTCTTATTTCTCAGAGAATTGGATTATACATTTATAACAGGATGTAGTAAATTAAAAGGGAACAGTTGCACATAGAAATATTTTCTGCTCTCCCTTTGTTTGCGTTATATGATTTATGTAGAAAACATACTGAAAGCCATTTGTATCCTTTTTTGTGTATCTTTGAATGCCTTTTCTCCAAAACCTGATGGTTTAAAAGAATTCTTACAGCATCTGACACCAAGGATGACCTTGAGGTTTTGCAAGATGTGCTGACAATTCTGTGGTGACGTTTTGCATAACATTTCAGTAAGACAGTATGACAGTATGTCCTTCCTGCTTGCATCTGCTTTCAGAAAACTTCTGTCTTAGGATGATGGAGTAGTTCACTTTCTTATGATTGGCAGTGTCATAACAGGATATAAATTGGGCATAGTGTTTCACTGTGTGCAGATGGATGCAGTTTGGAACCAATTTTACAGCAATCAGATTAGACCTTTTCTGAAATACACTATACATGCACACACTGCCTAGTAGTAGCAGTGTGCAGGCAGGGGTACGTAGGTTAGTTCTGAAGAAGCTCGTGGTATCTGTACGTCACAGCATGGTGTCTAGCTCAGGTCTTTGATGTGGTGCAGTGCTGTTGTGGATAGCTGAGTTCTCTTTAGAGCTATGCCCAGACGATATAGAAGCTCATATTACATATTGTAAACTTATCTATTATTTCTGAAACTGCAGAGGTTTAGAAGAGGATAGAGGCAAAGAACACTTTGTACAGTTTGCTTTATTCCACTAAGGTAACTTTAGTATGAATACAAGCAAGTCATAGAAGTATAACAATAACTTGGCTTTATGCACTGAGCCATAAGTACATTTTTTATTCTACATTTTACCTATTTATGTGCTTGCATAGCTGTACCTATAGTTCAGCTGCACAAAGAATATGTATAGCAAAGAATAGCTAATGGTTAAGGCTGCTTTTGTTAATATTTGCTTATACGTTCTTCTGTCTGCCAGAAGGACAGAACCGCTTGCAGAAGGACAATAGCATGTTAATTGACATCAGCTTGGTGGGTGAATCCCCAAAGTAATGATAGGTCCACTGTCGTATACAAATCTTCAGCGATGACAAAGGCTTTTAGCACAGTGATGCCTGGTGTATAAATTCTAACTAATGTTAGAAAAAGCTGCCAGATTCTTGGCTCTTGATTTTGTTCAGAAGTCTGGGAACCTGATCATTCAGACTGTTAATCAGTCTGGAAACTTGGTTCATCCATCCTTACAGAGCAACTACCCAAGGGTTCAACAGCAACTCTTCTAACGTTGTTGGTGTTTTTTGTTATTTCATTTTGCATTATGGTGTGTTTGCTCCCAAAAGCAGCATAAGTCTCTCATTTGACTTTGATTAACTGGTCACCACATGACATTATAGTAAGCATGTGTTGATTAATTCTCTTCAGTTCCTAACAGACACCACACATCATGGAGAACCGTGAATGGCCATTGTCTCTGTTATTCACTTTCCTGTAATATCTCATTTTCAGTATGAAACCCTTGGTCCTACACAGTATTACAAATAAGCCACATAAATAAAAAGATCTTGCCACAAAACTGGAGTAGTAGGGCGCTATTTTCTAAACTTGGAACTTTCCCAAAATCACGGTCACTGATCCATGTGACATGTTACCAAAGTTGCTGATGCCATCGTTTGTTTTTTTTAAGCATGACTTTCAACTTGTAGATGGCTGAAGGCTGCTGCAGTCTGTAGGTGGAAGGACACAAAGGGCAATGTATTACATAGTGAAATGGAGCTGTGACTCAGCTTTTGCCTGAAAGTAACACTCAGTTCATTCCTTTTACTTCTTCCTCGCTATCAAGAAATGCCCTCCAGCACTGAAACAAGGGAACATTCTGCCTATTTAAATAATGCTTTCAAAACTTACTGAAAATGGTGAACTACAGAAAAGTAAAGCAGTAACTAACAGTAGCAGTGTTGCTTTCTCAGCTATGAAATTTGTAGCAAGTACAACAGTGCAGCACAATTCCTTATTTTAGGGGCAAAGTGTCTCATTTTGTGTACACACAGCAAAACATTGGACAGAGGTGAAAACTTTCTGTTAAGATATCCTCTGATATAATGCGGCTTTGCTATAGTAACACTGAAGGATAACAGTAGTACAGATGTTTTGGGAAGACCTAAGAAGTTCTGGTAATGGCAAGTGTTTTCCATACTTGGTTTGTGTTATCTCAGGTATCAGGGATGGAGAATTAATGGCATCAGGACAGAATGGGTACTGTGCCTCATGCAGAGATTTCTTTGATGCTGATGAGAACTGGTGTTCTTACATTCCATGAACAGCTATGTACTGTAAATAATGTAATATTAAATAAATAGGTTTATGGGAGTGTTCTTGTTTGTCTTGAGTTTTTGTTACTACGGACCATAGTTTCTACTTTGCTTCTCACACCACCTAAATTCTGAAGCTTCCAGACCAGAAACCCTGACACCTCTCTCCCAGGTTTGCCACAGGACAACATAGTAAAGTAAACACTGCATGTGCTTGTTTAAGAAAGTTTCAGAAGTTACCACAGGTACACTAACAGGATTATTTTCTTGAAAAATCTTCGTCACATTTCATCTTCCTAGCAAGCGAAATCTCTGTCAAAGAATAACAGAATTATATAGAAAGGGACATCTGGAGACTATCTGATTCAAAGCACAGCCTACTTAAATTGGGTTGCTCAAGATGTTATCCAGTCAAGTTTCAAGCACTTCCAAAACTAGAACTGCCTTCTCTCAGTGACTTGTTGCAAGGTTTAAGTAGTGTCACGGTGAATAATTTCTTAAAATATAATCAGAATTTCCCTTCTTGCAGCTTGTGTACATTACCTCATCTAATGCAGTCCTATCACTGTGCCTTTCTGAGGAAAAAATGACCATACCTTCTCTGCATGCTTCCATTAGGTCATGGCAGAGAGCAATGATCTTCTCCTCTTAAAACCATGTAAGCCCATTCAGAGTGCTGCTTTGGTGCTATTTAACTGTCCACTGCAAGATTAAAGTGTCTTATCTTGGGGAAAGAGAAGGTTTGTTCATCTTCAAGGCCTTTCTGTGACTCCCAGAACGGTAGGTGAAGAATCAATAAAAAACCTGAAAACAGAAAAATGTATAAATATATTTTGCATTAAAGTGTATGACCTTTACAGTATGGAATAGGAAAAAAAGTTAAAAGAGGCTTCCCAGTTTTGTATTTCCACAAACAGTGTAGGTGCTGTTGTCTATCATTACAGCCAGACACAGTGACGTAACAAAGTTGCTTGAAACTCTACGCATCCAACCTTCAACCTCCCTTTTTGTTAATCTCTAAAACCTGTTTGGGTTCCACTCCTGCTAGAGATTTATGTAGCTGGATTTGTTCTATGAAGGAAAAAAAATGTCATTTCTGTTGTCTCCTTTGTTATGTATCAAAGTATTCTTCCCAGTTACTGAGCATGTAGTTCTTCCCTGCCTAGTCCTTTCCCGCCTTGATTCCTGTAGCACTACAGATTGAAGTGTAGACTGGAAAACCCTAGTGTCTTTTCTTTTTTTTTTTTCAAGCAAGTGCCCACGTTGCCATTGCAATTTCTACTGATGTCGGAAGCAACTTCAAACTGGTTCAAACACCATCCTATTTTTACTCTTTTTGATGGGTCCTCACCTGTGCCAGCAAACTGCTTACGCCCACAGCTAAATTCCAGATCTGGTAGAAACACTGCATGAGATGGATCCAGGAGCAGTTCTCACATGTTTTCTCTGCTATACCCTAACCTTCCTCCTGGCTGGAAAAGTATTTTGTTGAGGTGAACAGAACTGGTCAAATAAGAGGTTGGCGATGTCTCCAGGGTGCCCTCTGGTGAAATTGCCACTGCGGGTGCCTCTCCATGATGCACAGAGAGGGTGGCTGCTAGGGGCTGCAGATACCAACGTGGTACCTTTGGGCATCCTGTCTTATTCTGTTTCACTGTCACATGACAGAAAGGAAGACAGATCAAAGTGGTGTGCTTTGAGCATTCTGGTCAAAAGCACAGAAAAAGACTTTGCATCCCACACAAGGCCAAGCAAATTCTGAGTCCATTGCTCAGGGGTTGGCTCAGCCATGAGTGGAAGAGCTATATCTACTTTGAGAACAAGATATGAAAAGGTTAACAGTTTTTCTCTGCTGCATAGCACACATCCCTCACCATCTAATATTCTTCTTGTGGAAATTACTATTGCTCACTGAAAATAGAAGTCAGTCTGAGGAAACATTACATGATATTTTTTTTAGTATAACTGCATCTGTTTGTGACTTTTTTTTGTCATAGCAATACTTAGCATCTTTTGGATTAGTGTTGCTGTTGTCTTCAAGCCTAAGATAAGAAATGCCTTGGAGTAGACTTTAGAGCACATTTTTGTTCTCTGCATTAATGTTGCTTTATTTCCTTGTAAGTAGCACAGACTGTGTCTTAGAATATTCTGGTGACGTCTCTACTTGACAATTAAGTTTCTAAGAATTCCTCATGGAGTGAACTTCTTAATCTTCTTAGGCTTTAGTGTCTTTCTGAATTAAGATCTGTCTCATTTCCTACCTGAGAAAAAAAGAAATCGGTAATAACTCTTAAAATGTGTGTCTTATTACTGACATGCCAACAAAATCATGTACTTATTATACATTCAGGAGCCTTTTGTTTTTTGGTTTTTTTTGGGTTTTTTTTGCACCCTACATGCAGATATCAGGGGATGAGAGTAAAAGGGTCTTATCTTCCTCCCTGTGTTCTCTGTCTCTTCTCATAGATGGCCTAGTATCCTGCTTCCACTTTCCTGTCTCCTGGATGCAATTTGAGCACAGCAGTCATCGGAAGGGAGATGCAGTCAGAATGCTTTTCTGTAGAGATATCCACCTCTCTGGTAATATTTTAAAGGGCTGCATTATGAGCACAAGCTGGGAAATCTGGAAACTGCCCTAAGTTGTGCTACTGACTGTATGTGGCTCCGAGATGTGAAGATACAAGCCATCTCTCTTAGATCCTTGTACCCTGTGCTGGCAGAAAGAACATGCATGAATCTGAGTTGGTGTGGCATAGTGAGCAACCACATGGCTGGGACAGCTTCTGTGAATTTGTTGTCTCCAGGCAATGGACTTTGCTACTTATAGAATTACAAGTAGAGCGTTTATTCTGAACGCTTGGACATGATTGTGAAAATCTGTGAAGCCTTGGTAGCATGTGAGCACTGTAAGCAAATGCCCACACTATAAAGTGATGGTGTGAACAACAGCTGAGTTGTGTATATTGACTTTTGCCTGTCCTTTAATTTGCCAGTGCCATACCAAGCTGTGTTTTTTATATAAGGTAGGACTCAAATTACTGTCAATATTTAACTTACAATTTGAACTAAGATTACAGCAAAACCAAATTTAATATCAAAGAAGCCTGCAGGAGTGGCTCCTGGATCAAAATAATAGTTGATCTGACATGCCAATCTCGTGTATGGGCCTTTTGAAGAATGAAACTATTCTGAATTCCTATAAATACAAAGGCAAACCCGAGGGAAGTGAGGTCACTTTTCATCTAAACATGTAGATTGAATCAAGGACTTCAGGAGACCTAGTTATAAATTTGATTTGCTAATCTTGTGTACAAATTACTATCTTTATTGCTATTACAGAGTTTTCAATACCAGTGAGCTGACTGCCTGAACCATTTTGCCAACCATTGCTGAGCTCCGTGCTGCCCCACCTAGATTGCTGCAAGTATCCCAGCAAATTATTCTAAAGCTAGAACAGGCATGTCTAGGTGATACTGCAGCCACTGTTTTGACTGCATTTTTAATTACTGTGAATTAATATAATTTTTTCCTTTATGAGGACAACTCTTGGAGACACTGCTCTTTTTTTTTTTTTTTTTTTTTTAAATTGTTTCTGTTGGTTGAAGATAAAAGCTACTTAGACTAAAAAAGTACAGAAGTCTTTTTTGTTTTAATGAATCAATGATACATGCCAGTATGAACACATCTGACATGAAAAAATAGTGTCAGTTGTACTTCACACTTCTAAAACTCTTAAGAAATGAGGTACTCAAAAGATTTTAAAGCAACTTTAAATAGGACATTATGATGCATCTATCTTGAGTAATTCTGGATTTCTAGAAGAAAATATTTTGTTGTTGTATTTTATACATACGTAGATTTAGTCATGCTTAGAACAGCTATTTAGTCATGTTGAGATGAACTATGGATAACTATGCAGATGTTTTGTGGTGGAGAAGTGATAAAGTAGCAATATAGAATATAAAAGTGGGATGGATCATTGAATTAATCTTCAAGGTATGACTTAAATTGATGAAAGACAGTTAAATCCTTAAATTCACTCATTTTCAACAAGTAATAGCAGCAAAAAAATGGGCTGATAGAGTACTACATGATCTGAAATTTTCTAGTCTGAATGTAATTTGATCCAGCACCTCACCACTCTCTTGGTAAAGAACTTCTCTTTGATATCCAATCTAAATCTTCCCTTCCTCAACTTAAAACCATTTCCCTTTGTTCTTTCATTGCTCTGAATGCTGAGCAGACTTTCTTCTCAAATGTTAATTCTGTACGGATAGCTCTTCCTCCTAGGTCAGCAGGACTGTTCTTAGAAGAACTTGAAGTCATTATCCATTTTCCTTTGCAGTTATTATTGAAATGGCCATCTTTTACCCAAGAATAGGAATTTTTCACATGAAATCAGACAATTCTGCTCTATTTGACATCATTAGTTTAGATTCTTTTTAATTAATGCAATTTTGTATGTGTTATTCTTAGTTATAAAACATAGTTAATTTGTCAGGTACACTTCAGAGTGCATACAGGACTGTATTCAGGATAACTATCTTGGAACACATCGTGTGTGTCTATAGTAACCTGTAATTTTATCTCTTCTGCCAAGTACTTCACAAAGTAATGTCGAAGTCATTGTTTTTTGCGTAAGAAGTTGCTTGACTTGTTAATGCACAAAGTGTAGCTAGCATCATTTTTGTATGTATTGATAAGACCCTCCATATGATATAGGGCTATCATGGGAGTGCTATTGATAGAATAGGATCAGACGCTCTGTCCCCTGTCATAAATCCAGTGTCTATGTAGGTTGGGTACAAATTCCAGATTCTAATCTCTATGTTTCAATGTCCAGATGTAATAGTGTACCTTGATACACAATCCACTATAACCATTTAGAAAAAAATAGAGTTTATATCCAATTTACTGCTATTCCAATGGATGTTTATCTTATTTGTTAGTTTTAAATTAGAGTAATTTCTCTAGTTTAATATTTTCTGTGTGACTTTCTAACCAAGAGTTGTACCATAAAGGAACTAAGGAAAAATATTAAAACCTACGTGGCACAGATAATGCATTTAGGTTTCCTTGCAGATTGCCCCATATTGTCACATGCGAACAAAACCTTTTTATAACTCATTTTTTTTTATCAATGTTTGTTAATATTACAGAGCATGTTGCAAAAAGAACAGTCATTTACAATAAACCTTTAGTTTTCATTCTTGTGTTCTAGTAAGACTTTTTGGAAAGTATTGGAATTTTGTGTGACTCATTACGGTAGGGAATTCTTAATCTCAAATATACATTCTATGGTCCTTGGAAAGTACACTGTTGATTGCACAGGAGGTGTCTAAGTTGCTTAATATATTACCAAACACTTGATTACTAAATAATGCTTTACATAAATGAATTTTGCTTACAGAGAAATTCCATGCTAGATACAATTTACCACAGACTTGAAAGTCGAAGAGAAGATGTGTTCAAGGCCAGGTTAGATGGGGCCCTGAGTAGCCTGCTCTAGTCTGATTTAGTTTGTTGGCATCCCTGCCCATCGCAGGGAGGCTGGAACTACATGATCTTTAAGGTCCCTTCCAAGCCAAGCCATTCTATGATTCTGTGTTTTGTTTTTCTCAAATCTGTGATCTGAAATGACAGTGTAGGAGGGAGATACGCTGTGCCAGAAGCACTTGTTAAAATCCAAAACCCACTCAAAATAAATCTGGTTTCATATTTTGTTATGTACTCTGTATGGGAATTAGGCCTGTCATCCGTGCTTGCAAATCAAGCATGTTACTATTATTTCTAATGTAGGTGTCCCAGTCAGAAAACTTGTACTAACCACTGTAAAATCTGAGTAGATATTGCTCACGTCAAAATAGTACACAGCAAAATGACATGATTTTGCAGCAAGAACAGGAGAAATTGAAATATTCAGAGTTGGAATTGTGAATGGCTTTTTTTTTTTTTTTTCCCATAAAACTTGGTGAAGCAGAAAATCTGGATTTGGAATGAGATATAGACTAGATTTTGTAAACTAGTTCAAGATATTTCCTCTCATTACCAAACATTCTTATACCATGTCTTCCATACTAAACAAGCAATCTGGATTGCATATGAATGCTTGTGTCCAGCTATGCAGTTGTGAATTAATCAGCTGCCATTATCCCCAGTAACACTGGCATCAGCATGGTTCTTCACCATATAATATTCAGTGAGGGTGTTGTTTTAAGCCAGGCCTTGATTCATTTATAACATTTAGAATTGTCACTGCTCTTTTCAGCAATGTTGGTTTGAGGCTTTGTTCTTTTGTTTGCTTGTTTTTGTAAGTTAATGAACTAAATACGTTCTTAAAGGTTACTGGGTTTAACATTAGTTTTTGTATTTCTCATGATTTTCTTTATATGGGTTATTCCTTCTCCTCCTATAATCCCATATACTGTAGAAACCTTTGCTAAACTTTCTGTAGTGTGACTTTCTTCACTGAAGTCACACCTCATATTTAGTTGCTGACTTCATTGTGCTTACTTTCCTGAATGCTTTGCTATATTGGCTTAAGGATTTAATGCATTACAACACTTAAGTACTGCATTACATATGTAAGATAAAAAACAAAGACAGACCAAACTGGAAAATGATATAGACCAAACTCCGTGTTCACCTGATGAGAACTGTGAGTTAATGGTGGTTCTCTGAGACAAGTTAATTTTCCCTCCCTGTTGCACTTCTTTGAACCCTTGGAAGTTTGGATTTTTAGGAAAGGAGCTAAAAACCAGAGTCATTCTCTGAAGTGCATGGAGATGGCAGGATCAGCGTCTACATGAGAGTTCTGCAGAGAATCAAATACAATAATTCTGTTACAGTATTTGTTAAGATTTAATTTTGTTCTAATATTTGCAGTCTGTTCCATGCCCACCGTCCTCTGGTGCAGACCCTGTCCCTCACCCCCAGCTGCCCTCCCCTGACGCAGCTCCATGCCATTCCCTCAGCCCTGTCGCTGTCACACAGAGCAGAGCTCAGCGCTGCCCTCTGCTCCCTGTGAGGAGCTGCAGCCGCCATCAGGCCTCCCCTCAGCTCCTCTGCTCTGTGCTGAGCAAACCAGGGACCTCAGCTGCTTTCACACACTGTGCTCTCTACTCTAGGTAATTCACCATCATCTTAACTCACATTTGAACACCCTCTAATATTCTTATATTGTGGTGTCCAAGCCTGCGCATAGTGCTTGAGGTACTTGAGATTGAGGTCACACTAGTGCAGAGTAGAGTGGGACAGCCTTTTCCCTCGATAAGCAAGCAGTGCTGTTTAGCGGGGTTTCTGCCCCTATCTGAAAGCTTTTTGTTACATGTGCTTTCCAAAAGATTTCCATGTTGCAATGAGCATGCTCTCAAGACTGACAAAATTCAGGAAATGTCTTCAGCCACATTCGTTAATTCAAGGGAATGATATCAGTGGTATTTGATGAGCAAGGTGAAGTCTAACGCTCAGTACATTAACATTTCTCTGACTGTAGTGCCTTAATTTTTAATAAAGCTATATTGTTTATTCCAAAACTTCAAGGAATGCTCTTGGTATTGTTTTGAAATTTCCAATCGTAGCACCGTGGAACATTTCTAAGTGATCAAGTGAAGAAAGTCAGGAGCCCACGCTTAGGGCAGAAGAGTAAAAGCTTGTAGGGAAGGAAGGATGAAAGGTGAGGGAAGTTATGGTTAGTGAAATAGATGGAATTAGGATTGGTGAAATGACAGTTCTGGTAGGATTTTTGTTTTCAGAAACGCTTTTTTCAAATCCAAAATGTTCTGTTAGAATGAACAGATTTTTTTGTTGCTGAGAGGCAGATGAGCTGCTCAATTTTTCCAGTTTTCCAGCCAAGCAAGAACGAGCCTGAGGGAAACAAGAAGATTTACCGTTATGTCATTTACTAAACTGCAGTTATTAGTTCTTTATTTTCAAGGCTCCCATGTTCAGGGAGTTTCCAGATCTGGAGATCAACATTCTCAAACTGATAAAAATATTCCAATCATGAAGTCTTGTAACATCTTGTACAAAGACCCTTGGAATTTACCAATTTACATATTGCTCCATATGCAGGGTTTAATTTTGCCAGTGAACTGTGGAAAGAACTACTGCCATTAAAAAAGCTTTGTTTGACGGGGGAGGAATACACTTAGCTGCTAACAGTTGGATCAAATACTTGCAGAGTGTATACCTTGTGAATAAGCATTCTATTATTTCAGTCTTTTTTTTTTTTTTTTTTTTTTGAACTCTGGTGGCTTTATAAATAGACTGATTTACCAATAAGAATGTTGGTTTCTTCAGTTGTGTTTCGTATGTAACATTACTGTTTACGATTGGAAATGGTCCATTTCTGACTTGTTGGGAGGAATGAATAGCGCTGCTGAAAAATGTGAGTTGTCTCTGGCTTCATTATAGTAGGCTTGTGTAACCGTGATCATGGTGGCACCTACAGTTCATTATTAGTCTCCATCAATTTGAGCAAGGAATTCCGAGGCTTGGTAAGTTGAAAATTTTGGTTAATCCTTTCATGGTCTTTTTAAATATTACCTATTTGTCTTTTACACGTATAAAATATTTCTTAAGGATGGTTTATTAATTACTTCTAGCTTAACAGTAGTCCATTAGCTTTGATAAAAACTTGGATTAGAAACATCCACTGAACATATTTGTATTCTAGGAATTGCTGTTAAAAAATCCATATCTGGAATTCATACTTCTAGGAAGGTGGAGTGGAATACTTTTGTACAGAGGTATCTTTTGGAAAGAAAAGCTATTTATGGTCAGTAGGAATTCTTTTCAAGGCTGTAAATCTCTGTATCCTTAAGTCATGTGTATATAGCTGACTAATTATCTCTGAACTTTCAGATGGAATATATGTTCTAAACAAAATAATTGTGTAACACTGTTAAACAGCTGTTATTTTTTGCCTCACGGGTGCCTACATTTCAGTTTCATTGAAGCAATTTCGGGATACCTTCTAAGTCAGTTGCAATGGTTAAAATTTTTTGTACGCATGTACATTTGAATATTGAACAGATTTTTGACTCTGTCTCCCATAATATCTTCATAGGTAAGCTTAGGAAGTTTGGGATAGATGAGTGGACAGTGAGGTGTACTTAGAACGGGCTTTCTGGCAGAGCTCAGAGGGCTCAGTGGCACAGCCTAGCTGGAGGCCTGTAGACAGTGGTCAGTTCCCCAAGCGTTGGTACTGGGTCCAGTCTTGTTCAACATCTTTATCAATCATAGAATCACAGAATGGCTTGGGTTGGAAAGGGCCTCAAAGGATCGTTAAGTTCCAGTCCCCCTGACACAGGCGAGGTTGCCAACCTCTATATCAAGTACTAGATGAAGTTGCACAGGGCCCCATCCATCGTGGCCCTGAACACCTCCAGGGATGGGGCATCCACAGCCTCTTTGGGCAGTTGTGCCAGCACCTCATTCCCTCTCAGTGAAAAACTTCACCCTGACATCTGATCTAAATCTTCCCTTCTTGAATTTAAAGCCATTCTCCCTTGTTCTATCACTATCTACCTACGTCAAAGTTTTCCCTCGTGTTTATAATTTCCCTTTCAATATTGAAAGGCCATAATGAGGTATCCCCCAGCTCCTTCAACCTTTCCTCATAGGAGAGGTGCTCTAGCCTTCTGATAATCTTCATGGCCCTACTCTGGACCGTCTCCAAAAGTATGACATCTTGCCCCAGACCTGGATGCAACACTGCAGATGGGGCTTCAAGAGGACAGAGTAGAGAGAGACAATCCCTTCCCTCACCCTGCTGGCCACCCCTCTACTTTAGCCAGGATCATTTTCATACCGCATGAGGAAGAACACTCCTGCAGTGTACATTTTTAAGTCCTCTTTTAATGGAGAATTATTTTGTTCTCTGCTGGGCTTTTTGTTTTATGGGTTGCAGAGTTTAACTGGATGTCTTGTGTTGAGATTTTAACATTAGCTTCATATGATTGCAGAAAATTGTGTAGTGATACAATCCTTATGCTTGTAAGACTTAAATATTCCTGAAAGCAGAGATTTCAACTGCAGCTTGTTAAGACTCTTCTTCACTTAAAGGCACTAAAATTTTAACCTTTCTTTTTTTGTTTGTTTGCATGCAAATAATCATTGGTGTTCTGTGTCATTGCACAATTGCCAGCTTTCTTCTCACTTTTTATTATGATGTGTGACTGAGTTGAAAATAAGAACCCATGTCCTCCTCTGGGGTTGGAACGGAGGCTTCTATATCAAACTGTCAGCTGTTTACCTGAAGTTATAACTCAGTTCCTTTAAATCACAGCACTGTGATGCAGCAATTCTGCTACTGGAAATTCTGCTTCGTTTTTGCCATAAAAAAAATTGGATTTGGCATTTTTCTGTGACTGGAACTGTTTTAAGACATAATTTCTCTTTGTATTTAGACTTTCTGTAAAACACTTCATATGCTGTAAGATGTATCATCTCAGAATTGAGTCACGTGTTTAATTGCAAATGACTTGAGCTTACTGCATTTTAGTGTGATTCTGTGATGTTCTCACCAAAGAAACAGCACATGATCATTTGTAAGCTTGCCATATCTAGAAGGAAATTTGATAAGGCTTTCAGAATCTGCACTGTAAGGCTAGTAATTGCCATGATCCAATAAGGGAGCCCTCGGTGGTGGCATCACTAGAGAGAGTAAGCGTGGTGTGACTGCTGCTGGCTTCTCGGATCATGCTGTCTAATGAAACATTCATAGGGAGATGATGCTTTGTAACAAACATCTAATGCTGCCACCAGGTCACAAGCTTGATTTCAGCCAATCAATAGAGTTCATCCTCCTAAAGGTAGCTAATGACAGCATGCTTATGAGAAATGAAATGGCCTGCAATCTAAGACAGCTGCAAGTTCCTATTGTGTCAGCCTTAAAGAAACAGTACTCATTTGTGATGTCATTTAAACCTTGGAAAGAGGCAGGAAGAAACTGCCAAGAAAACTTCTTAAAATTCTGAAACTCAAGACAACTGAACTAAGGGAATTTAAAAATTCCAGAATTTAAAAATAAATTGTAGTTAAAGCTCTCCGCAGTATAAAGGAAATAGGAAAAAAAAAGTCTTATATTCTTAGAGCTAATCGTATCTGAAGTAGAAACAAGTATTTAATTTGACTTCAGAGTTCAAGGATCAGATGTGCATGAATGTCTGAACCCTTAATCCTAGCAACGGCTCACTGGCCCATGACAGGCAGGGGGTCATGTCCCCTTCTGTGTCATATTGACCCATCTGAGAAGAGATGAAAAGAAACTCTCGTTCTTGCACTTACAGAGAGCCAGATAATTTTCTGTAACTTAAAAGAGTCTCCATTTATTTATGGTTTTTTAAACATTTTACTAGTTATATTAATTCCAGAGAGCAGATAGAGATGTGGGTATGTGTTTAATTATTGCCCTCAGGCATGATCCTGTGAGCGACTGGGCAGTCTGAGAACTGGGGAGCAAAATGAGGAAACACAAAGCCAAGACTTTCTTCTGAAGTTCTCAGTAAAACCTTTGAGCTGAATCTTGCATCCTCGCTCCTATCTGAGCAGTATTATGCTGTGCAAGTGTTGGCAATGAGTTATTTTAACTACATGTGTATTAAGCTATGGTAATATATGAATAATGGAGCTTGACTTTTGAGCTACTGATTATTAGACCTCAGTTTTCCAAGCTGCAGAGTGGGAGATCCTTACTTTTCTAATTAAAAATCTGTTCAAATTGTACAATGAAAGATTTTGATTTTCATAGCAAAGTAGTATTGTCCTCTGTGCATGTATGGGACCGTACTGACCTGGCTCCAATTATTCATTACATACAGAATAGCATTACAAAAAATTATGTCAATTTATTTCCAAATTGAAGATAGTATTCATTTAAAATTTAGGATACTTACTCTGTGTGCTAATTTCTTTCTGCCTAGGTAAGTAGCATAATAAGCTCTATGAGTCTTAACATTATTTTAATTAACAATGTTGCATTCCTTATATCTGGAACAACTTGAAATTTGTCACAAATATCTTCGTGATAAACAAATAAATATATATATATGTGTGTGTGTGTGTGTGTATCAAATATCAAAATAGAGCCCAGGAGAATATCTGTGCCAACATCATTTTCCAGGAGCACAGGTGCATCAAAACACTCCCTGGCAGTGAGTAAGCAGTCTGTTTGATGAGTAAGCCACTCTTAAAGCACTGAACAGCAATTCTAAGAGCCACTTCAGACTACTTTTACACTGTTATAAGAAAGCTGTATATTGTCATTAGATGATGTTTCTTAATGTTTATATTTGTAGTTTCTGACAGTAGAGGTGGGAACAAATTAATCACCTCTAACTGCAATTTGAGGTGATGGCCAGATCTGTGCTTCAGTTAATAATAAGTTAATTTTTTCCCTTTATATCGATTGCATTTTGCTTCCAGGCTGCACTCTGATCTATTGCTCTCATGTGTCTTGGATTAACTCAGATTTCTCATGCTTTCTATTTCCGTTTCCTTTTCCCTATTCTGGTAAGTGCTTTAAAGTTTTAAATGTTTAAGTAGAAGCTCTTTCCCATAAGGCTTGGAATTTGCCAGGATGCTTTCCTAGAAGAGCATCGTGACCTATCTATCAGTCAGCACAAACACAAGGAGATGGATGCTGCTGTGTTCTTATCCTATTTGACTTACATTCGTGGCCTTGGGCAAGTCTCTAAACTACCTACCAGGGGACCTGTGAGGGTTAATGAAACGAGCAGCGTGCCACGTAATGCTTAACATGGTCTGACTTGAGGATTACTGTACATTCACTGTAAGCCTTGAGTATGGACAGTTTGGGGAAATTGTACCTTTTCAGTGATCTTGTCTGAAGAGCAACAGTAAGATTTATGATTCCAGCAATATGGGAGTTGTTTTCGTGAAGCAGCCAAATTCTGTCATTTCTGCCTGTCTTTAGAGGATGATAACGTTGCTAAAGTTTCCTATAAAGCTTTCAGAAGAAGTGAAGTTTATCTACATTTGTGAAGATCCGTGTTGACATAAATTTCATACCCATAGTCCTGGAACAGAAGATGGATAAAAGAGATATCCAGAACACAAATGTGCTAAAACTGATGTCTGCAGAAAGGACAAAGTAGTACATAATGGTGGTCACATAAATTGTAATTATTTACTCATAAAGGATATTATAAAGGAAATATTCAAAGTATTGATTTGTATTAGCTTGTTAATGGTTTGATCAGATATTTTTCTTTCGTAAGACATTTTATCTACATCTTTAGCATCTAGCTTATTACTGTTTAACTTGAGAACTCAGGTCAGATTTTTTCTGTAATTGGTCTGTTTTGATTTGATTTAATTTTTCTTGAATATTAATGAAAAGACCTTACACCAATAACTTTATTTGATTAGTTCTTTGCATCCTGACAGAATATGTTAGTGCCACATCACAGCCATGGCTCACAGTCATCCTCTGGTGGATCTCATACATCCTATTCGTTCTCCTCATTTGTTATCTCCAGCTTGTCACAGGAATTCATAACCTTATGTGTATGACTATGCACTTCATCTAATCCCACTTTTCTTTTTCCATCATGGCAGAATTACTCATTCTCTTTTGGTGTGGAACACAGTCTTTCTTTGTATTAACAGCTTATTACAGATGTAGCTTCTGTGCCAAGGTCACAAGGGAAAATATTAAGCATGTCCCAAGACTTGAGGAATTATCCCAGCAGTTTCTCTTTAGCCTGATGTTTTTCTGTTTTCTCTTCAACCAAGCTACAGAAATACAAGGGCATATATTCCAATTTTACCTTAACTTTATAAAATAGCCGGAGGTAGTACAACCCATACTTAAATGTGAAAATGGATCTTCCATCAGTGGTCAGAGAAGTCTCAGATTCCAGAGATTCTTCAGGTGTCTCCACTCAGACCACAGTGCCATCACTACATTTTCTAAGCCAAGTAGCACATTTGATTGCAATTGCATTGCCACAACCTCTTCTCAGGGCAGCTGTAGAGAGCAACAAGGTCTCCCCTGAGCCTCTTCTCCAGGCTGAACAATCCCAGCTCCCTCAGCTGCTTCTCCTAAGACTGGTGTTCAGACCCTTCTTGCATAGTATATTGTCAGGTGGTTCCCAGAACAGTTAATAACATTGCAGTGTTAGTACAGAATGCCCCTTGTCTGTCTTACAGGGGAGATGAGAGCAAGTTAAGTTTGTGCTGTAGGGCTGTGGAAAGGGTGAAAAATAATTAATCCATTTCATGAATTGTTGGAACTAACGCCAGTGATCAAGAATTGCAATGTTAACATAGCAGATGGCATGGCTTCTTAAAAGCCTGTTTAACACATTTTTGGCACAGCTAAGTTTCTAGTTGAGAAATTTTTGCAGCTCTTGAAGCATTAAAGCTGTCAACTGGATTAAATGGCTGTTTAATATTTTTAAAGAATAGTGCTTTATCACAGAGATGCCTTTCCCTCCCTGTGATTAATGATAAGTGAGCTGCTCCAGGAGAATACTGTGGAGACAATGTCAAAGGCTTTGCTGAAGTCTAGGCAGACTGTTTCAACAGCCTTTGCCTCATCTCCCTGGCAAGTCATCTGGCCATAGAAGAAGATGAGGTTAAATATGCATGTGCTCAGGGTTTTATTAAGTCAAATCTCGATCTGCTAAGGATAGAGACTGCAGAACCTCTTTGGACAATTTATGCTGGTGCTTGGCTGGTGAAAAACTTCTTTATTTCAAATTGGAACCTTTGTTTCAATGCGTAGTTTTCCTCTTATCCTTCTGCCATGCAACGCTGCCATTAGATGCTCCCAAACCACCTCTTCTCCAGGCTGAACAAGCCCATTTCCCTCAGTCTCTTCTCACTAAGCCTGTGCTCCAGCCCTTGGCTATCCTGGTCACCTCTCAGTGAGTTCACTGCAGTTTCTCAACACCATTCTCATACTGGGATAGCCCGAAGTGGATGCAGCATTCTCAGTGCTGTTTCAGATGTGCCGAAATAAGAGGAATAACCACTTCTTGACCCTCTGGCTATGTGTCTGGTGACACAGCCCACCCAACCAGTTTTTTACCGATTACATCAATTCATCAATAAATCTCTCTTTTTTTTTTTTTCAAATTCACTTAATACAGTAAGTAACACTTTATCACAGAAATGCATTTAAGCCATGATACTTGGAGACCAGGGTAATCTGGAGGAAAGAAAGATATGGATAATACGACAGCTTTTAAACCTGATTATATTTCATTTATTCTTGGCTGATCCTGAGATAAGAAGTCTCTAAAACTGGGAGCTCAGTGGAATACTGTGTTGATGCTCCCAAGTTGGTGCTTTATAATGACATCTCAAATCTAGAGAGCTTTGTTAGCTCAGATGGAGTGCCTCGGGAACATATGTCCTTTCTGTGCTCAGGCTTGCCTGAGAATCCAGTACTCATATTTGTGTGCTGTTGCTTAGGTTTGGTGCTTCAGCTAGCATGTACGTTACTGTATTAAGTATCTCTGCACCTGTGTCCTGATTTATCTGCAGAGTAGGGAGCCCACCCAAGAATGTGCCTGAGTTATTGGCTTTGCGCTGACAAAGGAGTCTCAGTAACTAGGTGGTTCAGCCTGAGCATGTGTGTTTTTAGTTCATATTTTCCAAGGCAACCTCCTATTTGTATTTTGCAAGAGATTTGGCAAATAAAAATTGAGTCATTTGGTAAAGTTTTCTATCTGATGTCATTCACAAATTAAGCAGATGTTTAAATGACCCCATTTACGTTTACAGTTATTTGCAATTGTAAAAATAAATGGGGAGGCAGGAATCTCTTTAAAACTAGGTCCTGAATATTTTGGTCTTGATTTTGCTTTCGTTGAGACTTCTGAAGAGCTCACTGCTAGTGTCAGTGGGAACAAGGTGGGACATGTTTATAGGATATAGACATTACGTAGACTGGTAGTGGTGCGATGTTTTATGTCATTCAATGTTAAGTGGCTTGCCTAGAATCACTTTCAATATTATTTCTTGTTCAGTAATGTATGTTATTAGGGAACACATTATACAGCAAACTCAGTTTCAAAAATTCATTTTTAAAGCATAGAAGAAGCAGTGACTAAAGTCCTGTCATACTCTATTGAATACTCACATGTATTTTATTGCAAACATAATATGATTATGCTGTATGTTGTCGTAGTAATTGGCAGGGGTATGGAAGTCAGTCACTGAGTGCTTCATTCATGTGGTAAAAGATGAGAAGGGCTCCAATGTTTGTTGGGAGTAAACTTGTTTTGCTTTGTGTTTTTCTAAGTAAATTGGTTTTAAAATTATGGTGAGGGTTGTTTTTTTTTTTAAACCAACTATCTTAGGATCCAGATGGCTTTATCTCTTTTTAATGAGATTTGGACATTCTCCTTTGAAGTGCTGTTTGCTCAGAGCTGTCACAAAGGCTGTGTTCTTTCCTTAAAACTTGATGCTAGAACAACAGTGATAGGGGATACTAAGTAGTGATCAGCAGCACAGAAGGGTGTGTTAATTCAGATTAATTAGCTGAAAGGTAGTGTGAGTCAAGAGAGTACATGAAAACTGAGTCTGGAGGCCAGTGAATAGTTTTAGGGTAGTGAGGAGGAACATCTTAGCTGCTCATCCATGCCCTAATCCTACCTCATGCAGGCCATGTCACCATGCCCCAGGAACTGCCATGTGGCCAGAGCTGGTTGTTGTGTGTAAGTGGGGCAAAACTGCTCCACTGTGGCAATGACCCCTCAAAGAGCACGCAGGATAGGTAACAGGAAAGGGGTGTTTCTTCTGCTGTAACTTCAAGATGTTTCTTACTGACCTAATTGCCAATGTCACACAGGACAAGACCCTCTTGAACTGGTTTCTTTTAAGATCCAGACCGTATGTGCTCTGCAGCATCCTGAGAGAATTTTTTGGTGGCTGGTGCATTCACAATAAGTATGCATTTCTGTTATGATGGAGTGAATTTCACCTCATATCACTTCATACAAGCTCAGCAGCTGAAAAAATGTTGCTTGTACCAACTTTTCATCTTCCATCAAATTCATATTGTAAGGCTCACCTACTTAGCTTCAGATTCCTGCCAAATCAGCACCAACACACACACACACCCTATTCATCACCATTCTTTCACCTTTACGTATATCCTGCACTTCTGCCAGTTTGAGTCCCAGTCCAGCCCTTGCTGACTTCATAGTATGTGTTATAGCCATATGCTTCCTGCCTTCCCAGGCCTCCGTGGCTTCTCTCATACTGTTTATGTGTCTGTCCTGTCAGTCCCTGTGCCAGTCATTTTCCATTTCTTCACTTGAGGCCACATTGCAAGGTCTCTATTTACCTGCTGTGGTATCATCTAGCGTATGATGAAATTGTTGCTGCCTTTCCTCACCGAGACATAGTGATATGTGCATGAGTATATTCTATTACACAGTGAATTCTTAGCTTAGGTATTAGAATCATTGCAAAGTGTGGATTCTCCATGTGCTTTTCTCCTTAATATTATGCAACTAAACATCATTTAAAAACAAAGTTGCATGTAAATAATCTGTTTATCCTTTTGAGGGCTTGCTAAACAATAAAAGATGCATTAGCTGCACATGACCAAACAAAATCAGAAAAGGAAAATTTTCATAGCTACAAGGTACTTGAAAATTGTTTTTTTCAAAATTTGTATGAATTCTTCTCAGTGTGCTTTACACACTGGGATGGAAAATCTGTTCATGCAACAGTGCGCAGCGCTGACATTGGGACTGATTTACCTTGTATTTAACCATCCATAAGGAATCCTAAGGTCTCCACTGTCTCTTGCGACTTTTATCCACTCTGCTGCTTTAGCAGTTGAGCATTTTTAACCATGAAAATCTTGAAGATACAGCTGTATCTTCAACTTTGTGCTTTGCCACACCTCTTTCTCTGTAGGGAACGGTAGAATGGGAGAGAAAAGGTTTCCTGTACCAAAGCCATTAATCAGAAACTGGGCCTTTTTATATTCTCTGCAGTGAAAAAAATGAAAAGGGTAGTCTTCACGTTCCTGATATTCTCGGGTAATATGCTTGAAGGCACACAGCAACCTAGCCTTAGGAAAATACACTCTCCAAATTTTTACAGCCTTTTTATGCCTTGTACCAGAGAAGGAAAAGAGCACGCAGACGTGGCTCTTCCTTCATGAGCCATTTTATTCCTTTGATACAATTATTTGCAAAGAGACTTAAAACTGTCTTCTTCAAAGTAACACAGCTTATTAGAAATCTAATCGATTTCTATCGATTAGATCGAGTTAGATCGAGTTAGCTTCCGCTTCTTGCACACTGAAAAATTTTTACCTGTCTTGGTTTAGATTCAGTTCAAAGGGCAGATGCAAAGTTTGTGAACTTGGGTGTTGCACTGCTTCAGAGTCACGCTAAACTCTGTGCTGAAGACAATGCCATGCCCTTTCAACAGGCATTGTGAAGTGTTGGCCATCGTCCTTCAAACAGTGAGGTATTTGCGTTTCTCTTGATCATGTGTCCCAGAGCTAAGTTCAGTGGGTTGAGGAAGTATTGTTTAAGAGCAATTGATCTAAAAATATATCAAAAGGAAACAATTGTATATGAACAAACTATGGAAAGTCTTTATATAATTTTGTTGATGTCTGTAAATACATAAACAAGGAAGCAAGACCTTGTGACATGGTTATTTCTGGAAAAGCAGAAGGTCTGACTGTGTTATTGCTGCACCATGCACAGAGCCAGGCGGTTGCTCTTGGAGAAATCGAGGGGGATTAAGAACCCCAAAATTAGAACTGTTTCTGCAGTCTTAGGAACTCTTTGCTCTGGGTTTGCCTCCATGCAAATAAATGGCAAATCACATATTAATCTGTTTGATCTAGCTTAAGATTTCTGCTTCCCTCCCCACCCCCTTTTTAATCCAGATCCATTTCTTTTCCTTTCCTGCTCTGATCATAACCCTGAGGATATGGTACTCTTTAGTGATGTATGGCAGATCTCAACAGAGCATATTCTAAGGTCAGTGATCTCTGCTGACTTCCATAGAGGAAAGAATGAAATGTATTTACTGCATATCATAAATAAATAAATCTGCAGGGGTCTACTAAGTCAGTTAACTTGTTGTCTGTGTCATAGGTCATTATTACCCAGTAACCCCCGTACAGAATATTTGGTGTCCAGCTGCAGCAGGAAGCATCTACATATGTGCTCAGCTGCAGAGCTCAAAGTGGTATCCAGGTTTGAAGACCTCAAGAACTAAAGATGCTATGGAAAATTCACATGTTAATTGAAGTTATAAATAACTTGCTATTTAATATGCCTTGTTTCCTACCTGAACTTTGTGTTTACACTCAAGAACCCTCTAGGAGCTTGTATTTCTATGACATATTAAGTCAAACTAGTTAATTATTTTAATAAATGGACTTTAAGTCTTTGAACATCTCACTGTAAAACGTTTTCTCTTCATTCTGTATACTTTTTACATTCTATTTTGAAAAGGCTGAGATGTGAAACTTGATGTGGTGTTCCACTGTGTGTTTCACTAGTGTTGCATGTAGTTGTATAAATCTGTTTTGCTGTTCACCACTTATCTGTACATACTAGGACCATCTGAGGCTTTTTTGCTGCTATATCAGCTGGTTGCCACCTCTAATTCTAAATAGACCATGTGTTTTTGAGAGAGGAGACTTGCCTGCTGGTGGAGCTTTTAGGTCTGATCCCTGTGCGTTTGGTTGTATTAATGCATGTTTAATTTGAATGGCATTAGTTTGTTAACTGATCCAGATCATTCTGCGTGACTGTTTTCTGCCCTTGTCTTCACTTATACTTTAATTAATCTCATAAATTTTATTATTACAGATGTAGGTATTTATTTCCAAGTCACTGATGAAAATGATAAGCCCTAAAGCATGTACATATTACTAGTCTATGTTTATAATTACATTTCTGGCTTTTTCTGTAGTTTGTCCATTTAACCTATCTTCTTCACCTTGTGTCATGCTAATTTTCATAACTGGCATGTTGAACACTGTTGAGTCAAGTGCACTCCACAAATACACTACGTCTATAGTATTACTTCTTTCTCACCAAGCAATGTAATGACTTTATGTTACAAGCTATGTTTGCCACACGACTGTTGACTGATATCAATTACATTCCCGTACTTTATTTCTTTATGAATTTAATTTTATAACAGCTTTCCCATTTGATTATCAGGAAGTGCCGTCAGACCAACTAGCCATTAGCTCTCTGAGTCACCCTGCTGGCTTTGTTTGTGTTGGCACAAATGGCGAGCGCTTTTCCACTGAAATGGAATTTCTCTAGAATGCCTTCACTTATGAAAACAAACATGATTTGTTCTAAGGCCTTCTCAGTCTTATTTCTCAGGTGTAAGGCAGATGAATCGGCTGATTTTGGAACGCTTGTTTCTAGTACCTGTTGTATAACATCCTGCTTGGTTAGTAAGTGACTGGGTAATGCTTTGTCATCGTCGTGTGACATAAGAACTTCTTTCCAAATATAGCATAGAAATATTTCTAATGGGTTTTGTTATTTTCTGCATTGCTTTTGAGAATTTTTATCATTTCCATCTGGCGAAGAGGTTTGTGTTACTGCTACAACTAGTGGAGTCTTGGTAGCACTTTTAACATTTTCAAACTGCATTGGTACTGTCAGCTATGGCCTTTCTGCTCTTGTTTCTAGCTTACGTTATCAATTCTTGCTCTTCATGACTCCTAATTCATATGGATTATTGCTGTTTCTTTTCAATCTCCATTTATTATGTAGCATTTTTATTACTAACTACTGCTGACACTTGGGTAGTGAAACAGGACACCATTTGTAGCCAAAATTATGCTGTCCTTAGCAACAGAATCATGATTTCTTGATCATCCTAAGAGTTCTTCCTAAATAAACAACAATAACAGAAAAACTTCGGCCTTGATTTTTCCACCTGAGTTTAAGTCATCATTTTAACTACTCTGTTAGGATTCTTAAGATGTAAATTACTGACAGCTGTAGTGCATGTACCACACTCACAGCTTTATCCTGGAGTATCCCCAGTCTCTCCTGGGCTCATTCTGCCCTTTCTCTGATGATCTTTCTTCTTTTTTCTTCTTTTTCTCTTTTTTTTTCCTCCTTCAAATCAGGAAATCATTGCATAATGGTCACTGATGATAATGGCATCATACTGTTGTTCTTTTCCACTAGTGATAATTTATTACCTCTTCCAGTCTCAATATGTAATGCCTTGAAAAATGTCATCTTCTAGTACTTCTTACCACAATAATTCAATGTCTTCAAGGAATGCTGGAGCATGCACTGCGTTTGCCTACTTACAACTTCTTCAGGGGCTGCTACTTTAACATCTCCAGGTTATCTCCAGCTCAGACTGGATACCCATACTGCCAGCTGTCTTGTCCCTGTGCTCCCATCCTCCAGGGCATTTCAGTCTGGCCACCAAGCTGTTAGTGTCACACCATGCTAACAGCTCACCTGTTTGCTGCTGGTGTTTTCTAACTCTATGGGAGCAATGGAGTATGTCAGGGGAGTGGAGAAAGAGGGAGTATTTGCACCATCCTCATTTAGAGGTTTTCTGAGAGGTCAGATTACCATGGGGAGTGGATTTTCACAAAAGCCCTGTTGGTGAAGTCTCCCCCCAAGTCATACTATCCCCCCAGGTCATACTACCTGACCATACTTAATCAGTGTGTTCTGGAAGTGATACTACAAAACAGAGACTTCAGATACCACAATGTTAGGTTCTCTATGCAAGTTTTGACCAGCATGCCTTCCATACTAATATACTAGCAGAAATAAAAAAAAAATCTCATTTTTCTGACTTTTTTTTTTTTTTTTCACAGCACATCTTCCTTTTAAATTCATGCATTTCTTTCTAATTTAATGCGTTTTACCTCTGTGACTGAGACTCCCCAATATCTGGAATATGCATCCTCTTTTTATTCTAAGTAGTTGCATGCTTTTCTTTCTTGTTTTAGAATAGAGTGTGGTAAATTCAATGACATGATGAGAGTGTTGAGATAAGCAGAACATCTGTGTGTAAATGTTAGTGATGTTAAAGATTGCTCTCCAGGAGCAAACTGCATATTTTGTGTTGAGCGTTCAAGTAGTTTCAGTGTTCAGAAGCAGCAGCGAGTTGGAGGTGATAAACAAAAAATGTGACTTAAGCAGGCATCATTGCTTCAGTGTTTTAAATTAGATGCCTGCAGGGCCCTTAGTGCAATCTCTCCTTTGACTCCTTCATGAAATAAAATTGCTGTCACTGTAGGCTCTATCTGCAGCAGGTATGACCAGCAAAACCTATGTGTTTCCTTAAAATATGTAAGTAGCAATAAAAACTTCCAAATTTTATTTTAGTTTAGCAATATTCCTGCTTTAACCTGCCGCTAACGTGGGCTAAAGAAGAATCTGGAAGTGAAGAGTTATTTCTTTCTGTAGGTTGTCATCTCTAGAGAGCAGAAATACTGATAGAAGATGAGCAGAGGGGAAGAGAGCTGACAAATTTTAACTGCACCTATTCCTTTGTGGGCTTACAATCTGTTCTGTAATGAGGAAGGAGAAGAGCACTAATCAAAAGAAAGCAGAATGTACAAATAACCTTAAATCCAGGCTTTTCTCTTCCTAATTCATGGTTCAGTACTCTGTTTAAGTGGACCTCTTATTATACAGATGTCACCTAATATTTTCCAGTGACAGATTCAAAACCCAGTGATGACTGAGTGTCATGCATTTAACCTGTGGCCTTGGAATGATTTAGTCCAGGTCATGCTGCTAAAGAAATCTTTAGATCTCATGAGCGCATAAGAACATTTATTTCCTTTCTGAATAAAGATCACAGAAGCACTTTGTGTAAAAGCAAGTACAGTCCTACTGTAGCAGCAGTATTTTATTTGACATGATAAATACAGAAAAAGTGCTAAGAAAGGGTCACAGTGATGGAGCTACAGTTTTTCTAAATCCAGACTTGTTTGGTTGTTTTGAAAGAGAAAATGAAATTGTCACATGGTTGCTGATTACATAGTGAGTGAATTGTTTCTAACTGTGTGTGCTTGGGGAGATAGACTGTGCAGCTGGGAAATCCCCAGCATGTGACTGGTACAGCTGTGCTTGATAGCATGAACCAGCTTCACTGTAGACCTGAGTATTTCACCATGTTGCATCTGTACCTGTGGGTGTCTGCCTGTTGCAGCATTCAAGTAACTGCCAAACGTTGCTGGTCTTTCAGAGTTTGCATCAGCATTTGAACACCCAGGGTGCTTGAACTGTGCTAATCTTTCTTTTGTTGGCAAAGAATGAGGAAATAGAGTCCCAAGTGCACTGAAGAAGAAAATTTTCTGTAATAGTGAATACAGTATCCTTAAGTCATCTGTGCCTTCCTGAGAAAGGACAGAAATAAACAGTTGGGAAAAGCAGAAGCTAGGACTTCTGCTTTTCCCCAAGCTATTTTTGTGCTTATCCATCCATGTCTTGTTCCTGTGTTTTCTCCTCTTGTGGCATCTTGTCAGCAATTGAACTGGTGAGTTCTTTGGGATAGGAGCTCTTTATTACTTGCTGATACAGTGCCAAGTTTAACAGGACTCAATTCCTTATGAAGTCTATAAGATTCTTTGTAATACAAATTTTTTATTTGAACTCATGGTTTTTTGGATGGCTCATTCCAACGCACAGCATGTGGTTGTGTGTGTCAAAACTGCAGGCAGTTGGCTGTGCAAAGTGTCTGCCGTCCAGAGCTGCATGGTTGGAGGTTTGGTTCATTAATAATTGCAAAGCATCACTGTGATGATTTTGCCTGTTTTGTAGTCAGACTTTTTCACAATCCAGCCATTTCCTGGAAGGTTTTTAACACACTGTGGACTTCAGTGTTTCTCCCAGATACGAACCCATAGCCCAACCTGATAGTGAGCAGTCATTTTCATGATGTTGCAAGAAACTACCTCTCCTTGGATTTAGGAAATCAGTTATATGATTTCTAAAATACTGCGATCCCTAACCAGAATGAGTTACTAAGAAATAATGTAAATAGAACATAATAGTTCAGTTGGAAAGGACCTACAGAGAGCACTGAGTCCAACTGCCTGACCATATCTGGGCTAACCAAAGGTCCCCCTCTGTACTCAGCGCTGGTAAGAATGCACCTTAATTACTGTGTTCAGTTTTGTACTCCTCACTACAAGAAAGACAGTCAGGCCCTGGAGCATGTCCAGAGAAGGGCAACAAAGCTGTGAGGGGTCTGGAGCACAAGTTTTATGGGGAGCAGTTGAGGAAGCTGGGTTTGTTTTAATCTGGAGAAGAGGAGGCTCAGGGGAGACCTTATCATTCTTACAACTGCCTGAAGGGAGGTTGTGGTGAGGGAGGAGTTGGCTTCTTCTCCCATGTAACTAGATATGGCCTTACAGAGAATGACTTCAAATTGCACCAGGGAAGATTCAGGTTGGACGTTAGGAAACACTTCTTCTCTGAAAGAGTGGTCAGGCACTGGAATGGGCTGCCCAGGAAGGTGGTGGTGTCACCAACCCTGGAGGTGTTCAATCAACTTTTAGATGTACTGAGGTACATGGTTTAGTGGGAAGTATTGATGTTAGGTAGAGGGTTGGATTGGATGATATTGGAGGTCTTTTCCAACCTTGGTGATTCTATGATTCAAAGCATATTACTTAGGACATCAAAGGTGTGATATCCTGGTAGAATCTGTTAGGGCTGTAAGCTTTCCCTTCTATGTCAATGCTGCTCATTCTGGATCTGGATTATAACAGTGCTGCTTCAATTGTCCTGATAAAGCTCTACAAACATTTAAAACATGTTTTCATCTTGATACGTGTTACCTTACATTTTTTTAGACCAATTAGGGCTGATACTTAATGATTGCATCAAAACATCAAATGGGGAAGATGACACCTGAGAGGATTTGGGTTTAATATTATGCCTGCAGTTTGTCACACAATGCGGTGCAAATGTTTGTGGTGGAATGCTGCAGCACGTTACCCTTACCTTCCCTAATTCTGGGTGTAAATTGTGATTGTAGACAAAATTGCATATTTGTACTGAGAATTGCCTGTTGCTCAGTTTTATATTCTAAGTGACAGAAAGGTATTTGTACAAAGAAATGCCACTTAGAAAAAAACGCAGAGCTATATTCTTTGTAGGTCATTATATTCTATATTCATATAACATTTTCTTCTTCTTATATTTTAAATAACGATCCCTTTATGAGGCCTTTTATTGGGCTGATACTTCAGAATTCCAAAGTATTCTCTTCTGTGAGTCATTTCACAATGAAGAACAACACATGCTTTAGTTGATCTGTTTGAGTAGTCAGAGGGTAGCAGGAAATGGCACAAATGTTTGGTAGAGCACATAGTAAGGATTAGCACAACAGCAAGAAGATAACAAGCTATTATTATTCCACTGATTTGTTGCTTTCTATTTTCTGTATGCGATATATTTCTCTGTAGTTTTTGAGGAAGTAGTCAGATAAAAGGTCACAGTGGCTTTATGAAAGTGAATCATGCACCGATTCACTGTACGCAGTGTGTGTTCTGTATATTTGGATCGTGCCGTCCTTCTTTAGTTTGCTGTCCGTTCTGCTGTGGGAACCAGACTTAGATGAATTGGGATGTAAATCAGCTAAGTAGATACGGTGTTGCAACATAACCTTATGGACTTGAGTGGAAATGATATAGTTCATTTAATTTCCATAGATAAACCATAATTCAGTGCTAACTTAGGCCATATCCCCAAAATCTCTGAGATGGGATTGAGATGAAGAGAGATTTGCTTGGCAAAAAGTAGAACGCAGGGAGCATGCTTATCACTTTCTTGTCACAGGATGGAGAATGTGCTCCCTTTCCAAATTTCCATGACTGCGTGCAAGTGTCATAGTTTCAGAATATGATACTTCCCCAGACTCACATTAAAATATGTAAAATGGAGTTGGGAACAGGGTCTTCGTGACAACCCGCAAGAGCCAGAGCATCAGCTTCTCTCAGCTTTTTTGTTACTGGCATTAGGTTTGTCAAAGTTGCCAAAGCTGGGGTTTGGGGAGGGCAGGCAGGGAAAAAACACAATCCCAGGTAAAATTCTGAAGCAAAATAAGTCACCAAAAGTTGTGATTGGGATGGTGCAAGAGTCTGGTTTGGTTTGGTCTGGTTTTTTTTTCCACAGCGAAACTGACATATTTGTGCATGCTGCATTCTGCTTAGTCATTTGGCTAACGTTCCTTGTTCTCCAGGGCCACCATATTGCATAACGTTGAGGCATTTAACCAACCTCACATGCTTCACCACAGTGTGATAGGTCACTTGACATTATGAGGAACATGACATAGTAATTAGGGACCTTTTCTTTCCTCTTCCCCCAAAAAGTAGACGATTTCGTACTTGTGGTATCATGTTAGCAGTTTAGGGAAATGATGCTTTCTTTTTCCCCCAGAGCAGATACAATACGTTCTGTTATGCTGCAGGCTTTCATCATGCTGACATGTCAGCATCTGAATTCTCACTTGGAAATGCACCTTTTAGGGCTGAAAAGGCAACTTAGGCCAACTTGGGCATTTAGTTCATTGTTACCGAACATTCTGGCTGAGCTAACAGAACATTAAAGCTAGAGTATTCCCTGTAACTTCAACTAGAGCAGACAATCTTGAGATATCAATACTGATGCCAGTGTGATCTTCATCTGCTGGAGGTTCTGCTCGGTACTTGAGACAGCCAACAGCTTTCTCATAAATCATGTAGACCAAACCTGTAACATTTGGAAATGCAGCCCCAGCAAAGCTGTGATCTAGCAAGGGCACTCCACAGGCATAAACTGTCATACATCTGGGTACTGCTGTTGGGAGTGAAGGATAGAGAGACAGTCCCATTAGTAACATCTGTTATTTTACTTAAAAGAAGTTGGAAACCAAAGCCTACCAAGGAAGAGTACCACTAAACTTCTCTATGATACTTAACAACAAAAGCTAGCCAATTTCATTGGTGCATTTCTGGACTGAGGCACCTCGGGTTTCTTCTAATGACGAGTATAATTACAAGTCCTCTGACCTTTAGCTGTCTTAATGCTGGCATCCAGGCTTGAAAGTTGTGCATTGTGCTAAGGCAGTTTGAGTTCTCTTACTACACCTACAAGTGGAATGCCAGTCCGATGTGCTCAGTAATGAAAATAAACACTGAGTTGAACAAATGGAAGCACTGTTGGACACAAGGGCTCAGTTTAACTTTGGCATCATAACTTCGTTCTTTTAACGCCATCTTGAAGATGTTTTTCAAGATGGAAGAAATCTGTTTTCCAGCCTTTCTTCTTCAGATAATGTGAGATCAATATATATGGAACTGAATGGATTTCATACATTTTGTAGTTTACATCTTTGGAATTACCCCACAACATGACTGCTGAGTATTGCTTCATTCTTGCAGATCTATTCCTATATTTTCTACAGATAAAAGAACGTTTTAAAACTTTACCTGAAATATGAATTGACAGTAGTGGTAAGAGAGAGAATGCCTCTGTAAAGTGTCTGTAGTTATCTGCCTTTGAATATTCAGGCATTATACAATACTCAGTCTTAAAAGTGGTTTTGTCCCTTCCTAATAGGTACAGTGCTTGTTTCTTGCTGAGATGCAGATTTACAGTATTTAAGGAGGAAAAAATAGGACTATCATTTCCCCTTCAAT
This sequence comes from Tetrao urogallus, assembly GCF_951394365.1. Lineage (NCBI taxonomy): Eukaryota > Metazoa > Chordata > Aves > Galliformes > Phasianidae > Tetrao > Tetrao urogallus. The sequence goes on from NC_136814.1 coordinate 21,377,146, forward strand.
TTGTCTTTACAATTATTGGCATAAATTCTCTTTCCATGATTGAGTTAAGCTGTTTGTTTCATACATACACAAGGGGAAGATGCAGCTGCCTTCGTGTGTTTGTGTGTTATTAACTTTTCAGGTGAGCTTTGCAGAAATAAGGAAGTTTTACTGATACACTTTATTTTATGCAATCTTATGTTACAGAAATTGTATTCTGAGAGAGACGTGCACATCACCAATTCTGGAAACAAAAATACACACAGAGTTCTTGGGCACTGGGAATAATAGACAATACTAAATAGTTGTGAGGACAAGGAAACGTATGCAGCTGAGTTTGGGAGCTAAAACAAGAAACACAGAGTAAGTAGGAAGTTTATCTTGGATAGAGGAAAGATGAGTGAGAATGTAGGGCTGTATCCCACTTTACCAGTTGGGGGCTCTTGTAAGCCATCTCATTTGTTTGGTTCCTGCACAGCTGGAAAGTATCAAGCTCTGTAAAACGAGTTGTTAGTTTTATCTTGAGAGTATAGCTGATAAATAAATTGGAGGGAAAAGAAGAAAAACAAACAAAGTGTAAAGTCAGTTGTAGTTTCTGCCTTCTCTCTGTGGGAGGTTTCTAGCCCTTCGGCTAGACTGCAAGTTGAGTGCCTGCCTTTGGCACAGCTGAGAGCCCAAAGCTGTGATGAGGAACACAGCCTGCAAATAAGAGTTAGAAAACCGACCTAGCATCAACGGAGGAGGTTTCTGTGCTCCTAGCAGCAGAGGTGTGGGGAAAGTTTTGCACTCCTTGCCTGGCTGCCCCGTTCTGTTCCCCAGCTGTGGCAGAGGCTGAGCCAAATGTCCCTGCGGTGTGCTGCAGCTGGTGAGGCAAGGCCAGTGAGCAAGGTGAGCATAGGGTGGGATAATGATCAATTAACAGTACTCACTGAAACTGGTAGTAAAAGCTAATTATTATCTGTGAAACCGGTAGTAGTAAACCAGTTACTATGTTTAATTAAAGATCTATGCTGATGTCTTCTAACTGGAAAGACCTCCAGAACTCTAAGTTTTGTCTAGGTGCTCAGGTAAAAATGATAAGAGCTGAACAATCGAGATGGTGTCAAAGTTTAAATGTGCACTGGCAGTGCTTAAGGATTGTGCTCAGCTTCCCACTGGGGTGCAGATTCACATACAGTTCCATCTATGGGAACATCCAGGCACATGTAGTGCCATCCACTAGATGGTCCTTCTTTCTTGCTTCCCACCCTTACCTGCATGTTGTTTTGTCCCTGTTTGTGTGACTGCACATTGATTTAGACTGGGAAGCAAATTCAACTCGAATTTATTCATTCATCTACGTATTGAGGGGTTATTTTCCTCACTACAATTTAGTTTGTGCCTTTACCAGCAGCTATCCTGGCATAAGTAAGGCTGTGGTGTAAGGTGGAAATAAGCTGGACGGAACAAGGTGTTAAAGCCAGTACTGTTGCTGAAAGAGATGTTTGTGAAAATACACCTTGTTTTGGTACAGAGCAGACAGAAAGAGGGTGTAACTGAGTTCCCTAGGAATTGCTGGGTTATATGTGGTCACTTCTGCTCAGAACAGAGACCTAGACCTGAGTTCCTGTGAACCTCCATTCTCTTCTGTAGTGCACTAAACAAAAATCTCATTGCCTCTAAATTCTGTTCTGTAGTTCTGTTCTAAATTGAAGTGGATGTAAATTAATTCACAGAAAGGAGGGGAAAAAATCCCAAACCCACACTGAAATGTTCAGTATGATGCTGGTGTTCCTCAGTGCAGCCCTCTAGTCCTTTTCCACATTGTGCCCTGGCACTGGTGCAAGAGCAGATGCTGCTAATGGCCCCTTGTGCTGCACAGACGTAAATCCCTTCTAGGTGTTCACCTCAAATCTGCTGTTTCTTGTACTGTAAATCACAGCACTTGTGCACTTTGAAGCTTTGCAGTGAGACAGCCTATTCACTCCTTTCGTGTTTGTCTCACTGCTTTCCCAGAGCTGTAGTTCCCTCCGGTAAAGACATTCCTTGCCTTACTTTTTTGAGGTATAATGCTGGAAGATTTTGATTTTTATCGAGTGCGTTCTACTTACAGTTCTCAGAGTGACGTAAGCACTTTGTCATTTCTTGTACAGAAAAATAGACATAGATGAACAGATTGGCCAAGTAGTTTGATCTCCATCAGAGCTCGGAATAGTTCAATAGCTCTCCTTGCTTCAGGCCATTGCCCAAGTGCAGTGGGTCTATTCCTTACATAAACTTAACTTGCTTATTTTTACATGTTTGTGTTATACCTCTGTGTTGCATATTTTTATTAATTTGGGCTAATTTGGTCCTTAAAAATAGTTAATGAGAGACAACCAAATTCTCCTATATGTCCAGCTGCATCTCTTTTTTCACATCTGAGCTAACACTCACTCGTATCACATCTCTCATTCCAGTCCTGTCCATCCTATGCTGCCATTGCAGAGGTCCTCAGGGTTGTCCTGCTAAGCCACTTGCTGATATTGCAGAGCTCTCTTCACCTGGGTCCTGGGGAAAGCAGGTCATCTCTGCATCAGAAATTGGCAGGAACTTTGACACTGAAGTTGATGCCATGATTCAGAAATATAAATGGAATCGGAATTGTGCCTCGGTCCCTGGAAGAGAATTTATGCTAAGTAGCAGTTTGGAATCTTAATGGCTTCTTAACTCCCAGCCCAACAGAGGAGCAAAGACCCACCACGGACTCTGCCTGGCCCCCGGAGCTCACCCCCAGAATTATCACTGGTCGCCTGTATGCTGGTGCACCAATCCACGCTCCAGGGAAATAAGTGTGCTGTTTTTTTTTTCTTTTAATTTTACCTCACAGTCCTCTTCTTACAGATTGTCCTATTTCTCGGCGCTGCTGCCCTGAGTCTCCTCAGCCCACTGCTGCATTTCCAGTTGGTTACATTATACCGTCCTCTAGTGGTAAAACGCTCAGCTTGCTAGCTCGCATCAGAAGCTGGCAGCTTTCTGGCACTTTTTTCTCTATGTTTGTTACACGTTAATGCTATTCCAGAAGAGCCGACTTGCTTTGAGAAGGTTGCTTAATGACAGCGAACACTGAGAAAGAAGTTTTTGACAGAGGAACTTTGTAACAAAATTGATTTTAACTGTGATAGTGGTACTTTGCTAACATAATTTGGTTTCAGGTTTAGTTTTGAGTTTTGTTTCACTGCCTCAGCCATTCTTCTGTGCTGTTTCTTGAACTAGCATGTGGAAGAATACTTGTTGGAAAAGCACAAAACATCAAGTTAGATTTTAGATATTAAAAATAAATTCTTCATTCAGGGTGGTGGGGCATTGGCACAGCTGCCCAGAGAAGTTGTGGTGCCCCATCCCTGCAAGCACTCAAGGCCAGGTTGGATGGGGCCCTGGGCAGCTGTAATGCTGGGGGCAGCCCTGCCCAAGGCTGGGGTTGGGACTGGGTGGGCTTTGAAGTCCCTTCCAATTCAAATTGTTCTGTGATTCTAAGTCAAGAGATTTGAGTTATTGCTCCGTTTCAACTCTATAAAGTTTTGGTGAAACTTTCAATGTCATTTTTCCTTACTGTTTTCTGTATGAAAGGGGAGTGACAGTATTAGGTATTTCATCGTGGTGTTTGTGGGCTATTGATGAAATCAAATTCCTAAGTGCAAAGAGTTTGCAATGTAGAAAACAGTACTGTATCACCGCTTGTTAGACAATCCTGTCCCAGAAGTGGTATTTTTATTTTTTTGCATTAAATCAGGGTGAGTTCTTACCATATGTAAATACCCCAGGCTTGTAACTTTTCCCTCAGTGATAACTTACTACCTTACTACCTATGATAACAGACTTAACTGATAAAAGCAATTTGGAAGCTAAGGGGAAAAAAATACAAAACTAGAAGTGATTTCAGATTTACTTTACTTTTCCTATACATATATTAGAATGTTTTGTTAATACATTTGGACCTACATTAATAAATCATTGATTTATTTGTGTTTAATTGCTGATTTAACCTTTAAATTAAATAATAATAATAATAATAATAAAAGAGAGCAACAAAACCTGACCTGAAATGTAATACTAATTTCTAGTTTCTAGTATTCATGTAAGTGTAATAATATACAGAACTAGGAGAAAGTTCCATGAATTACCATTTTGATAATTAACATTTCTTCTAATAGGAAAAAATTCACATGGATTTTTATGCACTCTTCTGCAAGAATAAGCATAGAAAGAAAGAAACTGCTATGAAACCAAGTGGTTCCTCCCAGTGGGGCAGAAATCTGAAGGACTTTTCATTTCCAGAGTACAGCAATTAGGTAAGAATTAATGATTTTCATGAGTCCAAGACTGATCACAAGGTGTCTTTGTATAATGGAAAAATCAGCATTCAGGATGGATTGTACAGTTACACTGCTAACTACAATCTCAGAGCAATCCAGTTTTGACTGTTTAAACTTGATCACAAATTTCCAGTGGCTGTCAAGACAGATTGGTAGGAACGCAGCTGCCATTTGTCCTTCACTTACTTGACCTAGAATCTTCCTGTAGACAAAACTGCCTCTGGGCAAGCAAATTCTGAACTTCGTGGTCTTTATGTAGGTGCCCTTCCACAGCTTTGTGCATTACTGAATTGTTGCCCAACTAGGCCAGTTTGTTGCTACAGAGCTATTCTAGCATATAACAGCACAGGTAATAAAATGGAGATCTGTTATCTCCTAATGCCTGACTGCCAGTAACGTAGCTTGCTTTTGTGAATGGGAAAGAAGACTGGGATTTGCCTTTAAAAGCTTTGAAGTGAGTGTTTTTGTCTGTTTTCTGATACAGCTATTCTAGACTTGACAGATGGACAGGTCCTTGAGCTAGGTTGTTTTGAGTTGAGGCAGCTGGGCAGTTAATTTAACACTGCTCAAAGCTAATTTGGGAGGTGGCCTTTGTGCTAGGTGGGCTGCAGCTTGACGTGTCACAACATAGTGCTGCAGAAGCGGAGGAAATAGGAGTAATGGAAGTAACATACTAAATTGCTTAGGTGTATTGCTTTAGGTGCAACACAGCTTTCTGGTGTGCAGGTGTTTCAGACACTGGTGGTCCACCACCATACAAAGACCTGGAATAAGCTAACAACATTAGTTAAATGCCAAATCCCTCCCCAGGCTGGTCGAGGCATGAGACTTGCTGATTCTGCTGTTGATGGGCCTTGAAATCAGAACACTGTACATCCCCAGTCAGAGCCATGGGCCTCCACCTGTATAAGTGAATTTTTGCTGATTATAGCTCCATTGCTTCAGCAGAGTCTGTTTGGCTTCCCAATTACATCAAATATGGTCTAAAATCCCAAAGGAAAAATACTTGCTCTGATTTTTTCAGTCACGCTCAGGTCTAGGAATATATTGATTTAAAGCCTCAAAGTAGATTCTAATGATGCTAGCTATTAAAATCAAGCCCGATGGATGTTTGATAGTTAAGAAATCTTTTATTTCATTCAAGCACAGAATGAGTGTTGATATGAAAATTACACCAAGGAATTTTTACTAGGCAGCAGTAAGAAGTGCCTTGTGGACATTTCTGTACTGTTTTTGTAGTAGTAGTAATAATAGCAACAGCAGCACGGTTGAAAAACCTTGCAAGGTAACACACAGTAGAGTGAAATATCTCCTTCTGTGTTTTTATATATTAGGAATAACTCCATTGCAGCTTGATATGTTGTTTAGCTTTTGTGATGCATTTTTCTGTGTATGTATATGGTAAGAAAGGAACCTAATTTCTTCTCATATTGGGTATGTCAGTTTTTTTCCTAAGTAACAAGCAGCATACCTTACTAGTCTGTGACATCGCATTACGTGATCGCTCCTTACTTCACTGGCTGCATTCAGTTTTCTTTCCAAAAACAGGGATATTTGCTCAGAGCCATCAATTGTAACCACATCTCCTCATTCTACACTGTTGTTAGTGGAGTCAGCAATCAGCTGCATTCAGTTCTTCATTACATTTTAGAGGATTAATCCATTCCTAACTCTCTTATCTTTATTGGTATACATTTTTCAAGTTTGTAAAGGTCGTGCCCTTTAAAAAGCCAGTTATTAATATATACCACTTGCTTTTAGCAAATAAACTACTTGTAAATTATTATTGCTAATAATTTGTCCAAAACTTTGTTTCTGCTTTTCCTCTATCTACTCATTCTTTGTGTTTTTGAGTTTCTGAGTGCTCTTGTGCTGGTATGTTTCCAAAGAATCTGTCTTTTTGTGTGTAAGATATAGTTTGGATGGGACAGTAATTGTAAGGATTTTTTAATAACACATACTGTAGATACCACTAATTTATAGTCGTAAATTTAGAATCTTCTTGTTATTACATGAAGATCAAGCCACTTAATATAAAGATTTACCACATTGATTCTCTGGAATTCTCTGGTATTAGTAATAACTAGGAAATCAATTTACTGTACAGATGAAAGTAAGTAGTACAGAATTGGAGAAAATATTTGAATGAAAGATGGTAGATGTGAAAAGCACCCATGGGAACGATGAGATGTTTAGAATGAGATTCTAGGCTGACAGAAATTGCTATAGCTCCATGGAATTTAACAACAATTTCATCGATTGAGAATCAAAATAATGAAGTTAAACTTATGAGAGAAAGCAAGAACCACCCATAGACCCAGCATGCACAGAGAATGTCTGCAGGAGGAAGACTCAGCAGAGGTAGCAGCAGTTCTTCAGCCAGAAGGATAGTTTTCCTGTGATTCTCTCACAGCTGGCATATGGACGGCTTCTTATACAGGTTAGAATGGAATACGTTGGGATACTGGAGTTTGTCTTGCTAGATTAAAAATGCACTTATATGATCCAGCCACTGGATGTCTCTCTTGTTCCGCTTACAAGGACAAAGTCTGGCCTCTCAGAGCCAAGCATCTCAGAGTTAAATGGGCCACTGTGGAAAACCAGCTGTCACAGATGTCCAGCTGACTGCAGTGACACAATGCCAGGCCTGGACTTGCCAGCTTACAGCGTGTGAGGCTGTAGCAACAAGATATGAGCAAGAACAAGAGCTGACAAATGCATTTTTTCTTGCATTACAACTGCACTTCTTACCAGCCCCTTCTTTTCCAGTGTTCAACACAACTGCATTAAGCAGCCTGCTGCCAATAACTGAATACTATTTGAGAAAACAAGTTGAAATCATTTCTGCCTTTCTCAGTAGTTACAATATATAAGCAAGTACTTTGTTAGGCTGAAATAGTAAAGTGCACCAGAGACGTTTTCTTTTTTCCTGCCAGGTTTTTTGTTCAAGTGGGTTGAAGTTGGCAGTAACTTGAGCTAGACAAGAGCCAGATTTCCTTTTTCTGGAAAAGTCTGCAGCTTCTATTTATTTCTCTGTTCTGAAAGGGAATTACAAGAGACGCTTTCAGAGCTTCCCATGAAATTCTGTTATGGAAAAATAAACAGTAGGAAAGGCTTTTTTTTAACCTGTGCGAGTGAAGGTACAGTATCAGCTCTTTGTTTTGCTCCACTGCGTTGCTTGAGCAAGGGAGATCTTTCTGTGTGCACACTGTCTTGTTCATTTGAACATCCTGAGGTGTCAGAAATTAATGAATGTGGGAAAACGTGTAAGAAAATCCTTTTGAGGTAAAGAACCTCAAGATCTCTGGCTTGTATTCACATTGAATCAGATAATTTCATGCAGCATCAAAGCACACAGCACATAGTGTTCCAGAGGTCTGAGGAACAGGGAAAGACAGAGTCAAGCCTTAGGTGATGATTTCAGGGCAAGTGAACCTGAGTGCTGAGAGCATAGGGTTTCAGTGGTTCACACAGGATAACACAGGAATTTGGGGATTGGGAGAACTAGGTCACTATTTCCATTCTTCCCTTCTTCATACCTTTTTTGTTAGTTTCATCAATGTGTTTTGACATACTCTCCCCTCCTTATATTAATACTGTATTTTACTTAAAGTTAAAACCCTAGATTACGAATTCTGAATGAGAAGAGCCTGATGTCTGTAGGAATTTTGCTGGATTGTTTTCTGTACTTCTCAGTATGCATGAAGTGAGTTATGTAACTTTTTGCCTCGGTGGTTGGCCAGTGTATGAGATCTAGGGCTTATTTCTTTCAAAATATTGGTAGGAAATCTTTCTGGACATTCTTTGTAATCAAAATGGGATTAAACTGCAGTCCTGTTTCCCTGTATGAAGCAGGAAAATAGACAAAAGGAAACAGCTCCTTTTGTGGTAATCCAAGCCTCTCAGTTCAGGCAGCACTGCCCTCAGAAAACTCTCTCCTTTTCTCTCTTTATGTGTGCTCAGGATCATTCTACAAAATGCCCCACTGATTTCCATCTTTGCCTGCATTTTGTCTTCAGGTGGGTTTTGCTCTCTTCTATCTCAGAATGACTATAAGAATAATGGAAGTGCTTTTCAACAGCATAAACTAAGCCTTGAACCGGGATACAGCAAGTGTCATTTCTAACTGACTGATGTAGGCAAACCTGTGTTTTGCTATACTGAACATTTTAACTCCTGGATTCCAACATTTTCCAGTTAGCAATCCCCAATCCTCGTCATGCATGTGAACACCATAATCTGAAGTGGGCATTTAGTGCAAGAACCAGACTGTATGGCTGTTACTTTTGGCTGCAAAAGCCCTGGAGAGCTGCTTAATTTTGCCTAGTACTATGCAATTGGAAAATAATTTGTCATCCCACCCCCAGAAATCAAGAATACACATCATCGTAACATGTGATTTCTTTTTAGAGCCTTCCACTAGATTTGGCAATAGCTCCAGTATTCATTATTAATTATCCTGTACTGCATTTTGCAATAATATCTGTGCTAGTGTTGCTAGAACTCCTTGCAGCATGTATCCACAAAATTTCTGCAAAAGGAGCAGTGAAAGCAAAGAGATAATGATGTGTGCAGATGACTGCAGTAGGGTATTGAAGTTCCAGTATATTTTTATTCAAAAGCAAATGCCTAATTCAAAAATATTGGATGGAAACTGGATCTGTAATTACGTTCACAAATTGAGAGGTCCTCTTTTGGAGCTTAATCTAAACAATATAGAGGATGTAGGTTTCTGAGCGCCATAGGAAACATCAAAGCTGACCACATAGATTTTGATGGTCCAGGAAAAGGAGGAGGGATTGGATTCTGAAACAGTGAACATCAGCATAGCTCAGTTGGAGCTTTTTATTGATGTATGCAAGTTGAAAATTGTTTTATGACTCCAAGTTGCATAGAAACAAAGCAAACCAAAGAAACTGTTATGAAAGCAACCGTCCAGGAAAACATGGGGGAAGAGAAATACAGTGAAAACAGAACTCTTTCTAAATTAAATTTACTTACTAAATTTAATAAAGTTTTCCTAGTGAGGAGTTTCTGGGAAACATAGATTGAAATGTGAAGCAAACTTTGATTGCTCTTTCAGCTGCCTTGGCGGTATACGTGCAGCAAGAAGTAAATTTCATTTTTGTACTGCTTTTAAAAGAGCTTTCTAGATAAAAATGCCCATGCTTCACAACCACCTTAATAAGTATTTGTTGTGATTGTTGCTAAAGGAACAGTGTAATAGTTTCATAAATATCAGAGTTAACAGGCTTCTAAAAACAAGCAAAATTGCCTGTAGGTGATTTCCATTTGTACAGAAATAGTTACTCTCTCAACTTAAACTTTCCCTAAACTTTCTCCCTGGGCCTGTTACCTATTAGTGCATACTTTACTGTCCTATTCCTGCTTCCTTTCGCTGTTTTGAATTAACTGTGGGTAGAAGCAATACTTAATTTAAAAGTACTCGAGGGAAAAACCTGATCTGACAAATTACAGAAGATAAACAACATCATGGATAGCTTGTGTCTATGATGAGATCAGAAACAGGCTGATGAGCCACACTTCTTTTTGAAAAAGCAGTGGCGTAAAGCTTATGCCTGGTGTTAGAGAAAAGGTGAAATCTTCCAACAAAGTGGCTTCCAGAGTAGAGTCTGAGCACAAAGAGGCTTTGATTTTGATTTTTATTATTTCTTTTGTTGAGTTGCTGTTAGGTATTCAATAGGGGTGCACTTCCCTTATTTTCACTGTCTTTCCCTTGAATTTTAATTTTGATATTGTTAAGGCACCTAGTATCTTGATAGGCAGCTTTTACTAAAGCTGATACAATAATTTTCCCTACCGACTTGATGTTTGGACAAGCCTCATGCTAGTCATATTTAGAGCTTTTTCTTCCCTGTGGAAATGCAGGAGAACCTTGCTGCCAGCAAATTAGCTTGCATTGTGTTTTTCTGTTCTTCTGCACAGTATTTCTATCATATTTAGGATGCTTATCATTGGACAGCTATAGGATTATGCTTATGAAAGGACAAGCAAAGTACAAAGAGAGATATTAGAAAATTGGGTCTTCCTGGTCTGATTTCATATCAGGCTTTGAATCCCTATGGACTTATCCCTGAGAGATCCTTAAGGCTGTTTGAATTAACTGTGGAGAGTCAACTGTGAGGAGCATCAACTCCTTCTGACGAGCAAGAACAAGGTGGCAATAGTATACCGAAAGGATTCACAGTGCTGGTCCTAAGCTGGCACACTTAAAGTGGTCTCAGGTGCTCAACTCACATCAAAGAATTGGTTTTACAGAAGGCAGCAAGAGGCAGGAACATGGCTGAACAGTATGGCCTTATGGTATGGGAACTGTCTGGTGAAAGCTGATGATGCTCCTGATCATGGAGTCACTTCAGCCCAGGAAGTGCAGGTGGACTGTGGTAGTGTGTCCTCATCCCCATTTGGTGCCCATTAGGGAAAAAGTAAGAGGCCCTTGCCCTATGCTTCTTTGGTATTCCTGGGTTTGGTAACTTCACTTTGTGTTCATCGTATTAGATAACTTGTACTCTGCGTTCCTCAAGTCTTCTGAATCCTTTGTAAGTGGGAAGGAAGCATTCATAAACTTGTTTGCATAACAAGTTTCTGAAATTTGCCTGTGGATAAAGTTTTATGTAAGAGCTTGTCTCACAATCTTTAGTTTTGGAAGGTGAATTTAGAAGCACACAGTTACTGGTAACACCTCTGGGAGGTTGATTCCCCCTGGAAAATGTATAACTCCTCAGAAAAGATGATGAGATGTTATGGTCTGAACTGAAGAGTGAGTTTGTAATCCCCTCATCTGCTGGCTTTTTTTGGCAAATCTATCCCTGATGCTTCATTGCAAGGCACTACAGAAAATCATTTCTTTCTCCTTCAGGCACTACGTAAACCTTTGCATTTTCCCACCTTTGATTAAACAAAGGCCATCACAGAAATTTAGGTGGAGAAATAAAATGCAGAATATTGGGTACAATATAAAATATAAATAAATCTCCAGGTTTTCTCTTTAAAATGTGTATGCTGCCTTTCCTCACTAGACTAGGCTGAAATAACAAGGCAGGACCCAACTAGATAATAAGGCTGGCTCTGATCTCTTATTCCACTGACACTGTTGGCATCCAAATTTCTACTACCTCTCCATTGCTTAATTTGAGGTATTCTTCTCTACATTCATTCTCTTTCTTTCTCCTACTGGTCTTTCCTTTTCCTGATTCTGTCAGCTTTTCAGTTTGTTCCACGATGGCAGGGTTGGACCTACTGTATATTTTGTACTGTGTGACAGGGAAGCTGAAGCTCATCGTCCCTTGCAATTCTCAGTGCTGTGTGATGGAATCATCTGGAATGTTAATTCTTATTTGATTATTCTGACATTCTTGATGAAAAATACACACATTAAAATTATAATGTAATTACAGATTTTGCTTTTAGCATGAATATATTTCTTCTCAATGACACTGAAAATATTTAGTACTCCCAATATCTGTTTATTATTTTGACAAATAGGCAGAGAGCTATGTGTAATTTTAAGGTCGCACAGTTTGTTCCATGCAGCTTAAAGGCAAGGATTTTCGTCCTCCCCTTTTGCCCCATCACATTTTATTATTAATGGATGCATGTGAATTGTCAGCTTTTCCAAAGCTTTGGCATACATGCTGGAATGAATAATTAACCAATCAGATTAATTTAGTTGCTTAACCACATTGTTCACTAACTGAGAGTACTGAAATCTCCCTCGTTCTTGCTTTATCTTTTCTCTAGCAGTTTTCCTTCTGTCTTTCACTTCATCCTGTTAGTTTGAACATAAGAATTTGAAGCTGACAGAACCTCTGCTGTGGAAAACACAGTATTCCAAGAGTTGTGTGTTTAGAAATTAACTTCTGGCATCGTCTGGAGGCAGGATCCTAGGGCCGTGCAGCTGGCAGGTTAGTGATGGTTGTCATGAATATTAAATGGTAAGAACTGAAAGCTCCAGAGAGACGCTTTGCACACATGTGATGTACGGACGCAGACAGCGCAGAGCCTGGCTCTCTGTAGACTGTCTCAAAAGGAAGCAGCACTGAGCACATCAGGATGATCTTTATAAACCTGAAGGCCAACTTGTAATGCATTGTTTGAAAGTTAGATGTATTAGTGATTTATAGCTGGAAGCAGAAGTCTACTTTCTGAAGTATATATAGATGACAGGTAAATGATATCAGTGCTGTTCTCTCTCTTATTAGCTGTTTCAAAACATCTTTGAGCTTAGCACTTGCTAAAAATCTGTACAGAGGAGTAACCCTTAGTGTTGACATTTGTATCAGCTCACTGTTGTGCAGCTGCATCTCTACCCCTTCCTCTGCAGTTCCTCTATTTCCTCCTTTGTTTTCTTCCTCTCTGAAACCATCACACTGCAGGTCATAGCACTGTGAATTACGGTTGTGACTCCTTCCTGACAGGACAGGAGCTTGCTATTCAAAGTGTGCTTCCTCAGCTCCAGAGGGGTAAAAACGACTCCTGCAACATAGAATTGCTCCAGCACAGGAATAAATTACATTCAGAAAGTTTGGATTGAATTGAAGTAATATTAGCATAGGTCCGAGGTAATTCTGCAGTTACGTTCAGTTTCTAAGAGGATACAATGCTTCCATGATGAGTGAAACATTCTCTATAGCTTAAAGAGTAGTTTTCTACTACACTGTAAACTGGGGTGAGGTTCTTGACTGATAATGGCTATGGTTATGTAAATTTATATCAACTTAATCAACTTGTGGTTCAGTGATTTTCAGACACCAAAACGAATGAGCTGAAATAGCAAAGTAGGTTTTCTCAGATAACTACATGTAGGCATGGTCCATTTTGTGCTGCTTTTCTGAGTTTAAAAAGATAAAGTAAATCTAAACTATTTTTAGGCGCAATGAGTCAGTGTAAATGCGTTGATGGAAAAAGATATAACTGAAAGGACGGTCCAGTTAGAGGAAGTTATGAAATGTAATGCTTTTATATAAACATTCTGCAGAACTGATTTTGCTTTCCAAACACAGTGCTTCGCAGTGGGTCATGGAAACTTCACCACTCACATGGTGCTGCCCGTCTCTGCTTTCAATTCAAATGCATTAAACGCAGAATGTGTTTTTAATACAGAATTGTAGAACTACTGATGTAAATAATCGATGCAGTTCTTAGAGTGTTGTTATGTGAATATGAATGGTGTGTGCAGTCAGAAATAGAAGAGGCCAGCAGGTTGCTAGCTGTGGAAAAAAAAAACATTTGGTGAGATATTTTTTTCAGTTAGCATCAGGGCAACCCCTGACTTATTTTTGCTGCTGTTAAATCAAACACTGTAATGGAGTGGGAGCTACTCTTTTAAGGGTAACATAAGCCAGATTTGTTTAAAAGACTCATCTAGAACGCCTTTGGTTTTCACAGAATCATGAGAAACTTACATCCAAACTCTCTGACACAGCATGCAGTGTTGCCTGCTACAATATTATGGAATAATCATTTGCAGCTATTTCCCTATGTATTAAATGTTCTCATAAATACATATTAATTTGTTTAGCAGATACAGCTAATATAATTATTCAGATAAAAACCTGCTGAAGAATTTACTCCTTCTTTTCCAAGCTGAAAAGCTCCTTAAGATGCTAACAGAAGTTCATGTTAGTTTGTCTGCAAAGTCTACAAACTCTGGTTTGAGGGTTGGAAGCCCACTTCTTACTTATTTGAAATATCTCATTTATTTTAAAATAAACCAGCTAAGCCTAGTTTATGGATGTAAAGTTTACCTCTAGCTTCCAGCTGCAGCTTCATTTTGCACATTCTGAATGTATAATTATGCATCTTGGCAATGTTGTGAAATACCTTCTATACAATATCTTTAACAGCTGAGCCAGAAGTACTGTTGGGATCATTGTTCTTCTTACCAGTATTCCAGTAAATGTCCAATGGGCACAGGCAAATTCCAAGAGACGACAGACACGGATGAACATGAGCCATTGTATCCAACTGATGTTGCCTTCTTCAAATGGCTGAAAGCTCCCAGTACGGCAAAGGGAATTCGAGGGAGGCATGAGCTCATTTAACAGACAGGAAACTGTCTGCACTTTGATCTCTGTGTCCCTGGTCAGGAAAATTGCAGCCTTCTTTCTTCGACTAAAGTGGGTGTCTTCCGAAGATGAAAGGAGAAGAACTGCTAAGTTATGGGCTGAATAGCACCTGTGCGATTTGCTGTGAATCCAGGCACCTGCAAGGTATCAAAGCCATATGCCTCAATATTTTTGGAAATGAGACTGAGTGTCAAGCAAGGAGCCAGCAGCCACAAACTGCTGAATTTCCCAGAACCGCATCTGAAGGGGATGTCACACTTTTCCATTCTGAAGTTCAACCTTTTCTCTGAGTGCATCAGCAGATTTCACCACTTCTGAAACTGCTCTCCTGTGAGTTGTTTATAACCTCCTGCTGCTTTCCATAGGTAGAATTTCACTCACCTTTGTTCTCTGCTGTGGATTGTTCTATCCCAGTGATGTACTGCTGCTTCACATGTTCACCTTTCAGCAGCCTGTTTTCTTCCAGCTCCAAGACATACTAGTCTCAAAGGAGACCATTCAGAGAACTGGGAAGGAAGTATTTATCCTTGGCAGCAGCAACTTAAAGACATATGTGATATTCAGTGTATAGAATCATAGAGACTCAGCACATACTCCTAAAACATCCCTGCAAAGCATTCATTTTTAAAGTACCTCTAGGAGATGCACAGATGCACAGTGGTGCTGTTCAAAATTAACACTTTACATTTTGTGTAACAATATTTAGATTTTTCAATGGAACTGCCTTTAAGAGCTGAGCTCAAACATAATTATCAAAGGGCTAAATGTAGAATGAGATGAAATTATTCAGCATTTATCTGTGATCATTACCAAAAGAACCTTTCAATTTTAAGTAAAGGGTAGGTAGCTGCAGTCTCCCAGGTTGCTCTCGATCTGCCACAGCTCCTTTTGACCAGTTAGGAGTTTAATCTATAAAGTTATCCTTCAGGCATAGTGGGTTGGTGGCTTGGCAACAATGCTCTGCATATCCAACACCACTGATTTACTATTGCTGCAGAAGAGCACAGAACAACACATAAGGACATTTTCACTTTAATCATCATCTAATTCTGTCTGCCTGAGTACCAGAAAAGAAGATGCCCTTTCCTTTGCAGACTGAAGCAAATACTACCTGTAGGCCTTTTTTATTCAGAGACTCTCCTGTCTGGAAAAGGAGGGCTGCGAGGCTTTAAGTTCAGCTCTACTTTCAAACATTCCTACATGTTAGGACTGTTTACATTCAGTACATGCGACTGTTTATCATTAGTCTACTATTGGTGGTGTTGTAATCTCTTAAAGCCCAAGAAGACATGCCAAGAAGTATAACAACCTCATATTCTGATTTTCTTGGATGGCTTATCTCTAACATGGCTTTTACCCAGATTTTTCTAAACTTTTAACTTCTCAGAAGGATCATGTCTCATGTCAGAAAGATTAAGGCTGGTGTCAAGCTCAGGACAGAGAACAGTAATCTGAAATATTCATTACAGGGCAGAATTTCTGATTGCAGCAGCTACAAATAACCTATGGGAAACAGTAATAGGAATTGTTTATTCAGGAGTACATCCTGTTGCTCTGCAGTTAATCCAGGTGCAGAGCTCTATTTTTAATAGAAAGTTAATTATTGTGGATTTCTTGTCAACAGCTTACCCAAGCCAAGAAGATCTGAGCATATGTTTTGTAAACAAGTAAATTAGGACTTGCACCTCTGACTGAAAAGGAAAAAAAAAAAAAAAAAAAAGGAAGCTGTGTAAAACTCGACAGGCTATAAGCTTACATTGTTATCACTGACCACATTTGACTGAAATAAAAATGGGAAGCCCTGTCTGTTACCAGATCTGCATGTACTGCTTTGCCAAATCTACCTTTCCAGTGTAGATTGCCCCAGTACCATCCTAAGATGTGTTCTTACTTCCTGACTCTTCTATTGTCAGGGTTAGGTTTTTTGTGTAAGGTTTTTGACTGGTTCTGTGTTTTGTTTTTTTGTTTTTTTGTTTGTTTTGTCAAGACACCGAGATCAAAATAATGCCTATGCTGTGAAAGTACTTCTAGCAATAATGTTCACCTGTAATATGCTTTGAGACTTCTGAGTGAAGAAAAATCACATTTTGATATAGCACTGATTTTTCTCTCAAAGTAGTCAGATACATCCTACGTTATGTCTGCAACTATCAGCATTCACAGATAGGGCTCTGAGTCAAATACTTATTACAAATATAAAAGTTCAGGGTGTTTCTTTGTTTTAATCAAGTCATTCACACACAAAATCTTTGAAACTGTCAGTTCCTTAGACAGTGTAAGTAGCTTTCATGTGATGGGCTTACATGCATTTTACTCTATCTCAGTATTCCTCATGTTGCATTCATCTGTCATCTGAGCTGTGTGGCTCTCTATTATTTCCTGAATGGACACAAAAACTTCAAGCAATAGTATACATGCATGATGAACTGCAAAGTGTGTAACTGTTACCATTAACATCAGTTCTAGGGATTTTAAGGTGGTATTTAAGGTATTCCTGAGGTATTCCTTAAGGTATTTATTATTATCCTTAAGGTATTTATTATTCCTTAAGGTATTTATATTTAAGGTATTCCTGAGGATATCCAGTATTCATCTGAAAATATGCAAATATGAATCTCCATGACTTAGCACATCTTAAGGATGTGCAGCTGAATCCCACTGAATGGCATAGGTGACAAACCCTATAAGCCTATATAATTTCATAATCATTAATGTTCTGAAAAGCAGACTATTGTTAAGTACTAAAATAAGGTATTTCGGTGCAGCTATCCATTAAAACCTCAGATCATTAAAACACCCATGTAAAATCAGCAAGATGCAGGTTAGAAGCAGCACAGCAAAAATATTGGCACTTGCAATGAAAGAAATGCTAGAAATTAATCACCCTCCAAGGGAGCTGTGGGGTAGTAACTGGACTACAGCAGGGCTTTACACAGTGTGCTTGTTTTGACTGCAGCTTATAGATAGTGGGGGCAGTTGTCTTACTGGAATAATGCAGAGGTCAGGGAAATGCAATTGACTGAACAACACAATACCAGTTTGCTTGTGAGCAAAATAAGTAACAAACTGTCGTCAAATTAACACTGAAAGAAATATTGTGGTACTCTGAATACATTAAATAAGTAAGATTAGTTGAGGACCTATGTTTGCATAAGGCTTATTGCCATAATACTGTTCTGTTGAGTGGGAACGTCAAAGAGCCTGGGAAGTATAAGGGAATACTTCAGTTCCCCAAACAAAACGAAAACAAAAAGTAAACATTTTACATTCCAAAGTGCACTCATTTCATTAGTGATATCATTCATATGAGTAACAGAAGGGAAGGACAGGAGTATCTCCCTCAGTTTGCAGACATAAGGATAGGTTGGATCCACAAGGATCTCACACTGAAAGCGGAGTTTGTATCAGCCATTTCCTGTTGCAGCAGGATGTTTCTTCACCAAAATGGATCTGAATTTGAGTGGGAGCTGATGAATTAGCTGCGCTGAGATCAGCATTAACAGGAAAAAGCAGGGAGAAAATAACGTTAAGCCATAAGTTACAATCTAGCTACAAAATCTAGGAAATACTGGTGGATAAACTGATCCTAGATAAAGCAATAATGTGATAGTAGTCACAGCAGCCCAATTACTGCAGCCTAGCCCATAAGTAAACTGGAAGGGAAAAGGAAGAACTGCAGGCAGAAGGACAGCAGCCATTATCAGCGAGTTGATGCGTACTCCCATAAAAATGGCAGGTATTACATCAAGGAGCCAACTCCCAGCTATTGCTGGTGGTGTATGATCAAAAGGTTAGCAGTTATAATAATGACAGTAAAACAAAACCAATCATCTGAAGTGGTATTTACTTCATAAATGCAAACCTACTTTTTTCACCCCAGAGCACCAACAAATAGAATGGGCTCTGTGGAAAACTTAGGGCTTAATAACTGGTGTAGTGATAACATACAAAACAAAAGTAAAATCAGTAGCACTGTGAAAATAAGAATAAATATTAAAAAAGTAGAAACACTTTCTATAACTGACAGGCAGCAGACCCCTTCTCACAGCACAACATCCAAATCCTAAAGTGGAGAATCATCTAAATACATTTCCTTCAAAAAAACAGCCAAAATGTTAAAGAAGTAGAAGAAAACATCTTTGAGGAAGTGGGAGCAGATGCGCAGTTTTTCCATGACAAGTCAACCTATTGCAGTGATAGAAAAAATCCACATGTGACAATTCACATTCCTCTTCAGTTACTAGAAGTCAGTGGTCAGCAGCAATTTAGAGAGCGCACGCTTGTACTGTCCTCTTGCTTTACTGCGTTTTTGCCCTTGAGGACCTGGAGGTTTATAGTAGATAAAAAGGAAAAACAGCACATGAACGCACATTTCACTGCAACAACAACAGTGATGAAGCCAGAGTAAGAACAAAGAAAAACTAACAGAAATTTAAAATGAGACCTGAAATTGTCAATGTGAAGGATTCTAAAATGCTATAACAAACTCGGGCTGTAAGAGTATGTGGTAAACAGTAGGTGATGATTTCCTTTTTGTTTGAGAGAAAGAGTGGAGGAAGTTAAAAGGAAATCATAATAGTCCAATATAGATGATATACTTTTTTCAGGAAAAAAAAAAAAGTATCACATAGTTCTCATAAAGAGAAAACCATATTTTTCCAGTAGGCTTTACATAAATATTCTACTGTAACTGTGTTTTGAGAGTGAATGTTTTTATATCCAGTGTTCTCAAACCTATCATATACTAAACCTACGATGCCTTTTAAAGTACAAGCATCTATTACACATCCTTACACACATGGGGCCAATACTCACATGAAGCAGAGAACTAATGTTAGCTCATCCAGATAATGCATTACTTTTCCAAAGAATGAAAAACAATTTGGGATTCACAAAAAAACCATTCATGTTTCAACCCTTAAAGGCTTTCTTTTCTCCGCTAAGAAATGTAATTTTACATAATGTACTTGCAAACAAAGAAATACAAGCAGAAAGAACTTTCAAAAACATCAAAAAATTCCCATCATTCAGAGCAAAGATCCTGTGTGTATGCCACTAATACAGATCTGTTTTCTTTCATATTTTCAGTTATGCATTACAAATATTAGCTGTCATCGATCAGTCTTCTGCTTAGAAAGTATAGATGTGTATACATATCCAGTACATAGGGTTGTGCCTTTCAGGAAATATATCATGCTTCTCCCCAGGCATTTTCCAGGTACAAAAATGCTTTATCAAAATTCATCTCTAATGTTGAAGTGTGGCTGATCTTCAGGCTTAAAGTCTAGATTGGGGCTGCCATCCTCATTCAGAATTCTTCGAGAAGTATAGCCAACAATTGGATATTTGGCTTTGTAAACATTATTGAAGATATCATCCAGTGACTTTAGTTCCTCTTCCGTGAGTCCTGTCTAAATGAATTAGGGTCAAAGAAATAAAAATGTAGGTATTAAAATTAATTTTTCTCTTATTTTGATTACTGTGAGTCTGAAGGTCAGCTTTTGGGTTTATTTTGGAGGGCATGATTAACTAAATTGATGGACTAACCTGTAATTTCTTTCTTCTCATTCAGCCTTACAAAACTTTAACATATTCAGGTCAAACAAACTGTTAGTCACCTTTCTTTTTTTTTTTTTTTAAGAAGTAAATCAGATGTACAGTGAGCAACAACCCACTTTCCTTCCAACCAAACTGTTCTATTCTCATACAAGCTAACTGAATGTTATCATTCACCATCTTTCTGAGCTTTTCACGTACACTGACTAGCAGCACACAAAGCCAAAGAATGAAATTTTGCAAGATGCAATGAAATTACTTGTCAGTTTCTTACTATGTCATGAGTAAGATCTGCTGGATCCAGAGACATCTTTGCAACTCCTCTTGTTGAATCTTTCCCAACCAAAGCATTGTATGGGGCTCCTTTTCCATAAAATTCTGTCAAACAACAATAACAAAACAAACATAAAACTGCACAAGTAATGATCTGACAGTGTAAGGGCTTGTTTCAGCCTGTAATTTTCACCAGCCTATTTCACTTGCTAGTGAGTTGAAACTGTTACCTCAAGTCTAAGATTCTTCCTTCCAAAATTTTTTGTTCTCAGTCCTCAGAAAGCAGAGGACAGAATTTAACACAGCCACTGCATTCCAATGCTGCAGTCTCAAAATTTTAGGGACCAGTGCTTTACATTCTCATAGACTGTTTGTAGACTCCAGAATTTGCAAGCCTTGTCTCACTTAGGATTTGAAGATTATCGGACATGTATGCCCAAGCAAGGCATATGAATAAGCTTAGGACAAGCACAGCAGCAAGCCATGAAGGCCTGTTATGGCATTAAGTTGAATGGCCAGGAACCTTTGGTGCCTTCAAACATTTTATAACCTCCTGTTTCCTTTTCTGCTTTCCACTGAAAGAAAAAAAACTCCTTGCAATGTGATACAGGCGCATCCAAGTTAGCCTTGATCTGGCCAGTTCATGTGCCCAGAGTAGTAAGACAGCAAGGACATGGGGAGCCAGGCAGACGTCTCCAGCATTTCTGCCATCAGCCCGAGCTGCCTGCACTATGCTGGGTTATCTGTGGGTGTGCAGTAACTGCAAACCAGAGTACATCCTAGAAACAACCTTAGTGTGGGAGGTACCAGCAGAGGAAAACTGAGTTTTTTAAAAAACAGAAAACATATATTCTTTTTGTTGCAATTGAACTGTGGGTTTTTAATAGTGTGGGGACATTTGAAAACAAATGACTGAACAACAGCACAAAAACAAAGGAGAAAGGAGAGGAAAACCCAACTTGCCTTTCCCAGAGGTGACATCAAACACTACCCCCTTCACTGCTAGGTAAATGGGCTGTCCTTCCTGAAAGAAAGAAGTTGGTATGTCCTCAGTTCTTAACAGTAGGCAAAATATAATTACTTTTACCTATGAAATCTGTAAGTGCTCAGCATGCTTAGGAGTGGATAAAATGCTTATTTGTCTGTTCTCAAGCAGCTTACAATCCAATGCACAGTACATACACAGCCTGTAGTCAACAACCTGGTACAAATGGCATGTCTGTACATGGGCAATGTAGTGCATGGTATTTTCATACCTGGCCATTCTGAAGGCTCTCAGATACCACCTACTCATGCATCCTTGTGTCAGCTACTGGCCACATGCAGCAGAAAGAGAAGAAACAACAACGAAAATGGTGTCAGGAAGTACAAAGGAGGTAAAGAAAGGCTGTGCCCTCCTACATCACAAGCCGCTCCCTGCAAAAAAATCTTGGTGCCATCTGAAGACCGACAGCAACATTGCATCTCCCCGCCCTTCTCCTGAATGCTTTAGGGTGTGTGAAGTGTATGGCTGTATTCCATAATGCAGTGCCTTTTTTTGGAGCTGACAGTGATGAAAACTGTTTACTTTGCAGAAATCTGTTTGTATGTATACAAACAAACCTGTTTTCTCCCTTGACATTTCTTGCTTGTGCTTCAAACTGTCTCTACATCTTGCTCTTGGGAATGCAGATGGATGTTGCCCCAGTTAAAAAGACGCAGGCAAACAGCATTCTTTATTTGCTTAAGAGAGTAAGGGATTAACACCCAAATGGGATCTGCTGCTGTCTGCCTGCATGAGGTGTGCAAGCTGCCGAGCTCCTTGGGAGGATGTTGAGAAGGCCCCGGGAAAGCTGGCCAGCTTGTCTGTCAAAAGAGAAGGCATCTCTCTGTATTGCAACCGATGCAGCAACTTCTCATCTGGAAGATTTGCCGACTCTCTGTCTCAGAGGAAGCTAAAAACTCTGAAGTTACAATCACTTCGTTATTTTATCACCTCGGAGGGGAGAAAAAAATTGCCTAAAGGTGTGGTTTAACGAATCATTCTGAGAAAGTTTCTGTAACCTGAAGTCCAGTGACCTCGTTAGGCAGCAGTGCACGAAGCAATGCACGTCCGCCGGGCTCAGCGCGGAGCTTCGGCAGCTCCAGGCCGTGCAGCGGGACGGGCACCCGAACCCGGCTGCCTCGCGGCCCTTCAGCCGGGCAGCCCCCGCTCTCCGGCGCGGCCCTACCTGCTGCCCGTCGTATCTGGCCAGCTCGGGCTCGGTGAACAGCCGCACCGGCGCCTCGGCGGGCGGCGGAGCCTTGAAGCGCAGCTCCCGCTCGGCCGCCGTCAGCACCGCTACCGCCATCAGCAGCGCGGCCCCTGACGGCCGTCCCGCCGCGCCGCCCGCCATGCCGCCAGCCCCGCCCCCGCGCCCCGGCCCGCGGGAGGAGCGCGGCGCCGCCTCTCCTCTCGCCGCCAACCGCAGCCCTGCGGCCGGCAGCGCGCCTCGCGCCGCACTACGCCTCCCAGCAGCCCCGCGGCGGGCCGTCCAGGCGCCTGCGCGGCCCGGCACGGGCAGGGCGGCGGGGTTCGGCCGTGCCGCCTCGCGCCGATGCCATGCTGAGGCCGGAGCCGTCTGCGTCTTACAAGGAGGTACGGCGCGGGGGGCGAGGCGGCGGGGAGGGCTGTCGCTTGTGGAGCGGAGGAGCCGGCTCTTTGGGCGCGGCGGCTCTGGCGGTGCGATTTCTTCCTTGCTCGTGCCCGGCGTTCCCATCAGCCCATCTGCCGCAGAGCTACAGAAGGGTGCTGCTTTTCGCATCCTGCGGGGAAAGGCAGCGCAGGTGCGTCGGTGCTCGTGTAGCGGCTGTGTGCTCCGTACGCCTGAGGCGGCGCGAGGGCTCCTGCGGCGGAGCTGCGGCTGCTGGCCGCGCGGGGCTTCGCCCAAGGAGTTGTGGTTCAGCTCGGCGCCGCTCGATCGGTTCCAGCTGTGTCTGTTCACGTCGGAGCAGAAGGCGTTAGAAGATGATGAATAAGTTGTCCGGCGGCAGGCCTGCAGAGACAGGTTCTCCTTTTGTTTATGAGGGTTTTATCGAGTAGGAAGGCCTCATCCCGTAATTATCAGGATGACGTTAGCATCGTTAAGGTTGGAAAAGACCACTAAAATCGTTTAGTCCAATGCCAACCCACCCCCACCGTGCCTACTGACCACGTCCCTCAGTGCCACATCTCCATGTTCCCCGAACGCCTCCAGGGACGGTGACTCCACCACCTCCCTGGGCAGCCTGTGCCACTGCCTCGCTGCTATTTCTGAGAAGAGATGTTTCCTAATATCCAGCCTGAACCTCCCCTGATGTAACTTGAGGCCATTCCCTCTCATCCTATCACTGTTACCCAGGAGAAGAGGCTGGCCACCACTTGCTTTCAGGTGATTGTAGAGCATTGAGCTCTCCCCTGAGCCTCCAGGCTGAACAATCCCAGCTCTCCCAGCAGCTCCCATAAGACTTGTGCTCCAGACCCCTCACAGCTTTGTTACCCTTCTCTGGACATGCTCCAGAGCCTCATGGCACGTAACTCATGTAAAAGCTTGCATTCAGGGGAGTGCTTGAGACAGTCACTGATGTCACAGAGACACCTGAAAGCAGAGACCAAACTATGCACGTTGCCCTGTGCGTCAGTCAGCACCACCCAGCCCTGCTCCACGTACCATGTCCCCAGCTCCATAGTGCCTGTCTGCTTTCCATCTCTCCTCTGGATAGTGAGCAGTGCACCTGCGCGAGCAAGGATGCTGGCATAGCTGGAGTTATCTTCTCTGCGTTTGTTTTTCCAGTGTGTGTGATGGGGAAGGAACTGCTGGGTCATGGACAGGCTCCTGCTGTTGTTTCCCAGTCAGCTGCATGTGCTGAGCACAGAGGATTGCTGAACAAAGCTCCATATCATGTCTTTCTTGCTCTCAATATCATATCTCCATGTCCTCTTGTAAGCTTAACTGTCCCGTGAGTTGCGTTCATTGTACCTCTCAGTGAGAGGCTTCACCTCTCTGAAAAACAGCAGAGGAAAAGCCAGCCTGTGGGAGTAAAAACACCACTATGCCTGATAAATTAAATTCACTAACGTCACCTGCCACAATCTGTGGATTTTGTCCAAGTTTCTGGAAAAACTGGAATAAACTGAATGCAGTACTGCTGTGCTGGTTCTCTGCAGCTCCGTATGCAAGTTACCATGCTGGTTGGTCTGTGATGTGGGGCCACAAGCAGTGCTAGCTTCTAGCAGCCACAGTTGGGCTTACTTACCTCTGCTTCTTCTCAACGCAGGTGTTTGGGATTTGCAGTGAAATTAGTTGGTTAAGGGGAGGTTTGTACATCAGCTCTACTTACTCAGTACACTTGAGTTCTGCCTGCTTTTGGCTATCTGTACTTCACTGGTGCTCCATGTGAAAGGTTTCTGAAACTGTGTGTGCATTTTAAGTAGAGATCATAAAATATGTGGTCGCTTACTGGTTTTCCTGTTTGTTTCTAAGCTGGCTGCTTCTCTTCCTACTTATTAGAATCAAGAGGATCTCTCTTGAGATGATAACAAGTGTTGCATACTATGTTCTTGTTTAAACCCCTGTTGAGATCTTGCTGTTAGGAACAGAACGCACTTAACCCTCATGATGTCAGCTGATGAGGTGTGAGATCAGGGAACCCAGCCAGTGAGGTGCAGGAGTCAGTTGAGACACTGCGTGGACGTTGTAACTCCTGTAAACTCTTTGGGTCAAGAATTTCCATCAGTGTATAATTCAGAGTGGCTTTTTAGCTGATTTAGCTAAACTGGTACAAAAGGCATAGTGAATGTTCTTCCTGTGTCACAAGAGCTTATTTTAGGTAAGGTAAATAAGTAGAACTGACGTGGTCCTGCATAAAGGGGCAGTCTTGAGTTTCATTTATTTTATAATGATTATTGGACAAAAAATATCTTCAGTCATATCCAGGTACATCTCCTGCAAAGGAGCTGATTGTAGCCTATGATTTACCTGTGTATTCCATGCCTTATGCTAACAGAAAGCATACTTTGTTTTAAATGCTTAGCACATAAATAACTGATGAATGCTGCCAGCTTGCTTTGTATGGCAGAAACAAATACAGAAATGTGTCAGGAGGTGATGGAGGCTTTACATCAGCCTTGCGAGATGTGAAATTAATGAATTCTTTCCTAATAAATGCAAATGATGAACTGTTAATGATGTAATGACAATAATTTTAGTACTGAATTGGAGTTGCACAAAAGAAAAGCGCTTATGGATACAGACAGTAACTGTTCAGTTGGGGACGTAAAGTTTATTAGCATTCATTGTGGGTACTGTATTTAGTATGCACCCTTTTTCCTTGAAGTAGGAACAAAACTAATTTCCCTGAATTAGCTATTTGATACTGAGTGTTTAGCTGGATGGGTACTGTGCAGAACATGATATGCTGTAAGCTCAGGACTCGGTTTACCATGCTGCAGTTTGTGTTGTTCCCTTCCATGAAAGAAACTTGGAAGACGTGCAAGGTGTACTTTTAACACACAGGAGGGGGCAAAACAAAAAGTCAGTTGTTTCCTAATCCCTTGTGATCTTCTGATATGAGGAGCTTCTGACTCTGATGAAGGTGTCTTGGTGGTTGGGACCCAGAGCTCTGAATAGCAAAAACAAAAAAACATCAGGTCTCTGCTGGTGTGGAAACACTGGAAGACCAATTAGTTGCATCACCACTAATGTAGAATAATATTTACAGAGAGCTCAAAGAAACATCAAGGGTGTCTTAATGTCTTGTAATGACCCACCCACCTACCTATATAGCTGGGACTGCATTTGAGGTTTTGTCCTAATATCTGTCAAAATTCATTTTGCTTTTTACATACTTCTCTATTAAGGGGTGCTGATGCTCTGTTTGTTGGTATGTGGTGTGGTATCTTTATACCTAAAATATGTTACTGAGTAACAGAACAGACTTCCTGCCTATTTCAGAAGGCATCCCCTTAATTGGGGGTTCTGTGTGAGCTGAAATTGCCAGGGAAGGAATTACATCCGTCTTGAAAGAAAAGGTGATGTTATTCTTGAGACAGCAGGCTAGAAGTAGGTTAAATGCAGTATGAGTGGCACTTAATTTTCAGCTCTAGATCTATGCAAATGTGACTCCTGTGAACAATTGGAACAGACACTGGGTGCTGTTGGAGGTATGGTTTTGTGTGTTTGGTTAGTTCGAGCCTCTCTTATTTGTACCATAGAAATTCCAGTAATTGCAAGTTGAGAGCATGTTTGGAAATTGAACCACTGTTTTAACTACACAGCTGAGTGAAGATGTGGAACAAGTATCTGAAAACCCGACAGATGAGAGAGAAGGAGAGATGGAAGTTGATGAAGATACCAGCTCTGCTATTTTACCAGGTGAGAACTGTTGACCTCAAGATTATGAGTTTTTAAGTACCTATTAAGCTTTTTCTGTGCAAGATTTTGGGTTTTTTTTTGTTTTTGTTTTCAGTAAATGCGCTGATGCGGGCTAGATTTGAACATTAAGGTATGCCAACCTGAAATGAATATCCCCTAAATGTTTTGCAGCTGCTCAAGACAGACTTTTTGTTAGTAGTGCAATTTTATGCATGTTAATGACCTAATTTCCTTGGCTGACATCTCCTGGCAATGAAGTTTGGAACACTTGTGTGGCCACGGACTTTTATATGTGGTTATGTGTTCAGTAGGAGCTACAAAAAGACTAGTGTTTGCTGCGGTAAGGAGCAAACAGCAAACCCTGCCATTATAGCTGAAGGGCAGAGTGTGGCATGGCCTGAAAGGGCCTGACTCATTAAATTACACCACACGGAAAAGTCAGTTTAAAATATGCCTATTTATCTCCTTCCATGCTTTTAGTTTTGATGTTTATTTTGCAGGTTCAGCTTTATATCGCTCACAATCAAAATATGAACGTGTAACTTCAGTACATCATTTTTTTTACTTACAAGTACTGCCAAAAGAAGTTGAGAATGCAAAGGGGTATGGAGTAAGCAGTGTTTGTGTAGCTCTGGATGTGTAAGTGAGACTAGTGTGAAGATCTTCAGAGAATAAGCTTTGAAGGCAAGAAGGAAGGAATCGGGTCTGTTTTTTTCCTAGGTGTAATCGGAAAGAACCGTCTTTTGTGAAACTTTACGGAATATGCACCAGGAGTTACAAATTACAAACCAGAAAATAGAGGGTCACAAATTCACAGTGGCCTTTGCCATGGTGGAGGTGCCATGCAGTTAGCTATGTAAGAGCATTATTAGAATATCAAATCTCCCTGCCGACGCATATACTGAAGGTGGTCAGAATCAGCAGACTGGAAGCGAGGAGAAATAGGTTGTTTGTTCCAGGAGGAAAGACGGAGCACTGAGAGACCTTTCGTGTGAACTTTGAACTTTGTTTCCAGATTGGCCTTCTTGAAAATAACTGCTGTTTCCTGCCTTGTCCTTAGGTGAATGCCAAGTTCAACATTTAAAAAAGGCACAGCTGTCCAAAAACTCTGCCTTGTGCTTGAGGAGGAAGCAGCTGTCTCACTGATCATTAAAGACAGCAATAGGTTGTTTGTTTGTTTGTTTGTTTTAAATCAAACTGAGCTTAAGGTTTACTTTCTTCTCAAGTGATTGATCTTTAAACAAACACTATGTAAATTCTGCCCCAAAATCTGTATTTCAGAGTTCTAATTCATGTTCTGTTTGGTTCCAGATAGCGAACTGGGTACCGGTGCCCCTTCCTTGCGTTTCAGCAAGACCTGCCTAAAGAATGTGTTCTCAGTAATTCTCCTGTTCATTTATCTGCTACTTATGGCTGTAGCTGTGTTCCTTGTCTACCAAACCATCAGTGACTTCAGAGAGAAGCTCAAGCACCCTGTGATGTCTGTCTCTTACAAGGAAGTGTCCTTGTATGATGCACCTGGTAAGACTGGTAGCTAATAAAGGGCAGCATTTGATAGCCAGGAAGTGTTTGCATACTCTAGAATGGGCCCTGTTAAGGAAAGAAGGTAATTTCTCATGGAACTGCTCCCCAGACAGCATTAATAGGGCAATGGAGCATGTAGGATCTGTTCCTGGATCTCACTGCTGCACTGGACAGTGAGATGCTGCTGACAGTAAAGAGGAGTTTTCCAAACAACCCATAAAACAATAATAATAACAACAAAAAACAACCAACCAAAAAAAATAACCTAACAAACCCAGAAGTGGTGCCACTTCCTACTTCTGTTCTACATTTTTTTTTAACCACTTGGAGGTGCATCAGAAGCCAACGACAACGTGATATGACTGCAGAGAACAGTGTTGGCAAAAAAAATGTAATGTGGCATCAGAGAACTGTATTGCAGTTTGCAGGAGGGGTTACTCCACAGAAGCATTTTTGGATAGTGAGTTCTATAATCGCTTTTTAAAATTACCCGGTAGCCATTTGTAAGTAGAGCTGTGGTAGCAAATGTAGCTCAAACAGCATTGGGAGCCTTTTGTTAGTTTCCAGTGTAAAAATAACACTTCTGTTTGAAGTCTGTTCTGTTTGTTACCACATCTTAAATATCACAGTTCCAGTAATTGTAGTTGTAAGGTGTTTCATGTTGTTGTCTTACTCTTACAGATTTTTGTAGAATTAATGTAGCCTTTTGCTAATCAGTGCATCAGTGTTCATCAGTGTTGCTTTTGTTGCTGTTAAGGTAACAAGATGGCAAGTTGAATGCATGGGGCACTGAAGGAAGGAGTAAAACGTTTTTTACACTGATGTGTTCTGGCTATTCTTATTCTTCAAAATACATCTTGTATTTTGGTGGACAGGTCATCTCAGTTGTATGAGTTAATCGCACAACTTGTAAGTCATATTTCTTCGCGTAGTTGGCCTTGATTGGCTTCAGGCAAGTTTGTTTCCAGTACTGACTGTGGCATAACAAGATGTTTGGTTTGGAGCCTTGGTACTTTGCTGGGTTTCTACAGCTGAGGTATTTGAGGCCTGAAGCCTGAAGCTTGCTGTTGGTCTGGAGCCACAGATTTATGGTGTATACAAATACATGAATTCACATACAGGTGAAGTAGTAGCTTGCCTACCTAAGTGATAAAAGTAGTAAGGGATTGGTTGTCACAACGCTGTATTTTATGAATAGAAGATGCTAGATGTTCTGAAGAGCATCTTTTCACTTTTATGAGATTAGCATAATCTCTCATATATAGTACATACGCTTTTTCCAGTTAAAATATCATGTGTTAAATCATAACATGTGAGTGCATACGTTCTGGAGCACTTTGTGTCCCATTTAACTTCAGTGATCTCCTAGCTTACTTTGTACTTTCCTCTCATCTGGGGTCAGAAGGACTGATTCCTTAGCTGCTTGCTAAGGGGGATGAGGGAAGCTTAGTAACTTCTGTGAGCTTTGATTTGTAGTAATTAAAAACAAACCTGGATTTTCTTCAGTGCATTGCAGGACTTCTGTCCTGATGAGTGCAGCTGACACTGCTGTCCTGCTCTTAAAAAAATATTCAAGCGCGTGATTTAATTTGATTGTGCTGCTGGATCTTGGCAGGACAGCTCAGTGTCCTATGGGATTAAATTCCAGAGTGAAAATCTATGAATGTCAGCTCTCTTCAATGTTCTCTCTCCTGAAACAGGTATTGCCTTTTACCCAGGAAAGGCTCGGCTGCTCAGCTGCAAGCATCATTACTATGATCACATTCTGCCTCTGATAAATCCAGGTCAGCCGGGAGACATTGAGTGCACCACACAGAGTATCAACTACACAGATCCTTTTACTAATCAAACTATGGTAATAATACAACGGAATAAAGCTTATTCAGTGGGCTGTGGGGGAGTTCTGCTTGTACGAGGGGTAATTGAGAGTTTTTATATATTCTATATTTTTTAGTTTTATATTTACAAAATACTGCAAAATATCCTTGCTTCTAGGGTTGTGTTTTTTTCTATTGAGTTGGTTGGGTTTTTTTTTCCCTCCAAACCATCTCTTTATATTTTCAGAAATGTAAAATACCCCAATCAGTTTGTATGTATGTTATGGATGATCAGCTGTCACATGGCTCTGTGTAACATGCAAACCTGAATGGAGCAGAAGTCTTGCTTTGCAAGTGAAACTCATTTAATTCATCTCCTAAGTGCAAGCACGCTCCTTGATATAGTAAATCTAATGTTGAAAGCAGTAACAATTTCATTATTTTTGTCACAGTTGGCAAATTCTTAGTTAGGCAGCTGAGCATTTTATTGTATTGAAGCTCTGTGTGCCAGTAAGATAAGATAGTGCATTAAATGACAATCTAAATTCCCCTTAAAAATGCAGGGAGTTTGGCTTCTGTACAAAAAAAAACGTTCAGAAATGGAAGTATGAAGTGGGGTCATTTGTGTCTAATCTGAAGTTATTGCAGATTGTTCCTAAGAAAACTAGACATGAACAAGGAGTTTAGTTACCTCTTTGGTCAGCTTTTTTTCATCGTCGTGTTTTTCTTCTGTCTAGTCATCAGTTCTGTCTGGGAAGAAGCTCCCAGTATGTTTTAAAATAATGTGCCAAGTCTAAATATTTAATGTCTTTCATTTCTTCCTCTATTTTTTTGCCCCGCATGTTTTAATAAACTAAGAACCTGTATTTTATGCTGTGTGGTAAATTTGTTTGGGAGCTTGCAGTCCTCCAATTGAATGGAGAGGCATCGAGGCAGACCTGAACCATGTAGCGCCATGTTCGAATTGGCAGTCATTTTTGCAAGCAGCAACTTGCTGTCCATTGTAATTCCTGCACGTTAAGCAGTATTCTGCCTGCTAGCTGGCTGTCTTTTTTTTTTTTTTTTTTTCTACACTTCCTCCTTTGCAGCTTGCTTGAGGGCTATGAAACTGTGCCTTTTTCTCAAAGGCAAGCATAATGTTTTCTACATCGGACTCCAAATGAAAATTGTTTCATGTCAAGAGCTGAAAGTTCCCAGACTGTAATGCCCTAAGCTGTCTTGATTGTCCTTCTGCAGAATGCAGGCTGCAGAGCCTTAGCTGGTAATTGCACGTGAACCCAAGTGACAGTGATGGAAGTAGTGCAGAATGATGGAACTAGTGCAGATCTCTTAGCAACGCTGTGAATTGATTTAGAGAATTCATTTTTCAACCAAAAGGTGGAATTCTCATTTGGTTGGCAGGCATTCTTTTTGGATGTCTTAGCAGAATGTCTACTTACTAGAGGCCAGGAGAACCTCATTCTGTATTAGATTTCTGCAGAGTATCAGTGATAGGTGGCAAATTCATGAACAGGAAATGAGGATTCCTCCTCTCCTACTCTCACTGTCTCTCTGTCTGCTTATAGAAGTATGCTTTGGTTGTTCAAGGCCCTCGTGACGTGAAGAAGAAGGAGCTGGTGTTTTTACAGTTTCACTTAAATGGAACAGACCAAGATTTTAGTGCCATTGACTACCTTCTGTTTTCTTCTTTCCAAGAGTTCGTCAACAGGTATGTGGAGGGGTGAGCCTGTGATGGCATTGGACTGTTATAGATGGGGATTTTAAAAATGCTTTGTGTTTGTCAGTACCATTGAAGTGACTGATCAGCCTTTTGATTATTTTAATAGGAGTGGAATTAATCCTTGCTTGAACTTTCTTGAAAGCCCCAAGCTTTTTCCCTCCTCGTGAGAAGCTTAATTTTAGCTTTTAATTTAAATTCAAGTTCTGTTTTTCTCTCTGTAATCCAGATGACATGCTAGTCAAAAGCCATTAGGTACAGTGATACCTAATAAGGAGACTTAACTTCGTTAATGGTCAGATGTAGAGTGGTAAAGCGCCTATGTAGAGAGTAATAAGGTGATAGAGAGGAAGAAAAATAACCCATTATTGTACTGAAGCACTTCTGGAGGCTTGGGCATGATCATACGGGTGTATTTTCAAAAGAGGAGCAAAGACTGAGAGAGTTCACTCCCAGTATCTCTGGGTGTCTGAAGACCAGTTATCTGAATTTGCTTTTTGGAAAGCGTTTCTATTTCAATGAAGGAGACAGATATTAAGCTGAAGTTATCAGGTACTTCCTAGAACTGCACAAAGACGCAAAGATGCAAATGTTCCAGGTACTTTGGGCATTTATATTTTGGGCACTGATGTTTTAGAGTCAGAAAATACCAACTGAGAGTAGCGCTGCTGGAGGTACTACTGGTTCCTTCTATGTTGGATTTTCTCAGTTTTGTGGCTTGTACTGCAGTCAGTGGCAGGAAAGGTGGGACTGATTCCAGCAAAATGCACAGCTATTTCTGTACTTCAAGACATGAGTGAGTGTCTGAGACCATCCCCAGTGGGTGAAGATCAGAAGGGGTGGTTGTGTGGTGTCTGGTTGCTGTATCTGTGCAGAACAAGCTAAGTTACCAAGACGCAAATTGGCCTGTGCGAACTTAAGTTCTGGAGGCTACCTTTCTGTTCTCATTGTATCAGTTTGCAGATAAGCCATTCTAAAGAGCTGTTTGTTTCCCAGTTAAAGCATGTGTGTTCTGGTTAAGCTAGCAGTATTCGAAGTATCTCTTCCTGCAAGCAAGTCTACATACTGCTTTCTGAAATGTTTGTATCGTATATTGTGCAGAGGTGGGTTAGATGTGAAAAACAACACTAAATGGTATTGCCAGGGTCCTAGCTTGAAGGCCGTATTTGAGCCAGAGTGGATGAATCAGTAAGAAACATCTGTAAGCTGCCTGAAGAAACTGGGGATTGCAACATCCTGCCTCCAGGTTTCCCAGATCAGACGGGTTAGATGGCAGAACTGATTCCTGAAGAGAAAGGGAAATGATGCTCTGTTCCTAAAGAAGCTGCCTTGTCTCTGCTGGGAGAGTGAAGACTGAGCCTGAGTTATGTTTGAAGCAAAGCAAAAAGGTAGGAAATGAGGTCTGTATGAAGGTGCATCTTTGTGCCTGTTCGTAGCATGTAATAGAAATGTAGGTCAAGGCTGGTTTCAAACTAACCCAGGTAATGGTGGAATTGGCAAAGGCACATAGGCCTTTAAGCATGCTGGTAAATGATCCAATTATCCAGTTGAAATAGAGAACCAGTTGTGTGCAAGATGTTTTGATACTGTCTCTCTTAGAGCATTCTCCAGAGCTTAGTACCAACTGTACGTCTTTGTCTTCCTCAGTATTGTGTATTGCTCTCTTGGTATCCCAGGGCACAAACAGGACAGGTTCAAGACAGGCTGCAAACAGATCTTTTCTCCTCACTATGAACTGCAAGTGGAACATCTTGCATTTGTGGGATCTGCTCGTTCTATTCAGCTTCTAGCAGGAGAGAAAATAGAAATGGCTTCTGGTTCCTCAGCTGATGCTAAATTTAGCTGATGGGGAAGTCTGGACTGATATCCTTAGAAACTGTTGTGTACTGACAATGTAACTTTGTCCTTCCATGCACTCTCTAAAGAAACTTCAAATACTGACCAGTATTTGGCTGTTGTTAATTACTTTTCCTGTCCACATGTCTCACTCATGGGTTACAAGAGCATGTTCTTAGCACTGTGTCCAGCAATGAACATAAGGGTTGTAGCATTCCTGAAGATGCTGAGATGCATGCTGCAACTCTTCAGATATCGTAATTACAGGTTGTTGGGGTTTTTTTAATTAGTTTTTAGTATGGCTGCAAACAGCTTAGGTTGGATTGGACAGTCAGACTGCTGTAACATTAGGATGTTTCATCATAAGTCATAATCTGAACACCGTCCTCCTTAAAACTGATGAAAAGAGTCCAGCTGTATCTCCACCACAACTTCTCTGTAGGTTTATTACATGCAGCTCATTTTTGCTTTGTATATCAATAACCAGTGAAGGCTGCTGCAAGCATCAGCTGTAAGAATACTAAAAATGGCTTCTAGGCTCTTATGCTTTAAGAATTTGTTGAGTGGTAAGGACTCAAGTAAGGTCCAGTTGTTTCTGTCAAGGGTTTTATTTTCTGCAGCTCTCATGTTAAAATTGGATCACCAGCTTGTATTAAACTGGCAGTGTGGGCTAGCTTTGTTTTGGCTTTCACAGAACACTGCTGAATTGTGGGCTGTTGTCAGACTGTGAGTTGGAGTAATACTGCCAGTGGATTTTCTTCTTCTGTGTTTTTCTTTCTTCTTTAAGACAGTGGCAGCTGCTGTGTGTACAGCATTAATCAGCGAAAATGAAATAATGAAACCCTTGCGATGTTACAAAAAATGTGTAGCTAAGTATGCAAGTTCCTTTCCTGAACTATCATTAGTGTAATACATGGGTTTAAGTAGCAAATCCTCTGAACATATTGCTGTTGAAACCACTGTTATTTTAGCATGTACAGTAACTTACGTAAGATGACGAATACCAGTCAGAACAAGGCAGAGATTATTTAAGGGTCTAAACAGAGCTTCGTGTTCACTTCTCTGGATTGCTGTGTGCAGAGGAATAAATGGTAACGAAGAAGGGTCAAGGCTTTAATACCACGACATCTGACCCTGTGTTACATCCCATGTAATGTTGGAGAGTTTCCAGTTCCCCAGCAGAGGGGAACTCAGGTATTATTTGCCCTCTGCTATTACTCATGCAGAGCTTCTGCATCTCTGCTCTGTCCTCCCTCCTTTATTTTGTTCCTGACTCTGTGGCACTGGTGTGGATTATTGGTGCGCACAAGGAGATGCCTTTTCAGATCACTTCTCCACAGCTTCTCTTAAGATATCCATCTTTCTTTTTCAAGCCTACAATTACCATTGAAGGCAAAGTATACTATACAAAGTTGCTGCCTGCTTACCATGTAAATTGTGGCTGTAATGTTCAACTCTAAGTCATAACTTCCTGCCTCAATTTTCCATGTTGGTTTGGAAAGCCTTTCTGGGATGCTGTACTGAGTCATGCGTTGGTGACAGGCTGGCAGAGTGCTAAGTATGTATGTTTCTCTGAGTGGCAAAACACCACGCTCTTCCTGGCTGTCTGTCCCCAATATGCTGCTGTACCCAAATACTGAGAGGGGAAGAAGTAGTTTGTCACTGGTTGGCATGGCAAGGAGCAGTCAGGCATTGGCCTTTCCTCTCGTGCTTTGCCCACATCTTCACTATGGGATTGAAGAGCTGTACTGCAGCTTATGTTACAGAGAGATGGATGAAAATATCCTAAATGGCTGAAGCACTCTGGAGTACCTTGACAGCAGAGTATTGTTTTTTCTTTCTGGAAATGCTTCTCCTTTCTGAGTTTGAGCCCTCCACATGAAGCCCTGAGCTGAAAGCAGTGACTTTGCTAGGCTGTGCCATGCTGTGCTATCATGTGCATGCTGATCTATTCAGCCTGAGCAGTCAGTGTAGTACAGAGCAGCCGTCAGCATGGTAATCTTACCAGCCTGTGCATGTGCTGCCATGTGGACAAGTCATCATTCTTTATAGGAAAAAAAAAGGAGCCCCAGTTCTGAAAACTGAGAGAAAAGTTGGAAAAAGTGTAAATCCACCCAGTGTTGGTACGTGGCAGATCTTCCAGATCGGTCTTGATTTCTTTGCATCTTTCTCCTGGAAGACCAAAGTAGCTTCACCTTCTAGTAGACCTAGACGTGAGCTTCCTCTGCCATATGAACAGAAGTATGCTCTTTCCCTTTACTTCAGAAGGTGGATTTACTCTGGGTCAGAAACGTTTTTCTCTTCCCTTGTCTCAAGGACCAGAATACCATGGCATAGTTCTAAACCTTAAATCTATCTTCAGTAAGAATTTGCAGTCTGTTTTGATGTTTTGTGACTCATAACAGTGGTTTACCTGTTCATTTCAGATGAAACCTTGTGGAAAAGCAGCTGTAGGGAGAGACAGGCTTATTTCATGGAGAGGACATGAAAGTGGCTAAAATCACTGTACCAAGAAGCTCCAAGTGAATGGAAGGGTTGATTCAGTGTGTCCTGTGCATTTAATAGAGACAGGATTCTACCCTAGAGCTACCTTGTTACTGCTTGCAGGGTGAGGTATATTGGAAGACTTAAGATGGCAGAAAGTCGCAGTATATCTTATAAAAAGATATGAACCAATCCTGTTACTCCAGGGCTGCAAATATCTGTGGTTGTGTATTGGGAAAATGGCTGTATAGCAGATAGGAGCCCTTATGTTGTTCCTGAATTAATAGGACTACACTAAATGTGAATTGCAAGGCATGTCTCCATTGCAACCAGCTTATTTGCTCCTCAGAAACGGTGTGAAGCCTTGGCCTGAGGCTATTCCTTCCATCACTTGCTTCTTAGCATTGTGGTGAGTTGTTAGCTGGGGTCCTGGCTCTCTTCCTCTCTCTTCCAGTGGTGACACACGAGCAGAACAAAGCTCCCCCATAAAGCAGCACAGCCTGCAGGGGGAGCAAGGCAGCAGGTAAGTCTTCTGCCATTAAGAACAGAGTGTAAGTGCTAATGTTAATCAAAACTTTCCTGCTAACAGTGTATTAAATGTGCTGAATTACAGCAGTTGATATTTCAAAGAAATTTTAAACACGTTGGAGAGCTTGGGCCTGGCATTCTGCTGCCGCAGTGTCCAAGCACTGCTCTGAGTTTGGTCAGCAAAGTAATGTTCTTTCTCCTTTAGTCCAGAAAAAGCAGAATTCATGAAGGACTGTGAAAGTTCATACTCCAGCTGGAAGTTTTCTGGAGGCTTTCGAACTTGGGTCAAGATGTCCTTGGTGAAAACAAAGGAAGAGGATGGCAGAGAGACTGTGGAATTCAAACAAGAGGTAAGCAAGCAAAGAAAAAAATCCATGAAGATGTTAGAGCATTATGTGATTTAAAACCTGGTTGCTCTCAAAGAGTAGGGGGCTTCTAGTCGAAATTGGCCAACAGAGCAGCATGGAGCTGGCGGCAGTCTGAGCTGGAGGAAGGGGTGGGTGCATTGGTTGGTTGTTTCGAGTGAAATGCCAGGAGACTGGCTTTTGTTTAATGGTATCTGTTCTACCCCTTGCTGCTGAGCAGTTGGTCATCTGAACTGTCTCTACAGTTAGAGTTCTTCCAGTTGGAGAAATTCTGTAGAATTGTAGATGTGCTCTGCTGTTGGTATGGAGACACATCTCAGGAAAAGCATCTCCTAACCGAGAGACAAGAAGTTCAAGGCCTTGGTTGTTGTCATAAGTGACACCTTTATCCAACGTGTGGGTCTGAAGGGACAGAGCTACCTTAGTTCGAGGTAGAGATTTCCAAA
Organism: Tetrao urogallus; assembly: GCF_951394365.1. Taxonomy (NCBI): domain Eukaryota; kingdom Metazoa; phylum Chordata; class Aves; order Galliformes; family Phasianidae; genus Tetrao; species Tetrao urogallus. The sequence continues at coordinate 21,414,464 of NC_136814.1, forward strand.
GGAATTATCTAAATAATAATAATGGAAAGAGGTACTGTTTAGGTTACTACAAGGGCTGATGTTAAAATGAAGAAATAAATGTAAGCTGAGTATTGATTATAGCACTCTCATATCTGCTTTTTGTTTGGGATTGGGATTTTTATCTGTTAATCACCCTTAGAAATACGGAGTAACTTCTTGAAGTATCTCAAGATAGAAAATATGCAATTGGAAGACACAGACTTAGCTAGAAATGAAATAAGTTTGACTGTTCACACTGACAGACAGAGGTGTGTTCTGAGCCATTTCACTTGTGCCTATTGATGGGAGAGGCCTCAAGGGACAAGCTGTGGCTGTGGGCTGGTAACCTTCAGCTCTGCTGCAGGGGAGTGGGAGATTCCTGAAGTCCTGTGGTGTGGGCCTTAGTCTGAGGAAAGGATATCCCAGTCAGCTGCTGTCTTATAAGCACTGACTACAGTTGTCGGTCCTTTGTCATCTGGAGCTCTGTTTCACTTGCCAGCTGTGGTATTTATGTAGGGTTGGATTTTTTTTTTAAGACTTTGCTGTGTGTCCACATCTAAAGCATCTCAAACATAGAAAAGACTGACCCAGAATCAAAGGTGAGCTGTTTGTTACCATGAGCATCCATTTAGTCCGGCAGTTATGGATTTCCCAATCATCTTTGTGGGCTGTTTGGTTTGTTAAAAAAATGAAAAAAAGGAAATACGAATTGGTACAAATGTGAATTTCATGTTTCAGTTACCTATTAATAATACAGCAGAGGTTGAATTAGTTCAGGCTAATTGCACTTGCTGTTTGACAGTACAGTTTCTGCTCAAATGGAATAAGGAAGTTCACTGGCCTGTCAGATGTAAAACTGGGAGGCAGCACACCAGAAAGCTGGATACAAATACTGGGTCAAATAGCATAGCCAGTCAGTCTGCTGAGTAATGCAGTAGTCATTACTCGGTCTTTTCTGCCTTTCCCATTGCTTTTAGTCAGCTTTGTGACCTGGTTTCCCATTGTGCAGTTTTCCTGAATGAGTGTAGCTGAAGTATTGTATGCTGCAATAAGTAAATGAGCTACAGAAGCATTGGGTGAATGTGCAGCAAAGAGGTTTGACTAGAAAACATAAGGCTGTTAAGATTCCAAGTGCTTGGAATGGGTGCATACAGTGCTCTGCTTCCTGCTTCTGTTTGCTCACAGCATAACATCAGGGGTGGCTCCCTGGGAGGAGACTGATAGAAAGCTGAAGGTATTGATAAAGAAACTAAGCCATGGTGGAGAGGTAGGAGGTCGTTCCCCATACACTGCTGAATCCATTCTTATATCTGTAGCTCCCGGAATGAAGTAACTGTACTGATTCATTACCTCAAGTACAGAATTAACTTCTCTAGGAAGATCACAAGTGCTGCTTTGTGGACACACCAAGGTGTAACCTTTCTTCTGAGGTCTGGAGAAGGGCCAAGTCCTCCCATCACTGCAGTGCAGCTGGTGCCTGGCTCCTGTGTGCTTTGTGCTGTCCTCCAGGGACAGGAGGCTTACAGCAAACTTACTGCTGCTGCATGTGGTTCCCCATATTGCTCCTTCTGGGCTCAGGTGTCTGTATTGGACATACAGACAAGATGGATGTTTTTCTGAGGCCTGGTGGTCATGCTTTCCCAGTTGTCACTCTTTAGCAGCCAGTTCCGTGTGGCTGCAACATCTCTCTGGTACGCTGAGCAGTACGTGCGTCACAGCTGCTGGGAAGTGTCACACAGCTCTGCACCAGGCAGTGATCATTTCAAACAGCAGCTCAGCCAAAGGGCAGTACTGGGAGGTAGGGTTTGATCAGCAGTGTGTAGGCTGCTTTCCCCTTTTCATTCTGTAGTTTCTGGTATCCAGCTTGTTCTACACCTGGTTCTTTTAAAAAAAAAAAAAACAACCACCCAGCCTCCCAGCCTATTCCTGCCACCATCGTGTAGTTCTGTGGTAAATAAAAGTAAGTCAGCACTCATGAATGACAGCTTCCCGAATGCTCTACTGGCCCCAATAAATGATTTTGGTAAATGAACTCTCTGCGCTTTGAAGGGGGAAAAACTTTATTTTGACAAAGGTGATGGATAGGGGCATTTCCAAAGCAGGTAGTGAGGCGTGCAGTGGGCTGAAACTGGCCACTGCTGGAGCAGAGTGCTTTCAATAAGCTGCTTGTGCGGCCATGCTCCAGGTGAAGGCTTTCATCTGCTATCTCTCACTCCTCCTTGAATGTTACCACACCTCCTTCTGCCCTCCTGCAGACAGGAATAAATGAATAAAGCAGTCAGGCCCTGCTTCTGTTTTGCCACTTTGATTTTTAAAGAGAATATGGACCTGTAAGCACAAGGGGACAAAAGTGATCACTGACACCACGGGTGAATGGAGTGAGACTTCCCGTGCTGGTATATATGGCTAAGAGCTGTGCTGCTGCAGCGTGTGCTGTGGTTGTAGCTCTGTTGTGCTGTGTCAGCAAGCACTGGGGCATCAAGTAGGAACAGTGAAGCACTGCTATATGTCACAGAAGCCTTGGCTGCCAGTCTGAAATGGTACAGTGTTTAATTAGGTGAGAAATAGGAAGTGAACGTGATCATGAAACAGATGGAGGAAACTGATGTTCTGTATTCTGAAAGCCTGACATTCCAGGTGGAGGAAGGCTGAACAGCCTGCTCTTTTCACCTTATAAGCCTTTTCTGATGCACTGAAGGCTGGATTGTACGACTGAAGAAAGTCATCTGCACCTTCTTCACCTTTTTCTTTTCTCCCTCCCCAGACTAGTGTGGTTAACTACATTGACCGGAGGACTAAGCTGAGAAGTGACCAGCTGTTTTTTGTGGTGTTTGAATGGAAAGACCCTTTTATACAGACTGTTCAAGATGTAAGTAAACAGCCTTGCATCTTATTTTCTTGCCTCACACGCTCGTGGTGTGTATTTGTGTGCGTGTGTGCCTCAGAGCTTCTGTGTGAACTGAGGGAACAGGAAGAGTGAAGTTAGTTTTGAAATCTTGCTCTGCGGGGTTTGGTTGTTATTTTTATACCTTCAGTAACAAATAGCCACTGGGGCTCAAGACCAACTGATGTCTTTCCCTGGCTCAGTGACACAGCATCATCTTTGCAGCTGAGGTGCATGTAGCTCAGAGAAACCACGCTGTGGTCTGTATGATGGGCCACCATCATACATAGGATGCCCCCGCCTCCTTCCAGCCGGGAGCGCCCCGTGCTGCGGTGAAGGGTGGTGCTTATTTCCTCTTGCTGATGCTACGGCAGCCTGTGGTGCTGTGTTTGGGCAGATCTATAATAGGGGCAGACAGGTTGCAAACCTTGTGGCTCAGCATGTGACCCAGAGCCATCGCCTTTGTGCTGTCAGTGTCTGGTACCCCACAGCAAATCTGAAAGCTGTGTTACTTTGTTGCTGCCTAAACCTAAATCTGCTTGCTTCATCTTGAGGTCCTGGAAGTCACCATCATTCCGAGGGGTACAAGAAGAATTGCAAACTGTAAATAAAATTAACTACTCCTAAGCCAAACGTAGTTAAAAACAGAAACTGAGATACTTGCTGTAGTACTAGAGAAGCAGTTGCTGCTGTCAGAATGTAGTTTATCATTACAGTGCGTCTTCTTAAAGCTTTCCAGTAGTTCTGGCTTTGTTTGGTCTTAATGGAAGAGCCTCTTCTGTATGACTGCTTGTTTTTTTACATCTTTAAGCAATGTAGTAAATTGCTAATTTAACAGTATCTAAAAAGTTAAACAACCCTGAAAGTCAGAAGGAATCTAGCAGGCAGTACAGGCAGCTCCTGGCACGTGTGCTTCCTTTCTCACAAAAGGAATGGGACGAAGCCCAGAACAAGGCACAGGTGTGGCACGGGGCCTCAGCCCTTCTTTGCAGTGTGAAGGCATGTGCTGCCGAACTCTTCTGATAGATACATTGAAATGCTTCTTAATGTACAGGTAGAATATATACGGAGTCAGATGAGAATAATATTTTCAATCTCTTTCAGATAATCACAGCAAATCCTTGGAACACGATCGCCCTTCTCTGTGGTATCTTTTTGGCTCTGTTTAAGGCTGCAGACTTTGCTAAGCTAAGCGTTAAGTGGATGATCAAAATCCGAAAGAGACATCTGAAGAGAAGAAGTCAAGTAATGAACCATATAAGCTGAGATTAAAACTGCCCCGTAAGTATCTGCAACGGAAGGGACAGAGCACAACTGGAATAAGCTTCCACTGGCAATACAGCAAACAGGTATGTTTTCTTCAGGAAAAACACTGCTGGAGGAACAGCCTCGTGAACTGACATCTGAACTCCTGAGAAGAGCTTAACTCTAGGAATGCTAGGACAGCTCTGACAAACTCATGCTTTTCTAGTCCAGATTTAACAAGTTTACCTCGGTATGTGGGGGGGGAGATTTCACTAATGTAGCGGTTAGATTCTTTAAAAACAAACAAAAAAAAAATGAACTGTTTTGAATGCTTCTCAGAACAGGGGGGTGTGAAATGCTGCCTGAGCTCTGAACCTGCATCTGCTACCAGAATGCAGTTATTTCTGTGACCATACTTAGTGGAAGGTAGAACCCAAACAACAAAACAGTCCGGCCTCCCCTCTCCAAAGAATGTTAAAACAAAATACACTGGAATTCTACTACATCATTTTTCATTTAAAGTGTATTGACTTGAATATTAAAAAAAAAATAAAAATAAAATATTGGAGTGAGCTGTCATATCCTTCTCTGAAACTGCCTGCTCTCAGATGCAGCTGGAGTTTTACAGGTCATCCAGACAGGAATATTAATGCAAGATGTTGAAGTTTACTAAATAAGTAGATTTTATTTATGTATTTCTGATCAGTCTAAGTCAAGCAACTTGATAGTTTCAGAGATAGACTTAGGCTGCTGCTCCTCCCTGTTTCTTGCAGTCTTTGCTAAGGTATTAAAGAAGCCTTTCATCAGCCTGCTGCTTAAATGTGATTCTCTGTTATAAAGAGAATGTGCACTAACGAGCCATGCTGGGGTGGTGGAGTCCTTTTCTTCCTTATAAGTCCCTTGCTGGTCAGATGCCTAACAACTCGGAGCTGTGCTGTCTACAAGGCAGTTGTGCACCACTCAGTGCTGTGTGTTTGCTCTGAAAGGTTTGTTGCAAGGAAGGAAGCATACCGCATCATATTTTGCTGCTTCCATCCTCTACTAATGGCTTGTTAATGGAGTGGTAAGTGTACTTCCAATTTTTTTTTTCCTTCTAAGGAAGTGTAGTAACTTTCAGATGATTTCCAGAGCAAAATCGAGGCACTTGCTCAGGTTTAGAAGCCACATTTTAAGTGCCTTGATATTGCCAAAAGTGCTACAGGTTAAGGGTTGTTGGTAAGAGCTGCTCTAACCCTCTGGTCTTTATGAGTACAAAGATGTGATTACAGCACTAAATACAAACATAAAGACTTTATTGAATGCTGCTCAATTCCCCAAAGATCTTTCATTACAAAAGTTTTCCACACAACTGCAATTTAGGAGATTGGAATGGTACTCTGATAAAAGATGTGAAAAATACTTGATCAGGTGACAGACAAGACTTCCATAGTCAACTTTCCACTTTTAAGAAGTGGACTGCATTTTCTTTAAATAAAACAAGGAACTAGTTACTGACAGCCTTTCCTCCTTTCTGAAAGGAAAAATATACCCCTTTTGGTACTGCTCTTCCATCCCCAAGGTGCTAGAAGTAATGCAGAAATGGCCACAATGGATGGGCAGTCTCCAGAAGAACTGTGCTATTCTGCAGCCCTCTGTGGGCTGAGCAGGAGCAAATGTTAAGTATGGCCAGGACCACGAGGCAGTGAGAAGAGTGTAGAGGTACTCACTGCATGTAAGCAAGCATGTGGGCCATCCTGCCCTGTTCAAGCTGACCTTCTCTCCCTATATGTCTCACACTAAGTGACCTTATACAAAAATCTAAATGTGAATTCAGTCAGGAATTCAAGACCATCTGAGAGCTCCTTCCAGCACTGTGAGGGACACACACTGCGTGTCTCACGCTACTGGGAACGGACCGTGGTTTTATTTGAGAAAATACAGCACCGCTAGAAGCCTTCTCTATCATCTTCACCAAGGTATGCAGCGATGTGAAAAGCACATATAAAACAAGGAAAAAATGTACATAGCAAACTATACCACCTATGTGCAACACAATCAAAAATTCAAGTCATAATTCTCACCACTCCCATAATTATTTCACTCATTAAGGATGATAATTCAGTTCTATGAAACGCTGGAAGTGACAGGATATCGATAGACAAATTTACAATATGCTGTGGTACTGACATCACTTAAATGCTGTATTTAAATTCAAATCTTTTCATTTACACTTAGCCAGAGAAAAGTTGGCTGTTCCTACTGTACTGATGAGGTTTATTTTGCAAATTTTTACGTATTTCAAAAGGGTACAAAAAAGTATGTTTGTCGAGTGGAGGTTGTCATTTCTTTTATTTGGCACTTGTATCGTGTGCATTGAGCACATTGTGAGTGCTGTTCTGCTTCTCTGCCATAGCCTTCTTCAGCTTTAGCTCCTCTAGCTTTCTCCACAGCTCTTCACGTTCCAATTCTTTCTTTTTCTCTCTGTGGAAAAGAGTGAAGTATCAATTTCAGATCCGTCTTTAAAAGAGCAGGTACCCAAACAACTGTGGTCTACACCTAGCAATCCGCAGCTTAAGTTAAGGTTTTTTCTCCAAAGCTATCTTCAGAGGCATTCCATTTCCTCTATTAAAAGGTAAGCATGCAAGTTAGTGAAGATGAGCAGTAAAACAGTGACTGTGCCCTGACAGGAGTCTGTCAGATGATTGCTGCAGCGCGGTTTTGCAGAGATGACTGCGGTTCGGAAAAAGGAAAGATACTGAGCGCTTTGGGCCAGGGGAAGCACAGCTGATGAAGGAGCCTTAGCGTGCACATCCAGCTAGCACAGCTCCAGCAGCACTGCTGGCTGGTTGGGGGGATAACAGAGGCGTTTGAGCAGTGAGGTATTTTCCAGCCAAGCTTCTTTCTCCAGCCAACAGCCCTTGAAGCAGAGCCAGCACCAGGCGGCCCCTGTAGCACCTGAGCCCACTTCTACCCCCACCAGGTGCCTCCTGCTGCAGTGCCAGCCACAGCAGCAGTATCCACTGTGTGCTTCTACAGATTTCAGCTAGGTACAGACTCAACATCACCATCCATTTGGACAAACAAACAAACCCATTACCTTTGCCTTTCTGCTTTATATGAGCTGGTAAGCTCATCAAAAAGCTTGCCGTTCATTTCCATCAGTGTTTTCAGCACGTTGTATACCAGTGCCACGATGGTTCTAGAACATAAGGAGCACAACCGTTAGAATTAACGCAAACTTCAGTAAGCAACTGTTTGGTTTCCTTTTTGGACCCTAAACTTTGCATTTAAGGTGCTACTGTAAAGTCCAGTTTTTGAAAGAAAATCTTGTACTGTAGTCCCTCCACAAACAAATGAATATTTAAACTCCCAACACCAGTCAACACATACAAGATATAACTCTTGGTACTGTGATGGTACTGTAAAGCCATTCAGTTATGTTAGTATTTAATAAACTGAATTCTAGCAAGGATTTTTAAGTATTTGAGCAATGAAATAGGAGAGTCCTAAAGGATAAAACTTCTGGTGATAGGCACGAATTTGGCAGTTAATTCAAGAAAGGGAATAGCTCAAGCAGTACTGCTGTGTCTAAGGTAAACTGCAAATCTTGACAGCCACAGATTATTTTCCTTTTTGACTCTATTTGTGAAGATACTCTCATGTCATAAAGTTATCTTAATAATGTTTATCTCCTTTCAGCCCACTCTGAATTATTACACGCACACCTGCAGAAATTGCAGTAAACATGAACAAGGTGCCTATCTTTCAGCTTATCACTAATCAAAAAAGGTAAGCTGTAAGGTAAGCTGTCTCCCCCTAGTTCCCCTCGCTACTGGAGACCTTCACACAGCAGTAAGGTGTGTAAGGCCACAGAGCAGGGGTGCCATGCTCTCACCAGCTTGAAAAATGAGGAAAAGAATAATTTAAGGAAGTAACCAAAGGACCACGTTTGCCTTTTCAGTGCACTCCGTTCACCGTGGCACCTTTGAGATCTCTCTCCTGCTGACCAGAGGCCTCACACTGACCCAAAATGCAGAGTGGCCCTGGCTTGTCCACGCACTGAACGCTGGCTGTCTTGTGGTTTGAAGACAAAAGCCTACTTAGGTTATTGGTTTTCTGAGAGGAAAAGCCTCATCCTAAGTGAATAATTAAGACCACACTAGACAGGTAGATGGATATAAATAAGCTTCTTTGTCTTTCAAATCAGATTAAAACCACAGGGCTGTACTTGCTTCCTGAACTTCCTGCTTTTCCAAGTATACAATTAACTTGTGTCTTCTGTGCCCTTCCTAAAGTAAAGAGCACCTTCTGTCTGCAGCTAGAGGAAGAGGGACACCATTTGGATTTGCTGAGGCCCGCAGGCATTACTAAGGCTCCAAGAATCAGGTCTCCTGTGGTTACACTCAGGCTCAGCGGGTAGGTTTGCACCACCTGGAGACATTCAGAGTAACTTCAGTCTTTATGGGCCCTTAACAGGTGTCTGATCTGCTCAGACTGCAGAATGCTCCTGCCTACCTGGGTTTCTGCCTGTAAAAACTTTCTATGTTCACTGACTCAGTTTTGGGTGCTGAGCACAGCCAAATTTGGCATTTTAAAAAATACTTCAGTGTCATTACTTTGTCTTGCCAACGTAGGAAAAAACAACTAAGGAAATTAAATAACCAGCACCTAAGATCAAATGTCATCAGAACATCGCAACTGCCATCCAGTTCCCTCATTTTTTGAGTAAATTCCAGTTTTCCATCATAATGCAGAACAATGAAAGCACGATATTGCTGAAAATGATGTCCATTTCAGCAGATTTCATCTACGTTAAAATGAAGACGTATTTACAAGGTTATGAGCTCAACTGGAAATAGCAGGCTTAATGCAACGCACTCCCGGTACCTCAGGTAGTTAAACGTTACTTACGGGTTCCAGTGTTCTTTGGAGATCTTGTATAAACTACCAAACATAATTGGTAGAATTTTATCAATGTTCTCCTCAATCAGACTAAGAATATATTCATTATTCCAAAAGTACAAAGCTCTTTCTGCAACCTGAAATGCAAAGGTTAGGAGTCAGCAACCAGAAAACAAATTACTGCAGGTGATTTTTGATGGGTTTTTGTTTTGTGATTTTTTTTTTTTACCTGAAAATGTGAACTTGACACACACTTGGAAATTTGCTTAAATAAAGGCTCTTCTATTTTTTTGAATTGTGTCGGCTCTATTACATCTAAGATTTCTTCAATTTCACCTAAAAACATTACCTGTTGTATAAAAGAGATACATCAACAAGTATGAGAACATTTTATATTGACACTGTGAACAGAAACAAAATGTGGCTTAAACATGAGAACATGCACAGAGCAGTGCAGGTCAATACAGAGCCTCAGGGTCTTCCGTGGTGTGACTGCTCTGGCACCTACATGAGCTGCTTCTGCAGAAAGTTTTTCTTTACAGTTAAAAAAAAAAAAAAAAAGCTGCAACATTTTACTTCCACGGTATCTGCAGAGGTTACCTTTGAGATCTGCAGACTAGCTGCTCCATGGCCAGCAGTTAATAGTTTTAACCAAGAGCCAGCAGAACAGCAGGCGGGTGGCGTGGAAAAATTCAATGCCAAACAACTGAACGGACAGCAGCTCTGAAGGGCTGCAGTGTCAGGCAGCCACAGAGGTGAGCTGGGGGGGTATAAGTCCAACTCCTGACTGTGCTCATTTGGATTACAGAGAAGAAAAGCCAGCCAGAAAAAAACAATTTCCCCAGACCAGTAAGAGTTGTTTTCATCTTGTAGAAAAGTTCTATTCAGCATCTCAGTGGCTGTGTCTGGGCTGTGGTACAGATGACTGCCTCCAACATTGTGTGACCACAGCACAGTGCTTCTCACCTCCAAAACTTTTTCTCTACACAGTATCTTAATTAGAATGAGCCTCTAGCACAGTTTTAACATCGCAAGTGACAACCACAGTGACAACTGGCGTGCCAAAAAACTGCAGTGAGTAGCACGACAAAGATGAGCACTCTTTATAAAGTTTCAAGAGCTGCAAGTTCGTTGCAAGATCTCTTGAGAAGCGCAGCAGAGATGCAGAGCACAACCCTGCCCTGCTGCAATTTGCAGCACAGCAGACAAGAAGCAGAAGAGAGAAGACAAAACCAACCTCTTTCTGACTGCAAGTTTTGGGCCAAAATTTGAGCAGTCCTCTGATTACCTGTATGAGAAACACAAGTTAAACCAGAGCACGTTTCTGTTACATATTTGATAAGATGGAGGAGAAGAAAAATAAGGCAGTTTCTCCCTCTCCAGCACATCAATAAAAGCTGAATAAGGCTAAAAGCAATTGCATGAAAATAAATACTTTGCTTATTTAAATATTTATCTTGCTTTGGTTATCCACTTCCACCGCACTATATACACTAACTGGTAGCACGTTGATATCATCAAAGCATCCCAAAACGAAGCTCATTTACCCGTGGGCAATTTGCAGTACTTCTCCTTGTTCTCTCGTGACCCATACACCACACAGCACTGCACCCGGGGGGGTTTGCAAGCCAAGAGAAAGCAGTGCACAGACGGCACAAATGGCAAACAGGAGGCCTGGCCTCCACCACACCCTTTTTTCTTCTGTGATTTGAAGTGTCAAAGGCTGGAAACTAGAAATGATGAGAACTTACAAACAGAATGGTTTCCAGTGTAGATACTGAAATACATCTCATGTAAGACTGGAAAAACCCCTTGGGAAATGTAATTGGAAAGCACAGCCCCTAAGAGGGGCAGGAGAGGAGGGAAACCACCACCACCAAAAAGAGCAGCAGCCATTCCCCAGAACAGACACCGGGACCAGTGCCAACCTGCAGAACTGACACTGCCTGTAGAAAGCCCAAACTGCGCCTTTCACACACAGAACCTTCAAGCACTGTGAAATTTCATTCTGAGGAAAGACCTCAGCTTTTATGGTATAGCAGCACCTAACAGATCGTACCCAACTGTAGAAGTTAGCCTACCATGTGAATGCCTTCCATATTGCAATTTTCCCATGTTTTTTTGCTCCAATCTTCCCTGTTTGGTTCACAGCTGTGTGCACTGTCACAGTGCTGACACTAAGTTAACGTGTTAGGTGCTCACCAAATTTTATCCCGGGATACGCAAACTAGAAGACTGGCTGTCACTTCAGGTGAAACTCAGCAAATGAGGACTTCATACTTAATATTTTTAAAGAACAAGTTGGAACATGGACAGTCTGCCAGCACCTTCCCTTCCCCCAGACAACACCAGAAAGCCAAAAGAATTTCAGATAGGTTCTAGTAGCTTATCTGTGGAAGATGTACCTAACATACATCTCTGTAACCTGGAGCAAGAATGTACTGATATTGGAGGCACAGAGCTGGTCAGCTCAACAGTCCTGTTTCCAGCAGTGGGCAATGAGTGCTGAATAGACTTCACTACATGGACTCACGTTCTCAACTTGACAAAGCAGCAATGTTCCTACTAGAAAGTGCAAGCCTCTACAAAATGCAATGTTCCTACTAGAAAGTGCAAGCCTCCTGCTTGCTCTCTAGAGTTTGAGTTTCCAGCTTGACCACGCTCTTACTCTGAGAAGCTGATACATGCACATGTAAGTTCAAAGCCTTTTTTTCAAGAACTGCACAAATGTAGATCTGAAGTCATACTGTTCTCACAGCACAAAATACACACGGTTAATATTCCTCCCAGGGCTACAAGGTTCCTATAAAGCTGACTTACACCAGCAGGCACCTGCTAGACAACTTCTGTACAAGGGCTGCACATTCAGCCTGATTCTCATGAAAGGAAATTCCATCCATGTAAAGGCTGTGGCACTCAGCAGGGTTAGGTAATGAGCTCCTGTCAGCTCTGCAAACATCAAGACCGACCTAAGGCAGACTACCATAGCTACATGAGCTCGGAACACACGTCCTCTGCATTGACCCCGAGAGACAATTCCTGCCAGAAAAATAACAGGGAGGTACTCATGAAGCCTTCTGATGGACTTCTTAAAATACTACTTCACCTACAGCTAAACAGAAATCCGTATGCTATTTCTGTTATCAGTTGCTCTATTGAGTTTTGACATTTACATTTTGAGCACTTCACGTTTCTTACATCTTCACTTACTACCATATATTAACTTTTACTCTTCCTTTATAAAGGCAATTTTACTGTAAGTTTACATTAATAGCCAAAGTATTTAAATTTCCAACATCTCCTTAATGGGAGGATTTCCAATTGCTGACCAAACTGTTGCAGAGCCGCTCTGTTTCCCCAGGAGCTGCAGCAGTGCCTGCACTCTGTACGGGCACAGCCAGACTGCCTGCAGGAAGCACTGCCATTCCCTTTGGGGCTGGGCAGGCTGTGTGTGCCGCAGGAGATGCAGTCTGGCAGAAGCCACTGATGCCCAAAGCACCTCTGCTGCAGCTGCCAAGAGCTGTCCCAGGAACAAAAAAGACAAACGTCACATTTGGAATGTCAGCGTCCTTTCTGTCTAAATAAAGTGTAGTTACTCTTTCTCACTTCCATTTTGGGACAGTGTATTCCCTTGAAATATTTCTGATTTATGCTAGGCACGAGCCATCACACCACTATTACTGAAATTCCAGCTCTTAGCAGGAAGGAACTCGTGTTTTCATATGAGGTGATTTATGTGATCTCAGCGGCTCAAACTGTTATTTCAATTTCATCTTGGATGCACGCTAAGAGATAACTGCACTTTCAAACTCAGGACTTTCTCCTACTCTTTTTTCCCTCCTAAATAACACCTGTGGATCATAATCAAGATACCAGATAGCACTACTCTGCAATTCCAGTGAACTGCACTGAAATACCAAGTTGAAATTAAAGCCAGAAAAACATGTAACTGAAAAACACTTACAGGCTCTGTTAAAGTTGTATCTTTCTCCAGGAACTGTACAACACAATAGGCGAGCTAGAATATAAGTCACAGAATTATTTAAACAGACACTGGTTAGACACTGCAGCATAACTAAGTAGCACAGCTTATAATGGGAGCACTTCTGAGCATGAAGAAAGAAAATGAGAAAGGATAAAACTCCCAACACTGTGTTCTCCCCCACCTCACTGATCGCTGCCCAAGGGCCTGAGGAGTGATCCTGTACGCTCTATATTCACTTATTTACATACTGTTTAGTTACTCAGCACACAGTTGAGTGACAAAACAGCCATGGCTCCGCCATGTTCAGAAGCCACGCGATGACAGTTACAGTTCTAAATTCCATGCAGACTGATTTTGAGGAATCATAGCATGCTTCATTTCACAATATGACTCAGACACAACATTATTCCTGTGCATTACATGTGCATTGCCAAACCTGAACTCAAGAATTACCTTTTTTTTTTAATCTGTTATCCTAAAACAGGTCATTACCACAAGCCTAACTTACGGCTGCTACACCTAAGGATAAAGATGTGCGTGTGTGTTGTGTTTGTGTGTGTGTATTCAAAAAGCAGTCTGGCACACAGACTTCACAAATTCCCATTAAGGCATTACTGTGCCATTTATCCACTGTTCAAAGACACAGAGGCTCAAACTTAAGCCAGCTTTAAGTCTTCATCTTTTAAGGTCAGGCTCCTTGTGCTGCAGAAGCAGAGCGATGGGACTGCTCCCTCATTTCCAAGTGCTGTTTTGGAACATAGCTCTAGAGCTTTGTGACAGAATAGGCAAGTAGCCTGCTCAACAAACCAAACGCTGCTTCTCAGTATCTATCCAGTACAGCTGAGTTTAGAGCATGCTTTCAGGTACCAATGGATGTGATTAAACATATCACAGAAGAAAGGCAGCTTGCTGCACTGATCTATCTAGAATACTCTTGGCATGTGATAGGTTCCTTTATTTCACGTGGCAGCCTATCGCACAGTAATAAACCACAAAGACAAGTGATCTAATTAATTCCTAATTCTCAAATACAGTTTTAACTGAGCTCTCAATCCTGTGTGTAGTCTATATAGTCATAATGATTTTGCTTTAATTAGAAACTCATTTCCTTGTTTTGTCTATAAAGGAACTCTATTAGCTGGCGGACTAAGTTAACAAAGCTATTTTTTAATTAGCCAAGCTGAATTACTTGTAAGTTCACATCAAATGTATTCAATGCTCAAGTGCCATATGTCTGGCTATAATGCACATTATTCCTCCAATAAGACGATGAACGGCCGCGCTAAGCATAAGAATGGAAGTCAAATGAATAACTGCTGCATTCTGACAGCATGTCATAGATCTACATAATTTCTAGCTGAGCCAGAGAGCTATTATGCGTTTCTGCCATTTCTACCCAGTGCCCTTCCCCCTCTCACAATCACTGGAAGGTTTTAGAAATAAAGAAGCACATCTGAAATAAGCACCCAGCCATACTCGGGGTTCCTTGATACACAGCACGTAGGTTACATTAAGAAAGCGATAAGAGAACACAGCAAGGCCTGGGATTAAATAAAGCTTGGAGTGTGACAGACGGCCAAACCAAAAAGCTTCCCACTTCAGCTGATGCGAGTTCAAATCACTGTTACATCCCTTCACTTTTAATACGCATTAAGCATTATCTCAAAATTAACATTTACGAACAAGATCTGCAGGGTCTTAAAAAGTATGTTTACAAATACCTCAAAACGTTGACATTATAACAAACAGCTTCAAACTTTCATTAGCTTCAAATGCAAATACAAAGAAAAGCACTACTCTTAAAAATAGGTGAGAGCTTACCTGTGCGTGAAACAAAGCTAATCCCTTTGCAGTATGCATGGGAATCAGAACTTTCATAAGGAACTGTTTGTGCTCCGCTTTCAGTGGCAGTGCAAAACCATTGATAATACTGAAAACGTGAACAAGCAGGATTTATTTTTATTAAAAAATCAAAACAAAAGATTTTCCTAGCAAGAAGTAAAGAACTCCTGTACATTCAGCAGACATTCAATTTCTGATTCCCTTTCTAACCCTGGTAATTACGAAGCCATAAAATAACTTCATATATGCACAGCCTCTATAGGTTTGGCATCTAGGCAGGCATATGAGAGAAGCAGAGTGGAAGCCCACTAACGCTCACGAGAGGACTTTCACTCCTCTAGGTAAAATAATCTAAAGTTGCTGGGTAATGACAAAGCTCACACACATCCGGAAGCTGATCCATTTCATGCAGAATCACTTAAACACAGCTTGCAGAGGAACAAAAGAGATGGCATATAATTTTTTAATTATTACAGCAGCGCAGTTTGAAACTGTTTTGAGTTTTCCCCCTAAAAGTAAAGCTTCCAAGTGGTCACTGATTCAATAACCTTGTCCTAAGAGCCAGCCATAGAACAAATGACAGCCTCTCAGGAAGACCTTAGGTTTTGTTTCCTACATTTCAGATAAATCTGAGCAAATGGAATCCCGTTCACTTAGTTTTCATCATGACTGATTCCATGATACTTCACAATCTGTGAAGCCACTTGTGTTTATAGTTTTCTACCATGAATTGTATCTGTGTCAGTTTTGGAAAATTATTAAAAGATACCACAAACGGCTTTCAAAGTGAAAATTAAATTACTGAATTAGTGACAAAAATGGTAATGAAGATATTTTTGAGGCTTTTCTGAACACACTTTAAACAAAATCAGCCTGCTGAAGGTTAAAGCATTGTATTCAACTTGAGAGCTGAAGTTAACACTCATTTTCCAAAGCAGAGAATCAGCACTCTATTGGATACATTCCTCAACAAGCGAGGACTCCTGAGAAATATTTTGCCTGTCATCCTTAAAACACACATTGAAAAAGAAGGATTTAGACTCCATATCCTAATTAGATATTCACATGGTAACCCAGACTGTATTCAATTATATCAGTGGCTGCACTTCATCACTCGTTACTGTCATACTCTCCCCATTCCCAAAGCAGCGAAACTGAAGCAAGCACTGCCCACAATAACATTTTGCATCTTTTCTGTCCCCTCAAACTTACCTTCCTAATATCTCAAGAAGTTCAGCAACACCGTTGAAGTGCTCTGTTTCATATATAAACCTATTAAGAAAAAAGACAAAAATGGAAGCAGGTTCCAAATAAATAACCTTTAGTTAGTTTTAGGTATTTGAAAGGCAATCACAGATCAAACCCAGCTCTTTCAGTGCAAGAACAAATCTCTGCAGTCTCAGACTATGAAGGGGAAACAGCATAGTGCTCAACCCGGACAGACAATCAGACAGAGCATACCTGAGGAAAATGTTATTGATCTGTTTCCTGATGAATGCTCTTAAACCAAGGAATTTGCCATAAATTCGATGAAGAACTGTCTTTAGGAAATCACGTTCTCGTGGGTCCTCACTGTCAAAGAGCTCCAGTAACTTCAAAAATTAAATTGAAATTTATTACTTTCGGAAGACTTACATTTTGGCAGGTTCCTAATGGATTTGAGCTTGATCTTTAACTTACAAAGTCTGCATTAGAAAGAACAGAATCGGTTTGACTTAATGTTTTATTTGGATATCCAATGTTATTTTCAAAACTAGATTTCAAATAAAGCTGATTTAAGTATACCCAACAGTTTCATTTCCTTCTGTATCAAAAAGTCTGCATACAGCAGACATCAACAAAGCCATTGCAACCACTACCCTATCAAAATAACAATGACATTTTAAGAATGATATTATCAAATTCGGGGTAAGTGGTTTTTACTCGGTCTTCAAGAAATTAGAATGAAGCAAATTTATGTCGTACATTTATGATTTCTTAATTAAGATCTTGTTCTACCGATTTCAATACACTACTCATGCCTTCAAGGTTAAACACAAGCATAATCCTCTGCAGAATCATTTTGTAAGACAAGTCTATGATAAGAATCATGCATATTTCCTCAGGGGACAGAGAGGGAGACAGATGTTTAACAGAATGCAAATGCATTAAAAATGAGCTGGGGAAGGGAGGGAAATCAGCAAGTACAAGTTTCTTCATTTCTGTCTGACTCTAATGGTAGCATTTCCCCCACCCGGTTTGGTTTTGTTAATACCTTCTTCCTCCCCACAGTAACTTAGCTCCAGCAATCACTACAGCCTCCTGCTTGGTCCAGATCTGCAAGCTCACAAACATCTACACCAAGCAGCAGCAGGGCCTGGGAACTGCTGTATGAGAGCTTTGCTCATTTCATGTCTATATTCAGAAGGAGTTTCTCAGAGTCACTACTGCATTTTCTCCCCACAAACAGCGTGGTGTGCTTTGCACCATCTTTATTATACTCCAGAGAAAGACCTTGTGAAACATCAGGAGCTGAAATACTGCAACATAGCTCTTAAAAACTGTTGGCCAGTCAGTGAATTGGACAGGCATGGCCAATAGTTCCACAGCAGCTTCAGGTTTGAATTCTGTATGAAAGTCAAACACAATAGAGAAGGCAAGGCAAGAAGGGTAAGCCCAGAGAAGCAGGCACGAAAACAGTCACTGAAGGCAGCAAGTGGAAGCATTCATCTACGTTTTCACTTCTCACTGCTGTACTGTGGCAGCCTATTCACGCTCAAGCTTTGAAAAATGAGCATATGGGCATGGTAAAAATCCAGTGAGGTAACGTTGGACAAGAACTGTTACCATATCATACAGCCTAATGCCTTGACAAGTGAGGTGTGATGTCCTACTTCACTTTTCTTCATAGAAACTTTGTATGATGAAACAACTTTGCACTATTTTCTCATGAGCTTTCTCATTTAATTTTCCTTCTGCATATAAGACACCACAATATGAGAATGACACCATCCAGTAATAACTCAGCACATGCTGGAACACATTTCATGTACATTAAGTTACTTATTCATAGGAAAAACAATTTTGCTGTAAGATTTCCCATCGTCAATCTCTATGAAGAAAACAAACTTCAAAGCAGTGTAACAGTGTCATTGGCACGCTGTTGAATTGACTGGAGGTAAGTTACATTGAAAACACAACTTGTATTAACAAAAAATAAAACTCTTGCATTGCAAAGCAAAGAGGCTAATATCTCAAAACAAAGTGTTTCTGAAGCTGCTAATTACTAATTATTCCCCGTGCAGCAGGCATTGCTTGGCAGAGATCACTGTTGAAACGACTAGAACTGAACCCTCTGTCAAAGCAAAAGCTTTAGTATCTCCTCAGAACAACCACCAGTTAAGCCTGAGAGGCAATCTTTAACCCTGAGGTAGGAAACCTGTCTACTTACCTGCTGTACAAATTTCTGGTCAATGAATCTCTTTGCAATGCTAGGCTGAAAATCCGGGCTTTCCAAAAATCTTAGGAAAAATTCATACACCAACTACAAACATCAAAGTGAAAATTTTGAACAAGTTAATAAGTACATCATCCTATGGATCTTATCCCCTACCTGAGTCAGTGGGACTATTCACATAACTAACATTTACAAATGAAAACCATCATGGCCTCTAGTGCAATTTACTGTAAGCACCAAGAGCATTTTAATTCCCAGAAGATTCTAAGCTTAACAAATAAATAACTGAAAATACCACTCTACAACAAAAATAACATAGAAGTATTACACAAATTCACATGTCCTGCCGCATTAAGAACGCGTTATGTAGAAATAAGTTACCAAACACTTATCAGCACTGAGTAAAATTAAGTGCTCTATCAGTATTTAATTCCCTAAAAACAAATTCAGAAATATTTGCTAAGTGCTCCTGAAGTCAGGTTTCAGATTTAAGCTCCAAAAATGGAGCTTACAGCTCCAAAAATGGTCATACTGGAAAAGCTGAAGGAATACATACAAACTTTAATGCGTGGCACAGCATTACATTTCTCTACTCTGGGCATTCCATTCAAACAGTAAGACCTTCTGCAGATTTACCTTCAATATCCTGTATATTTTGTTGTATGTTCTTTCTATTGACTTCAAGTCCCCATTCACTATGATGCCGTAAAGCCCACAGACAGAGAAGAGATGGAGGCAGCAAGGGCCTGAGGCAGCAGAGCAAGGCACAAAAATGGCAGAGCACAAGTCCCATACTACTGGATTCATCACAAGTCCAAGACAAACAACCGCGTGTATCCCTAACAGTGGCAGGTGGGGGAGGACACAAGCAACCTTCTGATTTATAAAATACACCTCAGGAATCTCTTAAGCAAGGCAGAACTGAGAGGAAAGATGTCTTTAGATTAGCTGCATTCAGGGCTTCTCATGTTTCTCAGCTCGGGAATCATTGAATAGTAAGCAATAATATTAACGTGCACTTCAGATAAATACAAATGTACTTCCTGGACTGAGGAATAAAACCTACAGAGCTAACATATACACGCATGTATTTCAACAGTTGCCACTAGGAAGAGTTACTAAACCACGGCTACTCATCTCTTTCAAGCTAGAGATTAGATAAATGTTTCAGTGTTTGTAATGAAATGGGAAACATGACTGGAGGGAGGTTAACAGAGTATCATGGGAATTCATGCTGGAATTACATTTCATTAAGTACTGAATTTGTATATTATATATTTCTATCAGCAAACACAACAAGAATAGTTATATGAAAGCTGCTGGAATTAAGCCACAATATTGGAAGCCATTGCCTGATTTAAAAAAATAATAAAGAACATCAGGTTATCGGTAAGAAAGGGCCAAGACTGACACAGAATGAAACTAAATGACTGCGAAGTCAGTTACAGAGAAAAGAAAAAGCCCTACCAAGAAACAGCAAGCTTTGAAGGTGAGAAAAGGAGGATTGGATACTGGTTCTGAATGCTAGGATGACTATGTTCCCCAGCTACACAGCAAAGCCAAAGCAATGACAAACAAAATCCTGGGATTCTCCAGTAAGATAGTAATAGAACAGAGAGAGATGTGCAGTACCCTACATGCTGGAGAAAACATATTCAGATCTGAAAGGATACAGATGAGCCAGCAGAACAGCCAAGGGCCAGAGTACCAATTGTTATGAGCCAAGACTAAATAGGTCTGTTTTGTTTACCCTAAAGGAAGGCAGGGAAGGAGGACAATTATGGCTTCTTTCCATAAATAGATATGGGAACTGGGATAAACATCCAGCAGAAGAATGAGGCTGAAGCATAATGCCCTAGCAGCGTCACAGACTAAACCAATATTGATGCCAGATTCTCAATATCTGATGACGTGGCATATCTCATTTCCAGTACAGAGAAGATCAATCAGTTACCATGTGGATGCTCTGTATAATCCAGGCAACTCCAGAACCACCATTGTTGCTACTGTTCTTAAAGAGAGAAGCTTCTAGAAAAACAAACATTTCATGCTAAAAAATCC
Organism: Tetrao urogallus; assembly: GCF_951394365.1. Classification (NCBI taxonomy): domain Eukaryota; kingdom Metazoa; phylum Chordata; class Aves; order Galliformes; family Phasianidae; genus Tetrao; species Tetrao urogallus. Next base: position 21,434,798 of record NC_136814.1, read on the forward strand.
ACATACAGCTACAGAAGCCACACTTTAAAATGCACAGATAGTAAAAGGTAGCAAGAAACTTTGGGATTCCTTGGGAAATTTAGGAAACTTTATCCATGGTGTCCCAAGCTGTAATGGCCATTTCTGAATCACTCAGCCTCTTACTTCTCCCCTACACTGTGTTTGAAAACAGAAGCACAATCGTAAGTAACAGCAAGGGGAACAAGGATGGGTTCTAAACACAACAGCCATTAGCTATTTTAACCTTGGGGAAAAAAACACCAAACCAACCAAATAAACAGTCAGGTATGTTTAACCTTCCTGAGCACAACTGAAGTGTTACCATTAGGAATACTAAATCATGGGGAGAATTGTTGGCTTTGGTAGCTTCAATTCTCAAAATCAGTCTGTTTGGGTAAAAGAGTTACGGCAAGTAACTCCTACTATGTTTTGGTGATTCACAGTTCATTATTGCAGAGACCACTAGGATACTACTGCTTTGAGCTAACAATTCCACCATCTACCCACAGCTCATTACGCCCAGAAACACAGGGTGGTTCTAATGCCAGTTGCTCAATCTAGTCTGGTTGCTACAAACCACCTTGAGTGTAACTTTAAAGCTATGTCTTTCAAGTGACTCTAGTTACAAAAGGTCTACAGTCTTTTGTAGTGGCTACACATGTTGCTGGTAACTTACTGAGCTATTACCTGTAACGTTATGTTACAGTGAAGTAACAGATTCATCAGAACAGACAACAGTAGTCAGATTTTTTTCTCTTTTCCCTCCCAGAAGACTGGTTACCTGACAGACGATTTTGAGTTCTACCATCTAGGTAAAGGGTGCAGAACTTAAGGAGAGCTCAAGGAGAGAAAAACACAAATTATTTCCATTGTGCTGCACTGAGCAAATCTATTCTAAGGACCAGGATGATCAACTGCAGGAGCAGGAAGTTTACTATCAGTAATCAGATAGCCAAAGCCTAGCCAAAACTCATTTAGAAAAAGGCAAAAGAAGAAGCCGAAAGTAAAATTTCAAACGATAACACAACACAGAGCTCTTCCACTTTCCCACAGATGAGCCTAAAGCACAAAGTGAAATGGTCACAGAAACCACAAGTTTTTTTCCCTGTAAGAACCACAGCTCAGTCATGTCCTAAAGTGAACCAAGCAAACATTTACAAATTTTATTCCTGGGAGAAAGGAGCATTTGGAAGTCAAATGATGCCTCTACAGACTTTAGGAGATATTTGCATAGCCTTTGTGCAACCCCCCACTGCACGGGGATACGCATTGCCTCTTGTAAGGACACAAAATATTATATCCTCATGCAGTATTTTAAGGACAGAGGGGGACAGATGGCATACAGATACTTAGCAACTATTATACTCTTCTACTCTCTATTAGGAGTTGCTACACAACTGAGTACCTTGGATGTCTACCTGAGAACTTGGATGATGACAAGTCATTTAGGACTGTTCAGCCTTTAACTGGTAATTGAAAAAATCAGCAGTAGCACAAGTAAATCATGTCATTGATACAGCGATGCTATAAAATCACAAGATTGGTAGAGGAGAGCAACAATAGAATAACTAACCTACTGTTAGCAAACAACAATGCCTATATTGTAAAGTTCTTGAACAGAGGGAGGGAAGAATGAGGAGATATCTATTTCTTGCTCAAAAGACAGATAAAAGCTATTGCTGTTTTTGTTATTGTGACAAGAAACTGAATTGTTAACATTCACTTACATTTTATTGAAACCATACAAAAATTCATCAAGTGCAGAAAACAAACCTCCTAAATAAAGAACATAATTACCCAGAACATCGATACATTTTGAAGACATATAGATACACACACCACACTTAACACTACGAATCACTGAAAACAAGAGAATTTAGACCATTTGGAACGCTTATGTTTTTCCGTATTCATACAAGTAAGAAAAACCTCACTTTTTTTCCCCTCTTCCAAGCACAGAAATTCAGTTATATTCTTATAAAACTAATTCTGACTTTCATGCCAAAGGTACAAAATTACACAGATATCTCAGATCAGCTCATGCCTTGCAAAAAGGCTTGACAATAAAGGAATGCCATACCTGTATGTGGGGCCACGAGGCCTCAAGAGTTGGCTCATCTTCTTCTGGATCAAAATCTGGGTTATCGCTAGGTGGAAGTGTTCTGAAAATATTAGAACTAATCTGTAACAGAAAAAAATACATGTTAGTGGAATCATTTCTTTGCTTCCGTAGACCACGCAAAGGAAGGTACTGCCTTTATCTTAAAATGACACAAAGTAACACCAGCTTAAAAAAGCAAACAAACAACAACAACCTCACTTTTGCTTTACATTTTCCAAAGGCCAATGAAAATATTAAGAAAGTAACTGATGGCTTCATTACTGTATACATTTGCAGCTACATATGGGCATACCTACATTTTTTCTTCAAAACTACTCAAAGAAAATTTCTGCTTCCTCCCTCTGAAGCCTGGTTTTTAACTACACGATGCCATGAGCTGAAGCTTTGTATCAGGCATGAAATACAGCACAACTGGTTATGAGTCAGACACGGTTCTTCTCACATGGAAGGTAAACAAACCCAAAAATGTATCTGGCTTTAGACTTAAGTATATTTCGAGATGCTCTTCACTCTTAAGAAAAAAAACAAAACAACCGCTTACAGTTTTTTACCTTCCATAACCTCAAGGTATTTCAAGGTTTTGGGAAGTCAAGCATATCTAACAATTGTAACCTTTTGATCTAGCACAGGGGAACTTTGAAAAGCTAGCAAAAATGGCTACCAAGTTACTTTAAGTATGACCTAGTCATGTCAAATCAATTTCAAGAGAGCAGATTCAAAAGGAGGTTTTTCAACTATATACAAGTCTGGATAGAAGACCCATCTTTCAGATGTCAAAAGAAAAATAAATGTCATGTCACCTGCCAAATGCAACACATCAGATTTAAAATCATTATAACATGAACAATAGAGAACATGAAGTTAATTTCATTTCTGCATTTTCCGCTGTTCTCTCAGGAACACATTCAGCCCAATTTTTCCAATTAAATTTCAAACTCGTTAGCCTTTTCAATCAAATCTGTTTCAAATAGCTGCTATCCACCCAACCCTGCTAAACACAAAAGAAAGAATGTTTGACAGTTTGCAGCAAATGCTACTGCACAGCTTCCATGGAGTCTCCAAGGTGTTTGAAGGATCTTGCAAAAGGACGTAAAAAGATCCAGAAGCCACCAGTTGGCTCTGCACAGAAGAATCAGCTGCTTCATTAAACAAAATACAAAGCTATTGCATACACTGACTTCTCAATTCCTCCCATGCCCTTCATTCCACTCCCTGTCACTGTCTCCTGTTGGCACACATTAAAGCTGCAGACACTGCTGCTCTAGACTAGAAGGTCAGTGATGTTCTGTATGGATAGGCATCAGAGCACCATCTCCTAGCTCACACTGCAGTTTGTTGTGTGGTGTTGTAAACATAAGGGACATGAATAAAATTGGCTGGAGGGAGAAAATTAGGGAGGGAGAAAATGGGAGCCTGAGAGAACGGGGATTTTAATCAAACCCAAAAACCAAGACTTGGTTCTGTTACTTGACAATGACTGCTCTTACCAGGTATGCAAGAAGGTAACCATGAAAAACATCTAAATAAAATCAATCCCCTACCAAGGCTCATCCACATCTGCCTGCAAGACTTCTGGTAATGTCTCTTGAAAATGCACCCTTTTATTTCTAGATGCCTCTTGCTGGACTGAATCAGTTAATCCTTTAGCACAGAGCCTCAGTTTCCATACAGAATACAACAATTTTGAGGCTAGAACAGAGTACCAATTACCAAACATATCTCTGTAGTAGAAGAATAACAATCTCTCTTGTTATTTAAAACAGCTCTTTTCATTCCTAAGCAGGGGGCATTATCCCAAAAGAGTGATTTTAAACACACACGGTAACAAAGTTCTACAGGCTTTGGCAGCTCCATCAGCTTTTACAGAAACCCAGTATTAGCTTTCTAAACCTCAGAAACTTTTGTAAAGCGGCTGCTGAAAATGTACTGCTTAAAGTGTTAAGATAAAGCATTGTTTATTATTTGCACTGAAACCAAAAAGAATCCCCTACCTCCCATTACTTCCCGAGGAGGCTTAAACATCTGGAGGGACACCAGATTCAGTTCTCATTTCTCAGCATGCAGATAGAGATATGTGATACCGTTTGAAATTCTGAATACCCCGCTGCTAGGATCCATAATCAATTTACATTGCATTACCATGTGCTGGTGCAGAATGAGGGGAAGTTGGTAGAGAAACGAGGATGAAGCAGAAATGGGGACTGGAGGGACATTCCCGCTGTTCTCCCAAACTCACCGTGTTTTAGAGCTTTCAAAGCTCCTACTGATTTTAAGCTTTTAGAAAGATTCGTTATGCCGAACTCTAATTTGCTGTTTATCTTCAGAGTACTACCAAGAAATTTCCAAACTGAGAAGCTGCTAGTTTTAGACAATCTAGCAGGGAGCTGTGCTGCCCCTTCAAAACTATTTGCATGCAAAATTCTTCCTCAGTTCTTAAACCGAAGACTTTGGCAACAGAATGACGTGAAAGTCAGGCTGCCTGGGACACCAAATAATATTTGACAGTATATGTCCTGCACATCTGCCGAAACAGAAAGACATCTTTCAGACCTTGTTCCATCCTTGGCAGCCTGAAAAGATAGCACTATCATTTCAACCAGTGCTCCGTACCTCAGAGCAGAGTAGCCTCAGTTACACTGGGCACAACTGCGGGGCGCTGGCTCAGCAGCTGCCACAGTACCAGAGTTCATGCAGAGAGAAGGAAACCTCCTAGGAGACCTCCTCGCCTGCACAGATCTCAGCTCTGGATATCTGTAAGGGATTGCTGACTTTGCTTCACCAAAACACAGGCAATTCCAATGAAATCTGTGCAAACTGGAAGAAAGTGATCCCAGGCCTAGGGAGACAAGGGGCCTTGGAAAGAAATGAGCTCTGTTTCTGCCACTGACACCACTCCAGCTTCTCTAAGGGAATTTCTGGGGTCTGTTCATCCTTTACTACAAGTCACGTGGTCGTGGAATTTCACCAAGGGTGATTTCTACTTTTTGCCTCGAAGACACTATCCTTCAAACTCTGCAAAGAACTCAAATGGCTTTTCTTTTAATGTATTAACATGGAAAACAAAAGCTTGACAAGTAAAAATAAAGATACATATTTTTTTCAAAATCTCATGGAAGCTACAAAGAAAGGCCTCAAACCCAACACACATGTTGTTTGTAGGGACAGGGACTGACCCACCCAGGGCTCTTTCAGAAAGCTGGTACTTAGTCCTAATTCATAGCAAAGACCTTTTCTACTGCCAGTTGCCAGGGAGACTAGAAATGCTGTTCAGGCTTGGAGAGATCTTTTGTCTCAAGCTCTGAAAAAACTCTCACTGAGCATTTAAGGCCTTCTTCATTTGCTGTTATTTTAAGAAAAAAAAAAGGAGATGGAAATTTGTTGGAAGGAAAAATCAGCATCCACAGAGCCCAATCGTTTGCACAACAACAATAACCTCAAAAGAACAGCCTAACACAGTATCTCCAAGAAAGGGAAACAACTCTAATATAAAAGAAAGTCTCTTCACCCTTCAGCAAGTATGACAGGCCAGTTAGTGTACTCTTTCTTCTAACAAGAGGCTGCAGAGGACACACAGATAGAAAAAGGTTCAGGCTTGGTGCCTCCAGCAGTGGGGAAAGAAAAAAAAAAGCCAAGATATAGGTGGACATTCTCTGTGCCCTATGACCTTGGGTGAAAACCATTTAGTATGGAAACACAGTACCTCTAAAAAACGAATGCTACACACACACACAAAGTGTCCTAGATTTTTGTAAAGCTTAACAAGTATCCTGTGAAACAGCCAAAACAATTAGCAGAGTTTCGATAACCTGTTTCAACGATCTTAGCCCTTGATTACACTGGTATAATTCCTATGTTTACTTACAGTAAAGACCTTTCACGTGAGCTTCTCACAGAAAGAAAGAAAAAAACATTGAGGGGAAAAAAACAACAGACTTCAGCATATAGAAAATTATAAAAGTTGCAGGCCATGTGCTTGAAACTGCTCTGCTTATCAACTCAACAGTTACTTCTGAGGTCAGCACTGGGCATATGTAAGCTTAACCAAAGTTTAGACAACTGTTAGCCTAAGTGCAAGAGGGATTCAACACATTTCTTTTTTTTGAGTTCAAATCTCTACACAAATTAATTTGGGTAATATTCTGAAACATTTTTCAAGTCCTTCAGTTGTGTTCCCTGCACACATAGTACAGATATATGTGGTAGCATTTTAAAATGTGTACAAAAAATCTTGCAGTGTCAGCAGATAACGGCCACATATTTTGTTGCTTATTCAACGAGCCATTTGCAGAAACTGCACAGTACGAGTCATTCTGTGGTTTACAACTCAAGCAGACCACTTAGGCTAATCCAGCACAGCTCTCTGAGGCCCAAACAGTACTAACAAACAGCCACACTGTGTATTTACTACATGCAGACAGTTTGTCACATTGATAAACCGTTCTGTTGACACTAGCACCCACAAGAATCCTTACCAGAAGACTTCATGCTATCGTTTCACTGACATTCTTAAATAAACAAGGACAGGTAGCACTGAAATATTTCCATTTTCTGAATGAGAATGACTTCAAAGCATATACAAAATGCAAACACCTGCAGTACGTCAATTCCTTCATTTTAATTACCTAGAAGCACGTACTTAAGCTAATAAATAAAACATTCAAGTTGTGTTGCTGGTTTTTTTTTTTTGTTGTTACTTTTTACAAGCCTTTCTAAATATTCCTGTAAGCCAAGCTACCATTAACAAATGATGCTGTGTTTTATAAGCAGAAAAAACCAACAGCAATTCTGAGTTAGATGCCATCACAACTGTAAACTGATTCACTGAGGATACTTTATTCAGTTTAGAGCATTCAGTTCCAGATTCTACTTACCATTTTCACTATGTCAGCATAAGCTGATTCAACAATCACTCCACGATTCGTTGAAACATATTCAACCAGTTCATTCAGTGTTGCTCTCTTAATTTCTTTGCCTTTCAGGTCTGAAACGGAGTCCATGAAGTCAAAGAGCACGCAACACTGCTGCAACTTCTGACAGAAAAGATCTTGCTGTTCATTGGAGGTGGCATCTATAGAAAACAAAAAAAACAACAAACACCAAAGTCTGTTAAAGCAAATTCAGTCGACAAAAATTTGCATAATCTGTCAGATCTTTAACCCAGGAATGGTATGTTGGACAACTAGCAAGTTAATAAGCTAAGTAATACTGTGAAAAGAGAAAGACACTGAGAGTATCTGTTTAAGGATGTTACAATGGCTCATTGTTCAAAACTTGTATTTCATGGAATCCCAAATGAAAGCAGGGCAGAAAATATATATATAGAAAACAAGTGAATTAACTTTATTAGAAACACACAGCCTTCAGTAAGCAGCAGCTCTCCTTCACCAAAAGTCACACACACAAGCAGTGCATCATACTAACCTCTCATTCATCCGATTTATCTCATTCTGTTCCCTAATCCTTTATTATATAACCCGCTTAAAAGCTGTAAAATCAGCTTTGAAGGAACTTTGTCTTCTTTCTTTTTTTTAAACCCTGATGCAACATACCTCACATACTTTTGATATCATGTGATGAATGTTTCCCTTGAGAATCAACTCCAATATTTCAAAAGGATTAACCCCAAAATTTAAGATTTTGGTCTAAGTAATTTATTACAGTCTTAGTCATGTAAGGTTTTACAGCTTTTTTGGCCTATTAGAGCAATGTGTTTGTCTACAACTTGGCATTTCCATTTGATAGTGCGGTTTCTCTGATAGCTGATAAGCAAAATTCCTCTATTAGTATTTCACGCTAGCTGCACGTCAGCTAGATCACTGAGTAATGTATACTTCACAAACAGAATACACCCTCACAACTGTTCGAAGGCAACCATGGTTTTAACTGAGAAATCAGATCATTGTCACAGTGCCCAGGCCAATGCTGAGAACCCAGGCGCCCTTTGTCTGTGTTTTTTTTAGTTGCTTGAGTTGTCAGGATTCTTCTCAGCCACTCCAGCAACACAGTACCACCTCATCTATCAGTCACTTGGGATCTCACTTGTTTCCCTATCTATTCCCTATTTTATCTGGGAGTAAGGAATGCTTTTCCCCTGTACAGCTTCCAAGACCTATCTACAGGCAGACAACCTAATCCCTTAGTTTCATTCATCCCCTGTAGTATCTGTTTTAGCACTGCCACTTCATCAGAAGGATATTAAGAAGACGAGGAAAAGACAACAGCCTTGTAACACTGCTGAAAATCTTAAGCTCATTATAAAGGTTGAACAAAACACAGAAAGATCTCATGCTTCTCTTTATCGTTTTAGGATTACTCTAACTTAGCAAGCTTTAAATTTGTAAGTTTAGTGACTCAAACGCATTCTGATGATGCCAGCTCCTCAAGTTTCTCAGCAAAACACCTTCCAACAGTCAGCAATGGTTTTAACATTCACTAATAGTCTGATAAAATCCTTTCATTTCCATGCAAACAAAGAAGTTGCTGCTAAAATGGACTAAATGCAAAATCCCAAGTGCATGCTGCGTCCCAAAAGTTCCAACATCAGAACACTGTACCATCTTCCCCTTTGCCATCTGACAGTGGCGGTCCTATTAACTGAGCACAACAGCTTCAGAGATCTTGTAAGAAAGCTGGTGGTTATTATTCCCTCGTAAAGAACAATCCATACTATTGTATGGCAATTCTGATATTTGAACCACTTCTTCTGAAGAAAAAATTGCAGAAGATGCTCGTTGCTCTCAGATATCAAGAAATCACACCATAGCAAAGACGTGAATCGTTCCTCTGTGCAAAATAATGAGCATCAGCTGTAAAAACATTTGTAAGTTACATAACATTTCAGCTCAGAGCTTCTAATATTCTGCAGCAGATTGCATGAGTAAGTGCTGTATCATAGCAACAAAGCAATAACAGTGACATGCTGAGGAGACAATCCAAAAAGCTGAGCTAAAGGAACCAACAACACAGGAGGCGTTTATTTCTGATAGTAACCCCAAGCACACAGCCAGCCTGAGACAGGACTCGCATCTCCTTTCTGCCTCACTACAAACCAAGCTGCACTCCACACTACAAAAGCCCAGCAGCGAGAGGCAGCACGTGTTGTGTTCCGTTGATGGTCAATAAAATGAAGCTTCATTAACCAAAATTTGGAGTTTCAAAAACCAGCAGATGTCACCTGAACATTTGCAATAGTGGTCAAAACAAATTCAAGATCTAATGCTGAAATCAAGTAACAGGAATTATTTCCAGAAGAAATAATTAAATCAGTTGTTAATTTCTCTAGAATATTAAAGAAATCTCTATATTAGCCACTTTTATTTAGACATTAGACTGACCACACATCAGTCCATTCCCTTAGCAATCCAATCTACCTTAGTTAGACATTTCTCCAGATGAAAAACCAGTTCATCAATCATTTTTGTTCCTTGTACCACTCAGAACCAGACTGAAGGAAGTATTTTCTTCTACACATCTATTTTCCACAACAACACAGGGAAATCATATAACCACGACATCTGCAAGAGATAAAAATGATGTGCAACCACCATAATAAACAAGGTAAGAGGACAGGCAGCTCTGCTGGATCAGTACTACCTGCCTCCACCAGTGCAGGACCTGCTTGACACACAGCACATGTATCCCAGGAATGTCAGGAGAGGTGCCCTGGTAAGCCTCTGGGGATGTGGGAAAGCTCCTCTGTCAGATAGCCTCTGACCCTACAGCCTTGTCTTGAACTCCTTTAACTACGTCAGCACAACAGAAGCTAGGCACTGCTCTACCACAACAAAGTCATGTTGCAATAGTGTATTCCAGTTCTGTGAATGAAAACCTGTGCCACCATAATTGCAACACCACCAGAGCTTGTAGTTTTAGTACTTTAACAACCGGCAGGATGATTTTTAAACTAGCTTCAATTTAAATTCTGTGAAGATTTATACCATCCATCTGAAGTTAAAGACAGCTGCTTACCCTAAATAGCGTGAGGGCCACACACTACAACACAGGTTCAAAGTAGGCAGTGGATGCTTCAAGAAAATAACCTTGTTGGCAGGCTGTACTTTGAAGTGACAAAATAAACAAACCCTGAATTCTATTACCAGCGCATTCCAAAATTGCTGTATGTTGCTGGAAAATTATTTAAAAGAAGGGCAGGAAGGAGAGAAGGAAGAAAGCAAAACACAAGGGAGTCTAAAGCAGAAAAACGGAGCTAAGACATTTAATCCTGTTTGGAGGTGTGTCATGACACATTAATAATAAAAAACTGAAAATGGCCTACACAGCATCTGATCCAGGTGATCCAAATCCAATTGCCTCAGCTTTGTTTTCTAAAGGCTGCATGGCAGAAGTGCGAGTCAGGAAATTCTTTAAATCCATTCTTATAACCTTTGAAAGGCTGTCAGTAGATCTGGGGTCCTTGGGAAGGCAGTAATGAAATTTTAGGCAGCTGCAGAAAGTCAATTGTTAATCAGATATGATGGCAGAAAATCCTGAAGACAAAACCTTCTACCCAATACCAAAAAAAGCCACTGTAAATTATGATTCCCTTTAACTGTGACTTTTTAAGGACAGTCACTGCCTGTGATCACTTGCACAACAGATGTTAACGTGCACTTGTAACTGATGAAAATAGTTCACTGGATCCTCACACTCCATAGCACTGAAATTCTCAGCCTCTCTACTATTTACAGAAGTCTAATGATTACAGACAATACCTCAAAACCAAATGCTTTCATACTTGCGATGCTAGCAATCTAAATCTGAGCATGGAGTACTAAGTTAAAAGGTAATATAGTTATTTATATTTAAGGAGGACCCAACAAAATATAGATAGGAAACTTGACAATCCCTGACCTACATCACCAGCACTTAACAGGAGAGACAACCATCACTGTATCACTAGCCAGCAAACTACAGTGACATCTTCCCACAGTATGTTTATTTCCTATGTTTACAGGCACTCCTCCTAGAAGGAAAAGAAAGATACTTCTCCTTTCTAAATGTAATTGTTTATCCAAGACCTCCTGTGCAAAGCCAGGGAACTTAACACAATCCTTGCTTCAGCAGAAAGCAGGATCCAAACCCACAAAAGCTCCCTTCCCAGCTACACAAATTGGAAATTCCAAAAACTTACTTTCCCAGGCAGTGCGAAATTAACTCACTATGTGCAGCTGTACTCAATAGCGGAGGGATCTGCAAACAAAGAATGAAGCCTTAATGACATGACACAGCAGGAGAAGCACACGCACTAGGGAACATCATGCTTGGTTGTGTTTTTTTTTATTTCCTCACCTCATTAGAATAACAACATTGCTGTACAGTCTGCTCTTTCCAGAGCAGAAAGAGGCTGTTCTGGTAAACTCTGGTCTAACCCATCTAAATCAAGCATAGGGAGTTCTGCCTAACATCACTTTAACATTTATTTTTGTCCTGTGAAGTTCTTGCTATTGTTGCAATCTCCTGAAGCACCTGAAAGGCTGGAGTGCCAGTGTTTATGTTGCAGGCATGGTAAGACATCGTTAACAGAGTTTTGATGCAACTGATGTTACAAGAGAGGACAGAATACACTTCCCAGCTCTCAGAACCTTGTGCCTGCAGCTTGACAGGCAGCGACACAGCTGGCTGACAATGACAAGGACAGGTCTCTCTCCCCGCTACTCCCTTGTCATGTACTCATCCCTTCCCTCCTTTGCTCCCAGTCACATCTACCCTCAACACTGGCTCTGGAATTTGTCAGACCCTTCTGTGAGCTGCTTTAACTCAATAACATAGCCATATTAGAGAAGTTAAATGGCTTCTGGAGGGGTCTGACGATCACCAGGTCTGGCACGAAGTTAGAGATGGGAGCAGAAACTCCTCCTTCAGCTGCATCGAGCTGTTACTACACCGTCTCATTTGTAACCATATCCTCCAACTTCACGGGTATGAGATAACTGAAAAATCTTAACTATATTTTACTTCCCTTTCTCCTCTCCCTCAGAAAACAAACTTTAAACTCCATTCTAATGAAAGATGCAGCCCCTGTACAAAATCTCACAGCCTACTTCACTATACTGCTAGTCCAAAATATTCTTTCACTATGTCCTTACATCTGTAAAAGATGTTCCCACAATTCCAGCTTTTGGTAGCTCAGCAGCCCAGCTAGGGCTACCGGAATTATGCACCACGTTGGGTATCCAAGGAATCCTGTCATCCGTATTTTTTTTCCCCATCTAGAAATATGTTGCCATCTAAGGGATAAGTGCAATTTCCTAACAGAATAGGGGTTTTTTTTGTTGTTTCTGTGTGTGTTTGTTTGTTTGTTTTTAATGCAGTTTGGCAGCATACATTTTCCAATTAGCCATAGCCCTACAGTAGTCTACAGGTCTTGCTGGAATCCTAGAAGGAGTTGCTCTGGGTGTTTTCACTAAACAGAGCTCAGATTTGCAAGTCAGATAAGGGAGTCAGATAAAACAACATTATGTATCTTCAGAGTTAACAAGCTTTCTTCCTGAGGAGGTAGTTTGGAAGATAACGAAGCAGAACACCATTCTCAAACATATGATACTAGGAAGTCCGTAGCACATACAGAAGACAGCCAAAATAAAGATCTGGCACAGGACTAAAGGTACGGGATGCACACTGATTGATCCTGTCTGGGACGTGTATGTTCATAAAAACACTTCACCTCTCCATTTCAGAAATCCAAAGGACTGCAAAGGAGCAACCAAGGCAATGTGCTGAACTGCAGCTTCTACCACTTACAGATAAACTATTCTGCACATGATCATCAGGCAGGACTTGCAAACAGATACACGTGAACATTACTTTAAATACAACAGCACCCTCCTATTTGCTCAACCATCCCCAGAACATGTATTTTATCCAATTTTTATGAATGCACCTCATTCTCCAAAGACTTGTGCAAAAAAAGCAATTAAAATGCTTAAAAATAAACTAAAATTTAACCTTAATTTCTTTCAACTAGTTAAGAAATCACAAGTTTTGCTTATGAGAAATTGTGTATTTAAGATTAACTCCTCGATACGTCCTATGGCAAAAAGTGATTTAAAAAAATCTCACACTAAACAGGAGCAACAGCCTACACTGACTTTTATCATACACTTTATTCTGGCTTTAGAAGTTAGCTAGGAATTCTAGTCTGTAAAAAAACGTTGAAGTTGTTTACTAAAAGCACTACTCGAAAGCCATCTTCTGCCCCATAGCAGCACTGCTTTGCAGTAAGTCTCATCTGCCACTCCATGTGGCCAACAGTTGACCTTAACAAATCAGTCCAGAAAATCTGAAAAGCCTACGCTGATCCAACGACATCTGTCACAAATTTTCTCTGACATGACTCCTTGGAGTGATGGTGAACTAAAAGTGTCCCCGATCTAAATTGTTTCTATCATCTTCCAAGCATTCTTATAATCTCATATGGCTAAGACCTCTTACCACGATAAATCCCTTGACTTTAATGAGAATTTGACTCAACCAAAACACTTCAGACAATAAGAAAGTACCCAGATGAAGTGTTTCCCTATTTAATAGCCCTATTTCCCGCCACTTAATTACAGAAGACAATATGCAAACAGATGCAGAAAGTAATAAATTACTCACATGGTCCCCAAAAAGTTAAGGATAGCAAGACTCTAGTGACCAGACCTGCCACAATTCATCTCATCTCTTCCATAATGTTCTCAAAAAGGAGGATTAAAACCATACCAACTCCTTAAACAATATATATATATAAAGATATAGATATACATATGTTTAAATAAAATAAAATAAAATCTACCAAACCAAATACCATATCAACCACTGGAATGGGAAAATGGATCATTCTATCACACTAAAATCATCTTTGACAAAATGTACAACATGAACCTTACAAACATTTCCTCAAGAGCACCACTCATTCAGAGCTTAACTGAAAGTCAGTTGCATGCAACGAATAACCCCACAAAACCAAAACCCAGCAAAAGCTAAATAACATACATGCATGTACACACTGATATACATACATGCACATACATACAGCTGATGACAGGACACAGTTGAACCAATGTTGCATACAACAGAAATTACCAAGAAGATGATGAATTTGCATGTGGTTAATTAAATGCAAGCTTCAATTGGAGCGATACTATGAATTTATTATAAAAGGCAAAGGCATTTCACTTTGTGCAGCTGACGTATGCATTTTCACAGACCAGTTATGTTACTCTTCTTGAATTTGAAGCAAGCTTTCTTGCACTGGTAAGACAACTACCACATTCCCCAGTGTGTTCACTTGTTTTTGGCATACACTGCTACTACATTCGCTGTGCTCATTTAAAAACCAGACTGATCACGTGCCAGGATGGGCCTTATAATGGTTTCACTGGCTTGGTGAAGGTGGAACAGTTCATGATTATGATGCAGTATTAGTCTTAAAATAATTTAGAATAGGAAGCCTACTTCTTTAAGGAAGACAGTGATAAATGTAAGGGTGATAACCCTCATCGTGGGATTAATGTGCACAGCCAGACCATTAAACTGGGGAATAAGAGTAAATAAATGACTTTTAGAATGGGAAATTTTTATTTGGAAGGCAGGAAGATGGGACAGGCTTGATAATGTGAACTGCTTTCCTGCAACAGACATAGAAATGTAACACGCATCCCTCAGCAACAACCACGCATCGGTATGCAAGGGGCAATGCTGGCCTGAACCCAGGGCACAAGGAGGGCATGGTGAACTAACTCAAGTTGTGGTAAATAACTGTACGTGTTTTCGTATACTGGCTAAAAACTGTCCTATGAACAGAGAAAAATAGGTAGCCATGCTTTCTATTTCAATGAAAGAATTATGAGAATAGGTTTCAAGGCTCCCATAAAAGTCAGTGTACATCTGTGATTCCATTTTCAGTCAACACAGATACACTACCTGAGGATTTTCAAATGGAATGTATAGTTGCAGATATTTAACTCAGATTTGACCATATCTCTTTACCAGAATTCTCTAAGACCTCTCTTACCAGAGGAAAAATATCTCTCACTTCACAATCCCATCTTATTCACATCACTGCTACTTGGCAGTATGCACATTTGTGAACAATTATTGGCAAGAATGAAGTGCAGGAAGAATAAATTTTCCCCAAAAATCTGTGACTGGCACCTTGAGAGCTCACTGAGATTTGCAGCCACTGCCATCAGACCAGCCTGGTGCACTACTGTCACAAACACAGGACAGCATGGCGCACCAGTCTTATGATTTTATTGCTCTCTTTTTTATCTGCTTTAATAGAAATATTAAAAACTAAAGGAAGTTTGATTAATTACATACATTAATTTATATACATGACAAAAGTAATGCCTCCTATCTATTATGTTGGCCCATGATGTCAGAGGCAGATAGATGATGGTGGTACAGCTGTAGAGGTTGAACCTTCCCAACAGTATTCCAGGACATGCTGCTGCTGTGTGACAGCAGCAGAGGGGCACTCTGACACGACGGCATCTGTCATGAAAGCGTGTATCAAGCAAAGGTGTGTCATTGAATTTCTCCATGCAGAAAAAGCAGCGCTCATTGACAGTTATTGATCCTTTCTGAACATTTACGGAGAGTAAACAGTGGATTGAGCACCATGAGGAGACGGGTGGCGCATCTCAGCAGTGCCAACAGTGGGTCAGTTCTGCTGCTGCAAAGTGTTACAAGCACGGCATGCAGGCTTTTGTTCATCGCTGGCAAAAATGCATAGTTAACGGTGGTGACTATGTTGAATTAGAGTTTTTTTGTAGCTGAGGATTTGCATGGTCAAACAGTTACTGTGTAGTTGTATCTGGTGTAGTCTCCATGAAAATAAATATGAGGCACTAATTTTGGGGTGACCTACATATAGGAGGCCTAAGGCAATTCCTCTTCCCTGAGTACGACCCTCACAGGCCAAAAGGTTGGGCATTCATGCCCTACAGAAAAGGAAAACAAATACAAACCAAGTCTCTAAGACAGCCACATCCAAAAGATGAGAATGGAACGATCATGTGGTTCTGCTGGTTCCTTTAATACATACTGCACCGAAGTACAGAAAGCTGTTGTCAACTTCACAACAGACTTTCATAATTATACTTTCTCCCAAACAGAGTTGCTTTTAATGAAATGTTGTCTATTTAAATCTGTGTGTTTGATACAATGTAGGATTTCCATATGTCATTTTGAAGATGCAAAATAACCCTGAGGGTGGTGAAGACCAGGAACTGTTTCACATCTCCCCTGCTTAGAATTAAAGTGATGGGAATGCCCTGCTCACTGCTCCCCCCTCTTTGAACAGCTGTACTACTCCATATGTCCAGGAACCACAGTATAGAGCCATCTGGAAAGCAGGTGACAAAATGGTGTGCCACACCAACTAAGCATAAATTTTAGCTCAATAACCGCTATACAGTACAGCATTAACAACACCCTCAAATTCACAAAAACAAAGCTTTGCTTGACCAGAAGCTCCAAGTGAATTAATTTGCACCTTCTAAGGCTAAAAGGATAGAAAGTACATTTACTATTTGAAGAAGGCCCCCTTTTGTTAATTTAAACGTATACTTAAATGTCTATTTTCTTAACTTCTTCCTCAGCCATTTGTCTGTCTGACCGCACAAATTAATTTTTGAATAAAATGCTGAAGTTACTCAACCAGGTTATGTCAACTTTACCAATCAAATTTCCAAAAACTGAAGAAACGCTCTTATTATCACATGGTAAAACTAGCACTGAGTGCAACACAAAACTGTTTTTCTTTGCAAACCAAAAGGGTAACTGTTACACATTACTGCACAGAACTACAGAATCTCATTTTACAGTTAATTTAGCATTTACACTATTTTCGGCATGTGAAGAGGATGTATAGGGGAGTAATGTAATAGGGATACCAAGGAAAAAAACTCTTCTTTCTTTGATTGTCTCTGTAAACCAGGGTGGAAGTTACGGGTATTGGAGTAATTCCTTGCATAAATACACACTTGAAGAATTGGCTAAACTTGTGTTTCTTAATTTCTCAAACAAATAAGATAAACTTAATAATGATATAAGTGTTAAAGTAGGAAGAAATGAAATTAAACTATACTGGAAACAAAGGTGAAATCCTGGTTTTGCTGTTATTAGTGACTTAACTCCCACTGACCTCAAAAGGAATAGATGATCATCTTGAGCAGACAATCATTCAAATACTTGCACCCACTTCATTTAAGCTAAGCATTCAGCTGCATACATAAAAGATCAGAATACTTCTTTTTCACCCATTTTATTGATATTGGTAGATAAGTATTGGTTCTTTCTACCAAAAATTGTAAACGCTGAGTGTTCAATAATAAAGGATTTATTTTACACATCAATCTACTTCCATTTGGCAAAATCTCTTTGCTGCTTTTAAACTCTACTTAAATCATTATGAGTACTGAATTTATTTTGCTCCTGCTTCCTCCTAAGGGAAAATCCTCAGAAATACAAATCTTTAAACCTTCTCTTTCCTGACTGCATTGTGGGACCGGCCTATGCCTCTCTAGGGGGCTCTGACATTTACATCTTAATCTTGCATCTCAGAAGACTAACAAGTGTTTGTTTGCCTACAGAAGCCACCAATGCTGAAAGTACAATTTCACTTCACATACGCAATTCAAAACCTAAGAGCAGCTCTCCTCACTTCTTCCTGTTACATGCAGACGGACCAAAATTTATGCTGCTCAACAGGAATTCAGTCTTACTGTGTAAATGTTACATCTACCCCGTATTTTAAGTAAGCACGGAACTTATTAGAAACATCGCAGAGTTTTCAAAGACCTTATCCCACCATTCCAAAACGAAACAAAATAGAAGCTTTCCTTTTAATTGTTTTTTCTTCCAAAGTTTGACTTGCTTACGCAACGATGCACCCTGCTAACTCCCAGCTACAGCATCAGCAGACATAAAGCTGGATCCCCTTCACAGTCAGACAAAATGCTCTGACTTCTTATTACTGCTTTTCTTCAGATCAGCTTTCCTGGCCCACGCTACACAATCCTTCTCCAAATTTGCTCACCCCTCCTTTCTCATTTCTTCTAAGAAAATGTCTTGAGCTATTTCCACCCCTTTACCCACAGCTTGTCAATACTTTAAGTATGCTATGGCCCCCTATACATCAGTTTCTTTTAATCAGTAATTTGAAAAGGTAAATTTAAACATACTTAACGTTTTCCTAGTTATGCAAGAGTCTCACTTGATGAACCAACTCATCTGCAATCAGTTCCTGATTTATCAAGGCAAAACCCTATGCTAGTGAAACTTCAAGACGGATTCTTCAGAGTCACAGGCGGTTTTCAAAACTCCTTGGTTACAGTGCAAGACTATGAAGAAACTAGCAATGGAGATGGCATTTGCAGGAAGCTTCACAGCCAGCCTCTGGCAGAACAGGAGTGCTAAGACACTAAATTCCAGACTCGCTGCACCTGCCAGACAGGGAGCTTCAGCTGTAGACCCTTCTGCCCTCTCTTCTCACTTGGCATCTCCAGCCAGCCTGCTGCTTCCGATTCCATACCACCACCTGCAATACACTTGCAGGTTTATAGCTCAAGACCATTGAGTTTTTTTGTTTGGTTGGTTTTGTTTTGTTTGGTTGGTTTTCTCTTGGCAACATATAATGTATTTTTACTCTAGCCTTAGAAACAGTTTGAATTGTTTTTGCTGAAACTAAGAAAATCAGCTTGAGGAACAGTTCCAAATCAAACTGTCCATACTTGGCATGGAAAACTTCAGTTCAAAGAGTTCAGCAACACTGCAAGCAGCTGAGAATAAGGTCTCGTGAAGGAAAATTGCTGGCAACTTAGCTAAGAAGAGCTCGGCCTTTAAGTCAAAAGTATACCACTGAGAGTGACCACCAGCTCAGCAAAACTGAACAGAACCTGGTTCAGTGACACTGTGGCAAAAACCAATGATTCAAACATTAAAAGAAGCTGTCAGCGCAGTTTTTGGAAGAGCATTTTGTTCAAACAGTCTTATAGAAGAGAAGTTATTTACCATTTATTTGTCTGGATAGCCTGTGGTTCCAACCTTCAAAGTTCACACACTGCTAGGAGACTATAGATGTAATTTTTGCCTGCTAAATTAAAACGGGAGTAGGCACTGCAATGGCACAAGTTGAATTTTATACTCTTCCCAAGGGAAATATCTTGTCTCATAACAACACAACACTTAACCCTTTTACACAGAAAGAATATTAATCTGTCCAGAGCAGTTGGTACAGCGCCTCTTCAAAAACACCAAACAATTCTAAGGAAGATAGACAGATATTAGAAAGAGTTGCTGATCGATGTAGTCTCCTTTTGATCGGACAGCCAGAGCAGTAATTCTATTTGTATCTCCTACAGCAACTACCATTAAATGCAGCACCTGCAAAACTAATATCTGACTAAACTAGAAAGCCACGAATATGGAAAAAGAAACGTGATACTAAGCTGGCACGCAGAAGATGAGAAAGATTTAAATAGAAAAGTTCATGTGAAGACTGTCAATAGGCTCTATATTTAGGAGTTGCTCACGATGGAAGTATATTCTAAGACCAAAAATTCAAGTCTGAGGATAAAAAAGGTCAATTTGTTCAGAATTACAGACTGAATGTTCCACTCCATAAACTAGAAACAGTTCCTTAATATAGGAAAAAAAATTAAACAGTGCATTTTCAGTGGAACTACATTAGACTATTAAAAAAAACAAAAACAAAAATCCACCTTCAATCTCCTCTAGCTGCTACAGGTTGTCTATTTTTCAAGACTGAAACTTCACTGAACAGAAGTTCTAACTGCCTCACTGTGTGTCCTCTGTGGAGCCTGTATCTAAGATTTATTTGAAAATCATCAAACCAAACATCTTTATCTGAAATTACTTCTTAGGGAAAAATGTAGCTGAGAAGATCATAGCTGCAAGCGGTGTGGAACACAAAAGGTAAAGATGAGGCACTGTAGAGGAGGAACTAACATTGAATTATCAGGGATTTAAAAAACACCACCACAAAACAGTGCAAGCTCGAGGGACACGCATCTGCCTTTCACTTACAAATATTTGTTAGGGCTGTAGTAAAAGCAAACCGTTCTAAACTTTCTAAAAGGTATTTTCCTTTTGGGAACAAAGGCAACTTAACATTAATATGAATCAAATTCCTTTCAGCTGTTTTTAACTCCACTTATTTTTGTCACTCTGAAATACGCACAGGATGACTCAGATCATCAGAAGTTTAAGGTCCAAACTGCCCCTGCTGGATCTAATAAGATGAAAATTGTACTCATAAGCAAGCTTACTTAATAGGCCTTCCTATAATGTTTCCACAAAAGCTTAACTTGAACACAGCACCAGGTTTTCAGTCAAATCCAAGCTCTTGCTAGATGGTTTAAATAAGGAAAATACTACTGTTAGCACCTACTCTGAGCCCCATATTTGGAGGCTAAAACTACCTACTGGAAGGACTTTTTACAAAGGTCTTATCCCAGGCTACTTCACCACCATAACATGCAGTCCCACAGAGATTCTTAAAACCAGCCCAGGCCTACAGCTGACAGATTTTTGGACCAGATTCCAGCTGTTCTGCTGCAAGGGCCAGAGTTTTCTCTGTGGGGAGATGGTTTAATTTGGAAGTGAATACCAAGAATTTCTTTTAACAGTTTTGTTCTTTACGCATGATATAGGAAATAAGCCTGCAGAGACATTCACTTTCCCAAATGGTTCTTCAGTACTGAGAAAGACAGGAGGAGACATTTAATTGTCCCAGCTGTACTCGACATTTTTGGTAGCAGGAAAAAGGTATGCTTGCTTTAAAGCCTGACAGACCATATTAATTGTGCTGAACAAAAGCAACAAGCTGTATGTTTTTAGTAAGACCTTCTTCTTTCATTACTTCCAGTTCCCATTTTCCACCTGTATTTCTACATACCTCAAAGATCATAGAATATGTGTAGTTACATTGCAATTAATCAGACCGAGTCCCAAGGTCAGGCTATTTTCTTTTCTCCAACAGCAAACTAAGTGCACGTGCCCTCACAGCCTTCCAAAACAAGTCACTAACGAGACAACACTTCCACTCCTCGCAATGGTAAAACAACACTTCCTCCACCGGATTTCTTGAAGCCCAGCACTCTTGGGATTGCCCACTAAGTGACAAAATCCCGCTGCTAACAAGCACGTTATTCTGGCTGCAGGTTTGCAAAGGATTTCTAGTAAGTAACCTAGCAAGTAAAAAATGAAAAGGAGCAATTTCAATATGTCACAGGTCTAATTCTTCTTTTTTTAAAATTCTGAATCTTCAGTCTTACTTATTCAGCTGAAGCATTACACTAAAGTGCAGCCCTCCTGAGTAACAAAAACAGAGGAAGCTTAACTGAACAACACATTCCTCACTCATTTTAGGTGTTCTGACATCAGCTAGGTTTTGTCGAGCTTTTATCCAACAACGATACATAATATCACGTGAATAACCGGAATGCTAATGACCAATAGGAAGCTGCTGCCTTCCCCTCACCCCCACAAGCTCCCTGAAGTTACAAGTCCCCACCATACGGGACCTCTGCCAGTCTCAGATAGATAGCACCTCTCCTAGCAGTGCCATCACAAGCAGCCAGATTAAGGAATTCTGGTAATACACAGAAGCAGTACGATGAACTCCAGAATTATGTAAATTGGAACATCTTTCTACAGGCTTCCCAACAGTACTATTTAGACCCCTACAAAAGGGTGTCACACCATCTGGTCTGTCCATATCAGTGGTAAACAAGAAACAGCCCCTAGATGAAAGTAGGGAAATAATCCACCCAAGAAGATGTGTGGTAAAGTGAACGGTTAATTTTTATTTGCTTCTGGAACATCCTTCCTCCTAGTGAAAAGAAATATGCAGGTATTTTAGCCCAGTATGACAAAGCTACCTGGGAGTTTTAGAGTTCTTTTCACTGTCTTGACAATTATCAGACAGGACAGTCACTACGAGTCAGAGTACTTCACAGTAGTTCAGTACCAAACTACTTTTTCATCTACAAAGTGCTACTTTTCTTCCAATACAGGCTTCAAACACCCTACATTTAACATTTACTTGAAGATATCTGGAAAAGCAAAAAGTCTCAATCTAATTACTTAAGCGTGTGCTGAGCACTCTTGGGTGCTAGGATAATGACTGTACTTTCCTTTTTTGGCCCCTCCTTGGGAACACTGGCTACTCGGCTGGTAGATGACATTACAGCATCACAACTATTACTGAATCTCAAGCTGGCTTTAAAGAATAAAGCAGATCTTCCACCTTTCTGAGACATATGTGATTACAACAAGAAGTTTCACAAAACTGTACGTTTATGGAGAACAGACACTTTTCTTCTGTCAGTTCCGGTGGTTTGAGGCCAATGGAGGTTCGAGAGGGGAAGGGAGAAAGGGAGTCAGAAGCAAAGAGGAGAAAGCACCCTGCATCCTTAGCTACCACATCCACTCCAAATCTAAATTCCCATTATATGCAAGCATTACAGTCCCAGGACAAAGCATGCAGCAGAGTGCTGCCTAACTTTCTGATACAGGGCTAAGTGGGATACTGTAACTCCTAAGACAATATTTACCCTTTGTTTTCTGAAGCAGATTTGGAGGGCAAGACTCTGAATGTAAACCATAAAGACAGCTGTGATTTTCCTTTAAGGATTTAAGGCAATTCAAACAACTATAGAACTCTGCTTAACTGAACACATTCCTGTGATAGTTTATGGGCTCGAATTTCTAAACATTCAAGCCGCTGATGCCGTGCAAACTTTCTCCACACAGTAAGCAAAAAGCTGTAAAACTGCACTCACAAAACTTGAAGACTTAATCATACAAAGTTTAGGTTTTTTATGTTGAAGTCCAGCAAAAATGTAAATGTGGGTATTTTGCTGATTGAAGCTGGAAGTGCTCCCTGCCTGAAGTATGAACGCTCAGCTGTTTACAGCATCAGGATCCAAACTTTCCAAAGTCTGCCACCTATGTGCGATAATTATCGAGTGCTTTCACACTCCCTGGAGTGGCTTTATTAAAACGATCTTTGAGGGAAATTGGCTGTCTGAACAGCACGTGAATTTGTCTTTCTTTGTTATTAACAACAGACTTAGTCATAATAGCAGAAACTCAATCATGATTTCAAAGAAATTATTTTGGTTATAAGTCCCATAGAGATCAGGCTAGAGCACCGAGATAGGAAAGAACTTCACAAACAAATAAGCACCACGAAGAACAGCTCCCCTGTTAAAGCAATAATGTGCACAGCCACTGCAACAAAGATAAAAAATAATTCCGGTGCTACCTTCCTGCCCAAGCCTATTTGTACTTAATAATATTTCTGCTAATGGCCAGATTCACGATTCATGAGTAGCCACCATTTAGGAGAAGCAAGAAAACGTCTTGAGATCTTACAGCCATGACTGTAAAATCCATAGAAATGAAACAGAAAAAGAATTAGTTATCAGCTAAGGCTAAATTTAAGTTAGCCATACAGCACTCAGCTTTCAGACACTTGCTGCAAATCATTACTTTCTTTTTTCCCCTATCATACCATATGGCTTCAGAAACCAGGAGATTTGATTTGTTGGGTAAAGCTAAGGGCAAGGTAACCTCACTCTCATTTTCCAGGTCCTCATCAAAGACTTGAATGAGTTTATATTCTCTGCCTAATCACTATTTTTCTAACTTTGAAGAGAAATACACAGAACTTTCATGAGGCATTCAAAGGTGTGGAAGGCTGCCATTAACTTCCGTTTCATTTTTGCTGTTGCGAACTGTGCACATTCTGATTTCAGTTTCACAACAAAGGATAAGCTCTTCGCTACCGATTTTAACGCCAAAGTCTAAAATACTCATTCACTGCGCACAGCCCGGAGATGAGCCGCCGCAGTTCCACCGAGGCAGGCAGCGGGTCAGCCGCACCGCGTCCAAAAGAGACGGCAAAGAGACGGCCAAAAGCAAACTCTCCGCTAACTCAGGGCGTTATGTCACAAGCACAGAGTTCCTTTGGCAAACCCCCCGTGGGAGGAGCCACCGCTCGCTCCCGGGCTATAGCGTTCAATCCCCTCGCTCCTAAACTCAGCATTTTGTGCAACAAGACCTCTCCGGGAGCACCTGCCCAGCCAACGCTCGCTCCTAGGTGACCCGGAGGAGTGGAGCGAGGTAGCGGGGGCAACCCTCAGGACAGCGGGCGACGGCAGTCCCGCAGGACGCTCGTTTAGCGGAGCTCGAGCACGGACCGCCAAAGCGAGCCCGTGAGCGAGGAGGAGGACCCGGGGGAAGGCATGGGGAAACGGCCCGGGGGCACCTGTACGGGAGCGGGGCCGCGGGGGGACGGCGGTACCTTTGAGCTGGGGCAGCGGCGAGAGCTCCACCTGGCTGCTCTGGCTGCGGAACTGCGAGGAGCCCTGCGAGCGCTTCTGCCTCTGAGCCTTGCGCACCGATTTCCGTGTGAAGCCATCCACTTTCTCCGCGGCAGAGATGGCCGCCGACATGGCTGGGCGGTGAGGCGGCGCGGGGGGACGTCGCTCTCCAGAAGCATATATTAAAGCGAAGGGAGAAGCGGGCGGGCAAAAAAAAAGGGGCTCGGAAGGAAGGAAAAAAAAAAATAAAAAATAAAGGAAAAAAAAAAAAAAAGAAATTCAAAAAGCTCGCCGCCGCCGCGCACAGCCCAGCACCGGGGCGGCCGCCCGAGGGGACGCGCTCCGTACTCCCGAGCCTCCTGGATCCGGGCTGCGCCTGGCTCCCGAGTTCCTGCTTCCCTCGCAATTTCCTCTCCGCGCCGAGCCGGCTCCAGGGGAGGCGGGGGGGCCGGGGGGAGTGGAAGGGGGGAGGAAAAGGAAAAACAAACAAACAAACCCGACGGCAACTTCGCCCGGCGGGGCGGGCGCTCGCCAAACTTTCCGGCGAGCGAGCGGGCGGGCGGCCACTCTCCTCCTCAGGGCCGGATCCGCCGCCCGCCCGGCTCGGCCCGCTGCTGCCTGCCTCGCTCGCTCCTCGGCCCCCTCAGTCCGGCTCGCCGTGCCGAGCCCGCTGTCATCGGCCGGACTGCCCCGCGCCGCGCCGCCCGGGGAGGCTGTTCCCACCCCCCCGCTCCCCGGCCGTTCTCTTCCACACGCCCCTTCTCCGCCTTCAACCGCTGCCGGGGGCCCCCCGTGCCTCCGCCGTCATGCTGCCTCCAGCCGCTCTACCACGGCCCGCGAGCGGCTCCGCGACTCCGGGCAAACGGAGCGAAGCCGAAGGGAAAGAAGGAAAAGCGCCGACGGGGCGAGAGGGAGCGCGAAGAGCGGCCGTTGCTGCGGGGTGATTGACGGCGCCGAGAGGCCAATGAAGAGAAAGATTCGTGGAAGCCCCGCCCTCCAAGCCGGAGGGTGGGGAAGCCGGGACGAGGAGCGCGTGATTGACGGCAGAATCCTCCAACCGACAGCGGGTCGCCGGGAGGGCGGGGTTTCCCTAGGCGACATAAATAGGAGGGAAGGGGAAGGGGCGGGGAGCCATGGGGCGGCTCCGACCAATCCGCGCGGGGGGCGGCAGCTGCTCTGGGCCATTGGCCGCGGGGAGCTCCGGCCGGGCCGGGGCTCTGTGCCTGGTTTCTTTGAGCGTGGGCTTCTTGCTGCTGCTCGGGGGTGATGAGAGGAGCCCGTGCTGCCTCCCAGCTTCTTGAGAGCGCGTCAGCTGCGCTTCATCCTTTCCTGGAGGCCCTCGGCAGCCGCGTGCGGATGTGCTCCTCGCGGAGGAAACTGCTGCGAGGAGGTTTGTTTCACCGCCTGCGGCGCGCCCGGAATTCCGGCAGCATGCAGCGTGCTGTGCTGAGCTGTGCTGTGCTGCGCTGTGCTGCGCTGTTATCGCGGCGCTCCGAACTTTGTTCTCCCACCCTTCTCGCACCGCGGCGGCTGTGCGCTGCATTACGCCTCCGGGTCAGCTTGGCTGCCGCGCATCTACGCTGCCGTGGATGTCGCAGTCTGGATGTGAAGGCTGCGAAACACGAGTTATCCAGGACGCGTGAATAGTCAGGGAGTTAGCAAGTGCCGTGTTCCGTTGGCTCGGGGAGAACGCTGAGAGGTTTGTGGGCTGCAGGAGATGGAGCCTGGCACAGAGGGAGCCGGTGAGGATGGGGCAGAGGAATCGGAGACTTCGGTCTTCCTGCATGACAAAATGCAAGGCTGAACTGAGGGTGAAACTTGGATCTGTTGTCTCTGTTACCATGTGTTTCAAAAAGTAAAAACGTAGTACCGCTTATGTGGTTGAAGGTGAAGTTAAGTGATAAGCAACAAGCATAGGAAATTGTGTGTGCAGCATGGTGAAACGGGCCCAGGCCCATTTCCAGCTGTGAACAGCCCAGCTTTTGAATTGCAAACATGTGGGATGCCTTAACTTGTAGTCATTTGGGTGCAGAGGAGCTTCACACACATCAGCATGTTTCTTAAGACGTACTTCTAGGTACCAGTTTGACAAGTGAGCTTTTTTAGCATCTAAAGTCACAGAATTGCAGATGCTACGGTCTCCATAATTTCAGTAGGATGTAAATACTGTCAGGTATGTTTAAGTGCTTTCGTGAGGTGGAGCTTAAATGGTGTATGGAATCCATAAATCAAAAGCCATATGTAAATAGCAGCTTTACTGAACACAAAAGAAGGTGGATTTGCAGCTTCTTCAATAGAAACCATTGCCTGTATTTCCTTTGGTCGTTTTTTCCCTTCTTGGTTCCTTCGTCAGCTCCAACTCTACTAATGTTAACTTTCTTCTAAGTGTATAGACATTCCATTTTATTTTTTTTTTCCTCTCAAAATCCGTTTTGAAGAATAAATGGCAATCTTTGGGCACTTGTCCTTTAAACTGCCAACTCACTCTTTGTAGTAAAGGAAATCCTTGCATTCCTTACTTGGTGAATTCACATTGCATTCTGTGGCCCTTAGGTCTTATGCAGGCAGCACTAAGGGGCAAACCCTGTGTGTGTTCCCCTGTTCCTGCCTGCCCTCCAACAGCTGTCATTTTCTGCTGCACCCATTTTTAGAAAGTGACATGGTCCTGTGTGTCCTGTATACTGTTTATTGGCAACTCAACCCTTGCTGCCTGTTCCCAACATACAAGTGCCTACATTCAGGCTTTATTGATTAAATATTTTCAAAATGGTTAATGAGGTTTTATACAGGTTCTGAGCAACATCAATGTTTTCTGAGATTTAAAGCGTTTTCTTCAAGGCTTTGGAACAGTTGCCATGTTGTTTGAAACAATGCTGTAAGATATTGGCAGTTTAAATTTCTGATGCAAAGCCCTAAGTAAATAGTAGGTATAGCCTTGCAATGATGAAATTTTCATGTCAGTTGCACTAGAAAATATTTTCAGGTTGTTTCTTCGTTTCTTGCTATTATCGTGTAAGAAATATCCATGAAATCTGAGTCAGCCAAACAAGAAAATAAACTGCTTTATTGTCTCAAATAAACGAGAAGTGCTTTTAGCTATTGAGTTTCCTGTTGTCTCTTTAATGAAATTTTTCTATTTGGGGAAAAAGAATATGCAAGCATCAGCTCTGTGGACCAGCAACAGTTTCCCAAATTGAAAGGTAATATTTGAATTGATGAATGCTTCAAAAAAGTGGAAGTCCGTGGTTGTGTGAGGCCAGTTGAACAAAAAGGCCTATGAATTGTATGTTTGGGGAAAAGGAAAAAATGGAAGAGGGCTGTGGCTGGCAGTCTGAAATAGCTGCATTTGAGAAGGCTGCGGATTACATTTCCCTGCTTTCTGCACTTACTGCTTCCTACACAGCTGTCTGAACTGCTTCTGAGTCAGCTTTTGAACCCCACGATTTCTAGACTGTATTTAAGGCATACAGCAATGTGCCAGGTTATAAGCTGCTGGCTCCAAATCTGCTTCATAAAAGTCTGTGGTGTCCACAGCGAATGTTGTGAATAGTAATTTTATGCCAAGCCATTTCTGCTCTTCAATCAGAGCCTTCAATATGCACAGAATCACTGATTCTGCAAAACCTTATGTGTGTATCTAACTACTTAGAAGAAGCCTCATCATCATTCGTGATCCTTATTCAAAACAGAGATGCAGCATTTTAGAACAGATTTAATTAAAAGTCACATTAGCAGTTCTTTTCGTTCAGTCACGGAGATTTATTCCCTGTATCTTCTTACCATCTTTTTCTTCAGGAGTGAGACCTTTGGAAAGGTGAATGGGAACATGATTTCAGAACGCTGTCCAACTTGGATTGGAAGCATGGGGCTCTTAGTACCAGGTTGTTGCTGAGTTTTTGCTACAGGGAGTCATCTAGTTGCCAGCAGGCAAGAAGTTATCTGTACTTTTTCTTTCTCATTCTTCTGTACAGGTGCTGAGAGGCCAAGTTTCAAGAAATCCAGTTCTTCTCAGAGATAGTGGGGAGGATAATTTAGCAAAGAGGATGCCATGAGTATGTGAGCTCTCAGTCAGGAAGGTTTATGGAGAAAGGCTGTGAAGACTTATTTTGATTTCCTTCTCAGAATTTTCAAGGAAAATCCATGTTGATTGCAGCAATGCTTGTATTCACTATTGTGCAATCCTATTTGTTTTTCAAGATGTTTCAATTATCTTGAAATACTTTCTGGGTTAAGGCTGTGTTCTTTCAAGTACACAGGAATTAAATTTAAGCACTTGAACTGTCATAGTAAAACCAAATGAGCTATTCACATACATCAGGTTAAGCTATGTTCTGTGATCTGCACTATCCAGTCACTGTACAGCAGAAGTCTTCCTAAGTCTTCTGCCTGAAAAATCCTTAAATAATACAGAATCAATTATCTCAGGGACCATCTGTCATCTTCCTCCCAGAGCAGGATTCTGGGATTGGAAACCAGAGATTAGTTGGCAAGACCTTCTTTTTAAGGGTGCTGAGTTAGATTTCCTTCCACATACCTATGAATACGTCACTACAGTCTTTCCAGTCAAAACTATGCGCGAGGGTATGTGCAGGCAATGGACTGTTAAAAGTAGCTCTGATTCATGTTGTTATTTTAAAAACCTTTTAATTACATCTTCTGTCAGACAATCCAGCATGATTGGGCTGCAGATAAAAGATAGTTTTGAGAGGTTTGTACACAAGCACATCCGTACACTCGTACACCGATTGTCATAACTGGTAGGCCAGTAAAAATATATCCCGATGTAAATCCTTAATTCTGTTTGTCTTGAATTATTATTTTGAGTGGGAACAGTGCTGTCTGACAGCGCTACAGCAGCCTGGCTCAGTAAGATGCAAAGCACCCCTAAGAGACGTAGGTTTACAACTAAGCTTTCAAAGTCAGTTAGCATCTTTTCCATAATGGCATTCCCTTAGCAAAAATTTACAGCACATAAACATATATATATGTTAATCTGTTACCTGAGCTGGAGATCAGTATATATTTGTTTATACTAACATATTTGAGTGTAGAATGGGGAGTGATCTTTAGCGAGAAGAATGGATTCATAATATTTTGAAACATAACAAATGGCACCTCTGTTCACTAAAATAAATAACAAAACAAACCTGAAACCACCATCATAGAAAGAAGGAAAAAGCCACCATACCAGATGTAACCTTCCACTACCACTTTCTAAATGCTTCTCTCTGTTGAAAACTGGACTTCTGTAAATGCCAACTAGCATGATTCTACAAAGCTTGTTCAAAACAGCATTTAGAAAATAAAAAAGAAGCATTTCTGTTATGAAATGTTTGCATTTAATAGCAAGCACCTGGGAGCCAGTGTTCTTTCAGAAATAATTCCTAATGCTCAGTGAAGGGAATTAAACAAACAAACAACAAGGTTTATTCTGTCAAGTTCTCAGCAGGCTAACAAGAATTACTGCATGCTAAGAATCAGCTGCTCTTGGAAACTTAATGACTGTGGCAGCCAGAAAAGTACAAAACATGGCTAGGAGATGTGAACCAGATATATAGGCAGTAACAAAGAGAAATGAAGAGAATTGGTAAATCTCTCAGTAAATCTAAAGTGGAAAGACTTCGCCATACCAGGGTTTCCAAACACTTTCACAATGTAGAATACTATGTGATGAATCAGTTTTCCATCTCAAACTGCAATTCTATTCCCATGTTGGAAGTGGTAATTACTTGGAAAAATAATAGAACCTAGTATTTATATTTTCACATGTCTCTGCTGGGATTTAACAGCTGGAAACAAAGAGCCAAGCCATAACGGCCAGGTCTCTGCGGTCCACTAGCCAGTGGCCTGACAGCCACTGCTGGCAAGTTTGCCCTCTTTCCACCCGCAGTTTCAAGCAGTACCTTCTGAGGGACGCGTTTTTGTAGCTTTTTAGTGAAAAAGCAGAATGAGTGCCAGTATTAAGGAGGATAACTATAATCAACGCCTTCACACCCTGGTCAATGGAAGAAATCAAATCACACGCAGGTTACAAAGTTTTTGTGTGCATTTGCTGTGTGTTTTCAAGCTGTACTCAGCTGTTTTGATAGCTGGAAAAAACTTTAAAGAGGCAGCTATGGTTCTCATGTACTAACACGACTCCCAGAGCTGGATGTTTGGGAAAAAAAATTGACATAAAGTCATAGTTGTGGGTAAACCCACAGAAGAGATTGAATTGAGCTTTTGACAAATCCAGGTGATGTTATAATAACTCAGTCATTTGTCTTTTTGTCTGTAGTGTCCATAAAGATTTATTTTTGCCAGCAGTTGAAACAAACACCTTACTGCCATTTCAGGAGTACACACCTCCATGTTAGGACTTGCCTCCTTGGGGTAATTTACTGCCTTTGCTATAGCAGAAGAGCCATAGCGATCAAATTAAAGCAGCCCAGTAATGCTGGAGAGTTTTGCTTATGTAGATGTGTTCTTAGTGATGATGATAAAGGAAGCGGACACTCATTTCTGCCACAGTGAAATCTGGCTCTATAGCAAAAGCTGCCTCTCACAGGTCACTGTGTACATCAGAGTCCCAGCCTTTCCCTGCTTTTGCAGGAGGATGGAGCCCCTTAGGTGACCTGACTTGCTCTCCTTCCAGCAGATCTGACACCACAGGCACTAAGCACAGACCATGCAGCAAGCTCACTTAATCCTACCCAGTGAACACATGAGCCACAGTTTGTGTTTCAGTCTGTAAATTGTTCTTTTGTTTTGCAGGCTTTACTGAACACAGTTTTATTTCATGTGACTGTGCTATTTATGGAGGAGTAAATATTGCCGGGGGTCTATTTAAAAAGGCCAATGACCTGGATTTTTTTCCATTTGAATTATTTCCAAGAGTCAGACGTGTTTAACAACGGATTTTTTTTCCCCTCGTTGCTGCAGACTGCAATCCTTTCTAATGTCTTGGGTCAACACCAGCTAAAAAGGTGAAGATTTTGAGATAAATAAAACTTTGTGTAGTATGAGAAAGATCAGACAATACGCAGCATTTCCACATTTGGAAAAGACTAATTTCATCTGGCAATTCAACCAGTTATCGGCACATCATGTCTTTAGATCTGGATGTTAACCTTGTCATACTGATATGGTAATTTCAGTTCATAACTCTAGTTTGTTGCTTTTATTTTTTTTTTACTATTAAAATTATCAAGTTTATTTCCGCATATTATCAAGTCTGTTTCCACATATTCTAAATAAATAAAGAAACCACGTTTTTGGAAAGAGAAGCTTTAAATAGAGTAAATATTCTTCCTGCTGCCCTTGCAATCTAAATAGCAGTATTGCTTTACTATTTAAGAATCAGAAAGTTAAACAGCACTGGTAAAATACTGCTGTATTTTCACTTTCAGGAAGGAGCTTTGTGAAAGCCAAATGTCAGGAATATCAAACATGTTTGAGTTTTCTTAAAAGATAATCCAACCACATTTTTTGTAATATGTAACACTTTTAAAACAGTATAAAATGAGTTTATCACAATCACGGTAAATACAATGAGCTCCAACATGAAATTTAGCTATAGACATACCTATATTTATCCAGCCACAAAAAAGATAAAAATTATTTTTTATACTGAATGACACTCAATATGTGTCCTAAAGCTTGTGGATTTCACCACGCAGTGAGAAGATGCCCTCACATCATTGCAAAGCAGGCTTCAGAAGTTATGACTCAGAAGAAGGGTAGGCTCTTTAGACCAGTCTTACTGCCAAAGCCATCACCTCACCTGCCTTTGTTAAGAGCCCCATCTTCATTGGAAAATGAGCATAGTGGACAGCACTTCCATAGTTCAACACTATTACAAAATAAATGAAGAGTACATGATTAATATTCTTCTGCCTTGAACCCCACTATGCCATGGAGCAGCCCCACAGAAATTTGCTCTGATTATTCTTCAAATGAAGCAAAACTGCATCCTTACCCTTTCTTCAGAAGATATAATTCACAAGGAAATCTTTTGGAAGGCTTTCCATTCACTCCCACCACTTATTATTCCTCTTTTTTTTTTTTTTTTTTTTTTTGTGTGCGTCCTTTCTCATACACTGGAGTTTAGGATATTGCATTCTTTAGAGGACCATAGTTTGCCTGGAGTCAGAACTGTTACTGTAAAATTAATTGCTGTCAGTGACACCTACAGCCTCCTTCAAGATTAATTGCACTAGTGCTGTTTCCTTCACTGCTGCAAGTAACACATGTTTTCATTTCTCATTTGTGTTATTAAACAAAGAGTTTCAGATTCTAACTCAAACCATCTTTCAAAACTGAATTAACTACAGCCTTAATTAGCCAGTTCTGATCAGAACAGATTGCAATGTCTGTATGTGTTACTCCAGTCTATCTCTGTTAAAAAGCTGCTAGCTTTTAAGGGAGTACAAATTTCAAGACTGTTTTCTCTCTTAGTAGTCCTCAGAGTTGTCTGAGGGGAAGCAAAGTGATCATAGCAAGCACCTCAGTAATCCCTTCTTGGATTCTTTCTCACTGATCAGTCGATTTAAATGTAACTAAACCCTAATGGAAAAATGAAGTAACTCATTTGGTAGTGTATGTCCCAACCAGGGGTATTGCAGAATCCCCTTACATTTTTTCGCCTGTTTGATGACTGGTAGACTGATTCTTCTCCATTCTAGGCTTTGGAGGCAATGAAAAAGTCATCAAAGTTACACTGACATAGAACTTGCTAACATGACATTAAAGACCAATTTCTCAAATGAGCCCAAAGGCCAGGTTTTGCAATATGAAATGTAAATATGCAAGGATGCAGTCTTCTGAATTTAATAATAATAATAATAATTAAAATATTATAAACACTAATTTTTCTTTAAAAAGATAATTATTAAAATGGGCATCTGAAACGTAGTCATCTACTGTCTTCCAGAACAGGTATGCAGCAGAAGTACAAATGGATCTGTAAGCACGCAAGGACTGCTTTTAAAAGCAACTCATGGACCTCATCTGGCACAGTTTACAACATTAAATGTATATGGAGAAAGGACTGAACTAAGACTATGTATATATATACAGTGTTAAATATATAGAGAGAGTATAGAGATTTAGATATTCTGAACCATTTATACTTCAGACTAGAACAATTCAATCCTTTAAGTATGTTGGCCTGTGTTAGATATCTTGCTATTGGTGCCACCTCTATAGCCATCACCCACCAGATTGTTTCTAGTGTTCTAGCCCTGCATTATATTACATGACAATTTTGTGATTAAATTTATGCTGTATGTTCTCTTCTGGTTATTCTGTTAAGATTAAATTCAGTGCCTTGACTGAATAGAATGAAAGGATCTGGAATGTTCCTTTGCACCTGGCCAAGTCAGCTTTTCTTTGTTGGGATATCTGCCTAAAAATTGCAGAGTATGGTGTCAGCTCTTCCACGTCCTTGCAAATCCTCAGCACTAAAATTCCCTGCCAAAGACAGATAAAATTAATGCATTCTTCTGCAAGGTACTGAAATGGTCCCTACAGACAACCCTAGTGATCCAGGTACCAAATAAAGCATTGGTTCCCAGCCTTTCTGTAGCTGGCACCACAATGGCACTCTGTGCACTGCCTGCTTCCTACCCTGCTGCTTGTGGAAGCTTCTTGTCTTCTGGGCAGCCACCATGGAGTGCAGCTCCAAACCTTAACTACTGTACAAGAAAACAAAGAGGTAGCATAGAAATTCCTGAAGCGAGAGAGTGTTTCATGGCTGATAAATTAAGGTAATTTAAAATGAAATTTAAAAAAAATTGGGCTAGTTCACGCATTACTTCATAGCTTTTTACATGCGTTTCTAAGAGTATCAATTCATCAGAGCGGATGCTTAGTAAAGTATGTGGAAGAAACAGAAAATACTAGGTGTTCTTTAAACATAAGCCCCAATAGAGAAGGATCTTCACTGATCCCAAGATACTCAATGCTGTTACTGATTTCAACAATGTGACTTCCAAAAATAGGCTTTGTTGCAGAGACTGTGTCGCTCATCTCTAGCCTAAGAATGATTACTCTGAGTTTTGGGGTTTTTTTTTTGGCTGTTAAGAAATTTATTAAGTGAGAATTTTTGCAACTGCAGTTGCCATGCCCTAAATTTCTTATGTAATATTTTTTTATACTGTCCATGTCAACAACTGTACTGGGCCATGTGTCGGATGTCACACTGTGACTTCTATGCCTGTTTTTCCATTGAGCAAATTGAGTTTCTGAAAACAGGGGAGGCATTGTTAAAAGTTGTCTTCCTGTTTTATTCAATACTGGTGCACTTAACTGCTTTTCTAGATCACTCTCAAGGAGAGAAGATGGGATTTCTTCCTGTGATTACTGCTGCTAATATTCGCTACACTTCCAAAATAATATTGTTGAATTGCTATGATAACCTTATGTATTTCAATTATTATGTTTGGAAATGATCCATTCCTATCTCCAAATATGTGTTCTAGATCGTGAGTTATGTTCCATATTCAGCAATTTTTACAACAATGGTTTCAGAGGATTTATCAGTTCTTTACTCCTTAGCACATTTTCAACGTTAAATGCACTGCTGTCTACACAGGTAATTGCTACACACTACGAAACTCTATTGTCATTTAAATGTCCTTAGAGGTCGTTTGTTCACTAGGGCAGTGAGAATTTCAAATTCTTGGTATGTGTATCTGCAGCTTTGTTGTTACCACTGGCTGCCTTTTCTGTCAGAGGAAAAAAAAAGAGTGAAACTTCAAAGTCACTGTTCCCAAAGTGTTATTTAAATAGCTGTGCTGATTGACTGGGCTGATCAGCTGCTGTTTATGAGACTAAAGTAGGTGCAAAAATGAGTCCTGGAATTTTTCTTAGAAAAAAAAATGAAAATACTCCTTTTAAACAACATTTAAGCTCTATTTGATCTCTGGCATACAGGGGGGCCAGGACGTCCTACACACATCTTACAAATTCTTGACAAAGTTATTCTGAACGTGTTGTATATTTAATGTGGAATGGACAATTTGCTGTCTGGGTCTATGCCTTGTACTTGTCAGAGCAATGAAGAGTAATTAACTTTAATGACTGTACCAGATAATGCGGACAGTTCTCCAACAGGAAGAAGGAACAGAGACTAAAAAAGAATAGCGGGTTGAAAAATACTCACAGAGGGAACGGTGAGGGAGATTTATGAAGTGTTTCAAAAGTTTTGGATAGGAAAGGTGATTTTTTTGAAGCAGGAGAAGAAGGGTGTGATTTAACTACCAGACCCTACGATAGTAAGGGAAGCTGCCTTGACTGCAATGGGAAACAGTGAGGCAGGTAGACTATAGATAGAGCCATAGAGGATGATCGATGTACTGCCAAGTAGTACTGCAAAGCTAGAGCTGTGAAGAGGGATTCTTGATCACTGCTAGCACCTGACACGATAGCTACAAAAGTGAATTAAACAGTATGAGAACTGTTTCCAGAAGCAGGAACTCTACCCTTTCTGTTATTACCCAGCTGGAATAGCACTTTGCCCAGGCTGTCCTTACCAAACAGTGTGCAAATATTGCTCTGGGTTTGAGGCTCGGGGGGTTTTCTAGCCCAAACACATGTTCTTACAAGAAAGTTAGCCTCAATGCTAAGAAATGGTTTTAAAAGAGTTTAATTAACCAATACGGAAATGTACTTTATCTATGAATATTTTGAAATCAGCTCAGGCTTGTTTGCACTATGGGTTTGCACAGCCTATGGTTACTCCCTGGCCTAGTCACTCTGCTAGTCCCAAAGGGCAAAAACCCATATGTATTCTCTTCAATTTGTCTGACTGTTCTTTTTCTAGGAATAAAGCCTTCCCATGCACTGGCTCTTTGCTTGTCAGCCTTAGATATGGGGTAGCATGACCCAGCCACTTTCTGCTTTTGACAAGTAGCACCTTGGGTCTGAAGATACTTGGAAGTCTGCGTAGATCATGAGAGGAGTCTGTCAGTAGCACTTGGAGGGGTGAGGTGACATAGTTCACTCTAATATTAGAATGTACTCTTCACCTGAGCACCAATAAGCACGTTATTTAAAGTATTTTGCTGTATAATTCAAAGTGGAACAAGATCAAATAAATGTATTTATTTTCACTGTTGTTCTTTCATTACCGATCTATTTTCTAATAATGGTTTTGGACCAATTTCTAAGCTCCACTGCATAAAAGCTTGTTGCCTCCACTGATGTTATACTGATTTACATTTGTTGAAAATATGTAAATTTCTTCAGTACACAGCAGTTATCTCACAAAGTAAGGAAATAGAAATTTTTATGATGTTTTCAAAGATAGAAGATGGCAATGCAAATGTGGTAGTAGATCAGCCATTTCTCTTAATTCTCCCATCAGGAAGACCAGTTTTCTAAGAAGTTTGTTCATCTTCACGAAAAGAAAACAGCATAAAACTAGTATGCTGTCCACAGCAGAGGGCAGATGTTGGAACTAGATGATCTTCAAGGTCCCTTCCAACTCAAACCATTCTATGATTCTGTATTTTTGTGTTCCTCAGTTTTCATTTATTTCTGAATGTGAGCTGGAGGCATTTTTTGAATGGAAATTTCAACATAAAATTCCAAATCATAATAAATCAGTAGGATTTGTTTTTTTAATGAGATCTTCAGAATGTTATTCTGCAAATTATGTGAGCATCAAATTATTTTAAAATAGTATAATATTGTCATGATATAATGTCAGAGAACGATGCATTTGAAAACTATCAGACTTAAAAATACTGCTGAGCATCAGTACTCATGCAGCCTGCTTTACTATGGCAGGTGTCCAATGTCCTACAGCACCTTATAAACCAGAATTGTCCTTGTGAGTCCCTACAACCTTACCAGTAATTCTCTTTCAAATGGGATGCAGACAGTTCTTTGGCTGACTCTGAGATCTGTTGCATGTCAACTGTCCAACAGAGATGCATGTACAGACTGGCCAAAAACCCCATGGCTGTTGAGCTCTCCCAGCAATCTATTATCATGCTGAGATAACTGCTGTGGTCTCCTGACTGCAAACCATGTGATAGTTTTCATGACATTCAGAAGAGCTTTTATTTTTAAGACCCCTGTCCTTCTTCCAATATGGTTAAAATTGGCCAACAAACTAAGGATTTGTTGTGCTTAGTATATATCCAACAGATTATGTGATTGCAAAAGTCCCATTTCCTTAAGAAAGCAGGCAAATATATAGCCAACATCAGGTTTTGGGAGGAGTAATAAAATGACCTCCATTTCACATGCTAGCACATGGGTCAGTGTGAGGCTGGAGCTAAGGAGATCTTGAGAAATGCAGTATTGGTCACAGCCATCCATCACTACCACAATCAAACCTAGAAGACTCCAGAGTCTAGACCTTCAACCCTATCCCCAGGACACTCAGCCTAGCCTGAACTACACCTCATCCACTCTCAGCCCTAGGCACCACGATTACCCTGGAGCTCCA
Organism: Tetrao urogallus; assembly: GCF_951394365.1. NCBI lineage: Eukaryota > Metazoa > Chordata > Aves > Galliformes > Phasianidae > Tetrao > Tetrao urogallus. The sequence continues at coordinate 21,472,695 of NC_136814.1, forward strand.
TGGGACCTCTTTTTTGGGTTTGTAAAACTTGGCTACCGCAGCTGTCCCTGAGGAGCTCCATGGACACTGTTCCTTCAGATGGGTGGGAGCAGCCATCAAGACTCCCTTGCAGCTCCAGGGTAACAAAGGAGGCACGTCCCAGCCTTGCTGACTTCTTTAACATTCCTTGTCCTCTCCACCTCAAATCCTTTAATATGTGCTCTTAAGTTGAACTGGTCAATTATTCTAAACAAAGCCAGCTGTTTTAGGAAAATACATACGCTGGATACCCCAAATTGCTTTATTTTCATTATACAGAATTTCCAAATGTGTAGTAGGACTAGCAGTGTTTGGTGAAGTTTCTAAATTAAGTAGCTGCATGACTAGGTAAGAATCATTATCACTTCCCAGACTTGCCTTGTGGATCTTGATTGTTTGAATTCGGCTTTATGCACGACAGGAAATCTCAATTCCATAGCATATGGAACTGCATGACCCATGAACACATTTTCATATCTAATCAGCCTTGTTCTGCATAGTATTACACAGCTACCTACTCAATGTTACATGCAGCCAATTATTCATAATTATCAGTTTATCTTGGAGCAATGTTTTCATTAACTCAGAATAGATTTCCAGTGTGGAGTTCCAGTATCTTTTAGAGAATCTGTAATATACGTGGTAGTTTTGATGGTAAAATCCAGTTTCTCTTTTTCCTGGCTTATCTTTGTGGCCAGAATGAACATACAGCTTTCACTGTTTGCTACAATCAGTGTCATTCAGAACCAAACACAGCCAGTAGTAGTATTGCCACATTTGTACTGAGAACAAGAAGTCAGAATATTTTTAAGGAAGGAAAATTGCAAGATATTAACTTTGAGATTCCTGCTACCATGTCTGGACAGTACAGAAGAAAGAACCAATAGCTCAGAGAAAATACCTGCTTGCATATATATCTGTGCCAATCAGCAGGAGACTGCATTTCATCACTTTTGAAAAGAGAAGGCAGTGGTATCTTCACAGTGAGCCATCAACAGCTGTGAAGGGCTGGGATAGGCAGAAATGGGATTTTAGAAGTGGAAACTAGATTCTATTTTCAGCTCTTAGGTTTGTTTGATTTAAGTCCTGAAAATTTGAATACAGATAGAAACATTAATTCCTCATGTTCTGACAGGGAATTGCTGTGTTCAACATTCGATCCATATTTACAGGAGAAGAACAAAGCATCTGGACAGCAATGCCATTGTGGAGTTACCACTGAATACTGCTGCTCTCCTTTGAATATTTCATGGACTGAAAGAGCACTTGTACATTTTTTGCCTGTTTTTTCTGATTGTTGATGTTATTACCTTGCACTATTTTCCTTCTGCTTTTACAGTGGCCCATTTTTCTTTGTCATTTTTTTTTAATATATTTTTTCCTTCTTGAAAGCAGTTAGCCTTGCTTTTGTGACATGTCATCCTGGAGTGTTGCTTCAGCATTTGAAAAGAAGCGTGAATTTGAAAACCTCATGGCTGCAAGCAGGTTTTAAACAAACAAAATAAAATCCTTGGACTGTGCTCACTGGCACATTGTACAAAAACCATATGGGAAAGAAACAGATGTGTGTCCAGGGCCCAAATAAAATGTAGATGAATGTAGTACCTCCTACCTATTCTGATGAAAACACTCCATGATTTTGAGTATTGATGCTTCTCACAACTGATAACGGTCTGCGGAGAGCATTCCTAATTGAGTGCTCATTTCTATGTTGGCTCAGACAGGAGAATTTAGGATCCAGATTGGCCACTTTTGAAGACCCAGCATATTTGCTTTTCATGAAGCCTGTATCTGGCTGTGGGGTTCTGAGATGATAATTCACCTGAGTCTGTGGGAGATCATTTCTCTGGGACAATTTCTCCACAAAGGCTTGTGTGGCTGCACTTCTACATCACACATACGACTTCTGCATGTGGTTATTTTTATGTATATTCTAGGATAGCTCCAACCCTGGGTATTGGAAAAGTCCACAGAAATACAGTAACTGCACCAAAAGATTAGACCCCAATGCCCACATGAATTAACTGCCTGAATGCATGCATAGTTATCTTACACACAGCACTGAGGTGTGCCTGAACTGGGGATCTATGCTTCCTCTATAATCATCAGAGAGAGGCAGTTCATTGATGGGCTGAAGGTAAGCTCTTGCAGCTCCTGGTTCTTAGTGAGCAGGGGAGGATAAGGCACTGGTGTTCAAGAGAAGCAATTAAACAAATGGAGTCAGAAGGAGTTAAAATTTCCACCAGTGAGAGATACAGTAGAACAGAATGGAGAAAGGTAGGCTGTGTCACCTTGGATGAAAGGCTATTGCACTTGCACTGAGCAGGCTGTGTATGCACAGTCATGCTAATGGCAGCCAGGAATTTCACAGGAATTTCGCAGGAAATCTATGTGAGAAGAAAAATAGGCAGGACAAGTGGGATCAGGGTTATACAAGAGGCAGGGGTCAGATTGCTGGAAAAGCCTCCTGTTTTGAATATATGTCATGCCTGTTTTGAATTACTGAAGTATCCAGAATTTTTGCAAATCCCTTGCTAATGTCTTTTAACTCAAAATATCACGTGCAATAATTGTAGGTAGACTCTGAACAGATCACCAGCCTCAACCATTTTGACTGTTCTTACCGGATCCTTCCCAGGTTCCTAGAGTCATATAATCAGAATTTTAAAAAATATTCAAATGATTCCAATTGTGCCATTTTCGTTCACAGGTAAAAACAATTGGTTTTTGTTTATGTTCTTCAGCATGTCTTATGTTTTCAAGATATCAGTGTTAAAATGTTTACCCAATCAGGATTGCATGGACCACAGATATTTTGGGCTCTTTCCCATAATTAACAAGAGTTCTGTGTTTTAGTGGCTCATTCTTGATTACAAGACATGCAACTTCTTATCTTAACAGATACCTCCATAAATATATACCAAGAAAAACTGATTTCGTAGAATCATAGAATGGCCTGGGTTGAAAAGGACCACAATGATCATCTAGTTTCAACTTGCCTGCTATGTGCAGGGTCACCAGCCACCAGACCAGGCTGCCCAGAGCCACATCCAGCCTGGCCTTGAATGCCTTCAGGGATGGGACTTCCACAACCTTCTTGGGCAGTATGTTCCATTGTGTTCATGGTTGTCTTGGAAGACTGCTTAATAACTCATACCCGTATCATCTATGAAATGGCCAGTTCAAGTTCTGGCAACATCCATAGATCAACTTAATAAAGACCCTGATATGTAATACTGTGTTACTAAAATATTCAATGAATTGAGTAAGTTTGCTCAAGAACAAAACCACAATTCTCTCATTTTGTGGTTTCTTTTAATTCACACCCTATTTACTTATTAAAGATCTACCTTCCTTGCAGCATGGAAATGTTGTTTTAAAATCAATCCTGATTCATCTGACCATTATGATAAAGAAACATCAAACCACAGATTGGAGGGCCATGCAGTGCCAACAGTTCAGGAAGGTGCATTACAGACCAATCTCCTACATCTGCACTGTTCTTTAGGATGTGATATGCCTGTAGGTAACACAAAGTGCAGTTTTCTCTGGAAATAGCCTAACAAGACATTGTCACAAGGCCCGTTTACTGCAGAATTTTCTCTCTTTATGCACAATAAAGAGAAAAGGTGGAAATGCTGAGAGAGAATATTTTGCTCTGTGACTTGAAAACATGGGTTTTCAGACATCTCTGAGTTAGGAAATGAGTCAGATGGTTATTATTTACTCATCTAACTCCACGGTTTCTGCTGTAATAATCATTTTTATTGTAACTGGAAGCGTTGCATTCTTCAGAATTAAGACTTGAGAGATAAAAACTAATGGCAGTTTCTACTTCTCTGGTTACAAAATGCCAGTACATACCAGGCTGGCAGCCATATTCACACCTCAGATGATGGACTTCCCTGTAGGAGTTACAGGGGATCCGCCAGGTATTTATTCTGTGAGCAGCATTGGCAAAGATGTGGGGATATCTGGCAGCAAGGCCCAAAGCAATCCAGGTGCTCCTGCCCTTGGTGGACTTTGGTTCCACAAGTCTATAGAACTCAGGGGGAGTCAGAGCTGTTATCCTGCCTCCCAAGGGTTAGACAGCCCTGCTGTAATACATCACACCCCATGATTTCTCCCTTCCTGAACAAAATGGAAAAATTTCCTTTATGGTCCTTGAGCATTTCTTTTATGATCCTTGACAAGCAGGCTCACCCAGTGCATGAGATCTGGCTGACACAAAATGGACAGAGAGTGTCACTGAGACAGACAACCCTGAAATGCCTTCTGCATTAGAGGCAGTCATCATTTTGCTCTCTAATGATACAGCTGTTGCCACAAGCACTGTGCTTCTGCCTGCAGAAACGGAGGCTTAGAGATAGTGGTACATTTCTGAGCTATCTGAATTCCAAAGTGACTCTCTTGTACCATATTCCTTCTTTAAGCAGCAGCCTAACAACTCAGTGTCTCTTTTGCTTTTGTTATCAAAGCAGTGTAGCAGAGGTACAGGCTTTTCTACAGATCCCACATTCACCACAATGGTGCTATATTTTTTCATTTGACAAGTACTGTTGGTGCCTTGTTTTCCATCTCTACCAGTGTCATATAATTGTACTAGATGTCACTTCTCCTTGAACTAATGCCCTTCCTATTTTTACTTTTTATCCAGGTAATCATTGCACTTTCTCACTGCACATCCCTTTATGATTTATTTGCTTTTTTTTTTTTTTTTTTTTAATAGCAGCAGGTAGCGTTTCCAGTGGAATACAGGAGCTGTGGTTTGCATCCAACATACAGATGAATGAAAAGAAGTTGTTCCTGCCCTCTTTAAACAGCCTACAGTGGAAGGAAGGAAGGAAGGAAGGAAGGAAGGAAGGAAGGAAGGAAGGAAGGAAGGAAGGAAGGAAGGAAGGAAGGAAGGAAGGAAGGAAGGAAGGAAGGAAGGAAGGAAGGAAGGAAGGAAGGAAGGAAGGAAGGAAGGAAGGAAGGAAGGAAGGAAGGAAGGAAGGAAGGAAGGAAGGAAGGAAGGAAGGAAGGAAGGAAGGAAGGAAGGAAGGAAAAGAGAAAGAAAAAGAAAGAAAGAAAGAAAGAGAGAGAGAAAGAAAGAAAGAAAGAAAGAAAGAAAGAAAGAAAGAAAGAAAGAAAGAAAGAAAGAAAGAAAGAAAGAAAGAGAGAAAGAAAGAGAGAAAGAAAGAAAGAAAGAGAGAAAGAAAGAAAGAGAGAAAGAAAGAAAGAGAGAAAGAAAGAAAGAAAGAAAGGAAGAGAGAAAGAAAGAAAAAAAGAAAGAAAAAAAGAAAGAAAGAGAGAAAGAAAGAGAGAAAGAGAGAGAAAGAAAGAAAGAAAGAAAGAAAGAAAGAAAGAAAGAAAGAAAGAAAGAAAGAAAGAAAGAAAGAAAGAAAGAAAGAAAGAGAGAAAGAAAAAAAAAAGAAAGAAAAAAAGAAAGAAAGAGAGAAAGAAAGAGAGAAAGAGAGAAAGAAAGAAAGAAAGAGAGAGAAAAAGAGAAAAACAGCTGATGATAAAAAATGGAGTCATTTCTGTACTGTTGCATTTCTCTGTGAGGATCAAGACTCTACATAGGTATAAATGCCAATTCCAGCCAGACTGGAAAGGAGGAAAAGTAAGTTCATCAGACAGAGGAAGAGTTTCTTTTTGATGCAAACTGTACACAGATTGTAACCTAAGTATCACACCATTATTAAGCCCTATCCACTTACCTACTTCGTTAGTTCAAGGATTGTGGCACTTTTAATCTTTGCAATCTGGGTCACTGCAGGATTCAGGCTAATGGTTGAATCAATGCAGTGTTCCAGTTCCCACTTCCACTCATGTTCTTTGCAGCTTGTCTGTCCTCACTCAAGCTGAGTAAACACGAAGGAAGGCAGATTTCTAAGCTTTTCTCTTTACTTTTAACACTTGCATCAGCTACGGTTTTCCTTGTGTAAATGGCCAAAACCCAGTAATCAGGAATCGAAATCCCACTACAGCCACCCCTTTGCTTCCCCAGCTTGCAGACATGCAAGCTTGGAGGTGTTTGGGGTGAAAAGGAGTTTTCTGAGCTGGGATTGTTCCGTGAGCAATGCTTTGAAGCAATTTGATACCTACTCTGTCTGCAGAGACAACATCACTGAGTATAGGTGCCTCTCCTATGGGGTTGCTGCAAAGTCACATTCAAATACCTGGTAAATAGCAATGTGCCAGAGCCTGAGAGAAAATGTCTGTGGGGAAAAATAAGGTCAATTCGTAGGGAAACCTCTTTGCAATGGAAAACAGGCTGGTGAGGCAGTTCTGATGGCAAGACAAAAATTATACCTCTCATGAATTGTATTAATTCCCTGTATTCATTTCCTTTATGAAAATGTGGGAATAGGCAAGAACCTCTGTTGCCTAACACCCACCTGTCCTGCTGGAATAACTGGGCTTGCTTTGGCTGCCTACTGCAGCTGGTTAGGTCACCTCTGATAGGAAAGAAGAGGATGCGTGCATGGGGAGGAAACCTGGAATTTAAATGACCAAACCAGTCAGTGTGATCCTTGGGCACTGTGAGAGGACTGGAGGAGCCCAGGCTGGATCCAGGCCTGGGTACAGGTTCGGGAGCTATGGAGATACCTGGAGGTACAGCAGGGAAGGCAAAGGGGGGTGGTGGTAAATAGATCTCCAAGGGAAAGAAATAAGCATGTTCGCACAGATGTAACTTTGGTCAGCATTTATATCTAGATGGCACTGAAGTTTTATCATGTAGAATATGGTTTTGCTGTTCATATATGCATTGCCAACAAAACCTGTACTCTGCATACAGAGTGAAAAAATGTTCATGCCAATACACTCTGTTTTGCTTTGTATACCTGGACTGAAACATACCAATATAACTGCTGCCATGCCAGGAAGGCTTACTGCACTGTGCTTGCTTAACTAAAGTAGAACTTATGAGCACAGATGAATCTTTGAAGACCAGGGGATCTTGTTTGGAGTCAACAGATCTTCTGCTGGTGTTTTTTTGTTTTTTTTTTTTTGTTTTTTTTTTTGAGATTTTTTTTCTCTTCTAGTTTTTGCACTGAAATTCTTCTGTATTGTCAAATAATCCTTCTCAGAGTACTGTGGGCACTTAACAGTGTGTGCTGATTTGTTTCCCAAAGGTTTCTTTTCAGTGTGCAGGGCTGCTGAAGCTTTGAAGAGAAATCTTGGATTACTTTTTTAATGAGGTGTGGAAAGCAAACTGTGGGAATAAGTGGACTTGGCTGGGCTCTAACTTCCCCAGGTCCCTCGGGAGCTTTGAGTATCCAAGGGATGCAAGAGCTTGATGTTAAGAATATCTCAGAAACATGAAGTTCCTGAAGGAAATAATAACCATCTTTTCATGCGTCCTAATCCCTTGCAGCTCCTGAGATTTTAGCATTTATACTAACTATATATATAACTATATATAATATATATTATTATATATATATATAATATACTATATAGTATAATATAACTATAACTAACTATATATATGAGCATTATAGCATTTATACTAACTATACTCCTGAGATACAGCATTTATACTGTATTCCTTGCTTCAGAGGAAATATGCCTGAAAGGAGCACTTAGATGATTTGCAATAAAGTCTGTAAACATTATAAGGCAATAAGATTCAGTTCTAAAGCAATTAGTATCATTATAATTCATAATACGTCTGAAATACTGGAACTTCAGCAAAGCGTCAGGGAAGATTGTGACCTCCCTCACCTCCTGAGCAAAGCAGAGGCACGGTCCTGAGTGCCAGGGAAAAGAATAACCCGGGATCGTCATACCTCAGCCCTTGGGAAAGATAAGCGAGGTCCAGAAAGTATGAGAAGCATTTCTGCACACGTCAGTGCAGAGAGGGGACATACTTTTCTCCAAAGTGCTTGAAATACTTCATCTGTTTAGGAGGAGATACAGCAGCAGTAATCAATGAGATGTTGGCTAAGAACTTGTGAAGTAGTGGGGAGGATTTTATATTGAGAAAAAATGTGGGGGCTTGTACACGTTTGCAACCATCTCTCTTTAACAGGAATGAGATCGAACGGTCCAAACACTGCTAAAAGCAAAAAGGTTTCCTCCCTGCTCGAGTGGGAAGGATCTTGCCTTCCCTACCAGCAGCACCCAGGAGCTGCCCAGGAAGCATGCATGGCTCTGCACACGCGGTGCTGAGTGTGCAGCCACCGCCTGCCCAGCGCTGCTGACCACAGCCTCTCTCAGTGCCTGCTCCAGCATTCCTCCGGGAGGAGAGGCTCCCAGCAGCTCTGTTAGTAGTGGGAGGGTGAGTGCGCAAGCTTTATTACCTGCCACCGCCAGCTCACCAGGAAAGTATGCCATTCCTGAGTCGACAGATATGTAGCTGCTGCTGTTTAATTATCATGGGCTGCCCTGCCAGAAGCACTGGCCCACAATGTCCTTCAGCTTTTCATTGCTGTATGCAAAGCAGGAGCCTCACGCTGCTTTGTACAGGGTGTTATTACAGCCGCTGCATGGACTGAAGTGCAGAGTAGCAATGGCTTTGGCTCTTTGCTGATGAGGAGGAACTGATTTTGGTATGTCTGTGACTCACAAAGTCTGTGCCTGAAATTTCTATGACATTTGAGATCTCACCATTCTTAAAAATAATGATTGAAAGTCCTATCTGCAAATGTGGTGCATTTGTGGGTTTAAATGGAGAATGTGGTGCATTTGTGGTTTAAATGGAGAATGTGGGAGAATGGCACAAATATGGGTTTAAATGAGGAGGTTCTCTCTGTCCATTCCCATGCCCATGGATGAGTGCTGCCTGCTCAGAGGCCGACTGATGTTGCTTCCATTTCAGTGCTGTGCTAAAGTCTGGTTATACAAACACTGCTACAGGCAAAGAAAAAATACAGCAAAAGAAAGCTGAAGGATTAAGAAGAGAAAAAGAGCACAAAACCCAGCCAAGCCAAAGCCACAGGAAATGGAGTCTGAATCCAACCTCAGGAGCTAGACTGAAAGGGATTTAGCTGGAAAGAAACTGTAGCGAGGACTTCAAGGAGAACGACAAGGCTTAGTCCTATAAAAGTCTTGCACGTGATGAGTCCTTATCCCACAAATAAACTCATCTGCAAGGCACTGCAGGAGCTTGTTAGGTCTGGGATTGGGGGAGGCTGACAAAAGGGTTAGTAGTGCTGAGAGCGGAATTACAAGGTAGGAACAGAGTAATGTGGGGAGTGAGGATGGCTGCTGTCAGCCTCTGGGTTGCAGCAGCCTCACCTCACAAAGACGGGCTGTACGCGCTCCTGCAAGTGAGGAGGAAGTTGTTTGCAAAACAGCAGCTCTGGTTGTGACAAAAAGGGGTACACTTCACATATGCTTATTTGCCATTTCTTCTGTTTCAGGCAGGATACTCCTTGTTACACTGGACTGCTTCCCAGCCTCCTGTAGGTTTTGGAAAGTGTCCCGTTCAGCTGCCATGTGGAAGGCTTTGAACTTTAAATGGGAACAGGCGCAGCGCAGCCGAGGGGGAGTGGGGGGGAATGGTGCTGGCAGTCCTCCCTCCCCTCCTTCCCTCCCCATGCCACCTCAGGAAGCTATCCTGCAGCCCTGGAGCTTTGGGGGAGGCTGCAAGGAAATGTTCTACACAAGGGGAATGTGTCCTGAATCAACAGGTGACACTGGGATTGCTCTGTACAAGATCTGCTGTTTTCTTCCCCCTCAAGGAGGGGGCACACAGGTGGAGAAAGTGCCACCTGTATCAGCTCCCCTCTGACTTTGGGCACCTACCCAAGCAAAGCCCATTGCTGCTTTGTACCCAGTGGAAGCATAGTCATACAATCATAGAATCATTTGAGTTGAAAGGGATCCTAAAAGGTCATCCAGACCATCTCCCCTGCAATGAACAGGGACATCTACAGCTCAATCAGGTTTCTCAGAGCACTGACCAGCCTGACCTTGAGTATCTCCAGGGCATCTACCACCTCTCTGGGCAACCAGTTTCGTAGCCTTACCACTTACATATCACATATTTATTTGTTGATAGGTGTGATGCTTGCATATGGCGCCTGACCTAAAGAGATGAAGAAGTACCCTGTGGTATGGTCAGTGTTGCCATTGATGCACCCTGTGCTGTCCTTACCTGCCACAGTGTGTTTCAGAAGATCTCCTCATGGGCCTAAGGAGCTGCAGGAAGTTGTTGGTGAGCTGCAGCATGGCAAGCTGCTTTCTTCACTTCCTTCCTTGCACTATTGTGTAAAGTTGTAGTCAACAGCATAGAAGAAAAACAGAATGCGTATTTTTTCATCTTTGTTTCAAAAGGCCTCACTGGGCTTGTTCTTTGATGCGGCAGGACTGTGCTTTGGTTATACTGCCTCAGTACTGCTCCTGGTACTCAGCACCCCAGCTGGGGAGGTACAGCCATCCTGTCCACCCTCCAGCATTCCCTGGGATGGATATCAGAAAGGCAGATTTCAGAAGGGATAGAGAAAGCATGCCATCAGCTCACGTGGGGATTTCTCATTCAGATGTGCCTTCAACAGAGAAGCTCAGACATCATGGGGCTCAGGTCCACGATGCTAGTGGGCTTGTAGGTTTTGGAACATTCAGGATAAGAACTTTTTCCTTTATGGAATGCATCAGGAAGAGAGAATCACCTCACTTGGGTGGGGTACAAATGGAGCAATTTAAGAACAGCTACTTTTACAATACTTATACTTTTGAGAAATAAATTATTTCCATTATGTTTAAACACCAGCTTGGTTCTCTTGGGCAGCAAAATGCCTTCTGGCTGAAATGCTGGACTGTACACAGAAGTGGGCTAATTTACTGACGGGAGACACTAATATTTAAAAACTGATCTTGAGGAATGTAATCAAGTTAACTGACACAAGAATAGCACAAGAAATATGGCTTATCTTGTCTTTTCCTTCAGTAATGTGGAAAAAAGAAGTAAATACAAGACACCTTTTGACATGTTTTTGTCTTCTGTCATAACACCCAGTGAACTTTGTTGAATATCTGAGTGAGGGAACAGCGCTGTGTAACGTGGCCGGTTATGATGTTTTGTTCTTGCTGTAATTCCCATCAGTTCATGTGTGTGCCTGCCTGTGTCACACTACTGAGCTGACAAACCCACAGCAACCCAGAAGCTCTATGGAATTGCCCCTTATTAGGCACCCTGGGGTGGCACTTCGCCTCCTTCTCTCCTGCCTCACTCCAAGGTGCTCTGTCGCGAAAACAAACCTTAGTTACTTAGTTGCAACAAGACAGAGCTGAATGGTTGCACTAGAAAGGTTACCTAACTGGGGACCTCATATCCATTTCAAACAGCAAGGCAACTGAAAGATCAGTGGTCAGGGATTTGTGAAATGATTTACTGTGTTGGTGACCATGGAGATACTTCATGCTGATGGAGTGTTCTTTTCTGTCACAAGAGAACAGCTGTTTTCATCTAGGGCCAAAACCTGAAGCCATTATTTATTTTATTACCTAGGCAAAATTCTCATTAAAGCCTTGAGGGACTGGCTTAAGGCTCAGTATTTCAAAGGAGTAATTCTGTGTTTAGAACAGACAATAGAAGATAAATCTCTGCAAACATCCAAGCATCTCTTTAGGCTCTTACAGACACAGAAGGTCCACCGCAACGGAAAGGGGGAAATTGGATTCAGCCACAATTCCCACACTTACTGCTTGCCAAGGGATGAGTGCATGGGCTCCTCCTGAAGATCATATTGTCAGAGCTCTACCAAGATATTCCACAGCCTTGAGGCTGTGTATGGATTTCACGCTGGCCTGAGGGTCCTGCAGAGAGAGACTGAAGGAGCAGAGAACTAACTGATCAGCAGATATTGCTGGTGTGCACCGGGTGTGCATGGTTTTATCTCTACCTCATTTGGAGATGTGGTGTCTGTGTGCACACAAGTTTCCAGTTGATTCTGCATGTATATCCCAAAGATTAATTGGGTACATTTAATATGTGTAAGTGGCTTACCCACAATACGTTATACTTCCATCAACCTTGCCTAGATTTGGCAGTTCCTTAGGGCAGGAACTATCTTTCGTTGTGGTGCATATATGGATGATAATTAAAAATGTAGTAATGTATGTAAGGAGAACAGGAAATGACTGTAATTGGCTTGATGTTTCCCGAGAGTCTTAAAAGTTGCTTCTGCAGCAGACTACAGCAGAACAACATCTGCACAGTGAGATCTGTCCGATTTCAAAGGCCAGTTCTCAGTGTTTGATTTTCCTCCTGTGAATTTTACCATCTTTCATCCCAAAAACAAGTTTTCCCTCTTCATCCACATGTTGCCTGCCTCTTCACCCATATAGTGAAACATAAGAGTGACATTATTCTCTGATTTCTGAAAATTGAATCGATGAATAGAAACAGTAGCAGCCTAGGTTTCTTGATAATAAAGACAGGCTGCCGAGAGAAGAAGTGGAGTCACTATCCCTGGAGCTGTTCAAGAACCATGGAAATGAGTCATTGAGTGACATGGGTTAGTGGGCATAGTGGGGATGGGTTGATAGTTAGACCACATTATCCTAGTGGTATTTTCCAACCTAAATGTTTCTACAGTTCCGTGATTCTATGAAAAGAGATTTTTTGAGTATCCAAATTAGCATGAGATTGTAGCAACATAATTCACCTTTGCACCGTGAATGGATGAATTACTATTTGCAGGCTGTTTTGCAGTGATCCTTCCCTGGGCCCCTATCATCCTCAATGAGGTGCCAGAAAGAGTGAGAGGTGACTGTTGAGCATATTCTGGCATTCCCAGCTCCAAGGCAGGAAGCCTGTGGTTACATTAACACTCTGAATTTGTGAGCAGTGTACATTCTCCTCTCTTCACCAGCTGGAGCAAAGTCGTCTCCAGAGATGTCCCTCTCCCTCCAGAATTGTTATGCATTTGGCAAGGGGCAGTCTCCTCTAGCATTAGGTGAAATGGAGAGGAACAACCTCCCCTGTAAGGGAGGAGAAACAGGCACAGATGTGTAAGATGGCCTGCAGAGAGCCCTGCGGAGAGGAGGGCTTGCCTCAAGACTCTTGCCCTGTGGACACTTGCAGGTATCCTTGGAGTGTGCCTGGCACAGAGCTTTATCTCGTGTAGCAAGTGACTCACTCACAGGCTTGCTATGCAAAATTCATTATCTGTGATAAGGCTAAACACAGACCATAACTTCCTGCTGTATGCAGCACATCGAGAAATGCAAGAGCCTACCAAAAAATCAGAAAAGTGGCAGAAGAAAGTATTGGTGTTAGCTACAACCCAGTGAGCATACCTTTTCTTTTTCTGTGGGCTTTTCTGTCTTTCTTTTTTGAGGCGGGGCTGTCTGGGACTGCAAGCTGTGCTTCCAATCTGCCTGCACGCATCACAGCTGTGTGAAAGCTGCCGGGGGACAGCAGAACTGTGGTTGGTGAGGTCAGGCTGCTTGCTTGGGTTGCACTGCGTATTCTTTCCCCTGCCAACACACTTCTCTGCACCCCTCCAGCACACTTTGGAACAAGCAGGCCCTGTGCAGTGGTTCTCCTCACATTGCAGAGAAACCTCCTTGGGCGGTCGTCAAAAAGCCAGGCTCAATTTAAATGAGGTGTACTGGCAAGGAACAGCAAAGGTGAAGCTGTTCCTTTGAAAAAGTGTGAAGCTGGCTGCTGCAGTCTGCTGCAAAGAAGATTTTATTTAGAAACACACAAATGTGGTCATGTAAAATACCATTCAAAATGTAAGGCAGCAGAGCGCTTTCTTGCTGTGGTACAAATGGTTTGAGGTTTAAGTTAGACAAGAAAAAGACAAGAACATTTATCTACTGTGTTTCTGCTTTTCTGTTGGGTTCACATGATGCTGTCTGATCCCATTTTTTTTGCATCAGTTCCCCTCTCCATAACATGAGTTTTCTGCTTTCTCCATGCTTTGAAATGCTTTCACAGGAAGGGTGGTAGGTCTCTCTTATTTAAAGATGGGTATTGATCGTAGAAATATAAAAAAAACACATCAGTACTTACAGCTAAATAGGAAAAAGTGCTTGTAAGGTATCTTTTTGCCATGATTGGATGCTGCAAAGACTAACATATTAATGTTTGTTTTACGCAGCAGGACTTCGGTGATGGAAGAAAATCAGTGTGTAAGTGTTGCAGCACAGGGCATGGAGAGCAGCAAATGTTTTCACAGACTGATCTGTCTGATGATTTGAACAACCAGTGAGTTCTGCCTTTCAAGCATTACAGAAGAGCATCCAGGGCTTCTGCTTGAAGACACTAGTCTTTCCTTTCCTAGAGCTGAACAGAACTAAGATTTTTATTCTCATTAACTCCACCTCTGTAGTTCCCTCTAATGAAAAAAGGTTTCTAGTGTGTTGATGATGATATGATGATGATGCCCAAGTGGGGCATCTAGCAAGGAGGATAAAAGGTAGGCATGGAAACTCAACTACATCTACCCTTGGATCCGCCATCAGGCAGCACTTGGGCTTGCAGAGACCCATTGAGAATGTGGTGGCTCCATGGCCTGAACCTGTTTAGAGACACCTGTATGGAAAACCTACCCAGTGGCCTCGTGTTCTGACACCAGGTAGAGGCTCTTCACCTGCACAGGATAGGTTCCAGAGCCAAGCTACCCACAATTATTCCTCTCCATTTATTGACCTAGGTCTTAATGTTGAAATGTTCCTTGATGCTGGAGGTCCTCAAAGGTCCTCTTGCCTCCTATATTCACACATCACTGCAAGAGCCACCTGCATGTCCAAGGGATGAAGGCTCCTTAAGAGTACAAGATAGTGAAGATACTCTTCTGCACAGGTGAGAACCAAATGGCTGGTACCTGATCTTGTCGGTACCTGTCCATGTTACTGTGCTTTGTACTTCTCTACTCTGATGGTAATAGTGTCATTTTGGTTTTATTTTCCTTTCTTCACCAGGTGCAACATGAAATGGAGGTGATTTAGCTGTCAGTTGGCTGCCAATCAGTCACCAGGGATGTGCTGCTCCTTGACTGCTGTCAGCCGGCATTACAGGACCGGTTCTGATGATGCATTTGTGTTACATTACAGATCTTCAACTCAGAAAAGAAAATTCTCTTCCACTGTCAACAAATTTGGCAAACCACAGTGGTTTGATGCTAACTCTTGTACTGGCAACTCTGCTGTGCTAGTGGGGGTCACAGTGCCCCAATCTTGCTGAGTGATGGAAAAATCTTGCACAGCAGAAATTGCTTTTTCTACCAAGCTTAAACCACGAGAAGTGCTATAACGTATTTGGTAAGGAGACTGAGAAAGCTAAGCAAAGCTAACGTACCACTATACAACTGGGGGTGTTAGAGAAAGCACTGTATACTCTAGCTTTGTACAATTTAATAGCCATCCTGTTTCACACCTGCAGTGGTTATTCTGCAGTCATGGAACCACTTCATTTGTGTTATAGGCAAAGGCAGCCTGCAACAGGCTTCAGTTAGATGAAGAGATCATACTGTCAACAAGAACAATATTTGATTACTAAGAGATGGAGTCCCAGCCAGGAACAACACATCTCCAAGTTTTACGCCCTTATGATCAGAAGGATAATCTATTGATAATCTGATTTTTAGGAAGAGTAACTGGAAAAACAGTCCGGGAGCAGCTGAGATGGCATTCTGTTGTGTGTGTCTGGTGAAAGGATGTATTATCACAGTCCCCAGCGCTTAATCATTGAGTGCAATATGCAGAAATAGTCAGAAAGTTGCAGACTGTGCTGAATGGGTTGAAAGGTTGTGGGAACATGTTCTGGCACAACCTTGTGCTGTGGTGAGACACAGAAAAACCCTCTTCTCTCGTTCATTCAGCATCATTTTGCTTCCTGGAGCAGAAATAATTTCCATTACTCGTTTAGGGTAACACTTTTCTAATGCATATTACATAGAAATTTCTCAGCTGCAGATTTTTGGCCCTGCTCAAACACTGCGAAAAATCTTTAGTATATTACACAATGAAGTATTTGTAAACACAGCTGACTTGAGTTTAACAGGAACTTTGGCCAGTTGAAAAATAAACCAACAGCATATTACATGACAACACACCAGTCTGGCATGAAACCTGCCTGTGGCTCTTACCAAAATCCTGAGACCCTGGAGTGTGTCCAGAGAAGGGCAACGAAGCTGTGGAGGGTCTGGAACACAAGTCTTATGGGAAGGACCTGAGGGGAAGCTGGGATTGCTTAGCCTGGAGATGAGGAGGCTCAGGGCAGATATTATTGCTCTATACAACTGCCTAAAATGAAGTGGCGGTGAGATGGGGATCAGCCTTTTCTCCTGGGTAATAGTGAAACAATGAGAGGGAATGGCCTCAAGTTGCACCAGGGGAAGTTCAGGTTGGATATTAGGAAACATTTCTTCACAGAAATAGAGGTGATGCACTGGCACAGGCTGCCCAGGGATGTGGTGAAGTCACCATCCTGGAGGTGTTCAAGAAATATGCAGGTGTGGTACTGAGGGACATGGTCGACAGGCATGAGGATGTTGGGCTGAGATTTGGGTATGGTGATCTTAGAGGCCTTTCCCAACTGTAATATTCCTATGAAAACTGCTGCAACAAACCCCAAGGCCCACTGCTGGAGCAGGTGGGAGAGCAGATACCTGAGAAAACTAGGGTGAAGAGCTTTTTGGTTGCCTACCTGTGCTGTGTGTGCAAAAAAGGCCCATCAGGACTGGACACTGCCAAAGTAACAGTTAGGTGCCTTGCTGCCTGCTTAAGCCTACTTAGGTGAGGGAACGCAGCCCACAGCCCACACTATGAAAGGCCCAAGAGCAGTGGGAAAGCAGAGTCCAATTTTGTGCCAGTCCAGAAGTGAGACAAGGTGAGGAGGCTGCCAAAGGGCACCATCAGCTGCTCCCTCAGCTGCAGGCTGGCGGAGGGACACACACGTGATCAGAGCTACTCAGAGAACAGCTGAAAACTCACTTTCATGTATAACTGTTTCCCAGCTGCCTTCTCGTCACAGAATCACAGAATGGTTTGGGTTGGAAGGGACCTTAAAGCCCACCAATCCCAACTCCCTGCTGGGGGCAGGGATGCCCCCCAGCAAAGGCTGCCCAGGGACCCATCCAACCTGGCCCTGAGTGCCTCCAGGGATGGGGAACCCACAGCGGCCTTCCAGATTGCATTCACTTAGTCAGAGTGGGCTGGCATGTGTGGACAACTGTCCCCATGCACAGAGGAAAGAAACTGGAGGATATGGACAGGAGCCTAATACGGAGGCACAGAGTGGGCCTCACAGGCCCTAATCTTTCTTATATGTACCCAACAAGCACGTGAAAGCTGTTTCTCCTGCCAGTGGCACCTCTTATGCAATGTACTTTGTTCTTTCAATTTTGTTCTTACATGGAGTGATTTTCCCTCTGCTCAATTCTGCCAACGTCAGCGTTTTGTTTATCATTGCAGTCCCACTTCTTAGAATAATTGCATATGTACAAACAACCAATTTCTAGTAATGCAGCACTCAGTTTTCACATGATCACCTTGCTATCAATTACCTACAGCAAATCAGAGCCTATACAAGCAAATCAAGACTCATTTCATTTATTTCAGTCATGTTTTCAGGAATCCAATAGATTCCTTAATCTCCCATACACACTGTCAATTCCTCCACCAGTAAATTAGCAGAACAAAAGTAATGGTGACACTGAATAATTCACTAATACACTCTGACAGTATTTTATAAGCTCATCAGCACAGCCTACTTTGCTTGTGCTTCAGTATATGATACAACTGGCCTACAGGGTATTGTAAGTTTTTGTTTGTTTTTTTAATACTTATCACCTTTTGCAGGAGCAGAAATAGAATGATGAACAAAAGTTTTATTCTAATGGTGTCAGAGATAGAAGGATGAAATCCCAAGTAGACAAGAGCGTACTGTATTTCACTAGTTACAGGTAAGTTGATATGAAAATGACCAGCTTTACTCAGTGAGCTTTGTCTTTGCTGCTTGGATTTGTGAGTCCAACTCTTCTGCTGTACTCTCAACAGTACGTGCGAACACACTTGCAGGGCAACCAAGGAGTTACAAAATTTATGGTCCAAATAAAAAATCCAGGCTTGGTTACAGAAGTGGATTTTTAAGGATACTTTACCAAACAATTCAGTCTTTCTTCTTTAGACACAAGGGGAGAAGTACAACATAAAGTTGACTCCTCAAAGTGAATGAAAGACAGTGGCTTTGTGTTAATGCTGGTAGAACGACTACAGTAGTACTTTGGTATGAAGGAATGGAGCGCTCCCTTCACTGTTTTACTTAGACTTTTGGAATAGTTTGATCTTGTGTATGTGGAATCTATTAAGCTCATTAAAGAGACCAAGAGATAATGCAGTCTCATATCTGGATTTCTTACATATTGGATGAAAAGCCTATAGTAGTAGAAATATCTTAAACCTAAATAAATAAATAAATAAATAAAATAGTCTGAGCTAATAACTGAAAGATAAACAAATTCAAAATGCAAATCAGAACCTTCTCACAGCGAGTATTTCACCTCTAGAGTAATTTATGTACAGGTGTAATGGACCTGTATCACCCGTTGTCTTTAACTCAAGAGTGAACTAAGAAATGCTGTAACTTAAGCAGAGTTAAAGATGTTATGCTGAAGTTAATGCAACAGGGTATTTGAACTTTGTTATGCATATCTAACTACCTGCACTAGCCTAGGGCAATAGGTCTCCTGTCATAATCTTGCTGTATTTTTAGTCCTTGGAAAAACCTGCAAGATGTGTAAGATGAGACCTGCATATATATACAGTTTGGGAGACCCCTCTCAACCATGGAGTAGAGTTTTTTATCAAACTTTCAGAAAGATAATTTAGAGATATGGCTTGCTAGCTCAGAACAGCTCATAGCCCTTGATACTTAGTTTGACAAGTGTCTCAGGGAAAGCACATCTTATCTTAAAACTTAACTTGAAATGTGATTTGTACATGTGATTCTTCTTCTGTGCTCCTGCAGTCATTATTTTATCACATTGAGATCAAGGCACTTTGACACAGAAGAATGTAAACTTCAGTTATTTTACTTCTTTTGGCTCTGAAACAGGCTGGCAACAGCTTAAGGAGAAAGAAATTACAGCTGATGGTCCACAAAACAAATTGCTCCACTAAACAGGTACTATTTAAAAGGAAAAAATCTCACATTCACAGTTAAGATTATTCATTTAAGAGATACACCATCAGTGTAAATCATCACTAGGCAGCTGTTTACAATATGAAGAGGTAACATTTTGGGTGTAGAACTTTCCTGCCAGAGGAAAATATTGTGAAAGATATGGCGGAACATAAAACCCTATCGCTGTTGAAATGGCTGACAAAACACTCAAATACTTTGAGAGGGTCCACATCTGCTTATTCTGCAACAAGTAATTTACAAGCTGAATAGAAAAATCCTGCACAGAAAACTGGCTGTAGGCAAGGTAAACAGTTTCTCTGATTAATTGTAATTAAGACAGAATTAAATTGCAAACCTCCTAGGTTGCCTCTGTTATATTTCTTTGCTACTTCCATCTACACAAAGTATGTTAATATTAAACTAACAGAATTTTTTATTCTTGTTTTACTCAAGTTATTATTAATTCAGAAAATCAGTTTAAAAAACATTTTTTTTTAAATAAAGAAATATAAAAAAGTGTCCAAAGAACTACACTCTCTTTCCTGCTTTCTTCTAACTTAATAACATCTCCTCAAAGCTCATACAGTAATGGCTTGTAATTTAGTAAACAAGAGGAAGTTTTCCTGGTCCTTATACATAGTAAGTGCTCCTACTAAAAGCTGCAGCTTGATGATGACTAGTGTTTGTTTTTTTTTTACCCATTTACTTTTGCTTTGTAGCTGTGAGAGAACTTTTACAAAAGCCAGTTTCTTTCATGTCATTTATTTTCTTGCAAAATACAATACACAGCAAATAAACCAGGATCTTAATCCTTTCAGCTACTGCACTTTTCAATGCTGTAAAGTAGGTGGGAAAACTTCAGTCAGAAAACATGGGTTAGTTGGAACACATCCCCTTTAAATACCTCAGCACTTCTGCAGCAAAAAGACTTAATTGGGATTGTAGTTTTTTATTTATTTTTAAAGTTTATAGAAACCATCATACCAAAAGACAGAGTAAATACTCAAATCTAAGATACAGATCTTCTACAAGCTACCCCTGTGGAAACAATGACCTTGGAATCAGTATCATTAGCCAGCAGGCCAGTGAACTTATTTCAGCTAGCGATCTTGTTCCACTAGTACCAGTGATGACTTCAAGATGGCAAAGCATGTAAAATTTTAATCTGTAAACTTTGTGAAGTGCTTTCTAAAATGTGAAGTGGCCCCCCATTTACAAGCTATTATTTAATAAATACCAGATTATAAAAGTGTCATAAAGGTATTTTACAAGCAGTTATTAATGTCTTTGCCTCAGGCTAGATCTGTAAGAAGTCACCAAGCAACCAGTTGTTATGGAATGCTGTTTGGCAATAATTTTTGTAACACACCTTGCCCATATTTTATTTCAGAGAAGTGACAAGCTGTTGGCCTCTACAGTTCTAGTGCTAATGGTCCAAATGCCAACTATGTTGGTAATTACTGAAGTTTTCAGCCTTTGAGGAAGAAAGCAATGGCAAGAAAAGTAAAGGCATTAAGTACTCGATTATACCCTCTCTTCTTTTAGACTATAATCACCAGTTGTGCCATTGAATGGAGATGGACACAAGGGCATTTAAAATTCTTTTGTATTTATACATTCAAAACCTCCTTGCTGGAATTGAGTAGATGGTGCTGTAGGAGGACTAACTGGAAATGCCATTCAGCACGAAGTAGTTCAGCTCTTCCTCCAGAACGGGCTTCTGGACATGCAACATTTACTTTTCTGGAGGGCACAATGTCTCACACAGTATTCTTAAACAAAGAAAGTTTCAATGGCAGACTAGTAACATCAAAGGATAAGTTTCATGTGCCTGTCAGCATATGCAGTTGCTCTCTTTATAACAGTTGTCACATAAAAAATTCTGTTTTCTCTATCAAAATGATCCATTACCTGACATGAATACAAGAGCAGGAATCTCTACGTATCATACATATCTTCCGTGCTCTGATGATTTCAAGTGTTAATAGGCTTTAAAACAGAAGTTTACCAATGTCCAACAACAAACTGTGTAATGCTGGCCTATTGTTCTGTCAGTGGTGCTAAATCTGGTCTCAATGCCACAGTGTCAACATCCAACATCATCAGGTGCAACAACTGCACACTACTTTAGTCAATTCTGTGGCTTTCTGTGGAAGTATGTGCAGATCTTCCTCATGGAAACTGAAGTGGTTACAGCCTGTAAAAAAAACAATACCAACAAGAAATGTTTCTGAGTTAACAGTTCGTACGCTGCATAATTCTTAAAGTCTCCCCTCCATCACTGCTCCAGTTTGTGTTGCTTCTTAAATAAGATAGTAAATGACAGGTTCTTTACTGTAATCTGTTTCTCTCACAGATAAGAAGCTTACTACCCACAGGAAACACAGTCTAAAAACTGGGTTTGTCTGACTGCAGCTCCACCTTCCCTATACAGCTTTCAGGGCTGTGGATCTCTGAGATGCAATGGATCAAGGAGTGCTGCACAACAGAGACCACTGGCATCCCAAAATTTGAGCTAGAATATACTATGTGGGAGAGATAATTCTTGTATGGTAATCACTCTCCGGGGCAAATCTTTGTCTTATGTTTAAGCAGGTACACTGTAAATCACAAGCACTTGCAGGTTTTCTTGGTACCACTACAAGATGAAGAGTTCAACTGCTGTAACCCAAGGTGTGGTCATTTGCACACTTCACACCTTGTAGAAGTGCTGAAGGAGATGTGAGATATTTCAGCAAAATAAGCCTTAAACATGGCAATAACTTCTAATATCAAATATTCACTTGAAAGTATAATGAAAATATGACAATTGGAAATTTACTTGGAAAATAGTGAAATAATATCCAGTAAAAGATGCTTTAGAACCTAGAGCCCAATTAGCTCATGGTTTTAACATGGGTAAAAAACTGTTTTGCTGCTTGGGATAGAATAAAATTTAACTCTTTCTTCCAGTGCTAAAGCGGCTTTTCAGTAATATAAACATGCAGATGTGATGCTGAACAGTAGATCTGCCAGGAAAGGTGTTGCCATTTGCTTCTCAGAGAAGAGCTGTATTTCAGAAGACAGCCACATCCTTCAAACATCCAGCTGGGAACTATGAGGATTTCTTAGTTCCTGTGTGCACTAAGTTCTTTTCAAAGGAGGTACAAGACCATCTTAAGAATTCTCCTCCTGCATGGAGGGGATTAGTATTTTGCAGCATTAATATACCTAGATTATTAGGTGAGAAATCATCTCTCTTGTCCATAATCAAGGAGGACAATTCTCCAAATGTTTGAGTAAGAGAGATCTGACCATGTGTAGAAAGGGGACAGTGGTAGCTAGAGATAAATTCTTTCATTACCACTGTCCCTGATCATCCTACTTACAGTTTTCGGTGAGGTGGTCACTACTGCAGCCTCTTGACGTTTTGCGCTGGAGTTGTAAGATGATGGGGGGCTGCCAGCTTTGCCAGTCCGCAGCTTCTCTCCCAGAGCAGACAGCCAGTTTTTCCTTTCTGGTGAACTATTCTCTTTATCTACTACATCTGAGTCTCTCTCGCAGGGAGACTGCAAAACAAGAGGGGGAGTTTGAGTGCTGGATGGATTAACAAGGCTTCCAGAAAAAGAAAGCTCTTTTGGGCTGTGGCTTGATTCTTCATTATCCAAGTCAGCCAGATTTAGAGAGCCCTCATCACAAGCTCTTTGGCCTGCAGCCAAGTGACATAAATTTAGCTTGGACTTCTTAGCCACATGGTCCAGTTCAGTCACACAGCTACAGGCCTGCAGACACTTCTGCCCCGCTTCATCTTCCTTGCTGCAGTCCAGCCTTCTCTTGGCACGCTTTTCAGCCTGTGAGTATTGTGCTTTAGGAGTGCTAGGTGTTTCCAAGAGACTTTGTGTGACTTCTGCCAGGGCTTTTCTAGGGGAAGGTGTCTTTTTTCCAACTTCTGGGGAAGAGCATGGAGTCCTGGCAATCCAGTGTTTAATGGACATTTTGGAGGAAGGCACCAGTTTGGGAGAAGCACGTGGGCTGGCTCCACTCAGCTTTGCTGGTGTACAGACTGTGGCCATTTGAGTTTTGAAAGAGACTGTTGGAGTGTTTGTAGAAAGAGGAAGGTCTCCAGAATAACTGGGAGCACAGGCAGCTGGACGTGGTGAGGAAGCACATGGGTTGCCCACTGAGAAAGCCTTGGCAGGAGTATCCTGTGGGCTGGCTGAATGTCCTAATGGAGCAAAAATAAGCAGTCTAATGAGGAACACAGAGCAGCAGATTAAAGACAGCCCTTTCATAAATACCTGTCCCAGCTAGGAGATTAATTCAGTGCTGGCCCTGATTCTCAGATATACCTTGCTGAATTAGATTGCATGGATGTTTCTTTTATCAGTTAAACTGATGCAAGTCCTCCTTAGAATCCTGTATCACTTGGCTAAGTATAACACAGTATGTTGGTTTAATGTCTGACTTTTATTTCTTCTATGACTAGAACCCTTACTTAAGCTGCAGCTGAGGGACTAATGGATAGAGAAAACAGATATTGAATCTTCTAAGTTTTCTAGCCTTGCTGGAAGCTTTGCAATAGCTCAGTCCAGACAGCTCTGTTTTGGGAAGCTGCCTGAAAACAAGGCTGGCTCTCTATCTGTAGCTGGTCAGCCTATCTGCCCAATCTTCAACAGTTTCATGATTGAAAGAAGAGACAAAGGTACTGTAAGCAAGTCCCATAGCTAATTACACCAGGAAAGCTTTATTCTGCAATGCCATACCATATGAACAGTGCTCCTAGTCAAGCGTCAATAATTGCAATTTTTTAAGATTAAAAAAAAATGAGAATGGGAAAGTATATACTTTCACCTTCTTGTCTTTTTGATGGAGTATTTTCTGCAGTGCTATATTAGGACAAAGATGGTAGTTATTTACCACACCCAATGACATGCGAGAAATTCTTCACCTCCCCAGCAAGGATTTAAATTCCCACGAAAATAAAAATCTGTCACTGGATTTCTTTAAAACAAATGATCCCCAAACAAATACGTCACAACAGCATTTGTGCTCACTAGTCAAGCTGTTAAAATCCCCTGCTTTTAAAGCAGAAGCTTCTGAAAACCCAGCTTATTAAAACAGTAGTCATTGGTAGCTTTACACCTAAGACCTCACCAAGGACCTTAACAGTAACAGTGGGAATCATATATAGCAAAGATCTCAGTCTGCAGCAATATTAGGGAATTGTTTTATTTATAGGACCTTCCAACAGAGACACATCAACAGGTCTCTTAGATGCCTGCTTTCTCATTCATCTAACTTGGGGTGATGCAATTAAGTAGGATAGCATATTAATTTCTCCAAGCATTTTCACTCCTGAGCACAAGAACTCTGACTGTTTTGTTTTTTTCCAAAGGCTTAATCTGAACTCCTAATTTTCAACATTAGCTGCTGTAAAGTACTTCATTAGGACAATGAGAAATCTAGTGTGAATAACCTGACATTTTCTTTAGGATGTTGGGCTGTCTCACAAATAACATGTCAAGTGAATACCTACATGATTCTTTCATGCCATAATAAGCCTCTTTTGATCCTTCCTTTTATTACATTATCCATCCCTTTAAAATAAAGGGCTGGTGCATGAGAGAAAAAGGAATATGACATCGTACTAATGGATCCCTCTACAAATCACCTTAAAGCACAGAGAGAATTAAAGGCTCCTTTCCAGACAAAATGTGCTACTTCATAATAACTTATTTCAACTTGGACTAAGAGAAAATCACTGCCAAGATTAGGTCTCTTAATCTTCACTTTAATGAGCACTTACAGAACAATAATATCTCAGTTGGGAAACCCAATGCATTTTCAAAATTAAGCTCCTAGAGGTAGAAGAAAAGAAGCAAGCTCAGCAGTTCTCATTCTGTAATGACCATCTACAAATCTGTACAGCAGAAATGTGGCATGACCAGCTGAGTTTGAGCACTCTCAATCCCATAGCAGTGTGAAAGCTACACTGTGGAGACCCTGGATAACAGAAAAAAGCTGTTATGAGGGCTGGAGGGGCAAAACGCAAACTAGTTACATCCCCAAACTTAAGAGAAGGAAGATGAACATGAAGCTTTTTTGTAACTGCATACATTATTCAAGCTTCTGCTGAGCCAGTCTCAAGCTGTTTCCCTTCATGCTGCCACTCCACGTAGCATTGCGCGTTTCTGCATACTGTAAATATCTGCAGTCAAACTGCATAACACCAGTGCAGATATTTCCCACCTTCTCTGCTGCAAATTCTCTAGAGTGGTATTATGAATCTCCAGATTTAAGAGCCATGAATTTTCCATGCGCAGGCCCGCTCCAGAAATTTGGTTACCCAAAAGCATAGAGAAAGTACTGCAAGTTAGGGAAATCACAGAATCAGTTTCCAAAGAAAAGGAAACTCTGCTTCCTATACTTCATAATATAGGTCAACAGTTAATGCACATTCTCAGCCTCACAATCCATTTCACACAAATGGGTGGAAAACTACCTAAATCTCATCCCAGCAGGCCTGAAATACAACTTAGTTGTCAGCTCTGAATCAGTCTCTGCAGATAACTCCTGTATTCTAACAGCACGTGCTTTGTGTTCAAGAGCCAAGGTCAGCAGGAAGCCTGCTGTTGTGTTTGCAGTGTCTGTGTACTTCCTTTTCCCTCCTGTGTTGCTTTAATGCATCAAGAACCAGGAGAAATAAGCTATTTTTCTACTATAATTGCCGAAGCTGACTTGTAAAGTTTTAGCATACAAATCACTTTAGATTTCAGACTTCTACACTAGACTCACATTTACTTCTCTTTTGCAGAAATTAATACACAAAGTGTACTTCTCAGCCCCCTCTGAAGCAATGTGAACGCTCACACAAACCATACACCACCTACAGAGCAGAGCTGGCACTCTCCCTGCTATTGTCTTGCAAACTTCCTGCAAGACTGTTACTCACTGGCAAAAGGTTAGATGTAATATTATCCAATTAGTGGGATTTGGAGACCTTCAGCCTTTATTTGTGTTAGCCAAAGTGAAATTCATTCAGAGAATGGCTAGAAAAGATAGGTAGAACAGAGGAACTCACATCAACAGCTGCTGGAAAGCTATTGTATTGCAAGTTTCAAAGCCACACTACAGAGAAGCTCTTCTTATTTCTCTTTGTCAGGGTTATTCGCCTCTCAACCACCCTACTGTAACAAAATGCAAGTTTCAGGCAAGTCAAAGTAACACTATAATGCACGATTCCTTTCTTTTCTCTGGGGTACTGCCCAGTGAACAGCTCCTCTTCCAAAGAGCACCAGTAATTCACAACCACGGCTCCACTACAGACATCTAGCTGAATTTTCCTGCTGGCAGTTCTTTAGATGCATTATCGTGATCTTGACCAACTTTAGACATTCCTGAGCGTGGCAGATCTGCCTGCTAGCTGTGAGAACATGCTGGATGGTTTGTCTGACCAGCTAGGCTTTGTAGAAAAGTTATGCATTTGAATTGATGGACATGATTGATCAATTTTGGAACATTAAGATTACATTGTGATTGACTACATGCATTTTTGAAGTACTTGCACTAACTGCCATTTGTCTGCATGGACAGTCAGTTACAATGAGACATAAAATTCATAGCAGCAGCAAAGAATGCTGCCCACAGTTTAACAACTGGGCAGGAGGAAAAAATTCAGAGTTCCCATGCTATACCATCAGCCCTTTACAAGGTAAAATATGAAACTGGAAAAAGAACATGATCTTACTTCTCTCAGTTACCATTTGATATGAAAAGAATATGACTTGCTGCTACAGCTAACAATCAAATCATTTTTAGCTGGAGCTGTAAGAATGCAACTGTGAAGCAGGTGATTCTGGCTTCCAGCTCCATTGGCTGAAGAAGTCCATGCACACATGACATCTCCTTTGGCCATTCAATTATCAAACACTGCTGATGTCCACTGAAGACCTGGCTGCCTGACAAGTTATATTAATAAATATTTACTTTGCAAGCTGGTCATGCAGACTTCAGCATACTGTAAGCTATTTCAGCCAGCTCATCTTAGTGGTAGTAGAAGTATTTACAAGTAGAAGTGTTTGGCTGGCTTTATGAACTATTGCCTAATATGAAAAAATAGAAGACTAGGACAAGCCAAAGGATTTCATTGGTGAGCAGCCAAATTTCAGAAGCCATGCTGCAGAGCAAGATATCACAGGGGCCTTACCTGCTCCATCTTGTTCTTCTGATTTCTTCTGTGTGACCCAGCCCACCAACCTGGCTCTGCTGGACACTGACTTTTCCTCCTCAGGACAATGTTGTAGGCGCCAGATCCTTACGGTGTTGTCATCAGAGCATGTGGCAATCTACAATATAAATGCATTTGGGAATGGCAAGGCACATTCTGTGGGTCACGGGCCAAATGAGCTAGGACAGCTACACACAGCACACCATGCCAACATATATGCAGGGCGAAATCTGCTTGAGGAGGATACAAGATTTGTCCACTAAACAAACAGAACAACCCAACTCTATTGCACCACTGTACCACAAACAAGTGTTTGCTTTGAAGGGGAAATCAAATCTTCTGGGGAAATCCCAGTCACCAGTAACTATATGCCTTGTACAGCTCTATAACAGAGGACAGCCTGCTCAGGAAGGGCCAGAGCATGTTTTGCAATTTCCATTGCTCAGTAGCTAAAAGTAGCCATGCTGCTTCTTGCACCTGCATCTCTGTCTGTCTGTTATTCAGGACCTTCTCTGCCTGGGGACAAACTTTCGCAACACATAGAGAAGGTGACATTGGAAGGCTGTTGCATTAGCCTTAGGCGCTATCTCTACAGACTCAGATGTCAGCAGTATCTGGCAGAGAAACCAACCCTGCTGCAAACATTCACCCAGATTCCTGTTGTGGCTTCACGTGTTCCAAAATGATCTGTGCAATCTATTTCAAACAAGCAGTAGCATCTAATCTACTCTTATACAGCTCTCTTTGGACAGGTTATCTGGTGACTCACATGGGAATCAACAGCAAGAAGGAAATGCTGTGGCTGAAGATCACAATAATCTTGGATAGAAAAGTACCTCTACTGTGACCTCTGTGACACCAATATTATGCTCACAGAAAGCAACTTGGCCTCTCAAATCACTCAAAGCAGCTTCTTGACCTTTCTTAGCACAGTGTCTTCACTTTCTTCACACCTCATGATCTGTACTGTGACTAATTTTTATCTGTGTTAGTATAGATTTTAAAGGCTGTATAGGTCTGCATTTCCAAACCATGATCAGGACTTTAGGTCACACAAACAACAGATTTCATCTAAAATGCCAATTTACATACTATTGTGCATCTTACATAGCTAAAACAATTATCCTTGTTTGCCTGCAAGACTCCCACTCTCCTACATTGTGTAAAGCTTTTCTGAAGACCTAGTGCTGCAGTGAAAG
This sequence comes from Tetrao urogallus, assembly GCF_951394365.1. Classification (NCBI taxonomy): domain Eukaryota; kingdom Metazoa; phylum Chordata; class Aves; order Galliformes; family Phasianidae; genus Tetrao; species Tetrao urogallus. The sequence continues at coordinate 21,501,190 of NC_136814.1, forward strand.
CTGGGCAAAGTATCCAATTTGCTTAATAACACTGAAGTGCAAGGAAGTATTATTGGGGCACTGTCTAGGATTAATTAGGATTACTTCTCATTTTGATCTAGATCAATCATTTAAACCAACAACTTCCTGCAATTCCCTTTCTTCTAATGATACTTGGAGTATTATTACTGACAATTTCACTATGAATTTTTGGGTGTATATACAAATATTTGTTAGGAAAACAGTTCTGAGTATAAGAACAGTCATGAGGGAAGAGTCTGCATGATTTTTGAAGGGCATACTCCTTACCACTCTGTACCAGACTGGTAGATATATCAGTGGTCAGGCAGCTATGTATGGAACCACAAAGCAAGGCTTTGGCTTTTGAAAGATTCGATGAAATGGTTTCACAACTTTGCCTCTCACAGGTAGTAAGACAAGTTCTAATCAGAAGTCTTTGTTCATTTACAATTTGCTAAGTCTTATCAAATAGCCCAAATTATTAAAGAATAATGAAGAAGTTCTGTTATATTCATGTAACAAGTTTGGTTCACTGCCCTAAAAAAAATGAGCATGTTTGGAAATTATTATCTAAGAACTTCCTCCCAAATAAACAAATATTGCAGTAATTTTGAAAAGCCAATGTTGCCATAGCACCTCTATTACTTGACGGTGAAGAAAGTTTTCCAGAAAACAAACCTTAGTGAAGTCTGAAGGACACCAAGCAATGGAGGTAACCTCTTGAGAGTGGCCAACAAGGATCCGTGGAGGCAGGCTGGGTTCAGAAACCTTTGAAATTCCATAGAAAAACAAATACAAAATCAGAAGACCACACACCACTAAGAAAGACCTTCACAATCCACCTGTGAGGCATACAAGACAGATCACAGAATCATAGAATCACTAAGGTTGGAAAAGACCACAAAAATCATCCAGTCTAACCATCAACCCATCACCGCCATGCCCACTAAACCACGTCCCTCAGTGCCACAAATGATAAATCCAATTGCCTTCTGCCTACAATCACAGTCCATTGTAGCTGAGAGGCAAACCCAGACCTCCATCCTTATTCCCTACTTCAAGGATTTCTTTCTGGCACTGGCTGCCTAGAGAGGTGTCATACCCTCTTGGGAGACACCACAGCTCTGCAACTGTGCAAAGGCAAGATTCTCTGTAAGACTGAATGCCTCAAAGCAAGGGAACACTTTCAAAGGGATGGTGTTAATAAGGACAGCTACTCCATGACAGCTGTTCAGTAGCCCACGTAGAACAAGTCCACATTTTCACTTCAGCACTTCATGGACTACCAGAGATATCCCACCACTCCTTCTTCCTCAAAACACATCCCCAGACTGCATACTGTTGGCAATTTCTTCTGAGAGACAAGGACTTACAGGGTTCTAAGGATCAGTTCAAATTCTACTGCTAAAGGTGAAGCAGCTGGTCAGCAATGAGACGCACTGACTTGCCCGGAAACACTTGTTTAATTCCTGCTGCATGTGGGATTTCTGCCAGAGCTGTCAGCACAGCATACCGTGTGAAGTGGTATCTCTGTCTCTGCTAGGTAAGATGCTTAAAAGTTTGGGGAGATCATACTCTGAATGAGAATAGGTAAATATATTCAGCTGCTATTTTAAAAACAAACCTAAAACAAATGGTTTAAAAATAAAGAACGACAAAGTCCAATATATGAATACTTACTGACTTCATAACTGGTGGCTGCCAATCAAATGAGCCAGAGAACCTCTAAGAGTTGATTAAAAAGTTCCCTAAAGCACACGTGCTCATTAAACTTGGGTCCTTTTCTCTTTTACCCTTCATAGAAACCTTTTTCATTATTATCGTTAATCTTTATTCTTACTGTTACTCTTCAATTACAGCTTGTGTAAGTGACAGATACAACTGAAGCTCAAGCATTAGGTAGCACGTGGAAGAAAATACACACACATACACACATACATGCAGATTATATTCAAGTTAAGCATGCTTTCAGGAGAGAATCCGTTCCAGATCTATGAGTCACCATTTTCAATGTGACATTATATGGGGAATTTATAAGGGGGATTTGCATACATGATAAATGAATGAACAGATCCTTCACTGTGTGGGAAAAAGAGTAGATGTTACATACAGGTTTCAAAGAGAGATGCAAAACAGCAGGGAAGGCTTCTGATTTACACGCATGTTTTTTCTTGTGGAACCCCTTCTACAACAACCTGCATAACCATAATTGAATATCCAGCTTCTGCATCTTCAACTTGTTCTGATATAAACAGGTTCTTCATAACTGGCCATGTTTTCTTTTTCCTGGCATTGCAAAGGCAATCACTGATTAAATATCCACTAAGTGCCTTGTTCAGAGCATTCCCGTCTCTGACAAAATATGTAATGCCATAGAAACTCCCTATTTAGGGAATAAGAGACAGAGGTGCAGAGAACATCTTTGTTTATATTTAATAGCAGTGTTGCACTGCACACATAACAGTTTAGTAGTCACTGACTGCTAAAAGGAAAGCAGAGGAAGAGAATTCCTCCAGCTCCTGCCAAGTTGATGTTACCCTGCATTAGTATAAATTAAACCAGTTACACCCAACTTACCATTTTGTGAACCAAAGGATGGTGTGTTCATTAGAATATGAGGGAGGAGGAGGCTAAATGACACCACCCATTGTTGGGTGCTAGAAAAAAAATGCATTAGGAAGACCTTTGTATTTCCTTCTGTCCTTGGGATGCCAAAGTATTTAGAGTCCAGAAAACTTCATTTTTAGCCTTGCTTTCTTAGGAATGGAGGCTTCTGCAATAAGAGATTCTATGATTCTAAGAGGGTTCAGAAGATAATGGAAGTACGGAAGTCCAAGTCTATAAAGCTTGTTTTAATTACCAGGGACATAGCTCATTTAGGTACCATTTTACAGAGAATAACTTCTCAGCTCCCAGGCTTTTACAGTCTTAGAGTTATTTAAGAGCCAGTTCATTAATCAACAGACTAGTAATTAAAACAACCAACATAATAAAGTGAGCTTTTATTGTCTGAAAGTGATGTTATATGTCAAAGCAGACAGAAACAGTATCCTCGTCAGCAATACCTTCTAGCCACAGTATTCCTTGGGAATTGCTGACCCAAGTGCAAATTGGCATTGCTTACAAAGTTTCTCAAAGAAACAATCTGGGTAGACAATGTTTAGTTTTGTTTTTCTTTCTTCAGCAAGGACTTGGTCTGCCTTTCATGCTTCTCTGGACATGGAAAGTTAGCACTCTCCTTTGAGTTCTTTCCAACATTACCTGCTAATTGCTAGTGAAATATCTAAGCACGTATTTTCAGTGCATAGTAAATCCTCATCCCAGAGAATGTACATGTGTTTCAGCGTCACTAAAATCTGCCAACATTTAAAACAAATTAAGAAGGCTTTGAATATGGCAGACCAGAAAAATAGACTGAGTTTTGCTGAAAGTCCCACTTCCTAACATGACTATGGAATTAAAAGTGATTATCTGATGATTTACTTAATAAATATTCAATATGATCTGTCACCCACACACGATAGAAATAGACAATTCATATGAAGCAAATGCATTTAAATGTATTTGCTTAAACTTTGAGATGGTACAGTGTCCTTGAATGCTCTTGACCCAGTTCCAGCCTGCTTCCCACAAAAGTGCCAAAACATGTGAGTGCAGAATGCACAGCCCAAGTTTGCATAGGTATTTTTGCTGAACTCACACTGAAGTGAGAAAGGCTAAAATTACACTGCCTGACGTGGAACTGACCATGTTGCTGCACTCTGCTCCTGGGTAAGCGACTTAACTGCTTACAAGAAGTGTTCTTAGAAACAAAGGGACTACATGCTCCATGACATGGAGCTCCATGACAAACCATGATCAGTGCAGGGAGACTCACTGCCCTCAGAGCTTTGTATTGTATTTTCAAATGCATCATGAAAGGAATAACCAAGTCAGCATTTCCTGGAATTACCCCAAACCTAAGCAGTCACCTGTGACTTCTGTTTATTCTACTTGAGATAAGAAGTCCACTTCATTACCGAATGGCTGTAGACTATGCAGAACAGAACTTGAAGCATGCCTTATTCTGAGGTCCCTGCTTTTAACTTTGTGACATTTGCATTTCCTACATGTCAGTGCAAGATGCCAAGTGACTAAGCCTCTCAGCTGTCAGACAGTGCTTTGGAATTTTGCTGAAGGCTCTGGCTGAGCTCTTGCTGTAATGCAAAGGCTTTAACTACTGTAAATTTAGTATGAAAAAAAAAGTTAGTCTGAAGCAAGAGCTAGAAAAAGGAAGGAGGAAAAGAGTGCCCCTTAAATACTTAAAATTTAAGTTTTTTCTAACATACTTCATTGCTAAATATGAATCAAGAACTGTCTACTTGCCATAGCCACCTAAATCAACAGGATCGAAAGAAGACTGTACTGCCCATTAAAACAAGATTAAGATCAGCAACTTGCAATAACCAGCAGTGATGAGAGACATATTGATGGCAGGAGGTTAGCTCTATTTTACATTAAATAGTTAGATCTAGCCTTGACTGCACACTCTGGGCACAACATGCCAGGATCTAACCCTGCAATGCATTAAGCAGGAGTGAAGGCTGGGAGTGCCCTGTGTGAAAATGAAAAGCAAATGAAACCAAAGAGCTGAGCAGATCTGGGCAGCCAGCCTGAGGCTACACACTTGGGTTTCTCCCAAATGTCTCACCTTCCAGATGTACGCGTTGCAGTCACTTGAGCCACTAACCAGGAACTGATCATCTGGGCTAATACTGGATTTGATGTAAAAGGTAGAATTCTGGTGTCCGCTGAAAACCGCCACTGTGAGAAAAACAATGAAAATAAAAACAGCACTCAACACACAGCTGTGGGAGTTGGTTGCATAAGCAGGGCTGATCTGACAGGCTTTTCCTGCCTAGCCATGTATATTCTAGAGAAAGCAGTTGTACTGCTTCCTTGCTAGAGGGCTGGGAGCTCCAGTTGGCAGGCAGCAGGAGGCATCACTCAATAGGAGCCCTTCGCATCTCCCTGCATGAAGCTGCTTTACCCTAAAGGTTCTCTTCACAGCATTATTAAAATGTGTTAGGTTTATCAAAGCTTCAGCTCCACTCATATATCACAACCAGGCCAAGACATCACCTGGGCTACCCTTTGCTGTTCTTCCCACTGTCACCAGCCAGCCCCACTGTGTTAACAAGGACAGTTGCACAGAAAGCTTCCACTGAAGAAACTAAGGCTACTCCTTTCCCTTGCTGCCAGCCTCTTTGTCAGCCAAACGTATTCCATGTCAGCTACACTCGTCAATCATCTATATTTAACATCCCAGTAACACTTCACTTCGAGCCTCCAAATAGCTCCTGCTCCCTATTGCAAGCACCGGAAGAGTCAGTGGCCAATGCAGGAGCTGAACGTGCATCTGGAGCACTCGGCCATGCTACACCCAGCCTTCTTATCAGGGTGGAAAGGGCAACTTTCCCGATTTAGCACCACGTGGGGCTGGCACGCCCTTGGCCAGCCCTGGCACAAAGCACTCAGAAGCAGGGATACCATGAATACTGTAGGCTCTACGAGAAGTTAGCAGTCAGTTCAAAAACTTTCAGTCTCTTTTCCATCGTGATTTTGACAAAGGTGACCCACAGACTGGTTGCCTTTGGCTTTCTTTGAAATCTTGTGAGACCCCACAATGTACTTTCATTTTAACCTGCAGCTCTTTCCTTGCAGTAGATACAGGCAAATCCTATTACTGAAGGATTTCCTCACGGCCCTCTTCCAACTAACGCTGCTGTCCCGACATTAGATCGGAGCAGCTGCCATCTGGGTCCAGCCCAAATCAGGAGGCTCAGCGTCTTCCCAGCAGCTCACCCCAGCCATAGGCCCGTGCTGCCCTCTGCAGGAGGGCCAGCTCATTGATCCCCTGCCAAAGTCATGTGCTTTTCAGGCAGCTTGATAAACTGAGGTTTCTGTCCAGGTTTTATTTGCTAACTTGTTGACACTAGTCAACAGAAGATGACAGCTAAACGTAGAAGTAGGTGGCAGGGTGGCCTGGACCTCTGAGAGAAACTGTTCTTGGGAATAGAATATCCCAAGTTGTAAGAGATCCATAACAATCATCAAGTTCTACTCTCAGCTCCATACAAGAACATCCAGAAATCTGATCTTATGTCTGAGAGCATTGTCCAAATGCCCCCTGAACTCCTGCAGCTTGGGGCCGTGCCCACCGCCCTGGGCAGCCTGTGCCCATCGCCCTCTGGTGCAGACCCTGTCCTAACTCCCAGCTGCACCTCCCCTGACACAGTTCCATGCTGTTCCCTCAGGCCCTGTCGCTGTCACACAGAGCAGAGCTCAGCACTGCTCTCCACTTCTTGTGAGGAGCTTTAGCTACCATTTGGCCTCCCCCTCAGCTCCTCTGCTCTGGGCTGAGCAAACCCAGGGACCTCAGGCACTTCTCACACACCTTGCCCTCCAGACTCTTCCCCATCTTTGCAACTCTCCTTTTGAAGAGGGACAGACCAGGGGAGTATTTCCACATCTCAGCAGCAGCACACAGGGCTTAAATCAACAAATGACCTATTAATATCTAATACTTGCACTACTTCTCCACTTTGGCAGCATCTCCACTCAACTGACTGCTTTCCTGAAGAGCATACAGAAGAACACATTGTTCATTTAATTTCAATTAACTGGAAGACTGAGAAAAGGCAATGGAAACTAAATCATATGTCTGTTTGGAACGCTTTTAATAAGATTGGCTGCTTTCTGAGAAGCAGCCACTGGCCTATGACAAAGAAGTTTTAGTGCACCAAAGTCTGCAAAACATCTTGTTGATGTAAAGGTCACAGACACAGAGCTGAAGGAATCTAAAAAGCTGGAAAAAGGCAAAGCATCTCCACAACTTGCTGGGGATGCTTTCTCCCTGAAACTGCCACAAAAATTAAATTTAACAGACACCTTAAAATGTCTGAGTATAGTCTAAGAGGTGATCCCTCTTTAGCTCTGATCCAGAGCTAAAATCCTAAGAGGTCAGAGTGAAAGATTCAAAACTGCTACAAGCAGGCAGTGAAACTTGTCTTTCTATGCTCTCTGTAATATCTCATTAGCAATGCCAGTCATCAGTCCATAACACAGTCCTCATCTCTGAGCTGCCTGGCAAAACTGCTCCACCAGGGTTCCAGCAAGTGCTGTGAGCACCTAGGGCTGGGAGCAAGCTATTTGCATCTATGCCGACACATTGCTCACAGCTCTTACAGTGCTCTTTTCTCTGCTGATCAAGACCAACTTCGAAGCATGGGCAAGCCAGCTGCTTGATTTTAGTAGATACCTACTCTTGTGGATCAACTCAGAAACCTTATTGTATGCAATACTATTTTTACAGGTTATTTCCTCTGATATTATTCTTACCTGGAAAGGACTTTAAACTTGTCATGTTGAACATGTAGATACTGTCATCAGTGCAGTTAGCAAACAGATTAGCACCAGTGGAATCCAACAAGAGACTAGAATACCCTAGAGACAAAGAAAGAAATATTCCCAGTAAATAACTCCACCAAAACATTTTGGAAAACAGGCATTGTCTAAGAAATGTCCAGAGAGGGAAATTTGGAAAGGATCTCTGTCACATAGGAGACTGTCATTGGAAAGATCACTTGTTTGCCAGAACACTTGCTGGAGAACAAAATGTTTTAGCACAACATTGACATTTTCTATGAGGATTCAGAGCGCTATTCAGAGAGAATTCTCAACTTCAGAGCAGGCAAACAACCTATTTGATAGTTTCGAGTGGGTATCAGGAACATCCAGTTGTAGAAGCAGAGGTTAAAAATACACATAAATCCTCATGCTCGGTGGCGTCGATGGCAAGTTATTTCAGTCAGCTCCTTGAAGATTTCCCTCATGTTTTTAGGACTAATACTGACCATTACTACATCAAGATGGTTATTAGGCAAGTCATGAACAATTACTGTGTTGTATTGTAAGGTGCCAGGTACAAAGTCAGAGCAATACGAACAGTATCGATTTTATACCAAACAGTTGCAAGTATTGCTCTGCTCTCAAAGACAAAGGTAAAAACCCACCCTTTCTGTTGTCTTTGCAAGATACAGTGCAAATAGAATTGAATCATCCAATAACTTACCAAGTTTGCGAGTGCTGGTGCCAGGATAGAAAAAAGACTTGAAAGGCACAGGATCCTGCCGGTAAGCAGTATAGTTCTTGCGCAAGTCCCACACTTTGATCACACTGAAATATATGAGCAAAGGTGTCTACAACTTGCCAAAAGTCCAACCCTCTTTTGCAGTGCAGACAGACCCTTCTAAATGCACAGGAAGACAGGTTGCTCGTTAGTAAGGAATGCCCAGTGATGGCACACCGGAGCGAGAATAGAGCAGAGATGTGCTGAAAGGACAATTGTTCTGCTGAGCGCAGATGAGGAAGCAGCATTGTTTTGTGTAACTAACACAACACAAAACACAAACCCACAAGCCAACTTTCCTCAACTAGCAAAAGGACATAACAAGGATGCCATTATATTCTGTTTTTTTTAAATGAAGCTCTTTGAGGTTTCTCTTGCCCTCTAGGAGCAAGCCTCTATCATGCACCATGGGATGTAGAATCAGTATTATGTCTCAGGAAGGCTCTGGCCACAATGAAACCTGCTTTATAACCAAAGCCTGAGAGACTAATCTCTGTGCTAAACAGCAAGACATTTTCCTGAGCTCCAAGATGCTGCAACAGATCTGGCATCTAATAGAATGCACCCTTTGTAACTTGACACAACATTTTCTCAAGCACACCTGCACAAATTTAAGGCTTTCCCTTACTCCCAATCTTCCCCTCACATCCCAAAGCAGCTCCTTGTCTAACAATAGTCTGCTTACTTGCCATCCAACAGGTCCGTGAAAATAAACAGAGATGATGGGAACTGTTCTCATATTGCCCCATAGCTAGTGACACTAAAATGAATATTTACCATTTAGGCACAATTTGTTCCAGCACAGCAATCTTGGGTAAGAAAGGAAAGCACTATTCAGCTTTGGCAACGCAAGCAGGTAGCAAGTTCTCTTAACTCTACCTAATACTAGAGCTGCCCCAAAAGTAATGCATTCTATTTATTATGTTGGTCCATGGTATAAGAGGAGCAGGTTGGAGTCCAAATGATGGATGTGAGCAGAGTGAAGCAGTAAGAGATATGTGTCAGCAGTGGCAACAGCAATAGAGGTCACCTCTACTGGTGCAGATATTTGGTGCAGATGGGCGAGGCGTGCAAGATCCTGTTCATCACTGGGAAAAACACATAGCTAATGGTGGTGACTATGTTGGAAAGTAGTGTTTTGTAGCTGAGAATTTGCTCTATCAAATAGTGTGACTGTGCTCTACATACCTGTTATAGTTTTCATGGAAATAAACAGGAGGCATTACTTCTGGAGCAAGCTACATAGTAATTGCAGCTTTGTGAGCCACTGTGATCTTAGAAAAAAAAAAAAATCTCCCAATCTTTCTGTGTCACTAAGAAAAACAGGCAGAAAAGCACAGAAAAGTAGGCATCTTCCTTCCTTACCCATCAACAGCTCCTGCAGAAATAAGAGTATGCTCGTCTTGAAGCAGCACCACAGTTACACTCTGCTGGAAATCCTTGAGGAGAGAAAAAAGAACTTTGTTTATTTTCAAGGTCAGCAGCGTCTTGCTGCTAAGTTGAAGGCCAAGTGAATATCGAGGACACCACCTCTCAGCCAATCTACACTTCTCTTGGCCAGACTGAGTTTTGCTCTAGAATTAGCCTGAGCTTCTTGGGCTCCCTCCTGCCAGTTTGCTTTGTGTTCTCCAGCAAGCTGCTCGCTGCAGGCAGGAGAAGGTGGAATACCAGATTTCATTTAGGAGACAATAATCCTTTAACCCCGCTTAGCAGTGTGGCTAAAGGACCCACAGGGAGTGGTCAGCATAAGATTACACCTCACAGGTCAGAGATAAGAGAGTTCCATTGGAGAGGTTAATAGATGAAATAGGAGATCATATTCAGGAGAGGCTGTTGTTTTTGTGGTCACATTTGGGAGGTGTAATGTGGAGGGAGTAAGAAGGGAAAGAAAGGAAAAAAAATTGGAGCCCTTCCTTCTCACCCTTCGAAAACAAAAACTGTAGCTACTCCTTTTCTCTCTGGAAAAAAAAAGATGTATTTTCACATGGCATTTACACAAAGACGGCTCTGATAGCATGTGCGTTATTAGACAACAACATCTAAAATTAGCCAGAGCAAGTGACCGTGACACAAAAACCCAGCTCTGCAAAGACAAATTAGTGTTTACAGAATTCAAGCCAAATATCTCTCACTGCAATTACTTAGGAAGGCCACTATGCATAACACCATCCTCAGAGCAGAGGTCTCCTGTCTTCCTGGCACATACCACCAAGGGAGCAAGTCCTCTCAGGTTCTGCCTCTTCTTCCTCAGTTTGGAAGGAGTCTGCTTGTCAACCACGTTGTGTGCTCCGCTGATTTGATTCACCTGCCTGTAAAATCCATCTGGAAGACAAATACATGTAAATTGTTAGTTTCTATGCCTATTTAATCTTGCCACCATTTTCATGTAACAGGCAGCAGCTTGGAATAAATCCCAAAAAAGCAGCTGAGACGAGCTTTCAAAATCTATTAGTAATGTATTCTGAAAACATCAACTGCTACTTGTGTACAAAAACTATGAGAACATGTTCCAGAAAACTGCTGGTGGAAGAAAACTGAGAAGTACAAGGGCATGAGCTGACTGGTGAGGGAGAAGCTCCAGGAAGCAGGAGAAGAGTAAAACAATCACCCTGCACTTAGGCGTTCCCACCTTCAGTCGCTCCCAGGACTCACCATCTCCTTTGCTCCTTCCTACGCTGGTAGGAAACTTTTCAGCTTTGATTACCTCCTCCCCACCACCAATGGCTCTGAGTGAATTGCTCTCACCCAGCCCAGCTCAGTGCTGTCTTACACAATGATGTGTTTTGTACAGCCTTATCTCTTTAACAATACACAGGGTATTATCAGGGCAACACAGACATCAAGCTGCCAGTCTGAGAGAACTGCAAAGTGAAAAAACATGTCTAACATATTCTAGCTATTCCATACTCTCACTGTACTAAGGCAGTCCCTGATTACCTGATAATCTTCTTACCTAAGTATTGCCTATGCTGCAATCAAAAGCATTACTCCAGTAAGTACATTGGAGCACTATTTCTACACGAGCTATGGAGCTTTATTAATACATATCTGAAAGTTCTATTACCTTTCTTGTTGCATCTGGTGTCCCAAACCATGATGTTTCCATCTCTGCCTCCGGTACAGAAAACAGCTGAGAAAGAGAGAGCTATTAATTCCCAAAAGCTGAGAAACTGAATCCAGCATAATGCCATCTATGTGCCCCTAGAACTACAATGATCAGGCCTTTGGTGCTTTCTGACTAGTTTCCTTACAGTCTTTCCTTAGTGCAATCGTAGGAAAAAATTGCTTACAAAGAGTATTTCCAGATTTATGTTTGTAAGTAAGGTGTAAGTGACTTCAATGCCATGTCTTAAAATTGCCTAAGATCAGAGATGTGCAGACATCATCAGATCACTGCAAGGTTACAACGTTGGTTAGGTCGCTGCTTAGCCCACCTGTGCTATGTGCAACCAACAGATTCCAAAGCCCTTTTTTAGCCCCATAAGGATAGAAGTTGTAGTGGGAAAGAAGAAGGACAAAAAAAAAGTCAGGAGGGAATGCCAATTTACCTTTCTCAAACCTAGAAAAACCAACTGACTTGAGGCTACACTGGTGACCTTTGCATATGCCAAGCAGCTCCCCAGCTCTCACATCCCACACCTTGGCTGTCTGATCTCCTGAAGCAGTGACCTTCAGAGGAAAGAATAAAAAGCTTTCATCATATTCTGCACACCACTGCCAAAGCATTAGGAATAAACTTAGATAGGAAAAGGCTTCTTACAATCCTGTGCTCTCCAGGTACCCAGGCAAGGTCAAACACAGCATTTGAATGAGCCTGCCATTCTGACAAGAGAACAAAAGCCATAATTAGTTCAGTGCACGTTCAGTTCAGCACTACACTACGGTATTTTGCAGGAGGCTAATGAACATCAGACATCAGAAGCTGAAAATAGGTTACTTGTTAGCAGCTTCCCTCAGGCATGGCAAACACACAGCTATTCATCTCCCATTGCTTTTGTAAGAGCACACTCACATGGCTGCTCTGTAAACAGGACTCTGCAAAGTATGAAAAGATGCAAGTACTTCCCAGATTAAGTTTAAACAGCCTGCATAAAGTTTTCTTTGGTTCCACCACATCCCATACTTGTCACTTCAAATGAATATCATGTAATACTTACCCTTAGAGATCATTTTGGTGGTATTTTGAGCTTCAGTATCATACAGTCTGACAAATCCTTCTTCATTTGCAACTGCCAATACATGCTCAAAATTTGGGGCTGTAAAGAAATTTGAAATGTCTATTACGAGGCTGATCCACAGTTGTGCCTCTTCCCTTTGTGAGGGGAGTACAGGCACTTTAACACCAAACTGATAGCTGTAAAAAATAAAATAGCATTTACACAGTGATTTCCACTCTCAAAATGCAGAAATATTGCCAAGCATTTATTTCTAGACACTCCATTCTGAAACTGTTGTATATGGGAAATAGAGTGGGTCAAAGAGCAACTTCTAAGATAGTGCCCTCTTTCAACAGCATTGGTGACAGATCCTTTCCTCCATCTTTATGACCTATCCCCTTGGATGTTTTCCAAGTGCTTTCCTTGGATGTGAGATGGAGGAGCAGAAAGCTGCCTTGGAGAAAGGCATTTACAATCTGATTGTTGGGTGGTCCCGCACGGTGCCAGTACTTGGACTTGATGTTTCTTATGGGTCCTTTGTAATTTGGGACAGTCTGCGATTCTGTAATAACCCCATGGCACAACCAGAATAGAGCACACCAGAGTTCTGCCCTAAAGGTCCCCAGGACTCAGCGTGTAGGACGTGGAAGCACACATTCCCTGTTACCAGCTCACACGAACACCAAACGCTGCCAACAGATCTTGAAACATCCAACAGAAACGAGTGTACAGAGGAACCCACACACCGCGACATTCCAGCACGTGGCCGTACCTGCAGAAAAGCTGCAGCCGAAGGGAGGGACGGGCATTCCAATTTCTCCGTAGGAGAGGTGATCATCTTCCCGGCTGCACTTATAGCCGTCCAAGAGATGCTGCAGGGGAAGCGGTGAAGACTGACCTGAAACGAGACAAGCGGACCGTGACTGCACCGGACTCTGCGATCCGGGAGGCCAAGGGCCCGGGTGCCGCCCTCTCCGCTCCCAACTGCGGTGCGGACTCCCCGCACGGCAGTCCCCAGGGTGCGGTACGCGCGGTACACGCGGTACTCACGGTGCCCGGCGGCGCGGCGGAGCAGAGCGCGGCACAGCATGGCCAAGAGCCCGCGGACCGGCGGAGCGGTACCGAACTCCCGCCACCGACCGACCCGCCAAACGCATCTCCGCTCTCTCATTGGACAACAGCTACGCGCCGCACCGCCCTCTCTCCGCTCGGATTGGCGGTGGAGGAAAGGCGGGGTTCCCAGACCGCGCCCGCACCGCGGCCTGTTGCGGGGAGGCGGGGCTGGCTCTGCTGTGTGCGCGGGCGGACGAGCGCGCGGGTGCCGCTGGGCCGTCGTGGCGGGAGGGCGGCCGCGCACGCGCGTAGAGCGGCCGCGGGGTTCGCGATGGCGGCGGGCGGGAAGTCGTTCTTGGCGGACGCGGGGTACGGCGAGCAGGAGCTGGACGCCAACTCCGCCCTCATGGAGCTGGACAAGGGTGAGGACCGGGGCTGAGGGAGCGCGAGGCTGGGGTGTCGGGCGGGGCCCGGCGGGTGCCGCTGTAGCACTCAGCGTTGCGGTGCTCTGTGTAGGCCTGCGGTCCGGCAAGCTGGGCGAGCAGTGCGAGGCCGTCGTGCGCTTCCCTCGGCTCTTCCAGAAGTATCCCTTCCCCATCCTCATCAACTCAGCCTTCCTGAAGCTGGCCGACGTCTTCAGGGTCGGGTGAGTAGCGTGGTATAATTCCGCTGGGGGCAGTTCTCCATAGGTGCCTTCAAAATCGTAGCTAATGAATGAATGATTGACTCTGCAAGTCCCTTCTGTGAGGAACGAGAATACCAGAGCCTCAAGTTGAGCTTTTCCAAGTGCCCTGAACCTAACTGAGCTGTGTCTGCCATGCAGCTCGCAGTAGCACACAGACATCCATGTTTCTGTTGTGGAATCTTTGCCATTGGGTGCAGGAAGGAATACAGACTCGTGCTTGGCAATGGCTGTTGGGCTTCTCTGTCTTAGTTTTTGCCACAGTTTTCCAGTAGAATCACATCTGGTAGTGTGTGCAGCACAGACACATGCCTGTGCCCATAGTCACTGCTGTCAGAGGGTTCATTTCCCCAGAAGTGTTGGACCCACATTAATAGGACATTACTTGTGCTTTGAAGCAACAGGAGGTTTGTCCCTTGTACTACAAAATAGTAGTGCATTCATATTCCATCTTTAACTGTATCAGCCTACTCGAACTATTTCTAAAGCACAGATCTTCTTTGTTGTGATTAACTCTCCGAAGTTTTTCATAATACATTTGGTTTGGAAGTGTTTGAATCTATATTATCAAACAGCTCAGGAAAGATAAGCTTGTGTCTTCTGATAGAAACAACTTCCTGAGGCTGTGTGTGCTGAAAGTTACCCAGCAGAGTGAGAAGCACCTAGAGAAGATCCTCAACGTGGATGAGTTTGTGAAGAGGGTTTTCTCGGTGATTCACAGCAATGACCCTGTTGCTCGGGCTATCACACTTCGGTAGGTAGCACAGAAATTAACCTGACTTACTTTAAAGCTGTAACTCGTTATATGTGTGCTAATCTGTTCTAAACAAAATCAGCAACTACTCAGAATGTAGGAGATGTCTTCCACTCTCATCATAAAGACAAAAGCAGGGACATCTCACAGGGAGTGAGCAGTGGGGATCTGTAAGTGGAAGAACAAGGTTTTTGCATGCTTGTATTTGTGATGTGAGAATTGTGCAGGTGGCTTCAGGCAAGATGGGATTGGTGATATTCAGATGTTGTGTGCACTTCAAAGATAAAAGAAACGATTGTATGTGTAACCCAGATGTATCTATACAAAACCTACATGCATTATGTGATATATTTAGAACAAGACCGAAAGGGAAGTGCTTCCATATATGTCAAAATAACTTTTGCTAACTTGCAGACTCTTGTTAAATTGCAAACCAAACTGATTTATGGGAACTTTGTTATACTTTCATTTATCCTTCATTTGTTGTTGTCCTAGATGCTTACTGCTTGTTTGTCTGTAATCCACAATGTCTGAGGAGGTGCACTTCTGTTATTGATTGCTGTGGCCTTCCTAGGAATCCAGTGGGAAAACACCCACACTTTAAGCTATCTTTAATGTTGCTGTTCTGCTGCTTTGGTGTCTGTATCTCTAACAGTACCCAATAATCTTTTCGGCATCTTCAACTCTTGTACAGCTGAATTAAAATGTGAACAGAGCACTCCTTCTCCCTTGTTTATTCTTTTCTCCTATCCATCCAGAACTGTTATTGATCCCATTTGAGCTTGAACACAAAAGCATCTTAAGCACTCAGTGTACCCTGTGCCATAGTGTGCTCCTAGTTTTATAACAGTTCTTGCTTTCCACTAACGATACTCCAATATGGTTACTTTTTTATTGTTTGTTTTTATTAAATAACTAACAGAAGATTGATACCAGTACTTTCACTGATATCAATACTGGTACTGGTACTACACAATGACATGCCTACTGTCAGTGTGTCTTTTTCTGTAGTTAACATAGAAGAGTCCTCAGTTATATAAAAATCAAGACTTAAAGCCAGTCCTTCTGCACTTCTCTTTGATTTTATCTTGCATTACTTCATATTCCTTGTGCTTGCTCATTTTCCTGGTCTGTGTCTGTAGGATGTTGGGCAGCATGGCATCTATTATTCCAGAAAGGAAGAATGCGCATCACAGTATTCGTCAGAGTTTGGATTCACATGATAATGTGGAAGTTGAAGCTGCTATTTTTGCTGCTGCCAACTTTTCTGCACAGTCTAAGTAAGGTGGATTTTTTACCCCCCTATTTTTCACATTACAAAGAATAAGAACTCCAGTGTCACTAACAGAACTTTAGTATTTTCTTCAGTGGTGTTAGAACGTCCTTCACAGCTGGTATGTGTCATAACAGTACTGTAGGGAAATCTGAATTCAAGTCTAAAGAAACTTTGAAATGTATTTGAAAGCTTCCATTTTATCGTTTGGTTATGCACCTGTGTAGGGGTTCTAAAATAGCTTAAGTTTTGGCAAGCATTCTTGTGATGATTGTTATTATTAAAATGCAGTGTTTGGTTCTGTTGATTTTTAATCTATTTGTTTTCATTTCACCTGTGCTTTTTTCTCTGCAGGGACTTTGCTGCAGGAATATGTAACAAAATCAGTGAGATGATTCAAGGTATGTACAAATACTGAGTGATATCTGAGAGTTCTTTTTTATATGTACATATATATAAAATATCACTATACCGTTGTTCTTATCCCCAAACAATTCCAGTTTTATAGTTAAATTAGGTAACAAATAATCCAATACCTCTTCTACGTGTATTCTTAAAATTTGAGTTTTCAGAACACTCCTGAACTCTTAGAGTACTTGATACTACTGTGCTTAAGCTGCTAGCCAGAGAACAGGTTATTTGAAGCTAATGCAGCAGTCTGCACAGACTGCATTGATAGCAGTACTGGTAATGCATAGTGTGTGTCTTAGTACTACTAAAAGCCTCTACAACAGCCTGGCAATGTCTTTCTTCCCTGTTACAGGTTTAGCTACACCCGTGGACTTGAAATTGAAGTTGATCCCTATTCTTCAGCACATGCATCATGATGCTAGCCTGGCCTCCAGCTCCCGGCAGCTGCTTCAGCAGTTGGTAACATCATATCCTTCCACCAAGATGGTCATTGTTACTCTGCACACGTTCACTCTGCTTGCTGCGTCGTCTTTGGTTGACATTCCTAAGCAGGTAATTCTTTCAAATGAATTTACACAGCATGTTTAGAACAAAACAAAACCCTAGACTTTCACCATCAGCTGACATCTGAAGATAAATTGTGATGGATATGCTAAGATGATTGCTCCTATGTTGCCATAGAGACAGAGTACGTTGCAGCTGCTGTCACTTCCAGATTGCCCCCTCCAACATAGAGACCTTTTTCATAGTTCATAAATTGTCCGTCTTGGAAATGAATAATGAAATTGAGAAAGAAAATGATTTTTTTTCTGGAAACTTTCTTTTTGCCTCTAGAAGCCAGGCTTCCTTGCTGTGTGTTTTCCCTGCTGTGTATTTTCTTCAGATAGTGGGTGTGCCTTTTACCATTCATGTGTACAAGGGAATGAATAATTCAACAGCATTGAGTATGTTTAAAAATGTAATTAAAAATTTTTCTTGGAAGACTGAGTTTATTGCTATAGCTTATGTTTTTAAACCAAGTTGTGAGAAAGCAGTGATGAGCAAAATATAATGCTTTTATGTTTAGATAATGGGCTTTATGATTGTGATTTATATAGCAAGTATGAACGCACAGTAGCATTTGAGACTCATCTAACTAATTATTGTAAAGTCATAAAAATCTATTGGCCTTTTAAGACCATACATCTGTGGAAGGCTGATGTCTGTTCGACTTAGGGCAGTGATTTGTTTGAAACTTTTCAGAAATAGTAGTGAATTTGAGCTAACTGAAACAACATTCAAGCATTTTACATGCTTTTTATGAAAGTAAGCGTGGACTTAAAAGACTGTATTTCTGCAAACGGCAGCCTGTGTTGCACATATAAATCAGGAAGCCTGGGTGTGTGGGTTTCTTGTTATTTTTTTACTGTGACACAATTTATATCTGTGCTGCTGTTGACTGCAGATCGTGGAGACACCTGAATTAGTGTCAAATGCCTGAAATATTTGCTGCTGGTGCAATCATGACAATGCAAAGTGTTGACTGAGGTCTTTAGGAGTGTTTTACCAGTATTTCTGTGAGAGCAGGAATAGCTCTTAGGGCTTCTTGGGGTATGCAGGGTGGTGCAGAGAAGTGTGCTTGAGCAGACAGGAGAAGAGGATAGCAGAAAGCAGCTGTTGGATTCATTTCACTTGCCATGGAACTGTAGTACAGTCTTTGCCATGTGGGAAGCATGCAGACAGGTAATGCATAGCAGTTTCAGATGAGTGTTCTCAAAATTCCTTCATGAATATTGAGTGGATTTCCTTCTAGTACAATCTCTTTCCCTTAAATGATGAATTTACCTTTTTACAGGTCCAGCTTTTGTTGCAGTACTTGAAGAATGACCCCAGAAAGGCTGTGAAGAGGCTTGCAATCCAAGATTTAAAGCTTTTGGCCAACAAGATGCCACATACGTGGAGCAGAGAAAATATTCAGGTTAATACATTTTTAGGCAAAAGTTTGTTATGAAACTGCATTTAGTTGTGGAATTCTTTCCAAGAGAGCAATTTGTAAGGGAAAGGAATGAAAAAAGAAAATATGTCTCTATGTCCTTGAATTAAGCTCAATCTGCAAAGCAGAGTAGCCGAAAATTAATGACTAATTGAAGTAATGTAACCAAGAAGTGTGTGTCACTGGCTTTAGAAACTGGTGCTGCTGTTGATTCTTAGCAGTTGGTTAGGATACAACTGCAAGACGTTTTTCAGATGCTCGTCAGGTAAGCAAGGAAGTTCTGGTTTGACTTCAGTTTTGTCTGTTTTGGTATAGGTCCTTCCTTACAAACAAACACAACTAAACCTTTAGTACAGATAGTTCATGGAACTTCCTTCTGTTTGCGTCTTTTCCCTTCTCTTAACCCATAGGCACTGTGTGAATCTGCTCTGCACACTCCATATGACAGTTTGAAGCTGGGCATGCTGTCTGTTCTTTCCACATTATCGGGGACCATTGCCATTAAACAGTACTTCAGCAGTGCTCCAGGTAAGAAAACTAGATGCGATGATAATTTTTGGCATTTTTGGAAGACTAGCTATCTACTTCTGAACAGTTTAATCTAAACATTGTTGCATATCCTGGAAGTATTTTTGAACTTCAGAGCACTACAGAGAGTCAGACTGTGTTTATTGTATGCGAACTTGAAATGAGAGATGCACCAAAGACAGTCATGGCCTAAGATTCTGTTGTAGATTTTGTGGCTAATAAGCTCTGTGAAAGTTTTGTTTGCCTTTGGATTTTCAACCTCTCTACATAAACTAAAGAAACAGTTTGCCTCTTAAATGGGCAGTCTGTATTCTGCTTAAGGCACTTTGAAACCACTACTTGTGTAGTATGTATGTGTATGAAGGGAATAGAGAAGCATAGAGGCTTTGTAGTTGAGAAGGAGCAGACATTCTGAAACAGGTAAAGGTATCTCATTCTGGAAATGGAGATGATACTGTCTTTTATGTCTTCTTGAAATGCCTTAATGAGTATAGTGAGCCTGACAACACTGGTTGCAGGAAAGAAGAAAAGCAGTATGTTTTCGTTAGTTATTCTGGCATGTCTTAATATGCTCATTGGTTTTTTTTGTTTGTTTGTTTGTTTGTTTTTTTTAGTCAGTAAAATCTTAGGGACAAGTCTAAAGATCTCCAAGTTCCTGAAACATCAGCCTTTAGACCTGAGTACTCTTTTCCTGTGTACACCTAAGTTGTGTTTAAGAAAGAGGAGACAGTCTCTGTGTTGGTGTGTGTATAGGAATATACGTTAAAATGGTAGGATAAAAAAATATGAAGTAAAATAAATAAGTAATTTTAAGAAACCAAGCACCATAAATCGATATAGATTTTGTACAGGAATATACTTGAAAGTTTCATAGTTTAATTAAGCTATGTGCTGTTATGTCTGCTTTGCCTTATCTTCATTTAGGAGCAGCGGCTACAACTGCAAGGTCATTTGATTTAGTAAAATTAGCACAGGAGTGCTGTTACCATAATAACCGTGGCATTGCAGCTCATGGTGTGAGAATTCTGACAAATATATCAGCCTCTTGTCAGGAAAAAGGTAAATGAGAGCAAGGACAATGAAATACATTTATTTGCAATCAGGCTTATGCACTTCATGTATTATTAACTGGTTTTGTCCATGAATTTTTCTGTAAGTCTGTCTGATCCTCTTCATCTGGTTATGGGGACTACAATCTCTACAAATGTTTTGTGGGATTTTGTGAATGGTTGGGAAGATTCCATCTTCTGCTGATTTGTAAAAAAGTTAATGGAGGCAGTAGAACTGCTAAAATAAAGACTTGTCTTACTTTTGCTATAAATCACTGAATTATCTGTTAGCCTTTGATAGCTCTTGGCCCAAAATCTGCTGCAAAGGAATAATGGAACATCTGGAAGTTGTAATCCAGAATTTTATGCTCACCCTACAAATGTCACGGTTAATGTGACTGCTGAATAATTACCTAAGACACAGAATTGCTTCCAGTTAAAGTAAGTCAGAATCATTAGAATATTCATCTGTCACCAGCACCACAGTAAGCATTACATTGATTAAAGTCAGGAACTGTGAAAGGGAACTAACTGACTGTTTCTTTTTCTTAGATCTTCTGCCTTTGGAGCAAGATGCTGTTTTTGGCTTAGAATCTCTTCTTGTTCTCTGTAGTCAAGATGACAGTCCAGGAGCTCAAGCAACTTTAAAGGTGACCGTACTATTGTGTTTCATTAGCACTGCTGTAAGTTATACTAATGGTTTCTATAGGAGAAGAGCTAAAGCGTATCAGATCTTTCTGGTGGAAACATACATACTGACTGGAAAGAAATCAGTGTTTTTCTATGTCTTGTCAGTAGTTAAGAGTTCAGAGTGATAGTACATGACTGCGGTGTGATTGCTTTCAACTCTAGTATAAGTTATTTTCATGGAGGGGAGAGAAGGTGGACTTTTCTGAGGTACAGCTGTAATAAAACAAACTTGAATGAGGGATGGAGATGTCTCTAGAGAACAAAGAAATTCTTGGGAAGGGAGAACCCACTTTTTCTGAGATGGGGATGCAATCTGCAAGATAACGATGCTGCTATGAAGTATTTTTTTAATTGTCCCACTTCATGACCTGCTACCAGCAATTTTATTTAGTTATGTCCCTGTAAAGGCATGAGAAGAATTGTTTCCTGGTATCTTTGTGCTTTGAGTTTAGAGATGGATGCTTATGCTCTAAGGAAGTCTCCTTTTTGTGTATTTTTGTAATCACACTTGCAGCAAAGTGTGTGTTTTGATTTTACCTCTAAGTAAGAATTGTATTAATTGTACCTGTTGATGTTTATGAATTACAGATCACCTTAACTTGTATGGTGAAGTTGGTCAAGTGCCGTCCTCACCTGAGCCAGTCAGTGGTTGAATCTCTGCTGACACAGCTGCACAGTGCTCAGGATGCTGCTAGGATTCTCATGTGCCACTGTTTAGCAGCTATTGCCATGCAGCTGCCTGTGTTAGCCGACGGCATGCTAGGAGATCTGATGGAGCTCTATAAAGTGATCGGACAATCTACCACAGATAAAAAACAGGAACTCTTGGTAAGACCTCCTTCTAGAGAATAAACCTTGATGGACAAAATCATAGAATGATAGAATGGTTTGGATTAGAAGGGATGTTAAAAACCATCCAGTTCCAACCTCACTGCTGTGGGCAGGCATACCTTCCACTAGAACAGATTGTTCAAAGCTTCATCCAACCTGGCCATCAACACCTCCAGGGATGAGGTATCCACAGCTTATCAGGGCAGCCTGTGTCAGTGTCTCACCACCCTCAAAATGTAGAATTTCTTCCTTATGTCTAATCTAAATCTACTCTCTGAGTTTAAAGCCATTACCCCTTCTCCAATTACTACACACCCTTGTTTTAAAAAAAAAAAAAAAATTCCTCTCCAGCTTTCTTTGTAGCTTGGTTTGGGTACACAAAGGCTATATAATGGTCTCCCTGGAGCTTTCTCTTTGTCAGTCTGAACAGCCCCAACTCTCTCAGCCCTCTTCTAAGGGTGAGTGCTCCAGCCCCCCATCATCTTTACAGCCTCCTCTGAACCTCACGTAACAGATCTGTGCTGCTCTTATCCTGGGGGTCTCAGACCTGCGTGCAGTACTGCAGGTGGGGTCTCACAAGATCAGAGTAGGGGGAAACAATTGCCTCCTTTGACCTGCTGATCACACTGCTTTTGATTCAGCCCGGGACATGATTGGCACTCTGAGCTTCAGTCATATTCTGCCATCTCACATTGAGATTGACTTCAGATACCAACCCCTAGTCCTTTGCCTCAGGGCTGCTCTGCTCAATCTCTGTCTGTGCTTGAAATTGTCCCAACCCAAGTGCATGGCATAGCATTTGACCTTATTGACAAAGAATTTCATACAGACCTACCTCTTAAGCCTGTCCAGATCCCTCTTGGTGGCATCCTTTCCCTCCAGTGTGTTGACTGCACTGCATAGCTTGGTGTCATCAACGTGCTTGTTGAGGGCATACTCAGTTCCACTGTTCATGTCACTGACAAAGATGTAACAAAGTGCCAGTCCAGTACTGACCCCTGAACACCTCTTGTGACTGGGGCCCATCTGGACATGGAGCCACTGAGTGTGACCACCCAGCCGATTCCTTATCCACCAAGTGTTCCATCCATCAAATCCATATCTTTCCAGAGAAAAGAATGTCGTATGGGACAGTGTCAAATACGTTGAGTGAGTCCAGTAGGTGATATATGAAGGAAGAACGCCAACACTATAACCCCATCTGCATAAACTACAATGGATAGTTTTTCTCCTCCCAAAAGGTTAGCTAAAGGCACTTGTTAGGTCCAAGTTGATGTGCCAGCCTATAGTCTCATTTTCAGGTTGCTGTTTTAGATAGTTCAATTGGATAGAATTGAATCATAGATATATGAGATGTGATTTCAGAGTTGTGTTGGCTTATGCAGTGTATTCTAGATTTCCCAGCAGATGGCACTGCTTAGACAAAAGTTGGGATAGTAAAATAAGGTTTGCAGAAGAATAAGATGGCAGTTAATTATATCAATTTACATGTGGTAGTCTGGCATGCATTTTAATATACTTTAAAAGACAAAAATCCTCTCATTACATCTATTTAGAGATTAATTTATTTTTTGAGAAAGAAATTACAAGCTTCCTGCTTATTTATCTGGAGCCTTTGAACTATCCCAGTGGGAAGTGGCAGTAAAGGTTATTTAAATTAAAGTGAATTTTATCTACAAAAAATATTCTGGTTGCCCCAAATATTAAGATACATGACTGAGAAGAGTTCTTCAGTTAAAACGTATATTAAGTCTTTTATGTAGATCCAGGTCCAAAATCAAGCAGATAATTTCTATTGTGCTGAGGTGGTTGGGGTTTCTTTTGTTTGTGGTCGTTTGTTCTTGAAATACAACCTTATTCCTAACCTCTCTGCTCTTCTGTAGGTTTCTCTTGCCACAGTAATATTTGTTTCCAGTCAGAAAGCTTTATCTTCAGAAATTAAAACTGTTATCAAACAGCAGCTTGAGAATGCCTCCAATGGATGGACAGCCTACAGGATAGCCAGGCAGGCTTCCAGAATGGTAGGTGAAAATAAATACCTGGAAGAAAATGGTGTTGTTGAAAGAATTCCAGTGATTTCCTTGAATTGGAAAAAGAATGTAAGGAAGGAAAATAATAGGGCTCAAAACATAGAAAACAATGTGGGTGGGTAGCTGTGGGGAATGTAGTATTTTCCTTAATTCTCTGGAATGTTGATTCCATTCAGAGTGGTCACCCCATCAGGTTGGTTTTCCTAGCCAGTCATCTTTCCAGAGTGTTTGAGAAGAGAGAAGCTAATGACTTGGTCTTTATTTTTTTTATGAGCACGCCTAATCTTTATTTTCTGGTTGATGTTTAGAAAGTACTACAGGCCATCCTGATGTATGCTTCTCTTCAATGTGAAGAAAGATTGATTTTTCTCTCCCCTTCAATAAAATCATAGCTGGGGTTAGAACTATGCAGAAAGCCTGTTAGGAGATGAGGGGGTAATCTGAAGCAGATAAGGTATGCGTTGCAGAGGGGAGAACTGAGTACAGCACTGCTTCAGTACATCAGCCAGGGCTCCTGATTTTAGCTCTGGTCTGACTTGATAATAGTTTCAAACCCAGTGTTACTGTGAAGATGAAATATATGTTTTCAGTATTAAAAATAAATACATTTCTAGACTTGTTTCTTATCTTGTTAAGCTGTCTTGTATAAATAATTACTTCATTCAGGCTTATCTTTCCGTAAAATAAGGTTTAGTGGTTTTTTGTTATTAGGTTTGTAATGATCAAATGACTAATAAAAGGTTCACTGGTTTTATTTTTGAAGTATGATTAATTCTGGGGAATTTATGTTCTTACACAGCGATTATCCACAGCTTTTTTTCTTGTCCCCTCTTCCAAACCTTCTTATCATTACAGGGTAACCATGACATGGCCAGAGAACTGTATCAAAGCCTACTGACTCAGGTGGCTTCAGAGCACTTTTACTTCTGGCTGAACAGTTTGAAGGAGTTCTCCCATGCAGAGCAGTGTCTGACGGGTTTGCAAGAGGACAACTACAGCTCAGCACTTTCTTGCATAGCTGAAGCTTTAAAATCATATCACAAAGGAATAGCATCCCTAACGGTCAGCACAGATCTTCTACTGTAGTGATGATTCTGTGTACCATGGCAGATCTGTTTTGTTTCTGTTCTTAAACTTCTTAAGAGTTGTTAAGGGTGCCAACCTCTTTTTTATGAGAGGGCTGCAGGGAAATCCCCTTTAGAACCCCTTTAGAAGAGAGAGATCAGCAGCTAAGTTCATTTGCTAGATTTTTTTTTTTTTCCCAGTTTTCCCATTCCTCACTTTCTGCCTTGATCAAATCATGTGATACTTTTTTTTTTTTTTTAACTTTTTTCTTTTTTTTACTTAAAGTTACTTAATTTAAGTGCTTAATTGTCTTCCTACTGAGTTCAAATTGCATTGTATTTGACAATGTGATCCTGTGGAATTCTAAGAACAGTAAAGCCACACCAATACAGTAAGAGGAGGGAGAACAATTCAATGTTGTCAAATCCACAGGAATTTGGAGGTACATATTTTAAGCAAGTATTTTCTGCTTTTTGAAAGTAGGGAAAAAATAAGGCTGTGTGTGGTGTCTCTGAAAAACAGTAACAGAGGCATTCATGACTATGGACTTCCATTTCATGCTGTCATCTTAACAAAAGGTGTTCCATCTTCATACAGCACTTCTAAATGAAGCAGCGTACTACTTTTGCTGTTGTCAGTGTCATGTCAGCTCAGATATTAGTATTAATAAAGCTCAGATATACTGTTTTTTAATAATCTGCCACTTGGATAACATGGAAGGTTATAAATATTATGCCTTTATCCTCTGAGAGAAAGCTCTGTAAGTATTTGCCTTTAAGTTGTTGGCTAAGTGGATAAGGCTTTTCATTCAACACTTAAGGCTTCTCTAACATCTAGAAGCCATTGGAGGGGGCATCTAATTGGACATGAATATTTAATACAGGCAGGGAAGTGGTTCAGCAAATTAAATTGTCTTTCCCTAGAGTCTGGTTTTTTTTTTTTTTTTTGTCATTGAAAAATTACTTTCCTCATCTCTTCTACTGGTCTTCTTGAAAATTGTGGTCCACGGGTTTCAGAGAGCTAGAGAAGAGGAAGCTGCTTTATTTTTGTTGTTGTTATTTGCTAGCTGTTCCTGACTTACTGCATCTCTCTTGACAAATTCCTCCCTGTGCTCAAATCTCAGCTGTGAAAGGAGCCTTTCTCAGCTTAGGTCTGTGTAACTCAGTGTTTTTTTAAAAGAGGAACAAAGTGTCACTAAGGATGCATGGTAGTCTAACTGCAGAATACTTCAGCTGTCCCTTCTGTCTGACTTCAGCTTTTCTGTTGCTTCTGTTTTAGTGTAGTGCATGACTCAGCACTGTTGCTGCTGCAGACCATTAATGCCTGTGTAGTTGGGCCACCTTGTAACTACACAGTAGTAGTTACCACCTACACAGTGGTAATCCTGCAGACATTCTGCAATGATGACATATCCAGACAGTGACTGATCTTATCAGAATATTTCTCAATTCCTTCTTGATATGCATGCAAGAAGGAAGGTTGCATTGGGTGTATGCAAAGTGTTTTTTCAGGTGAGTTTCTCCTCTTGAGGACTGAACCTAACTTCTTTACAGATGAGAGAAATGTGTGGGATGGGGAATTATAAAGTGCATAGGCCCCCAGTCCCATCTGTCTTGCTATGTGCTTTCTTGCGTAGTTAGCAAAGGTTTTGAAATAGGACTCTGGCACAGAACTTGCATTTCCTTAGAAACTCCTGCTTGTTTTTTCACTACTGGTAAAGCAGAGACAGAGCTTGAACAAAGCATATGTACGATTAAGTAGTGCTGACTCAAAACATGTTAAGTAGTGTCATTTGAAGAACTTAACTGAGCTGAAGAACTATCTATGTCATTTTCAGAAGAACTGTAACTTAGTTATTGCCCGTGGCTATATGTGTTACGGGTAATATAAATTGCAGTTTTAATGAGGCAAGTTTGTATCTCTATCTACAAGAATCAAGTCCAGTTTGCTGTACTGAGAACGTCTGGCTTTTTATAGTGGTTGGTTGATATTTCCTTAGTTTCACCCATGGTAAGCCAGTTCTCAGATGACGTGGGACACTTTGTGATAAACTTGTTTGTTTTCCTGCCAGCAAAAGGAAAAAAAAAAAAGTTCTTGATAAGGTGTTGGGTGCATCCTAGCTTGGGTTTTTGGCTTGACTAACATCAAATATTGAGTGCTGCGGTTTGCCATCCTGGGTGACTTCAGCTGTCACAGGTGGTTCTCCAAGTCAAATGAGCTCTTAGGGAACAGAATTGCATAGAATGATAACCTTAGATTAATAGCAACATGTCTTTCCTCCTGGAGTTCTGTTGATCATTCTTGGTTGTCACTGCCTTCATCAAATATAAGGTGCCTTGTGGTACACAGTTCAGAGAAAGTCAAAGGTGGTTACTACTGCTTTTAGTACTGGGTGGCTTTAGCTGGTCCTTTATCATTCTGGCTCATCCGAAGATTGACTTGCAGTTCTCTCTGCTTCTTTGCCTTTCAATTCAGTGTGCCCTCTCATGGTAGGGGCTGTCTGGACTGTGTGGCTTTAAAGGTCCAATAGTTTGCCCTTTGAAGAAGGGGAAATAAGTGCCCAAATGGCTCAAGTCACAGTTGTTACAAGCATGATACGCTTGATGGCTTAGCAA
This sequence comes from Tetrao urogallus, assembly GCF_951394365.1. Classification (NCBI taxonomy): domain Eukaryota; kingdom Metazoa; phylum Chordata; class Aves; order Galliformes; family Phasianidae; genus Tetrao; species Tetrao urogallus. Next base: position 21,528,470 of record NC_136814.1, read on the forward strand.
TTACCTAAATTTTTCTACCTTGTGTATTTGGTATGATTTAAATTAAGGTTTGTTTTCAAAAATCAGCTTTAGTAGTGAGCCAGAGAGTATAGTTGTCTGAAGAGAACACAGTTTAGTGACATTGCAAAGTTATTTTACTATGTTTGCTTTTGACCTCAATTAGCAACATTACAATTACTGTGTTTCAGGCTGCAAGTACACCGCTTAATCCTCTGAGCTTTCAGTGTGGATTTGTGAAACTCAGGATTGACCTTCTGCAAGCTTTTTCTCAACTTATTTGTACCTGCAACAGCCTGAAAACAAGTCCACCACCAGCTATTGCCACAACGATTGCCATGACATCAGGCAATGATCTCCAGAGGTGTGGGCGCATCTCTAACCAGGCATGTGTTCTTGTTCCACTTTTGTATAGTTATGTTTAGGATATCAGTATGTATTTTGCTTCTCAGCAGCTATCATAGATTAAGGTTAGAAGGGGAAAGTTTTTACACAGATAGTGGTGAGGTGCTGGTGCAGCTGACCAGAGAGGTTGTGAATGCCCCATCCCTGAAGGCATCCAGACCAGGCTGCACAAAGCCCCATCCAACCTGGGTTGTTCAAGTTAGTTTTGTTTTTAACCTCAAAATGGTATGCTGTGTTGTTGTTTGTTAGTTTTTTGGTTTTTGTTTTTTACATGAAGAATATCTGTTTAAATCATGAGTAATACTCTGTCACTGAAGTGCTTTTTATCCATGGGAGGAGGGAAAAATTTTATGTATCTTTGAGAGTGTGTTTTATTTCTTCAGCGGTGTTGAACAGTATAGGGATTTTCTGGATGCGCAGGCTGTTTTTCTTCTGTTATTTTGACAGGTAAAATTGTCTCTGTAGATGAAGTTATCAATGGAGGAATTCCGAAACCTGGCTGTGCGTTATGGAGATCTGTATCAGTCATCTTTTGATGCAGACTCAGCAACTCTAAGGAATGTTGAACTGTATCCTTTTAAAAGCTCAGAATTTGTCCTTTTAGATTCTGATTGGGACAGCACGAAGCTTAACAGTCCCTTCTCTAGGGAAAGCTAGCACAAAGTCATTTTGAAGCAGTCAACATAAGTCAGGTTACTTAAAACCTATTTGGAAATGTACATTGATATTATTGTTCAAAATTACTTCATGAGTGAGTTAGGTTTTGAAACAGCATAAAATGGGATTTCCGTAAGTCTTCGTCTGTTTACCAAAGGAGTAATGGTAGGATTACTTCACAAAAACTAGAGAAATAAGGAAAAGTGCTAGTAAATAGTACTGTATTTCTTGTTTTAGGAACCAAGTTTGTAAGTCTCCTAGCTCCTTAATATTAATATCAGACAACAGCAGAGCTGCCTGTTGATTTCACATGCAATTGAAGCTCTGATTTTGGATCCAGAATCTGCAAAGTAAGTTTTAGAGTTAACTTTCTGCTCCTTTGCTTCTAGTTTCTAAACTCTTGGGACTTCAAATCTAGGAATTCAAGGAATGTTCAGAGAAGCCTCCTTGTGGCCCCTTACAATTTTGCTCTGGCCAGGCTGGAGGACCTGCTGCTGTGCTGTAGCTGACAGGTTAGGGACTGCATTTCAGGTTCTGCTTTTTATACTTACTCTGCTCTTGAGAGCTGTAGTGCATTCATCTTAAATACAGATTTGAATTAAAATAAGAAAAGACTTTTGATCTGTTGCTGTGAATTTTAATTTTTGCTTTTCTGTGTTAACTCTCATACTTGTAAGTGGAAATAGCAGGTACGTGTTGGTTTCCTTCAGAGTCCTGGAAATGCATGCATTAGATTAGTACAAGATTTTTAAGGTAAATAAACAATTTCTGGCTTTTTTTGTGTGTGTGTAAGCTTGTACATATTAGCAAAATCACACTGAAGCAGCTATGAATCAAATCATTCTTCAGAACTCCGGGGCTGTGATTAAAGGGAGGATAATGTGGCTAAACATCTTTATAAATGTGCGTTTCTTGTAACTGGAAATAAAATTGGGCATCCCAAACATCTATCCTATTCATTATGAATTAAGCACTATTTTGAACATGCCTTAATCATACTTTTTCCTACTGTGTCCTTTAGAAAGTTAGGTTTCTAGGAGTTGGAGCTGTATTCAGAGCATTAGATTATAAGATTCCATATTTATTAACTCTGACTGACATTGTCTATTTTTGTTGAGTTGTCAAGCTTTTTTAAAAACATTATGAGTGCTGCAGGCTGAAATAAAATCCCTCAGGGAATTAAGCACACCCAGACTGTTAGAGCTGTAGTTGCTTCAACTAGGAAAGGATGGGAACGCAAAGTGCTGGATAAGCTGGAGTTAAGACAGGGCTTCAATACGTGGAGCAAGTCTGATTGGGAAAACAATAAATCAAACAGTTTGTTTATTTCTTAATGAATTTCAAGTTGTAACAGAGGATGGTCTCGTTGGGCATGTTTCAGAGTGAGCCTCTTGGGCTGGGATGAGGAAAGTATTTTAGGCACAGCAGAATGTTTTATTTTCTAGTTTCCAGGAATACAGTTCAAATGGAGCAGCACACGTTGAGAGTGAATATGAAAGGAGAATGATGTCTGTATTTAATCATGTACTGGAAGAAGTGGAATCCCTCAACAGGAAGTATGCTCCTGTGTCTTACTTGGCAAGTAATAGCTTTACGTATATGTTCTGTAGATGAAGGTGCCTAAACCTCAGGTGATCAAGCAACTGAAGAGCACATTTCAGTTATTTAATGTAAGCTATTAGTGGTACAAGGAACTCAGTTCCTAAGGATATACTCTAATACTTGAAAAAAAGGTTTTGCTAGAACATCTGTAAACTTACTGGCCTGATTAAAAACATGGTTTTTAAAATCCTCATATTATGAGTGTAGCAGGTGCTGATAAATGTTAGGATAGTTAGAGGTAATACTGAGTCTCTGTCAAACTGATCACTTTAAAATACTGAAGTACTGTTTATTCATGCTGTTGTGGTTCAGGAGTTCCACCTGTAGCACACACAGTGCTGGAGGGTCCGGCACTAGCCCAGCTTCAGTGTCTGAGCTGTTGGCAGTTAGTGCTGTGTGGCTGGAGTGTAGTGTTTCTCTTATCAATACAGGTCATCGGAAACACAATGTAAAGTGTGCTGAATGCAAAGAGGGAGCTGATAAGAGCACTCCTTTACAGTCCTAATCTGGTGTTGTTGTCTTCTGTTAGTGAAAATCATAAAGCACACTGGTGGAAACAGGGCAGCTCACTTGTTAGGACTGGCACCTTCTTGCCTATTTTTTGCTAAATTCAGCAGTCCCTATAAAATTCTAATTTGCGCAGAAAAGTGAGTTGCCTAAAATGTAGCCAAGGTAAACACTGTAAACTTAGTTGCTGTCTGCTCCAGCCCAGCTGGGTGATTTCAGTAGGGCTGCCTTTGCTGATGTTACAATGCAGTGAGGGAAGGAAGAGCAGATAAAAGACTTAAAACTTATTTGCACCCTGTGAAGTTGTGGGATTTGCCAGGAGTGGATTATTGTTTATTCGAGGGTTTGTGTATCAATTCTGTGTTAGGAGTGTTTTAAGCAGATACTGCTAAGCTAACTCTAACACTGGGACTGAAATTATCTAGATTTATATTTTTCTTGGCCTGCTTGTTCTTTCCAGAGCAGAGTACCTTCTTTGTAAAGAAGAGAGCATAAACATAAGCTGAATGTAGTCACTGCCATTGTAGTGGCTTCTGTAATATGACGGTGTCAATATATTTCTGAACTTGTAGTGGAAGCTACTGCAGTTTCATTACCCTAAGTGCATATCTTTTCCATACTGTCTGAAATATTCTTATTTGCTTTGGCTCTGTTTCTTACAGCATACAGCTTGTCTGTGCAGTGCTGTCATTGCCTTGCTGAAGGTACCCCTTTCTTTCCAAAGGTACTTCTTCCAAAAGCTGCAGTCTACAAGCATTAAGGTAAGCGTTGCTCAAATGTGGCCTAAAATCTCTCCTTATAGAACCTACTTCATGAATAGTCATACCGAAGGCATAAAGCTTCAGTATTTTTTACTGAAGATACTTAACTGCAATACAGACCTGGGCTTGCCTGTTAGGGATAGCTTAAATAATGTCTGCGTCGTAACTGAGTACATATATAATTGTTATGAGGCACTAGGCTATGATTTAATCAAACAAATAGGATTCAGTTTTTTGATTGCAAGATCTTAAAATAAAATCTGACTGGTAATTTTTCTTGGTTCTGCGTCTGCAGAGCAAATTTTCTAGTCTTAGGAAGGCAACTTTTATAAGCCTGAGTTATTTTTCTTCAAAAACCAACATTTACTATGGAATGGAGTTGTAATATTTATCAGTTAAGTGAGTTTGAGAACGGCAGTGTGATGGCTTCAATGGCAAGTTAATTTTGTATTTTTAACTCAAAAGATCCTTTTTTTTTTTCTGGGGAAATGTTAGACTGGAGATTGACACTATTTAATCATACAGGTTTTCACTTTTGTATTCGTCTTCATATGCTTAGAACTTGTGGAAATTTTATAGAAGATTTCTTCTTTTGAAGGTATTTAATTAAAGAAGGAGATGCAAACACCATGCCTGGTATTGCTGATGATGCTTATAGATTTTAACAGTAATTGTTTCTGCTGCAAAGTGAACGTTTCCATTTTCTGCTTTTCTCTACCAAATCCTTCCTTGAAGTTATGCTATAAGAAGGTGCTCTGTTACATCTTGTAATTATTATTGCTTTTAAGGAGGCGTGAGGTTACATATTTGTCTGTCGTCTTGTGTTGTAGCTTGCTCTATCCCCATCTCCAAGGAATCCTGCAGAACCTATTGCAGTACAGAACAATCAGCAGTTAGCCTTAAAGGTAGAAGGAGTGGTTCAGCATGGATCTAAACCAGGCCTCTTCCGTAAAATCCAATCAGTCTGTCTAAATGTATCTTCAGTACTGCAGAGCAAATCTGGACAAGACTATAAGGTATGGGTAGACAAGAGCAACAAGGAGTCTTAGGCCTTCTCAGTGTATTTTTCATCCTTTTCAGCTTCTGGTTGAAATTAATGTGTTCTTGTCTAATCCTCTCTTGGCATTTGACATTTGGGCACAAGTGGGAGCTGGTCATAGTGCTTGGAAGGAATCTGGGATTTCTGTGCTTGCTGTATGCTGATAGCTTTTTAGTAACAACTTTCCTTCCAGACTAAAGAGACCCTGTGATGTTGAGAAGAAGTCATTAGGAGTCTGCTTGAGATAAGGAAAATTCAGTCTAGCTGTATACCAATGAAAACTCCAGAGGCACAAAAAAGAGGCAGGAACAGATCACTTATTGCACAGCCGCTGTAACTTCTTACCCTTATTAAGGGTTGTTTTTTTTTCTTTTCTTGTAACAGTCCTGTTAATTTCCATTAATCCAGTGGAGTGCCTTATCAAAGACTGCATGTCTGAAGTTCAGTTTATGCTAATGTAATACTTAGTGCAAGGTCTGTTTTGGTGAGTTTGGGGGTTCTTGAGGTTTAGGGGGGAAGTGAATTGCTTCTAAAGCAACAGGATTATAGGAAGTACGTCTGAATTGCATTATTGCAAAACCAGAACACTGGTAAGGGGAAAGACTTCATGTTAGCTACCTTGCTTTTATTGATAGAAAAAAAATAAAATTGCATTTATCTATGGAAAAATATGTCAAAACTGATGCAAGCATACATGTGCATTGGTTTAGGAAAATTGAGGACAAAGGTGGTTTTTTTTTTCTCCTTTCTCTTTCAAACAGAAAATAGAAAACTGATTCTAGCAGATTATATAAAATGGTAACCTTTTTTGTGTTCTCAGATTCCTATTGACAACATGACCAATGAAATGGAGCAGAGGGTGGAGCCGCACAACGACTACTTCAGCACTCAGTTTCTGTTAAACTTTGTGATACTTGGCACCCATAATATTACAGTGGAGTCCTCTGTAATAGATTCCAATGGTATTGTTTGGAAAACTGGGCCTAAAACAACTATTTTTGTTAAATCTCTTGAAGATCCATACTCTCAGCAAGTTCGTCTTCAGCAACAGCAAGGACAGCCACCATCACAGCAGCAACAACAAAGAACAGCATACTCACGGTTCTAATTCCTGGAAGTGACTCTTGTGGTCAGTGACTACTTTGTGCTGGCTAAGGGAAGTGATGTTTTCTGTCCCCACTTAGATTGTTGTGTAGTTAGTTCTGTGGCTGTGTATGTACATGTTCCCAAATGCACGCATTCACATACCCACGACCGCAAATAGCTGTAAGGTCCAGGAGATGATTCACCTACTGTACGTGCAACCAGAGATCTGAACTGTTTGTGGTTGGTGCTTTCTTCATTGAAGTCTCAGGTTATTGTCTTAACCATACAATCTTTCTTACTGTAACACAGAAAAAGAAAGCAAAGATCTCCAGATTAAAGGGTCAAACAACTTTTTATGTTGTGTAATGAATGTTTGTTTCTTGTTCTGTTATTGATGGATATTTTGCTGAAAACCTGTGATGTCAGCATTCCAAACCAGCTCAGAAACACTGGGGAGCAGAGTTTCCTCGTAGGTTGCATGATACACAGTATGTAGCTGAGTGTGTGAGAATTCTAGTAGAAGAAACTTAAGCCAGCTCCAATCTTTCCCTGGGTAAGTCTTTATTTTCTGTGAGCCATTAAGATTAACCTTGCTACGATTCAAAAATGCATTCCTTCTCCAAAGCACTTTGTTCACCTGATCTGCTAGGTGTGTACAACTCCAGAGATTTGCATCAATTCTAGAGCCAGGTAAATAGCACTGAAATCTGAAAATCTGAACACTAGGGCTTGGGTGTCAGAGGGAAATGTCTTATGCTGGCTCATTTGCAGGCTAGTTAAATATGTAGGCCCTGAATCTATTAGAAAACATTCATTTAAGTAAAGTAGAGTGTTCTAGGTTATGTAGATTTTGCAGTAAACTTATTTCTTGGCTGCATTTTTGTTTTTAAACACAGTGTGTTTTTATTCCTCATACAGGGTGAGATAAACTTGGCAAACAAGAACCAAGATTTTTCATAGAAATTAATTACTCAAAATAGCAAGAAGTGAAGAAGGATGTTAAAGCTGCAGCAGTGCATTCTGCTGATGCCATCAGGGTAAATATGATCCTTTACTATTAATAAACTCCTGTTTCTGGTGCCCATGCCTGAAAATGCACAATGAAGGATCTATAAAGTAATTCTGTGATATTGGCCCAAGTTAAATCTGGTTAGTGCTTCTCAGCAAACGAAATAGTAACTCAATTGTTGTGCATATTGCACACTAATAATGGCAGATGGTTCAGATGTCTCAGTCATTGGGAAAGTAAGAAAATATTCAATGGCCAGACATTGATCTTGAGCCTCTTGCAAAGAATTCATACAACAGAAAAGCTTATGCAGACAGATACCAGTTGCATCATTATGTAATCTTAATGGTGAAGATTATGCTTTGATCTAGCTTGTGTAAATTGGGTTGGGAAAGGATGGAGCCAATGATAAATTCAGATGAATTTGGAGTTGTTTGTAAAACACACTGTTCCATATTAAGCCAGTGGTAATCATTTGTAGGGTCTAGAATTGCAGCTGGTTTCCCTGTGGGTGATGTAGCCGGATTTTCTCACAAGTGGAGAAAAGCTCAAAACTGGAAAAAGCACATTCTTGTAAACGTGTGCTCAGGCCTATCAGAAGGTGTCATTTCTGGATGCCTGGCCAGTCTCTTGCTTGAGGCAGTGTGGATCCTTAAAAAGAGGTAGAGATAAGAAAGGAATTTGCTTCAAATTCTGCTCTTGGAGCTCAGAGTGTAATCTACTGGAATCACTTAAATGTTTTTCATAAATGGTTCTCTGAAGGTGGCATCTTGGACTTCCCTTTTGATTCTCTTGGGTACTCACTCATTTTGCCTGAGGACTGAAATGCCTTAATTTGTATTTGTTAGTGGATATATGTATATTTGGCTTTAAATCATATGAAACTGTACAGGAGTTTGATAGGTCTAGAAACAAGTTAATGGTCCTTTAAGCTTTTTAACTGAGTTTCTTTCCAAATGTCATAATTCTAGTTTATATATGTAAAGAATTAGTAGGATTTTAATGAAACACATTGCATTCCCAAAATCCATTTTGAATGGTTTTAATGCTGTAGTCCTCACAAAAGTGCAGTACCTCTGGAGCTGAATACTTCAGTCAGCAATGTTAAGGAATAATTTCACAGATGGAAGACTTGGGGATTTTAACAATATATATAAATATTTGAGGGGAGTGGGCAAAATAATTGGACAAAAAAAGCCAACAACTGGGCATGAGCTGTCAGTGTGGCTTTGCAGCCCAGAAAGCCAACCGTATCCTGGGCTGCATCAAAAGCAGTACATTGTTTTTGTTTTATTTAGCACCAATGTATATCAACCTTTACACCTTTAAAACTGGATGCTCTATATCTAAAAGCTAAAGTGTCATTCTGAACTTGTATGGCTATTAATTGTCACTGTTCTCACTACACTACCTAGAATTACTTGTACAGACAGCTATTGAATTTACACTGGTTTGGGGGAGTAGCTTCTAGAGCAGGTACATATGATATGTAAGAAGAGAATGTAAAATAGTAATCTTTAGTCTGGTGAAATTCTAGTTGTTCAAGCTGGATTAGTATAGTACTTGGAATGATTAGAGGAAAATAATTGTATTTTTGCTGTTGTCCTCCAAATGCGTTCACCTGAGTTGGAAAAATTCTCAAGAATAAACTGAAGCCTGTATGCTTTTTTTAATTAACTGTGCCTAGTAGGCAATTTTTTCTCAAATTGGCTGAATTTGTTTCAGCAGTAGTCTTGAAATCCCTTCTTTCTTAAAGATGTGTGATTCTACCATGTGCTCTGAAGTGAAAGCATGTGCAGGTGTGTGTATGTATGAGATTGCATATGTGTGTTCATGGAGAGAGATTCTTTTACATGGAAGCATTCTGCCTTTGGTATAGCTATATTTTTTTTGTATTTTTGCTGGCCTGCAGTGCTTTTGTTGTCTCCTCAATCAGCATACTTACACAAGTGCCCTTTTAATTCTTAGCAATATCTTCTCCAGGCTGTTCTTTTTATGGCAGTGCAGACGTAGTCTGGTATCTGCCTTGTCCAAACCCAGAAGCTGGTAGAAGTATATGGGAGCATGGAAGGAGTGAATTTAGGACCTAGTTAGCTCACAGAACAGTTCTGAGGTGAGAATAGGGCTTACAAACTGGTCCTTCTCTCTGCTTGACTGTAGTTTGGCTTCCAGCACTATTAGAGCTGCTCTCCATCCACATAGATGCCTCCAAGTTTGGATACTAAACGAGAGGAGACTTATCCAGAGCTTTACTTATTAACCTCTAAGGCAGAGAAAACAGTAGGGACCAAAGTAGTTGTGGAAAGTGTTACCTTTTCCTATTAGATATATTTATAGTGTTCATTACCTTCTGCCTATGTGAGTTTTAAAATTAGGTTCTGTTTTGTGTTACAGGGAAATAAATCTTAGCGGCAACCATAGACAGCTTATAGTTTTTTGCCTTCCTAGGGGCACCTCCCTGATAAAACAGCAGCTGGTCAGACTCACTGTTGAAATTATAGATTTCAGTATTTCAGTGAGCAGTTTCCAGTGAGCCATCCCTATTGCTGTACTGCATACTTCCAGAAAATTGCTCTGTTCTGCTGCCTGTCAGCATAGTGCTCAGAAATAGAGCGTACCTTATTTGCTTTTAGAGGAAGACTTGATCTACCTCTTGCTTGCCCACCTCTAAGCAATGCTGTCCAAATTAAGGATACATTGTTAATGGAGTTTCCAGTTAACCTCAACCTCTTGACTAACCATGATAGATAAGGTAAGAAAGGGTTCACTGAACTTCAATGGCAAGTTTTTCCCAGGATAGGAAGAGTCCATGGCAGTGGTTTAAGCTCTTGAGTCTACTGGACGCTTCTGTAGTTAGTTCTTTTTTTTTTTCCTTTTGTCAATACTGAACCTGTTGATCCAGTACAGCAATTTAAGAGGTGCTGCATTGTTTCCATTGTACAGAAATGAAACTGAGGAAATAGCCACTTCAGCCTGAAGTCTTTTTTTTTTTTTTTTTTTAAACGGATAGGAAGTGTTACATTCACATTCCCATAGATCTAAGATTGAAGCCTTTTAAAAGGTAGTATAATAAAAGACATTTTGTGGTGTGTTTTTTTTTTTTTAATGGATATTAGTGGTGGCTGCATAACTCTAAAGAAGGTAAGATAAAGGGTGGTTTAAAATTTATTTCTCAGCCGTTTGATAAGTATGTTGCTTGCTGCCAGTCCATCTTATGGGTCTGTTCCCTGCTCCCTAGAAGTAATAAATTCAGATACACAGTTAATTTGAAATTAGTAGATGTCCATTCTTAATGCACTGCTTTTAACTACAGGGCAAAACCAATGAGTAGTTGTGGTAAATATAAACAAAATGATATGTGAAAGTTTAGACTGCCAAAGATGATGGGTTAGCAAACTTCAGGGTACTTTCACACTTAAGGCAGGCTAGCTGTGTGTTGTTGTTGCTGAAATGGACTCTCTGCTAATTATTCCTGCCTTTGTCCTTCACATAATAAGATTATCTGGTTAAGGTTTTCACTTTGCTAGGGTATTTTTCCAGCTGAATCAGTAGGTCTGTCTTGGCTGACTGTAGCGAATGAATCGCAGCCAGTAGAAGGGGAGTGCTATGGAAGAAGTATATCCCACAAGTCACACTCTACTGTTGAACTGGCTGTGCATGAGTAGTGTATTTCTGTATTTAACACGAGTCCAGAGGGAATAATCTGTTTAGTGGTATCTGAACTGTGACATTTCTGCGTGATCAGTCTGAGAGCAGAGTTCACTGGGATGCAGTTGCTACCAGCTGGCTGTCTGGCCTTCCCCTCTGCTGGGAGTTGCCTCTCAAAAGAGGGGGAGCAGAAGGGAAGAAATGCCCTTTATTGAGCAATGGATGAGTCCAAGGCTGCACTGAGATGTCTGAGTACTTAGGATGTCCTCTGTCAGCAGAGCGTGAAGCCAACAGTTGTATGCATTGGCAACTGTCTGGCTCATAGTTTGACAAACTCCTAAAGTATGCAGATATTAAAGGTACTGATTTCACATAATCTTCTAGTTTTTGTTGTTATTCCTCCATACATACTTTGAAGTTTTGGCTAGGAGCCAGGCTTTTGTCACTTGTCCTTAAATCCCCTGGAACTATTTTCATGGGCACTTGTAGAAATTGGTCTCAGCTAATGATAGTTTGACAGTGCTCAAACTATGCCATCGTCTTGCTGAGTAAAGTGAAAAAGCAGCATGGATTGTGATGGATAGGAAATTGTATGAGTTCTAGTAACTCACAAAAAATGCTGCTTGACTTCTTCAGAAGGACTCTTTCCATCGTTTTGTGAGGGAGGAGCAAAACCTATTGTAATTGATAATGCTAATTGTTGTACTTCAGTGAAGCTGCCACCCTGCTACGTGTTTTTCGAGAGCAGCGTGAATTAATCCTGCCTACAGTGTGCAGACTGATACAGTAAGTTTATTTTATTTCCTTTCTTTCTAGCATATATTGCGAATAATGAACAATGTGCATTTCACCCTTCCAGAGGAAAGAGTTTACTTGAGGGTATGAGAGGTGCAGAGCCTTTCCTCGGTTAGTCTTGTGAGAGTTTATGTGTTAGTGTGCACATAGTGTTTGGGTACCAGTTTCTGAGAGGAGTGATTCCCAGTGCACCCGAGCAGTAGTGCAGCCACACAATGGACCGCCTGGAGGTCTGTGTGTCTGTAAATATGCATACACCAGGTTAAAACCAGAAACGTACTCTTTATTTTTTTTTCTTCTGAAGGGTGGGAAGATACAGGGAGGATCAGAGTAGCTTAAATGCTAGTAGGTTTAGTTGGCTTTCTGATATTTCTGCCTGACCAGAAACAGCACCTAACTACTGTGTTGGTTTTCCCACTTAAAAGGAGCCAGAGATTTGAGCTTGCTCCTAATGTTTTGTTCTTCAGAATTATTTTTTATTATTATTCTAATGAAAACTTCTCAAAAAAACCATCCTTAGGCCTAGTACTTGTATCCTGGTCTATTTTTCAATGTTTTCAATGTACTAAATGGCAGATGAGAATGCTGACAATTCATTGGGTGCATTTATGCATATATGTAAACACTGCCTTGCCAGAAGGCAGCTTACCAAGAGGGATATGATAATTTAAAATCTGTTTCCAATGAAGCCCATTCTGTAGTATAAACATGGTGAGCACTCACTGTGACAAGACAGATGGGAGAGCCCTCTGCGGAGTCTGCCTCATCACCTGAGCTGCTCCTTTCTGCTTCTCTTGGGCTTTGTGTTTTCTGAACCATCCCCTTATCGTTGTGGCTAATAACAGCATTTAAGAGCTAATAAACAGTTAGCCACTATTTATTTGTGATGTGTGGTACCTTTCCTGGTTCTTAGCTATGCCCAGCCACTTAATTTCTGCTGGCAGAGATGAGAGCTCTTTGATGGGAGAAACTGCTGGGAGCCTGAGGCTGCTTCCTGCTGGGAGGCAGCCCAAGAAGGAGCTGGCACTGACAGCCTCAAATACTCTGCGATGCAATTGGAATAAATTAAAAAAATAAAAACTCCATTTTTAGTCTCTTGAGCTTTTAATTTGAGCCGCTTCTCTGCAGTCGTGATGGCTGTAAATAATGATTTGCATAATATCGTTCTGCATTTTTATTTTTAGTACTTGGCTCCAGGATGTGTGGCTCCAAAAAAGAAACAGCCAGCAAGTACCAAACATACAATATAATCTGTCCTTCCAACAATATTGTTAATTCAGTTAGCTCAGATTTGGCCTTCAGATCCCTAATCTTGTTGGGCTGGGTGTATTGGGCCATTCAAGGAGTAAAGGAACAGTGGAATTTAAATAAATGCAGCAAACAAATAGAAGCTTTCCAAGATGTCATCCAATCAAATCTGTATAAAAAGAAGCTTGTGTGTGATGTGTGTGATGTGTGTGAATGAAGATTGCTAATTGACAAAAGTTGATCAGCAGTGAGTTAGCAATTTAAAAATGTATCACTGTAATTATCACCTATTTCTTCATTGCCCTCCACCTTTCTGCACAAAGAAAAAACTGGGTGCCCTCTGATCATGCTCATGGAAATGATTACTGTTAATAAAAATTCCAGTTGACTGAGTATATGTCATTGAAATATTGATATCCCTGGGAACAAAACTCTAACTCACTTTGTCCTTTGCCTTCAAGAGGCAAGGCCTTGGCCAGATTTTCTAAGGAATCTGCAGAACCAGGGTTACTCATAGCAATTTAGCTGGTGGTGCACTGATTCATTTGTGTGGCCTGTGAGTACTAATTGTGTTGCAGATAATGAAAAACTGGTGGCTGGAAATCATACAGGGACAAAGGTGAAAAGAACCGCATCCAACATGAGCAGCAATCTGTGGATATGCTGTCTGTTACGTAACTTGTTCACCAGATGTTTAGTAACTCAAGGTGCAGTCACAAGAAACTCACAGGAATCGAATTTATAAACGGAACATAGTTGAAAGTTTCTTTGAACGTAGGACAAATACTGTTAGCACTGTAGGATGGTCGGCACAGGGACAAACTCTTTGCTATAGTTCTGTACTGGACTTCTGTTAAAACAAGGTACATAATTAATGCTCAGCAGAGGCAGACGGGACTATGACTCATTTGTGCCACTCTAAAATATTAAAACTTCCAGTCTGCTTCAGTTACAAACCTGGCAGGACATAGAGCCTGATAGAATTAAATCTTTACTTGCTATCCTGCAAATGTCAAAGAATCCAATTGTTGCAAAGAATGCTACTGGTGATTAACAGCATCATTATTTGAACTCTTTCTGTATTGCTTTGAGTACCTAGGAGTAGAAGGAGGTATAACTGAGTATTTCTGCCCTTAAAATATGTTGGAGATGCATGAAAGCTTTCTAACTTCAGAAACTTTAGTCTTTGAAGTGTTTGTATGTATACAGGCAGCTGTTGCTCTGAAGTGGGATGATGTGAAAGATAAGGGACCAGACAAACATAGACTACTGTAATAGCAAAGATTACAGATGAATTTCAAATGAGAATTTGAGAAGGATCTCAAGGTAATTGAGTGGCTGCGGGGATAAGATGTTAACAGTGCATTTAAGTTAATACCACCAAATATCATGAAAAGTAATGAAACTTAGTGATTGAAAACTAATTAAAGTGTACTTGACAATCAAGTCCAGTGTGACAAGAATTAGAACTAGAGACTAAAAACAGAACAGTTGATAAAGTTCCCTGCTTTAGCTCTTAGGGACAAAGATGCTCAATAAATACAAAATAAGCATCAGGCCTACAACAGGATAGATGCAGTGTGGCTTGCAAAGAGAGTGAGTTAAGGAGGCACAGTGGAGAGGATCCAGAATGTCCTTTAGCACAGTATTTTTGTTGAAGGAACATGGAGAAGTTTGAATTTTTTATTGCTTCTGAAATGCTGAAACTGGAATCTTGTTTGTAAGTGTCCTTTCATCTAGCTGGTAGAAATACCTGGAGTTTACATGCTCTTGCTTTTTTTTTTTTTTTTCTTCCTCTAATGATCAGTATCATCATATCACAAATTCTGACTTAGATTTTTGTGTTTGCGTGCAGTACTCTTGAGCTCTGTATGCAGACAAATGTATGTAAGGGTAGACTTGGCCCAGAACCAAATGCATGCAAATGTATATGGGAAACTGTAAACTAGTCTGAAAAATCTGAGTATTCAGCTCAGGTTTCCCTGCATAATGAAATCACTGGCTAATTGGTATCAGATTATGTAAAAGTCGTCTTTAGCTGATAAATATAATACCAAGGCTCCCATGAACAGTTTTTGATCGACAATTCATATTGTTATCTTGCATGATGAAAGCACACAAATGGCTGCTTGTTTTATACATAGTGATGACCTTTGTTAGAAACCCTGCAGGATTTTTATAACCATTCAAGTGAGATTAAATGTGGAGCAGATCAGTTGCTATAGGCTTGGTAAGATCACAGCAACATAGCTCACAGGATGAAGAGCATGGTGAACAAGGACACAGAGACCTAGAGAGAAGCTGTTATCAAATAGGAATTGTATTGAAAAGCAGTATTAACACTGGAGAAATTTAAGCTTTTAACTGAAACAGCAAGTATACAGGTCTTTCTATGACAAACTATTTTCCTATCAGAACAGATTATTAATCCACTGAATTTTTAAAACAGATGATACATGAAATAGAAATAAAAACACTGACCAGAGGTAGGATGAGATCTTAGAAGCTACGGATCTCTGGGCTGCAGGATTGTAAGATTCAGATTGCAAGTCGTCGTTTTTATCTCTACTCTGTGCTTTTCCCCCACGCATGGGGACACACACGCCTGCTTGCTTGCAGTCCAAGGTACTGCCTCTGCCCTTCCTGTCTGACCCTTCCCTGCTTTGTCCTTAGTTGAGAAGTGATCAGTACCCAAAGTATGTAGCAACTCTGAACCTACATCCACTTGGAGTGAGGAATCACCACACTAAGTGTGTGTTACAGGGACTGGAATGTGTAGAGTAGTTTGCATACTCCAAATTGCTGGCCTCCATCTGGGTATGAGACAGGAATAGCCTTTGTGGAACCACAAGGTGTCAAACCTCAGCTTCCTCTCTCTGCCTTTGGGAGTGGCAGCTAGCTGGGGTTGCTGATTACTAGCAAGCTGTAACAAACCCAATGCAATTGGTTGGACTGCTGAATTATATTTTTGTGTGTATCTTTAGTAGCTTGACTTTAATAAGGGTGTAACTCCATTGTTCATTGAGTATTAACAATGAAAAAGAGTTTTTTGAAGGCAGAAATCCCTAAAGACATAAGTACAGTGAAAATAACACTGAATAGTGGGTTAAATACCAAAGTTTATGATCTGTATTGTGCTGTTCCTCCAGCATGTTACTGGTTTGATCCTTACGGTTTGCCAATCAAGACACCATTTTATGATAGGATGTCCTTTTACTTATTTTTTTTGTATTCTTGCTCTGACTGGAACTTTCTGCTTCTCTATAACTTTTTAACCTAAAAGGTTTTAATTAATGCCTTCTCTTTAGGTAGATGCTGCCATTTAGAAATGCTATCTAAAAGACAAGCAGTAAAATCTTGACCTCAATTAAGTACAAAATTCTTGCAGCTCGGTGTGATAAGCAGTTACAGTTCTACAATACTGGATTAGCTGTTGATGTACTGTTTTACTGCTCAGCTCAGGATTAACACAAGGCACGTTTTGTTTGATAATTTTTCAGAGCCTCAACACATCAGACTGTTTCCTGTTCCCCTCCCCCACAAAACCTAGATATTGTGGCTTTCATTGTTGTGTTTAGTCTTGACAATTGTTAACAGAAGCAAAAGGAAAGACGTGAGTTCTACCAATAGCTGTTTTTCTTGTTCATCAGTCTCGCAATTGCATTTAACTGCATGCATATTTCTTTTCCCCTTGAAGCTGGGGATGCTGAAGATACGATGTCCTGCTTTCAGACTGGGTCGTGCTCTTTGGCCTCCCTCTCTCGGCTGTTTCGGGCCCAGCATCCATGTGAATTCATGAGGCTTTAGAGTGCTGGAGGTGAAAGCTGGGTTTGAGACAGTGTGAGGCAGTAGGTATGAAACTGTCAGGTTGGATTGGACAGGTGGGATCAAAAAAGGTTGTATGTGTATTGAGAGCAGATCAGCAGGTATTGAGGACAGAGCCTTCATGTATGGGAAGAAGGGATGACTTCAATAAATGCTTGAAAGGTTTATTCTTTTCCCATTGCCTCTCTTTTGCGTAGGAAAGGATCTTTCATTTGGAGTTTACTTTTTTTCTTAATGTGGATTTGTTTTTAAATTTTCTCATAAAGGTGTAATAAATTAATAAATCTAAGTAAAAGTAGCATTACAGCTATATTGATCATCTTGAACTCCTTGCTTCCCTTTGCCTTTTTGTTATGAGCCTTTGGCTGATCAAAACAGGCTCTGTAATCCCTCGTGGTCTGGCTGGAATCAGCCATACCGTTAGGACTGCTTTTCTTAGCCACAGTTAACAATGGTATAATGGATTTTAAAATGTTTTATTAAGTTGAAATTTGTCAGTAGCACTGATGAGAAACAATTGTGGTATTTTAGGAAGAACAATTTCCAGTATTTAGTAATCATGCCAACCTGCAGACGTCTGGGGCAGCAGTTTACTCTATGAAAATTTGCCCATTTCAGACATGTATGCTCTGTGGCACAGGCTTGAGGAAACCAGACTTGGGTGTCTGTATGTAAAAGCATTACTTTCATCAGTCTAGATAAAAATTCCTCTTCATCTGAAGATTACCATGTCTTAAATCTTTGCTGCTTGTTAGTCTAAATAAGGAAAAAGTGGCCTAGCTTGGATTTACAGTGGGTAGGGTGAGTTTGCTCTTGTTGTCACATCATATGACTGATGTCAGTTGTAACTCAGCCTCCTCCCTTTATCTTCCTCTGATTCATGCTTCGTTCTGTCCCTGGCTTAGGTTGATAAACTTAATGTGAATTGACAGGTGTAAGGATTTTCTGGAATTTGACCTCCGCCTTCATTTTGAATCCTGATGAAAAAAGCTACCTTCAATGCCTAACAGTGTTATCTAACTTAATTAATGATTACTAATTAACCAATGCCAACAGTGGCTTTAAGTGAACTTTTCCCAAGGAAATGATTAATTGTTGTTAGCAGACAACAGTATTCTACTAAAGGCATCAGAGAGGCAGTGATGCTCATTTTCAGCTGTGGAACAATTAGGCAGTGAGACTGTAGAGGGTGTGGGGGAATGCAGCTTAGATGCAAATCATTGTGCAACTTCTCCTTTTGGATTTCCCGGTATTGGGCTACTTCTTCAGTCAGCTTCAGCATGTGCAAAAAACTGTGTAACTAGCATGCAGCATGGACATCTTTATTACCACCGTAATTCAGTAAATGAATCAAGCACGGTCTTGAGGAAGCTAAGCAGAAGAGTTGCACAGCTCTGTATGTCATCGTAAAGCTGGGAGTTTATATGTTGCGCCGAATGGTACCAAACGGTGGGAGGCAGGATGAATTATTTTCTGTAACTGTTCTCAGTCCTGATCAAATTTCACTGATGGTATTTATTCTTCAATCCCTGCTTCCTAGAAATGCACTGTGGACCTTTGGTCGGACCTGATTAGTGTGTCCTCAGTGCTTCAGTCACCTGAACTGGAATGGATCTTTGCTCTTTGCACAGAGCTGTTTGAAGTTTCTGGAATTCACATGGACAAATAATACTCCCCTGCAAAGGTGGCTGACATTGTTACATTGGACTCTACTTTCTTTCTCAACTCGAAAACCAATGCTTTTCTGAGACATCAGTATTAAATTTAATACTGATATATTCTAATATACTTGATATATAACCAACAAACATAAGGAATTATAAGGTTGTTGGAATACCTATTTCAATTTTATAAGCTATTTATTAGGAAGTTCAGACTCATCTTTCCTAATAACAGTAACAGGAATTTATTTAGTTTTCTTCTATTTGTGGTTTGATCTATAAACTTTGACTGGACGTTGATAAGAGTTTACCAAAAATCAAGTCAGTCAGTCTGGTAAACATTGACTTGAACTGAACTTGAGTAGGTCTGAAGAAAACAGAAGCTTTGTCTGGTGACTGACCTCACAGCATGTGGTCTTTGCAACCACGACCATGCACCGCAGTATGCAAATTGCCAGTAGTGATAGTGAAAAATGTTAGATTCATTGCAGTCAACTCCCTGTTTGTCACTACGCATTCTTAAAATGGCTAATGGTAAAGCAGTGCAATAATAGCTGGAAATTGTTTGAGGAGTTCCATCTGCCTAAAGGCAGGTTGGCTTTGTCCTCGCATTTGTACTATGACTGCATAAGCAAACACGATGGGATTAGAAGAGTCTTGCAAAACATAAATTTATGTATAATCAGCATCTCATAGTTGCCTGGAGTAATATGATTCTGTAGATATGATTGAACTATGGATAAAAGATTTCATAACCAAACTAGCACAGAGGTTAAAGATTCAGTAAGTAATGGGAGTGTAACTTAAGAGCTCCTTTCTTTCAGACAAGCAAAAACAAACAAAAACCCTCAGCTGAAAATTACCTTGGTGACAGTAAAGTCAATAGATGAAAAATGTGCATATAACTGAAATAAGAACCTTGTTTTGTTGTGTTCTACTTAAGCCACCCAGTGATTGACAAACACTGTGGCAGGAACACACTGTCTGCAGTAAACAATTGCAGTGTTGCTCGTTGACCATCTGGTTGCATTGTGGAGTATCCATTATCCATCTTTAATAAGTAACTGTTGAAGTTTTTAGTTTAGTTTTAATGAGAAATTAAACACTTCAAAACATCTGAATAATTCAGCTCACAGTTGCTGGCACTGATATGGGAAAATCTAGCATTGTGTGAGATGGCACTGGAATAGCAGCAGCAACTTTTCTTCCTGCTGGGGTATCTGTATGTTTGTTGCAATGCTGAGAGTCACATCACCTCACAAAGCAGAGACTCCAAACATGATCTTTCTGGGGTTAAAACTGAGTTACTGCTTATCTTGAACCCTTATGAAACTGTAGCTGGAAGAGAGAACTTTAAGTTAACTTGTGCTTCTTCAAGGAGATCGATGCATCTTTTGAATGGTTTAGCTGTTCAAAACCCAACATTTTTGAGGGCTAACCTTTCCTGTTTCAAAGATGATACTGATTTGGCAGCAGTGAAACACATCACTTATCAGATCTGAATGTGAGTTACAGAAAGTGTAGCTTAAACAAGAGCCTAATCCTAGACCAAAACCAACCAAAATATTCTGAAGGTCATGTGATGCATATATTTTATGTAAAAAAATTAAGATGGAAGAATCCAAGTGCATTGCTTTAAGCTCTAATCTCTTCTTAAATGGAAATTTATGAAATGTGCATGTAACTGATAGAAGAAATAGAGGGATGGCTACATCTGCTTCGTGTTCTGTTCTTAACTAACTGTCAAATTGTTCAGATGTGAGATATTCTGCATTTTTTTCACCTCTTTCACAAATGGTGAAGGACATCAGTAGAGGCAAATGTGCTGTTCTCATCCAAAATTCTTTATGCCAATCTTCTCAACAGTGTGTGGGTTTAATCTTGCTGTGCTGTAGAAACAGTGCATACATTCAGATGTCATTCTACCCAAGCCCTTATGGGAGACGAGGGTAGCTTTGCTGAAGCATCATGTGGCTTGGATCTCTCTGTAGCTTTGTTCGTTTTGTTGGATTCTTTGTAATGAAAGTAACATAGGTGTTGACTGTCACATCTTTTCTGTGCTACAAAGGAAATGTGTCCAAAAACGATTATTAAAAAACATAAAACACCTTACCAAAGCATAAGTGAGTACTTCTAAAATTGAAAATGTAACCTCCATCTCAAAAGTTTACAAGCTATTACTTTCTGTGTGTCTTTAACTAACAAATCTGTTTTGATATTGCCTTGGCACTGCTGAAACTATGGGAAAAGACATGATAAACAACAACTAGTTCTCAAGAGGGACAAAAGCACATTCTTATGGAGAGTGCCCGACTGCAGTGTGATCAACAGGAAGAATGTCATTTGCTGTCTCAGTCTATGTTACTCAGTTAAATGGAGCAGTGGTGATCTAAAGGTTTGAGAGCAATGCAGGGTAGGAAGTGTGCCACAGCCATGCTCTTGGCACTCTTACTGTGTGAAAAGGATCCTCTGTGTAGCAGGACTCACCAGACAGAGGAATGGGACTGTTGCCAGAGACAGCGCTAGATGCGAGCAGTCTTCTCTTTTCCTGCAAGCACACTTGATAATTTGTACTTGTACTCATTTATCATGGCTGCGTCTTCCGTGTCGGATGGCCTCCTTGGCTATGGCTCTGCTTGTTCTCCTCAGAAGCTGTGGGTAGAATTTTAATTTTTGCTTTACGTTGGACAGAATTTTAAGCATTACATGTGGATGGAATGGAAAGAAATATTTCCTCACTGGATCCAGAAGTTGTTCTGTCTGTGCCTAATAAATTTCCCTGATGCAAAACTACAGATGTGATACCTGGTTATAAAGTGTTTACTTTGTTTCATTTAAGCTCACAAAAATATTGGATGAACATATTAGCTCAAAGACATATGTAATGATTAGTTTTGCACAATAGTTAATGACTCCTGATTTTTTTTAAGAAAAAAATAACAATGGATTTAGGCTCAGGCAGCATGATGCTGTTGTGCAAGTGCTATTTTTATTTATTCAAAATAGATACCTCCAGATTTTCAGTCTCTCCCACCCTAGCAATAGTCTTTGGGTTTCTTTGGTCTACTCAGCTGTGTTTTTGTATTGTTTGTTTGTTTAAAACTAGGAGCTCATCTTTCTATTTGCTCCAGGGAACAAGGTAAATGCCCCTAAACCAACTCAGGGCTTTAACTTGGCATTCTGCAGTCTCATCAGAACCAATGCTCTCTTAGCTTTGATGCAAATTCATGATAATAGAGGGGGAAAATAGTGAATTTATCACAAGCCTGAACATTGGCTACATTTGTGATGTATTTTCTCTGAGACCTATAATTTTGTTATGCAAAAAAAAAAAAAAAAAAAAAAAAAAAAAAAAGACAAAACACTTAGGCTCTTCTTCAAGACCCTAAAATATTAGAGAAATGAGTGAAAATGATGATGCTATGTGATAGAACTGTGGGAGCTGGCAGTGCTGGTTTTGGCCTGCCACTTGTGAGGGATGTAACAGGTTCTCAAGTCGACAGCACAACTTAGTCCACAATAGAAGCTCCTTATAACACCCCTTAAGTGTTCTTAGACAAACTAGGAAGGTGACCATTTCGTCAGGGATGCCTAACTTGCAAATACACTGATAACATTTCTTGAGGAGAATGTGGTTGCTTGCTAGGTTGTTAGTGGGCCTGCTTTTAAACTTTCATCGTTAAATCTGATACTTGGTTCATCTGAGACACTTTCTAGAGTCATGCTGCCTTGAGTATTTGCCCTATTTCGTGTTAGGCATCTTTTAGCAGTCTATGCTATGCACACGCTGCTATCTTTGTAGTTCTTCAATGTCAGTTTTGCATACTTTTGTCTTTTCTCTCATGCTATTTAAAAAATATATATATTTTTGTTTTCTCAAGTAGTAATGAGAGGTAGGAAGCAGTAGTTGTCTGCAGCTCTGCAGGATTTCTGAGATTTCTTGGGTTATTTTTTGTCTTTGTTCATTGTATGACAGGTCCTCATGATTTTTTTTAAAGCCAATTTTGGTGTTAGTGTCATCAGCACACAAGTGCATACTCCTAACGCTTTTTTCTCAGGCCATATGGCATCTGTGACTCAGTTCGCTACAGGAAAAGCAAACGAGAACTGATTGAATCTGATCAGGACAAAGAAGCAGCTTTTTAATTTCTAGCCGTGGACCCATATGGAGGTTCAAAAGCATTCCAGAACGTACTGTTTCTGGATTCCAGAAACAAATCTTTAAATTGATTTGGTGTTTACAGCCTTGAGCCTGGATTTCATTATGGCAATCCCTGTCTGTGCGACATGTGGAATATGTGCAAGTAGAGAACACAGTGCAGGCATTTAGTTATGCCTGCACGCAGCTCCAAAGAGTTGCCAAAGTTGGAATGTGGATGCCTGCCCTTGAACGGTAGCATCTGAGGCCCACAGTGGTAACTTCTTGAAGTGTACCCAGAAACAAAAAATGTTCTTTTCTGCAAAAGACTCTTGAGGGGTTAATGACTGGGAACTGCCTTGCATCTTGTAGCCAGATACCAATCAAATCCAGCCTAGTGAACTCAGAATCTTCCATGCTGTGCAGCTCGCCTGCAGCCATTTGTGTGCTGCTCTTCAAAGTAACTGTCTGGATGCAGCAGATGCTTGTTTGTTGCTGTACAACACTCCCATGGACATCATGGCATGTTTCTCCTTACAGGCAGAAACAAGCCCAATCTTTCTCTTGTTTCTGTACGTTGGATTTTTGGATGTGGATAGAATACCATTCTGGTATTTTATTATCTGTTCTGGTTACCCTTGACATCAGTTAGTCACCCAATATTACCATTGCTGGTATCTGTATCTTTCTGACTTAATAAGCACATTAAATTGTGTTTTTATAATGATCAGTAGTGATACCCTTGTCAGTATTGTCTGTCAGACTGAACAGATATAGTTATGTTCCATCAAAAAAAGATATAAACTTTAGAGAAATGGTCAAAAGGGCCACGAATCAAGTGTTCGTTGTTTTAATCTTTACTTTTTTATCTTTGTAATAACTAGATGACAAACTGTACATAAAGAAAACTCATAATCTCTTAGGGACGATGAGGAATTTGCCTCAAGGAATTAAATTTAAAAGACAAAAAAAAAAAAAAAAACAACAAAAACCCACTCTAACACCTCACCAATAAGCGATTAGTGAAAGTGCTGCACTTCAGCATTTACACTTCACTGCTGTTGAACGTTTTCCTTCGTTTTCTCAGCAGACATGGCACATACATGCACACAGGTGCTGCTTTATGCTGGAAAGGATTTCTCAGAGCCTTAGAGTGTACAACAGGCAGTGTCTTTCCTGGGCTCTGCAAGGGGCATTTCCTGCAGAACACTTCTGAGCACTTGGGCTGTCAATATGAGGGAGGAAATGAAGAGTAGGGCTGGGCCTTTGCTCATTCAGCAAAATGTTAAACCACAGCTTCCTAAGCTTTAGGGCAGCCGCTCTGACAAATAGTGCTTTGTATGCCTGCTTCCTCATCTGCTACTCCTTACTACTGTACAAATCCCCTCATTCACTCGACTTGTGCAAATTCTGCGAAATCCCTCATTTTGAAGCATTTGTATATTTCAGAATATTATTCCAACAAAGCAGAAATTATAATTAATTTCTATATCGGAATAATAAAGACAAGGCTTCATCCTGCTGTTGGGATGTAAAAATCAAAGCATAACTGTAACTATTACCCAACAGTTTTGTTTTCTCTTCCAGAGTTTGGACCAGAATTTTGCAGACGGTAAGTGCAGGTGTATGCCCTGAATTGTTTGTGTGTGGTGGAAGACAAAGCCCAAGTCCTGTTGAAACTGATAATGCTACAGAACAGCTGAAGCTGACTCCATAATGATCACCACATGCTCTGTCAGATGTAACCTAGTAATAAATATAACACCGAAACACTCAGAGATGGAGTCGCTTATGCAAGACTTGTCCTTTTTGTCAAGAAGTCAGCAGTTTTGTTGTGTTTTGCTCACACGGAACACAATGGCGTTACATTATTTGCTTGGTTGTGTTCTAAAATTCCAAAGTGAAATTTATCTGCAACAACATCTTGGTTTTCTCCCTGGCGTGGAGGTTTGGATTTAATTTTGTCGAGGGTGCAGTCATTGCTGAAGTCTCATTGTCTGGGAAACAGCAGCCTAGCAGTGCACATGGAAGGGTTTGTCTGTGAAAGTGATACGATTTCAGTTTAAATATTACTCTGTGAAAGCTTAATTTTTCAGAACAAAAGACTTTCTAGCGTATCTGCTTCTTGAAATATGTTGTGGTTTTTTTTCCATACTCAGAACTGAAGCCAAGTTAAAATCACTTGCAGGAACCATTGGGTTTAAGTATTAGAGCATTTTGGCAAAGCTGAGGAAACTGGGCCTGGTTAGCCTAGAGGGGTGACCGGTGGAAGAGGAGAGGATTTCCTGTCAGACGTTCACAGGGAAGGGATGGGGGCTGCAGCAAGGGCTGCTGCAGTGACGCAGGAGGCTGCACTCCCTCACTGTATGGCTGGGCCGGATGGACTGAGGGCTCCATCTCACCGACTGTGGGCCTGGCACTCCAGAGCTCGTGTCTGTGCCGGACTTCTGTGGGACGGGTCGAGGGAAGAGCCGGAAGAGCTGCTTTATACGAAGCAAGCTCGAGGTAGCTTTGACCATAAAGACAGAAAGCAAAAAGAACCACACTGCGGTCGTCCCGGCCAGGGCTGAGGGCAGTGAGCTAGGAGAGGACGGAGAGACCCGTCACCAGCTGCTACACCATCCCCTCTTTACCACTTGGTAATTAAACCCGCTGCCGAGACCAATCAAACGGCTTTGGCACCGTCTGGGTCGGGGCGCGAGGGGTAGGGACGCACTCGGCCCCTGCGGAGAGAGAGCAGCGCGGCGAGCGTTCCCGCGCGCGTCTGTGTGTGTGCGTGTGTGTGTGTGTGTGTGTGTGTGTGTGTGTGCGCGGGGCCGGGGGGCGGCGCTCCCGCAGCGCCAGCCCCGCTCTCGAGCAGCGGCGGGGCGGTCACGGCGGACACGCAGCGGCGGGGGCGGGGAGCGCGGCCCCAGCAGCCGGCATGCAGCCCCGGCGCCTCGCTCTGCTCGCGGTGGGCACGGAGCAGCGGCAGCAGCAGGAGGCGGCGGCACTGAGGTACGGACGCCCGCCCCCAACAGGTGCAGGGTTCTCCCACGAGTCGGCCCGGAGAGGCCGGGGCTTGGCGCCGCGCAGGGAAGGGAAGAGCCGGGCAGGGGTACCAGGCCCGGCGCGGGAGAACCGCGGTGAACCCGCGCTCTGCGCCTGCCCGCCCGGCTCGCCGCTCCCGTCTCCCCGCCCGCCGGCCCCGCGCTCACGCCGCCCGCCCCTCCGTCTCTCTCTCCCTTCGTCTTCCCGTAGGGAGCCGTAGGGCGAGCGGCGTTCCCCGGCCGGGCCAGCCGCCTCCGGGTCCATGAGCCGCCGCCAGCCGCCGCCCGGGACTGCCGTCGCCGCCGCCGGGCCCAGTTGCCCCAGCCCAGCTGCCCCAGCCCCGCCGTCGCTTCCGCCGCCGCTCCGGAGGTGAGTCCCGAGCCCGGCCCGGCTCCCGTCAGCGTCGCCCGCGGGGCCCGGCTCCTGTCAGCCGCGTCGGGGCGGGAGGAGGCCGACGGCGGCCGCGCCGGCCACCGTGACCTCTGGGGGGAGAAGATGGAGGCCGCTTGGGTCCGCCCGTGCCCCCCGTCGGGCTGCTGGCTTGGAGCCCCGCGAGGAGGGAGGCGAGGGGCCGGGGGGAGCCGGGAGCGGGGCCGCGTGCGATGCTGGGCAGCACCCGCGCCTTTCTGCAGCCGCCCGAGGTGAGTGGCCGGGCGGGCGGGCTCGGCTCTCCTCCCCCGGTCTCCCCGCCCTGCCCACAGCACCGCCCGTCTCTCCTCTCCTCTCCCGCAGGACGGTCCCGCTGTGAAAAGGATGGCTGTGACCTTAGAGCAGGCCCAGCGGGTGGGCTACACCTTCCTGAAAGCACTCCTCAGGTTCGCTTTTATGGTCGCCAATAACCTGGTCGCTATTCCGTCCTACGTCCTGTATTTAATTGTCCTGCAGCCTCTGCGAGTGTTGGATAGCGAGAGCTTCTGGTACATCGAAGGAGTGTTGTTTAAATGGCTGTTAGCTATGGTGGCTTCCTGGGGCTGGTGGGCCGGATACACAGGTAAGCACCTTCTGTTAATTACAGACGTACAGTTGTAAAGCTGTAAATGGGCATTAAGAGACAGACATCTTAGTATGGGGATGTGTAGGGGAATATCTAAATGCAGTGAGTGTAGGGGTGTTTCTCTTCCAGGGGTCTCTCTGGATTGAGATGCTGAGTGTACCTGAAACGTTTTCTTAATCATCAGTACAGATTTATTGTGTGTTAAGCAATAGAGTTTCTCATTCAGTACTTTGTCGTTATATGATTAGAAATACTGCTTTTTTTGCATTGCGTGTCCTCATCGCTTTGGTTTAGTATTATGTAAAAAAGGTACACCTCTTTCAAAGAGTTTTGATTTGTCCTGTGCACATAGCTGACAGAGCCAAACTTCAAGTATGTCCAAACATTCCTTGTTAAGTGCATGCATCTCTAAATCATCTCTGCTTAAAACTGTCAGGACATCAACTATGAAGTTTGGCATGGAGCTCGCCTGCGAAGCGTAGGTCTTCTGGTCTTTCAACAGTGACTGTCTTCTGTGCTGTGTGAGAACGGAGGGAAACAGGGAGCCTTTTGCACAGAACTAGCGATGCGCGGTGCTTCTTGTCTGGCTCCTCATTTACTGTTAGCAGAGCTAATTACAGAACCTGTAGGGGATTTTTTTCCCCTCTGCATGCTTGCTGTATGGTGATGATCAAACTTATTTTCACTTGCTAGTATTCATAGTCCCTTAAGGTGAAGGACTGAACTGTAATACTAAGGAAGGCTCTAGTCTTGTCTTGAGCACACTGATTTTCATCCTGGCTACTGCACTTCCTGCAAGAAAACAGCCGTCAAATCTGCGTGTACTGAGACCCTGGAAGGGACTGAATCTATTGAGTGCAAAACATGAACAGCCCTCTTAAAATTCTTTCCCTCTCTTCTGCCCAGGCTACACCTGCAGGTCTTATCCATATAAACAAGGAAAAAAAGGAATGGCAACACACAGCTCTGGAGTCTAGTCAGACTCCCAGTTAGTCAGGATGTCAGTGTTGTCCCAGACGGAGCCATTTTTGTTAGACTGCAGGAGCTGAAGCTTCTGTGACACTGTGCCTTTTGGTACCCTGTCACGTACCCTTCTGAGATGCGCAAGGTTTCTGTGGATTCTCTAGGTGAGCTTCCAGTTCTTCTTAAGGAGATGGTGGCAGCAGCAAGCTAGGCTCTGGTCTGCTGGGCTAGAACTGTCGCAACGTTGCACTGCTTCAAAACTGCCTTGCCTCGTACAACTCAAGCTTTTCCAGATGTGCTGTTTTGAAAATCTTTTTACGTGTTTATATTTGCTCATTAAAAGAAGTCCACATAGTATTTGCAGTGGCAGGTATGTTTTTGAAAGTCTGCTTATGCCTTTAAGCAAAAAGTCTTTCCGGAAGGACGGACTGACTTTCAAGGTGTTGTGTGCATTATTAATTGGAAATGGGAAAGTTTATGAGCATAACGGTAATGCTAAAGTCATACAGCATACATCCTGGGGTATGCTGCATACGTTGAGTGTGCTAGTTAAAATTCAAGCTGTCATCCCATGGCAATGTGGTTGTCAGTCCTGAAGGCAGTTTCTTTGGGATAGCTCTACTGCTGACTGCAGAACTGTGTGGTTTCTTTTGCCTACTGCTTGGAGAGCGGTCTTAGCATGGTCTGCATATCCTCAAGTCCTCCTGAAGCAGCTGTTGAATGGTGTTGCTGATGTAGCTTGACAATTTGCAAAAATCCTTTGTTGTTTTACAGTCTTGAAATGTCTTAGTGTGCTTGTGTGACGTGTCATTCAGCTACACAGAAGTGTTTCTGGGATGGTCTATGGGTAAGGTGGCTCTTCACTTTTCCCTATAAAGTACAACTTTTGATCTGGAGAGAATTTTAAGCAAACACTATTTCAAATTTCAAAGTCAGTTTGAACATGTTTTCTTATTTGATATGAAGACATCAGTGTGGTTGTTTCTTGGTTTTTTTTTTTGTTTTTTTTTTTACTGAAATAACAAGAATAGCTTGTTTCCTTGTCCTTCCTTTCTTTACCCCTGTCAGCGCTCAGCACCACGAGCAGAACAGACCTGGAAACAATCCCTTTAGAGCTGGTGTCTGAGCCTTACGGTGCTACATTTGAAGGAGACCCTGCACCAGAAGTTTTCTATTTTGAATTCCAAAGTTAAACTGAAGATAGACCTTCATTATATTCCATCTTTGTAAAAGTAAATATAGGATTGTAGGTATACATGGATTCGGCAAGAAGATGAAGGATTTTTCATTTTTTGGGATAGCAGAGTGGTTTAGTGACGTGAATTATTATTCTTATATTTCATCTTGATTTGGGTTAGCCAGCTAAATAAATTTGCCCATCTCTTAATTGATAGTAATGATCTGCTTCATTTGTTTTGAAGGTGTGTTTCTATTTTTATTTTCTGTTCATTTTTTTCTGCTTCCAGTCTTGGGTCATCTGTTGGGTAAGAAGTGATGTTATAACAAGGGACTTCAGCCTGCAAACTAGATTTAGGGCAGGTTGGTTTGCTTTTTTTTTTTTTTTTTTTAATAGCCTCTGTAAGATTGTGTGTAATGTGTGGGAGAGGGCTCAACACCAAATGAAGACAATGTGGTGAGTGTTAGTTTTTTCCTTCTGGGCTTTGCTGCTGTTGCATAACTTGTTGGTATACTTTATTGAGTAAAGCTGGAACAGCTGAGGA
Source organism: Tetrao urogallus (assembly GCF_951394365.1). Lineage (NCBI taxonomy): Eukaryota > Metazoa > Chordata > Aves > Galliformes > Phasianidae > Tetrao > Tetrao urogallus. Next base: position 21,557,556 of record NC_136814.1, read on the forward strand.
AAACTCATGAACTAGGTCTGCCCTTCTCCCACCTCCGCATAACCCTGTGAGTTAGGATCCCAGAGGGTTTGTTATAGAAATTGCGTGATCTGGGTCTACATCAGCAGCTCTGACCTGTTCTTTTTGATTAATGTAGGTGTTCCTGCTTGCACGTGAACTTGATGTTATGTAAAGAGAGACTGTAGAACCGGACAAGCAAAACAGAGAAAGGAATGGGAGCAGAGGTTGTAAAGATCCCTCTTCTTTCCCTCGTCTTTTTGTGTCATATGTCTTCCGAAAGGAAAAATGAGTATCTGTCCATCAAGAATGTTTAGACGTCTAGTGGTGTTATTTCATCAGTTTGCAGAAGGGTGTTCTTACAACTCTTACACACATTTTTTAAGGCTTTTTGTATAAATGTGCAATCCTTGTTGTAGGAGCTGTTCAGTTAGGACACTCGGAATCGGTGTATTAGTGTGTTTGAAAGGCACCTTCGAATAACACTCCTCAGTATTTTCCTGCATTTGTTGGAAGACGCAGTCTAAAAAAAGCAAACTTGAGAGTGCTTGATCCTTTGTGGCAAGTACCTTTTTCTGTACTATAATTTTTCATTTAGCATGCAAATAGAACAAAAGCTGCTAAATAGTGCCACAGATGAGATGGGAGGTAGATGGAGCATATCTGTGGAGGTGAATTTCCAATGACTTCCTGCTCATCTATGAAACTACTTCTATAAACTATCTTCTGCATTTGAACTTCTTCAGGTCAGTGACTATTACTGACTAAAGTTTAATAACCCTGCATCTAATCAGATCTCTAAAAATAGTTAGGGCTGCTAGAAGAGAACCTGGCTTGGCTTAAAAATGCTTAGACATGCTGTTTTGTTCTCTTTTCCTGCTAACTGCAGCAGCTACCATTAGCTTGAGATCCTGACATTTTAATATTCTAATTATAAGCCTCTACACAGTCATCAGTCCAGATAATTGGAATACTGATCTTGTGCTTTGCTCTAAGGTTGTAGGGACCTTAAAGACCTTCCAGTTCCAGCCCCCATGTTGTGGACAGGGACACCTCCATTAGATCAGGTTGGCCCATCCGGTGTGGCCTTGAACACCTCCTGGAGTTGGTGATGGTGAGTGTCCTCCAGAAGCAGCTGCTGTCAGTCCTCCTCTGACATTCAGGAGAAGTGTCCCCTGCAGTCAGTGGGGTTGTGTGCATCTCAGGAGAGGATCCTGTTGTGAGAACTCAGTGCCACTGAGTTCAGCCACTTGCCAGCTCGTGCAGTCTCTCAATCAAGTTGGGCAGGTTGGTGACAGGAAGAGTAATATACCTCTGCTGCTGTGCCGAAAGCACCGTAGTGGTGTGAGGGTGCTTGCTGGTATTGCGGGCAAGGATCTAAACTGATGAAATGGTACTGCCTGTACTGTTCTGCAGCAGTCAGTAGGGACATTTAAGTAGTCTCTGTGAGAATATTGCAGTTCTGTCAAGGGAGGAGAGTTTTTGTTTCCTCATTTCTTGATGTTCTGACAGGAAGAGTAAAATTGTGATTCGGGTTTCTAGTTGTCTTTCCTCTTTTCCACTCAAGTGATCTAAAATTTATTGGCTGACATTTATGTAAGATTAAGTGGTGACCAGTATATCATTTTTTTCAGCAGTCATCCATTTTTTTTCTCTGATTCATAACGTTCTTAGTTTCTCTTTCATCAGTCACCAGACTCAACTCCTTTAATCTTTAAAGAATGAGAATATTTTGGTCTTCTGGAACAGTGATGGGCACAGATGGAGTTGTGATCACACCTCCCTGGCACAGGTGATGTGTGCTGTCTGCACTGCCTGTCATGGCCGGCCAGCCCCTCTCCAACAGGAAGTGCAATGCAAGTTGGGAAACAGCAGATGAGATAAAGTACATTTTTTTGCACCAAATAGGGCGTGGGGTGTTATTTCAGGAGATGCATCTGCATGCTTTTCCCTGCCATTGTTTCCTACCCTGCTTTGTTGCTGCAGGATGATTTTTAATTGACAGTATTTGGGTTTGGGAATGGTCACTGCTGTGAGGCGTAGGAAAGCAAATGCACACGTATTTCTGAGGACAAGCAGTGTGTAAAACGAAGAAAGAAGATTGTTCTTGTTTGAATGTGCGAACGTACCTGATGTGACTTTCAGGTTTGGATAGTGACACACCAGGAAGAGGCTGTATTCCTCTGTATTGAGTTTCTTGGTGATTCCTGACTTGAGCGCAGCTTTCTCTGATAGAGATGTACGTAACTTTTGCGTAGGTTAGGCTGAGATCGAGCTGGGAAATGTGAATTTATTTTGTAAGAGGAAGTTTATATGCAGCTTGTGAGCTGCCTTGATAAGAAGAGGTCAGAGTTGAACGAGTTAGGGACATTGGAACTGCTTCTGCCGCGGCCTCAGAGCAAAGGCTTATTGTGTCATTGCGTAAGATGCACTGGGGAGTACAGTGAACTCACTGTCTGCTTTGTGCAAGTGAGGTCTGTGTTTGTGAAGGCTTCTTACAGTGACCCTGGACCTATTTTAATCATATGTAAAATCACCAGGAAATTCCCCTCTCTCACTTTTGGTACAGGCTTCACCGTAGTTCTTTCTTTCATGTAGTGTCAGCAATGTGTCAAAAGCAGCAAAGCTTCTCTCTCTTTTTCCTGTTGTATCACTTAGCTATAAAGGGTCATTCCAAAAGATTAGCTATAGAAATGCTCTCTAAGTTTTATTTTTAGAAAGCTCCTGCCTTCTGGCGCAGCACTTAGAGTAAAAGCACACACCGTTTTTTTTCGCCTGTGATATTTCTGTTGTTTGTTGCCATTCGCTTCTTTTTCAGTGTGGGTTAGTGTCTGCTCCTGTGTTTCACCTGATCTGGATAAAACAAGATGTTGTGAGCGTAACAAGTTGTTATGTCTGCCTAAGGTTAGTAAGCATGACATTACGAAGGAGAACTTTTACTGAAAGATGTGAAGGGGAAGCTCTTTACTCTTAGCTCCAGGAATGCCCGTGGAACGCTTCTCAACCAGCGTTGTATTCCTGCTTATGGCCAGGTTTTCTATTTTTAGGATATGTCTTCATCTCTTCTGCTTCTTCTAGGCATGACATTGTTTTTAATGTATCTATGCATGCTAGTCATCTTACTCCCCCTAGCATTGCTGGTTAAGTGCCTGGAAGGGTATGACTAAATACCTGAGAGATGTCTCTGTGCCTTTTCTTGTTCTTTTTCTTGATGGTAGGTAGGCTGTTAGAAACCACATGAAGTTACTGTGGGAACGGTTATTCCAGCTCCGATCTGGAGGTAGAATAGAATCTTAGGGAGTCAAACCCTTTATGCATCAATTCTTTGCGTTTGAAGGAGGAAATTTTTTTCCCCACTTAAGCAGTGTGATTGAGTCCATACTAGAACATATCATAAATGACACCTTGACATCAGAGATGCAATTGCTTATTCTCATATGTATTTAATTTGACTGTTTTAAAGCACAAGAATCTCAGAACTTTTCAAGAAAACTAGAGACAACACTGAATGTTTAATGTGAATAAAGGATACTTTTCTCTGACAACTTGTTCTGATAAATTACTTTTTTTTTTAATTCCACTCAAACAAATGAAATCTATCAATTTCTCTGTTGGGTGTGTGTGAGAAGCAAGGAAGTCTTGACATGGGTTAGTTTGGCAAGGTCTTAAGCAGCTGAAAACACAACCTCGAAAATAGAAGAGTTGTACAACCTTAGTGAGCATGGGCAGTTAGGAAAATCTTTATGGGGTATAAGTTTAGTGGTGTAACTTTCCAGCATGAACTGAGCCAAAATACAACTCCCAAGATATGTAATCTGCCTGTGTTTATTACAGTGAGTATAAACTAATGCTTAAGATGACATGTCAAACGCAGGATTGTGTAGGCATGTAATTGCACTGCTGTTGCAGTTGCCTCACTTGAGATAATAGTCCAGCCATTCGTGTATGCAATTAGTGAAATAAGTAAGGCCAATACGTTTGCATTCCTAAAAGTGGTCTGTGGCACTGGTGATGGATTTTGTGTGCAAGGATGTATTTTGATTCTTTTCCCCATACAAGCTTTTCAAGCAGGGAGTGCCCCAGCAAAGCCTGGTCCCAGCTTTCAGTTTCATGCTCACACCACCACTTCAGTATTGCCAAATATTTTAAGCATTGTGTGATCTTTATCACAGCCCTGATTCACACTAAAAGCTACCTGCTGCCTTTTTTGCTGTAGTATTTGGACACATTGGGCTGCAATATGTGATTAAAATGGCGTTGAAGTAGACTTCTTCACTTTCTTCTTCTGTCAAGTGGTTATTGTTATTTAGACTGTCCAAGTGCCTTCTGCAGAGTTTCTTCAGAGAAGAAAATGAAGCATAGAGTTAGAGTGAGGAGCTATCGTGAACTGAAGACTGCTTGGTTAGGGAATAAAAAGGCCAGTGTTCATTTTAATGAAAGGTTAGCAGTGGGGTTCCTCGTGAGTTTTGTATACTTGGCTGTTGGAGTTTGTGAGCTGCAGAAAGGACTGTAAAGAACTTTGGATGTAGTTAAGCTATGTGAATGGCCAACAAATTGCAGAAGTTGTTTGGTGTTGAACAGTCCAAAGTAATGAACATTTCAGGAAAGCAGCAGCATAAGGAAGAGATCAGTGTAACGATGGAGAGCTTAGAGAAACTTTTGGCTCAGTGCACACTGTGTAATTAAAGTATGTGAAGAACAAGGAGAGTAATGAAAATATCAGCTTCGCTCTTTGCTGTTCTTGTCTCGGATATTTTAAAGCTATTTGAGAATTAAGAAGGGGGCTCCAAGAGGGTCAAGCATTTCATTAATGGAAGCTGAAATCAAATCAGAGAATTCCATTCACCACTAAACTTGAATTGAACAACTTAATGATTCTGTTTCCTGTGCAGAGCAGAGCAGAAGTGCAATCTCTTCACTTCTGTGTGAAGAAGGGGATTTTTTGATACCATTAGAAACTAACAAATTTAAATCTTTTAAGATTTAGTAAGGCAGCAGTGCCTGATTTTTTAATTTTTTATTTCCTTAAATATTTTCATTATGTTTTTTCACAAATACTTTACTGTGCAGGTTAAGTAGTGTCAGTGGTATTAGTTCTCAAGTCATGCAGCATAATCTCAAAATCTTTTGTTTAAAAGTTATAGTTTTAAAGGGCAAAGTATTGTACCTGTTTTATGAGTCTTAACTGTTTAAGCTAGTTTAGGGTGGCACTTCAATACTGCAATTTAAAGAAGGGGCAGAGGAAAGATTAGTGGCTTTATTATTGCTTCTCACTCAGAACTAAAACCAGGATTTTAGGCGAGCAAGGGGCAGTGCTGCTGCTGTTTGAGAGGATGTGGGCACTAGAGAGTTGAATCAGTAGGAGGACAGTGATATGAGTGTTTATGGATGTGGGTTTTTGGCGGTGAAAGGGAGGATCTTGTCTTGGTGTGGGTTTTTTTTCTTTTTTTTTTTAATTTAGTTTCACTTGTTTTCTAGCAGCCCAAGATCCCAAGGGTGCACAGTGAAAGTCTATAGTGTCTGTGCTTGCTTACCAGATTGGGGGGAAAAATGACAACGCTGAGAAACATACTTTTGGTTAATTTAAACATCAATTGTGTTTGTGTGGTGCTTGGAGTGGGCCACTGAACGCCTTTTTAAGGTAATCTGGATACCTGTATAATTTATCATACATGTCGATAAGCATGACGGTATTTTTAGTATAGCTGCCTTGTGGGATGGATGAGGCTCCTTGTTTAACAGTTCTTCTTTCTGTCAGCCGTCCCACGCTTCTGATTTGCCTACTCACGAGTTTCTCTACAGCTGACCAGATGGTTCAGATTTCAGAGAGGACGATGTTCTGGGAGTTTGGGGGGAAACTCGCAGATGAGCTGAGAAGAGAGGCCTGAGTTAGTGTCTCAGCTGGAGACAGGGTAAGCAGAATTTGGCCATTGTATGTCTCATTGGACGTCTGCTGCACCACCAATGCACAAAGGAGGGAGGTTCCGCGTTTGTTGCACTGCTGGCACTATCTTGTCCAGCATGTTGAAGAGAAGAAGGTTAGACAGCAAATGTTTGGGAAACCTGGCTTTGTTAATTTTGCAGCTTCCAGACTAATTGGGTAGTCTGGCAGTGGCAGACAGAAAGCAGCGTCCTTTCCTTTGGGAGATGTTTAGTTCACCTTGGTTATCACAGCCTTTTAAATCTGAAAGGTATGCAGAGACAGCTGTCCAGTCTTAACATCAGGAAAAAGGATATGGTAGAAAAAAGAACTTAAAGTATTGGGGTTTAAGACTTTCCACTCATCTTTCCACAATAAAAAATGAGTTGGCATTGCGCCCTGAAAAGAGAACCTGAAGGATGGTAACGTAACTACAGCTCTGGGGGCAGAGCAGTGGTGCTCAGGTGGCTGTGGACAGGGCAGAACCAAAGAGAAGTCAGTGACAAATCTGACCCAGAGGCACTTGGAAACGTGAGGTTTGAGGTGTATTTGCAGAGACCTGGAAGAGAGCAGCGATGAAGGTGGTGAGCAGTGATCATCTGTCCAGTAGGGTTCTGTGCCATTGAGCAGCTGCGTGTAAGCATTGCATTACTGAGGTGGCCACTTGAAATGTGTACCTGTCTGGTCTATTTTGAATGCTTGAAGTATATATATAGATGGCCCGGCAATATTCCAGCTCTGATGGCTGCCAGTTTCCTTTTCAAATGCATTCTTTTCATTTGGATAATGTACCCATTTTTATTTCCTGCGCTTACCTCTGGCATAAAATTCAGTTTCTGTTCCTCCTAGCAACGGCTTTACTTGGAAACAAACATAACCATAGACTGCCTATCTGCTGATACTCCATGAAGGAACCTGTGAAGTTTAGTTTATGTTTGTTAAAATGTTTTCAGATGAAGGTATAGTTAATATTAATGTCTGTTAAGCCTCTTCCGCACATTGGATTACATGAAAACTAATGGGGGAGTATTTTTGGTATTTGAGACTCTTCTATTTATATCACCAAACCTAATACTGCAGTCTTCTAACCTAATAATCTACAGATGGAATGTTACATCAGCAGAGTCTTTATCCAGATAGTTCTGTTCTCTTTGGTATATTTAGATGATCAGCTGATGTCCACCTCGGGCTTCTGAAGTTTAACAAGATTTTTATAGGTTAAAGAAATGCTTTTGTGAGAGAAAATATTGAAACACTTTTTTTGTTCTTCTTCTTTCCCCTTTACTGCAAATATTACAAACGTTTAAACAGCCTTCTGAAACTTAAAAGCTAAATTGCAGTGCTGAGTTCATTTAACCACGGGTGGTGTCACAGTGCGTCACCACAGGAAGGCTAATTTGGGTGGCTGCTGTGGCAAAGAACAAACTATTACAGGTAGTGTGCTCCTTCCTTTTTCTGCCCCGTTGCTGCCCCTATGATGCTTTGCCAAAACATTGTCTGACTGCTTGCTAGTTTTGTTTCGAGGCAGGGTTTCTTTGACCAGATGTCGGAGAGTTCAGATAAGTAGATAAGTGGATAAGTAGAATGTGATGTTTGAACGTATTAACCAAAATTGCTCTGTGCTTGTGTTAGATTTTTATGGTCCAAACACTTATTTTTGCCCACTTCTCTTTTTGTGTGGGGAAGGAATGATTTGTAAGAATTCCTACATGTGCTTCCTGAGTAAGCAGAGATGCTTGTAACTTTCAACACATTGCGTATAATGTACTTACAGTGTTTGTTGATATCAACAGCCTCAGGAGTATTCACATTAATCATTTAATTGTAAAATAGAATTTTGACATGTTCATTTGCATTTATAGCTCATTTTCTGTATTTGAAATAGAGACGTGTGTTTCCACAGTCTCTTTCACAGCCCTGTTGTTTGGTCCCTTTACTGGTGCCCTCTGGAGAAACCACTCTCCAGCAAAACTGTATTTTTAATTGATGTATATGGTAGTCCATTCTCTCTTTTTCTGCCCCCAGCATTTTTCTGTGGTCATTTTTTAGCTCTTAGGAAAACTTGTTGATCTGAGAGATGTGGACTTGTTATTTCTTTACTTGGGGAAGAGAGGAAGAGAAGCCTCGGTGACCAGCACTGCAGCAGCTTCACAGCTGGGACCTGGGTGTTGCATAGAGAAGCATCCTGAGTGCTGTGCTAACAGGGCTGTGTGCTGAGTGTGGGGGTTAGGTCTTAGAGCCAGCCAGTAAGAGTGTTTGAATGAATTGGAGTCCATTAAAAGTACTGCAGAAACTCTTGGTAGCGCTCATCTGCAAATCCAAGATGTTTTTTGCAGCAGTGAGCAGATGTAAGAGTATTATTTGTTCTGTAATAGTAGCACGTGCCAGACAACTAACTGTATTTTTTCAAATTAGGAACAGTAAACTTTCTTTTGCTGCTTCGAGGTACATCAGCAAGAGTGAGTGAGAATGCGTTTCCTCCTAATCTCACATCTTGTGGGACAGCCTGTGCGTGACTTGAAAGGTGTCACCTCTGATTTTCTGATAATAAACAGACTTCTGTTTACCTGAAATGTGGTTACACACTTTTAATAGTGTTTTAATAGCAGAACTTCCATAGACGTTAAACTGAATATAGGAATATGCCATTGTGTTAATCTGCATCTTTAACTTCTTATTGTTTTATAATTAATTTACTTGGATTATGTTTGTGGTAACAAAACATCATTTTTCCTCCAGCCTTTGTAAGCTCTATTATTTGAAAAAAAAAATGAAGATGATGTTTTAGAAGCCCAAAGGGAAATGTTTGTAGTTCTGTTCATGTTCTGACTTTGTTGTTTTTAAGGCTGTTGTGGCATGTGTGAGAAGCTGAATAAAGCCCATGGAAGGCCAATAATGAAAGCATTTAAGGCTTCCATTAGAAGGTTTGTGCTTGCGCTTCCTTCCATCTGTAACCATTTATTTCTTGGTTCTTTGCATGCCTTTCATTGTTAAGTTTGGCCCACCATGCTGCAACTTGAAAACGTCCAATGACTTGGTTCTGCTTTGTAGCATGGCAAGCTTAGCCCATTTTAACAGCTGGGGGTTGGCACAAAGGTATGTGGAGAACAAGAGGGTAACGCTGCAGCTGCTTGATTAGTACCCAGCTTTACGTTTTGTGGATATTGAGTTTTTGATTATGCTATTTCTGCAATCTCAATATACATTGTGTGAATGTATATGTCTGTTCCCATGATTGTTCAGGCACTCAGTAGCTGTCCTTTTTCTGGCTGGAATTGACTGAATTGAGAAGTTTTAACTGGTCAGCGCCCTCCAAGTGGAGACAAGCTCCTCAGTTCTGAGGTCACTGTAGGGAGACAGTAAATAAAGGCACAGAATGGCCTCTTGCCCCTCCCACATGGGCCACATAACAGAGATAATCTAAAAAGTATTGTTTCTTTGAGTGCATTCGGTGAGATTTTTTTATTCTGTATTTAAGTTGTGCTGGAAAAGGTCAGTTGTATAACAGGAAGCATCAACAGCATTTTCTAATAATTTGAAATCACAGACTGATTTGGGTTGGGAGGGACCTCAAAACCCACACAGTCCCAACCCCAGCTGTGGTCAGGGCTGCCCCCCCAGCTCAGCTGCTCAGGGTCCCATCCAACCTGGCCTTGAGCACCTGCAGGGATGGGGCACCACAGCTTTAATATGAGCACACTGGAATACTGTGCTTTATCGATTTCTTATGAGAAAGTGCTCTCCCTCCTTGTACAGTCCAGCAGCAGTTTTCTATGTTCTGCGTGCCTCTTACCTGAAAGAAGCTCTCATAGTGCTCTGAAAAATTGATAGTCCCAAAAATATCCAGTAATTTAGAACTTGCATTTAAAAATGGAAATGTCTTCCACAAAGGGAAGACATTGCTAGTTAGCATCTCCAGGACCATGAGAAACAAAGAATACTTGATTAAACCTGCTGGTGACATTCATCTTCTTACCTGTTTCTTGTTTATTTACAGCCACTGGGCTCTGCTATTGCTCTTTTTTAAGTCCTGAAACAGAATTGCATTTTTGCCCAATCACTTTCTTGAAGGCTGCTTCAGTCTTGTGGGCACCTTTTTTCTTTCAGAATGGAATCTTTGTCCATTTTTCTGGACTGCGTATTGCAGATTCCTCATAGGTTGAGGCACACAAGTCTGTGTAAGCAGTCACACAGCTGTGTGGAAGTGATGGGAGTGCTGTGGTCCTGTAGGAAGGCATGTTGGTTGTTTGCTCCAGGCAGCTGGCACTAGACCAGCTAGTTTGCTTGTTGCATTTCTCTTGTTTTTCTTGATCAAGGTCCTCAAATTTAACAGCTGAGGCTGCAAAGCAGGTTTCAGCCACTCCCCCTGCTTTGAAAGGGGCATTTTCCTCTCTGGAGGAAACAGGAGTAATTTTTCACAAGTCATTTGCTTTGCATAGACCATTGCCCTAAAGGCATTTTTCACACCGTTGGTTTGGGTTTACTGATGCTTGGTGTTGGTTACACAATCTGAGAAGTATCCTCTTAGGGCTGTGAACGTTGGTGTGTTCTCTGGTCAATGTCTGCCATGAAACCCGACTACGGAGGCGCGCTCTAGTCCTTTGTGGATTAGGTTTTCTAGGGAGTGCTGTTGACTTGCTGTACTTTTTGAGTGTCCTTACCAGTTGATGGAAATGAATTGACTTATGAATGACTCTCTTCTGGCCTCACAGGGAATTTCACATCTGGGAAGACAAGCAGCAGCGTCAAATTAGTAATGCATACCGTTGCCAGTGACTCAAAAGGAAACAGTAGTAATAGTACTGTAGTCTGTGATAATGCCCCCGGGTGGAATCTGCCGTGTAGGCAGATGACTCTGCTGGAAGACAGCTCAGGTTATTGTTAGATGTGGCAGCTGAGTGGTGTCTGAGGTGTGCTTTCTTAAGAGCTCTCTTAGAAAATATATTCCTTATTTTCTAAACATTTGTTTTCCCCAAATTCAAAACCTGCTAGCAAATCAAACAGCTGTCACCCCATCCCTGCCCAAACAGTGGTTCTGCAGAGTGGGAAGCTGCATGTTTTTGGCACGTTCTGAAGCATTAAAATACAGAACACCATGCTTGCTGTGGTCTAAAGACCACAACATTTCTAACAAGGGTTTTTTTGTTTGTTTTTACTTTGTTTTAAAGCAACTCATCCATTTAGAGGCAACTTGGGTGGCTCGTCCAGGTTATGCTCTGTGCTTTGGGCTGAAGGAAACTTGCCTGGCAGCTCTTCCAGCCTAGCAGACCACAGATCCACGAGGGTTGGTTTGGGTCCAGCTGTTGTTGCTTCTCCTGATATCTCTGATTGAGTTTTCCTGCCCCCTCTGCTTACATTTTTTTATGACCAGCACAGATACTTCTATGATCTTGTGGTGGCTTTGTTTTGCTTCTCAAGTATTAGAGCAGCTTGCTAGTAGGGAAAACAGCAAATCTTGGAACAGAGGATATGGAAAATAATGGAGGCCCTCCCATTTTATAGTGCAGAAGGAGGTGTGCAAGCCTTCTTGTTTACTTGTTACTACTCCAGTCTTTAAGTTTTGCATTTAAGTAGGTGGCCGATTGCTGAATGTTAAGTAGTAATTTGAATGTTTTGGTGTTGGAGTAACCAAAAGTTGCTTAAATTGGATGTAACTGCCCACATGCTTGGTATTTGATGTCAGACAAAACAGTCTCAATAGAGTAGTTTACTCTGCTGTATTTGCTCTTATAGATAAAGATACAGATGAAAATCTGAAGTTCGCTATATCTTTGCCTAAATATCTCAAGACTTTCTAACAGGGATACAATGGCTGGATTCACATTTTTTGCCAGGCTCTTACGATCCCAGGTTAATCATATTCTGCATCTTACATAATTAAGGACTGAATTATTCTGCACATGTGTTTACATCTTTGCTGCAATTCTGCAGCAGTAAGACAGGAAAACCCTGCTCACTTTTATTTAAACATGCCTTGTGACTGTAAAGGCTATTCCTTTTCATGCCACAGGATAAAGTGGTAAGGTCTATTGTAGCTGTTGGTAACTGATATGAAAGAATTCTGTTAATTGTTTGGGTTTTTTCCCTCCTGGTATGAGATTGTAGCTTACAGAGTTGTTTAGGTTGGAATGGCCTCTGAGGATTTTGTAGCCAAACCCCCTGCCTAAAGCATGGCAAGCAAGAGCAGGTTGCCAGCTCCATGTCCACTCAGATTTTGAACAGCTTCAAAGATGGAGACTTCACAACCTCACTGGGCAAACTATGTCAGTGTCAGAGTTCATCCTCACAGTGAGAAAGTTGTTCTTGTGTTGAAGTGGGATTTCCTGTATTCTGGTTTGTGCCTGTTGCCTCTCATCTAACTACTGGATACCACAGGAAGCAGACTGGCTAAGTCTTCATTACTTTGCTTCCTGCCCCCCCATCAGGTTTTTATAAATGGATAAGACAACACTCCTTGAGCCTTCTCCCCTCCAGGCTGAACAGTCCCACTTCCTTCAGCTGCTTCTTCGAAAGATGCTCCAGTCCTTCAGCAACTTCAGCAACTTCAGCAACTTCAGTGGCCCTTTGCTGGACTCTCTCCTTACCCAGGGCTCCAGGAGCAGCCTCCCCAGTGCTGAGTGGAGGGGAAGGATGATGCTTCCTGCACCTGCTGGCAGTGCTCTTCTGAATGCTGTCCAGGACCCCAGGGGCTTTTTCTGCCAATCTGTTCCCCAGGTACAGGACTTGCCTCTACCCCTCACTGACCTTGGTGAGTTTCCTGTGAATTCACTTCTTCAGCCTGCTCAGATCCCTGTGAGCAGCAGCAGTAGAGCATTCCAGTACCTCTGACCAGCTCTGTGCTGGCTGCAGACGTGTAGCAGTTGTGCAGGGGGTGCACTCTGTACCATCATTCAGGTTGCACGTGAAAATGTGAAGCTGGACTTTGGGCTGTGAAGAGGATGATCTTGTCTCCAACAGCTTTCCATCTTAAAACTCAAGTGTCAGCATACTGACCTTCAGGCTGTCATATGCCCTTTTTGTGTTGTAAATTAAACTTTCCCTTTCCTCCTCTTTTTTAAATTTCTAATTCTTTTCTGATTGTATGCAAAGAGGAACCCACCTCACTTTTTCTAACTAGAATCCAGGAGGGAACAAGTTCCCCAGCTCAGACGTGGAAATTTTCATAAAGATATCCTGAACGTAAGGAATTGACCGCGGTGTTTCTATTCTTGTCTGCACTCTGGGGTTGGATGATGCAAAGTGCAAACTGGTAGCAAATCTTGTGTGTTTTGATGGCTGTGGTTTCAAATCATCACTGTCTTCCTAGGGAGCAGGAGAACATGAGTGGACAAAAATTTTTCAGAGTAATTTTTTTCGTATGAGCAGTCTTGTGGCCTTGTGACCTTCAGCAGATTTCTTTCTTGCCATGTCATGGTGAGCTGAAAATTATGGCTCTGATTTGTTTAAGAACTTAACAGAGATTCCCCCTATTCACAGTCTCTTTAGTGCTTGTGCTACTTAAGTGTTTACTTGCGTCTGTCATCACAGTGTTGTGGCTTTTTGACCCTCCTCAAATGTTCAGAGGCTTTTAGCCAGCAAAAGTCTTTAGCTCATCTATGATTCTCCTTTTGCTTTGTATAATCTGAAAGGCAGCGCTATGAACTGTATGCCTTCAGTAATGTTGGAAATCCACGTTTTTAAACACGGATTGATGAAATTTCTTTCCACGATGTAACTAGGAGTGACCAAAATGGTGCTTTAAATACAAAGTGAAGCGATAACGGTCTGTCTGAAGTGTGCTTATTGTTGGTTCAGATTCTTCTAAGACCTTGGAGGCAGTATGTTTCTATCTAGATCATGTTTTGTGTGATTTGAAATTTCTTGCAATTTTTTTTCTTCAATATTTAAGTCTGTTTGATTTTTTTTCTTTTTTGATGGGTCCAAATAACCTTTCCTTGTTCTGGTGTTTCATTTCTTGCATTAAAAATTGAAGAATTATTCTTCAAAGGCAACAAAAAACTTGAAACGGTGCCCTGTTGTTTTGTCTCTCCTTCTAGGCTTCAAACAAACAGCATTTCTGTCCATTACAACATCTGCAATATGTTAGGTATTAGAGCTTCAGGATATTATATTAGTTCACAAATGCATTGATGTTCCTCTGGGTAGTTAATGCTTAATGTATTTTATCTGTCACTGGGGAGGAACGCGCTGTACAGCTTGCTCTGTCTGCAAATGGTCTGACTCATGAGTTCGAGGTACTTCAAAAGGATTTCAGCACTCCATCCCATTCTTCAGTTTTGGAGTTGCTATTCTAATAATAGAAGCAGCAAAGCAGACAGTGGAATTGCTTCTTGTCTGCTGCAGTTTATTACCAGCCTAGTCACGAAAACAGCATAACGGCAGCGTTCACATTGCGCAGGGAAATGTGGGTGGTGAGGATGTGAGCACTGCCTGTCTTGTACCACTGGTTGGAAGCAGTAACCACTATAAATGAACAGGGTTTGAGTTTGCGTGGTCAGAAAAGGCGAGTAGTAAGGCTTGGGTGTCTCTGGAAATCAAGCAGAGCTGTGGGAGTGGCGTGAAGTAGCTATTGGAGTCCTGCAGAAAATATCAAGGGTATGTTCCATGAAAAATGCACCTTGTGAGGCATGTAAGTTGTATTGGAATTATGCCTTCGGTGGCTGTAGTCAGCATTGATTTTCTGTCCTGATGAAATTTAACTTGATAAGTTTTTGTATCATATAAACTGGCTGCATGGCATAATTCTGATCAGAAGCTCTTGAAGTGATGTTGTCTGTGCTGGAATCAGTGGAAGATGTTCTCTTCATGGAAGGCAAGCTTAGGTTTCACTGCTATTGATTCTCAGTCACACACGGGTAAAAGGAGCCCTCTCTTCAGCCACGAACATTATCTCTTGTGCCAGTGAATTATAGAACTCAAGAAAATTGTACCCCTGAGGTCTTGAAAACACGCATTCCAGGAAAATGAAGTCAGTCTTCAATAGCAGTCATCACTAAGATCTGTTTCCAAATGGAATGTCTGTGCATTAGGAAGAACATGGTTCTTGGGTTGATGAGAGATACAAGAGCTACAGGGCATCTCTATTCTAATTGTCACTTGTTTTTACCATCTCTGATTGCTAAATGCAATAAGAGGAGGGGTTGACTTACAGCATCAATATTGTGACCACCGAAGTCAACTTCTCCACAGAGCAGATGTCAGTAAACTGCAGCAGTAAAAGGGGGAGCCAAAAAGAATGGAAGTGAAAGTAAAGGGGAATACAGGTTGCTCTCTAAAATAAAGTGTGGAGGAGTATGAAATTGTTTGCCACAGAAAAATTAAAATGGCAGTTGGGATGTCTTAAACTAAGACTTACTATATTTATATGTACCATGGGAACAGGCTTCTTTCATTTGTGGGTTTCTCCCTCCCAGCTTGTTTTCATTCTTTACCTCTCTTTGATAAGGGTTTTTCTCAAAGAGAAATAAAAATTGCTTGGTGGCACCATGATTTGAGTTAGGTGTGAAAGATGCTCATCTTTTGGGTGAGTAGGAAAAGCTGTTCTTCCTCTTTCCAATAGAAAATGTCTAATTTTTTTAAAGAGGTTTTTAATTGCCTTCTGACCCTAAAGTATTTAAAAAACAAAAACGTAATTGCATTCTAATTTGCTTAGCCCACTATTTTCTTGTTTTTGCTTTTACCCATAGGCAAGTATATCAATTTGCAGAGACAAATGTCTTTATCCTTGTAGCAAAAGCGGTGGGGGTGGACACTGTCTACATTTCTTTATCCACTTATTTTCAGTGAAAACCTAAATGCGTTAAGTAATATACCATAAGTGATGCCAAAGGTGAAACCTCTTAGTGCCAGCTATCGGACACTCTCATCCATAAAGGAGACACAAATGAGTTCAACATTTGAGAATGTTTGTGCAGCTCCAGCTGCAGCGTACTTTAACTAGCTGCTTGAGAATGGTCACACACGGGTGTAACTTCCCAAGGGCAAATGATGGAGCATGAGGGGAAATATTAAAAATGTAGAAACCTGATTGTTCTAAGCTACAGTTCTGATTGAATACCTAATGTTAAAATCCCTTCTAGGATGCAGGGTTACTTTTGAGGGAGCGAAGGAGAATATCTACTAATAACACCATGTGTTTCTTATTGAAGATTTGCAAGTGGTTGACAAAAAGTGGTACTGTTCAGTTCTATCTGTTGCTAACCTGTGTCTTCTTGGAATTGTTTTTTTGAAGTCTTGCTTCGTGGATGCCTGTGATTACAAATGATCAGAAGAAAAATAAACCGAGTCTGTTTCCTTCTCATTTTCTAATGGCTGCTGAAATTTCTGGCAGGAGACTTTCCTGTTTTCCAGCTCAGTGGGGAAAGAAGCTGAAACCCAATGTGATTTCAAAATAGTAATAAACCCAAGCGTTAACTAAAAATTTCACCAATACCTTCATAACTTAAACTGGTTCTTATGGCACACACTACTAAAAAAAAACAGGCAAGAGTAGAAGTTTTAAAATGCAATATGCAAAAGAAATTATTCATGTGCTTCTAGTCAGAAGACTGCTTCTCCTCTATACAAAGAGCAGAATACTGGGCTGCCACTCTGGCCAGGTATAAAAGCACAACATAAATCTACTGAATTTTTAGTTAGCTGAGTGGTGATTTGCCTAGCCTAATGATATACTGCAATTAAAATGCTTGAATATTTATTCATAGCATCACTTACCTGCACGAAGTTATGCAGCCAAGTGTTCTGAAAGCTCTCCATAGCTACATCTAGATGTGCAGTGGTTTAGCTACAATGTGGAAAAAAAACCCAAACATTTTAAATTGTTCTGTACTTCAAGCTTTGCGAGGATTAGCTCATAAAAAGCTCACTTTGTAGCTCCTTTTATGAAATATATTCTTGGGTTTAAAGAGACTTGCGTGTATTTCAGACTTGGAAGGATAAATCTTTCTGTCCATTTATTTGCCATTGCGTGCTGTGTCTTCATACTTTACTGGAGAATCCCAGATTCCCACTGTGTCCTAGATGAAGTCTCTCTTGCAGAAAAGCTATTTTTGTGTCACTTCTGTGGGTAAAAGATTTCATTTCTAATCAGGATTACCAGATTTGCTTGATACTGAATTTACTACAATTTCCAGTAACCAAACTAAAATAATGTCTACAGTTTATGGACTGGTTTGGCCTTTTTCTGTCTGCCTTTATAGTATATTATTTTATGTGATACCACGTTCAGAAATCTAACGATTGCAAGGCTGTAGAGACATAGTTTGTACCATTATAAAGTGTGTCTTGGGAATAGAAGGAAGTTATAGAGGATTACTTGCTGATTTTCAGGCACCCTGAGCAACACATATTTGCCTTTGAACCTCTTTTGTCTTGTTACAGTGAAGCAAAGCACGGTTCCTGGTTCTGCTGCCATGCATCTGAGGTTTTGATTTCGGTGTTTTTGGTTGGAATGGAATGTCATGGCACAGGTATTTCTTAAAGGAAAAGGTGCTTGTTTTGAAAACTTTAGCGCGGGGGAAAATCTAAGATGGGCATTTCTTCCTCCATTGAGTTTTAAGGGTGCTGTGAGCTTAAGCTCAATATTTGGAGGTTTTTCTTCTTTTAAAAAAATTGTGGTAGCAGCAGTGGTTTGTGTGCATACTTCTGTGGTTTACTGCTGTTTCCCATCCAGCAATGAGAAGTGAAGGACTTGCAGTAACTGATTCTTTTCACTTTGTTAATCAATTCAATCAATTGGCAACAAGGTGATGTTGAACACAAGAGACAAGTCTGATTGCCTGAGGAGAAATGATAGAGGGGAAAGGAACTCAAGGAGGTAGGATTGAATCACTGATTCAGTACGTCACTTCCTGTCTGCTGGGTACAGAGGTTGAGTTATTAGTCCCACTAGCTGGTAGATAAAATGAGTTGAATAAATCAACTGAAGGGCTAAATCAAACATCTTTACATGGCAGCAGGACCCCTCTTGTTACTACTGCTGCAGCTAAAACTTGGTAGCATATTTGTGAACTGGATGGGAGTTTGCGTTGTATTATCATAGAATCGTGGAATCCTCAGGGTTGGAGAAGACCTCCAAGATTATCTAGTCCAACCATTCACCTACCACCAATATTTCCCCACTAAACCATGGCCCTCAGTACCTCATCTACACGTTTCTTGAACACCTCCAGGAATGGTGACTCCACCACCTCCCTGGGCAGCGCCTGGCCACTCTTTGGGAGAATATTTCCTGATACCATAGAATCATAGAATTACAGCGTTGGAAATTACCTATGAGATCATCTAGCCCAACCGTCTCCTCATTGCCATTGCTACCACAAGCACTAAACCATATCACGGAGCACGTCATCCAGACGCCTCTTGAACGCTGCCAGGGACGGCGACTTCACCACCTCCCTGGGCAGCACCACTGCAGCTGAAGCTTGGTGTTGCATTGTGAGCTGGCTGTGGGTTTGCTGTGTACCGTACCTTAATGAGAGTAGGTGAAATCTTCATTGTATCGGCAGAAGATTATTTTCCCAATTTCCCATTGTCTGAAAATTTCCAAGTCAAGTCACAACTACTGAATCTATAGCACTGAGTGATCTGGAAATAAAATCACATTATGTAGTAATATTTAGGTGCTTGTGATCCAGCTTATTTTGTAGGTGCTTGATATATTTAGCACTCCGGTTTTGTGGCTTCTGGAAAGTTGCAGTTGAGTTGAACTATTGTATATTGGCAATGTACTAAAGATGCTGAGGTAATGATTTCAAAATGAGTACATTGTTAATATGTTTTCCTTAAAACAGTACTTCTTTCATCTTACTTTTTTACGTAGTTGAGTACTGCCATGCACAGGAACATGAAATACTTGATAAGTAAGGTGCATGGTTAACTACGACTGCTTCTTCCATTTTGTGCCTTCCATGGAATCAAGGGTATCTATCGAGGAATGAATTCAGTTCACTCTGCCACCTCTCTTCATTCTTCCAAAACTTTTGAGCCCATTCTTTCGTGGCCTGCTAAAGGGCAGCAGTTTATTATTATATTTTTGCAGCAGTTTATCCATGTCAGTCCTGTCCATGATGCCAATTTTTGTGTTTCATTAAAGGTTAAGAAGGTTTGGCAGAAGAAATACCCCCTGGTGTTCCAGCTTATCCTCAGATGTCAGAGGGACTGGAGGCAGCTTAGCTTGGATTCTGAGTAATTTTCATTTATGAATTGTCATGAGTACGGATGCACAAATAGCTCAGTGCACATTCAGCTTAATCACATTTGACTGAACTAATACAGACTCCACTAAAGGAGTATGGCCACGTTCTATGAGAACTTTCATGGCTAAATTAATGACTAGTGCTGTTTATTGGAACAATAGATTGTAGATTCTTTTCGATTGCTGGAGATAGATACACTGTCTGCAGTGCCCATGCAGGTACCAGGAATGTGGATATACAGCCCACCACAGATGTGTTAAATCATGGAACAATTGTGTAGAGATTTGAGTTTCCTGGGGAAGCACTTGGTACTGATGAGCGTGTGAATCTCACCCAAGAGAGGTGGGGCAGGGAGAGGCTCAGCCTGTCAACTCAGCTGTCAGTGATGTCATTCCAACTTGCCTGTGATGGGATCTTTCCTAAAATTCCTCCTCTTTTAAGCTGTGTTTATGCTATTTTCTTACTTTTGGGTGGAGCTTTAGTGACATACATACTTTTGGTTGGCTTACTTTTGGCTTTGCTTTTGATGGTGTAGGCTAAAAAATTAAGAGGGTGTGCTTGGTGAGGGGGGTGGAGGCAGGTAGTCTTTGGGATGGAGATGTGCTTTGCTATTACAACAAACACACAGTAAGCAAAGTTCACCCAGGGCCATGTTTTCAAAAACAACAACAACAAAAAAGAAAAGCTGTTGGTTTGGGATAACAACTACACTGATTACTGGTTCCGTGGTACCACCAAGTTCTGATCCCTTTGGCCATGCGGTTTGCTTCTTTGTTCCACTCTCTGTGCTGTTTCTCTTGGAACCAGCTCCCCAAGCTCCCCTGGTGCTGCCAACCACAGGGCTGCATCTTATGTTGCCTGAGGAGCCATTGTTGAACAGGTTCTTTGTACATTCACTGTATTCTTCCTGGAAGTTTTCTCAACATTGTAACATCTCATAGAATCATAGAATTGTAGAATCATATGATCATATCTCTGGAGGAAGACACTGGGAGAAGTCACACACACTGATTATTCCGCAAGAATGAAGGGGATCCTCAGAGCTCATGTTAAGAGAAATGAGGAAGGATCCATGCTTAGTTTTTGTCAAGGAAAGGAAGGGAGGTTAATGTTATGGAATAAAGAGGTTCTCCCGTCTTTGTGCATAGTTTGATTCTACCTACTTGTGACCAAATAGAACGTTTTCATGTATTTAACCGTCTGTTTGTCTCAGTTCAGTACTAACTTTGAAGCTGCTAGAAGTTAATAGAAACAGCAATTTTCAATTGTGTGATGCTAATGAAATTTCTTCAAGGACAGGGAAGCCACACGTGGTTTATTGCTTCACACCTTCAATGTGCAGCCTGTGGGTTTTGCATCAGTTAAACTACAGCTTAGGAAACAGCAGTGGAAGCATAAGCCTGTAATTGTCCTTCAAAGAGAGCTGTCTGCTGCCTGGAGAATGTTAATAAACCTTCCTTAAAGGCACTAAAGATCCAGTAGTGAAGGTGATGTATTTTCTTTGATGTCAGAAATGGAAATAATAGCAGGTAAGAAGCACTTGAGATCCCGAGAGTCCAGAAAAATAGTTGTGTCCTACATGCATGGGCAAGGCATCTTCCTCTTCCTGTTGAACTTCACAGAACTGCTCAGCCTCCCCCATCCTGTCCCTTGTGTTGCAGTAGCTTTGTATTTGTTGAAAAAGGCCAGGCTCTGAACAGTGGTCTCTTTGCTCTGGTACCAGCAATAGGCATAGGCCGGGCTGTGATTTATGGCAGATGCTCTTCAGTTTTCCATCCTGTGCTCTTCTGCAGGAGGCCTTCTTCTGTTTATTTACTTTACGATGATGCAGTTCTAATTTCTCCTTACCTCGGCACATTTTTGCTAGTGAGTTGGGATGCTGGATGATCAACAGCTGTGGCTTCATCCTGATGTCATTCTTGCCACTGGAGTATCTGGTCTCTGGTCTACAAAGCTGTGACTAACAGTTTCTGTTATCTGAGCAGCTTGTTCTCTGAACCTATTTTCTTGCCTGTAGCTGACTTGTTTAGATGTGAGTGACTAAGCTTTTTTAATGAAGTATTTTAAGTGGAATGTTCCAATTAAATATTTTTTATTGTTTTGCTTTTACCAACGTAGTTTGATAGCAGCAAATGTAGAAATGAAACAAATTTCATGAGTTTTAGCAATGAATAAATGAATAAACATTTTTTCTTACAACCTGATTAAAAATAAATAAATCTAATGAGCCAGTTGAATTTGAAAGGTGGGTCAAAAGCTTATGTAATTTAGACACCCTAAATATAGAACAGTGTAATGACACAAAAAAGATCAATCTCTCTGCATATGTACTGATGGAGTATTTTTGTTTTGTTCTTATTCTGTGCATGCGATTTACAACTGAGCTGAATCCCTCTGCTTGAAAAAATGGTCTTGCTAATACAGCGTACGTTATGCTATGTGCCAGTTTAAATTCACATGTAGCATGTAGGTTTCTTCATTATTACTGGATGTGGAAGTCTTTGATTTTTTTGGTTTGTTTTTTTTTTTTTTTTAGTTTTTAATAGTGAAATTAGCAATGTGGTCATTGTAAAGTTTACCTTTTATTTTTTCTTTTTTAATAGTAGTGGAATGGGGTGATGATGTTAAAGCGGTATCAGAAGATGAAGCTGTGGTGCTGGTGAACCATCAAGCAACGGGTGATGTCTGCACTCTGATGATGTGCCTTCAGGATAAAGGCACGGTAGGCTACAACTGGGGAGTGGGATAGCTTCTGTCTGTCATTTGTAACCATGGGTGTGCCTGCATCTCAGTGTAGTGCTGAGGACTTTCATGTGTGTGTTAATGTATCAAATAATCACAGGGCTCTGAATATGGGAAATTTTTGGTTAGGTTTTGGATTAATGTGACAGTAGGGTGGAGAAGGTTTTAGATCACTGTGTTGCCTTCAGAGGTCAGTTACAAACTGACTTAGTGTGGAATCTAGGTTAGCATGGAGGGAGGCAGATCTCCTTAAAGGTAATTCATGGAAAGAATGTCCTTTTTCCTCTCACCATATATCTGTGCAGTTCGTACCAACTTAATTCAAACCATTATGAGTTTAGCTTTTAGGCTGTGACTTTATCTTGAGATAGCATTTTTCTAATGAAATCAGAAGCAGCTATGGGATCTTGATAGAAAATCAGAAACTAGAAGTAACTTCCCTCGGAGAGCATATCCAGACTGGCTAGCTATATGTGGTCAAAATTGCTTGAGCTCTTATTTTACTCACTCTTCAGTGTCTCTTGTTGAGAAATGCAACTAATGTCAATCGCTTCATATGTGGATGTTCAGAAAAATCATGTCAAGGAGTATAGTGCTGGAAGCCAGAGGATAGGATCTAAATTGGAAATTAATATGTGGTGTAATTAGAGGGAAGAGATATGTATGTTTAGGTTGCAGTGTGATAGGTACATGCCTGGCAAGCTGAAATGCTGCATCAGCTGTGTCTGTCTTAATGTACTTCTTTCCTGCCATCGTACGGTGGGGAAATGAAGAACACAACAGCTGCTCTTGATTGTATCTACGTAACCTGTAACTGATGCTGTTCTTCTTAACGTACATTCATGCACGTTGTGTGTACACTGCATTTCTTCCAGTTTTTGTACAGTCTTTCCAGATGTTACTTGTGCTGAACTGATGTAATAAACAAAAGCCCTCAAGTCTTTGAATTGGAAAATACGAAAATGCTGCTCAAGGGTGATGGAAGAGACTAACTTCTTCCTGCTATAGCCTAGAGAAGACAGTGTTCTGACACTACTTTTAATTGCTTCATTTCCTTTGGGAATTGAGGAAGTTAGGTATGTATGGTATTCTGTGTTGTACATACCTAAATGAGTAGAATGAACACTTTTTAATTCTCTTCATCAGAGTTATGCATAGGGCAATCTTGGTGAAGGTACAGCTATGAGGATAGAATCGTATGGATACGTATGTCTTATAGTCTTGACTGTTGATGTCTCATAATCATCATAGAAGTTAATTGACTCATAGAATTGTAAAATTGTTTGAATTGGAAGGGACCTGTAAAGGCCATCCAGTCCAATTCCCCTGCACTGAACAGGGATCCCTACAGCAGATCAGGCTGCTCAGAGCCTCCCCAGCCTGACCTTGAGTGTGTCCAGGGAAGGGACATCCACTGCCTCTCTGGGCAACCTGTGCCAGTGCCTCAACACCCTGATAGTAAAAAACAAAAACAAAAACTTCTTCCATATATCCAATCTAAATCTCCCCTCTTTTAGTCTGAAACCATTTCCCCTTGTCCTGTCAGAACTCCTGTCAGTGTCTGTCCCCTTCTCACATGTATGCATCCCAGTTTATATATCCGTATTTGTGTTTAAATCTAAGCCATATTGATCCTATTTCACTCCATAGCTAAAAAGTTTCAGCATAGACAGAATGAGTTTTGGAAAGTGTAGAAGATGCTGAAAATGGAATAAGGTGTTGAGGTGGCAAACAGCCTTCAGTGTGGGGAATGTTAGGTTTGTGGGTTTTCAGAAAAGCAAAGCAGCCATTGAAATCTGCATGTTTTGCTTATGGGGTTTCTGTTGTTGTGCTTGGAATCATCATGTCCAGAGCCTTGAGTGGCTTTAGTAGTTTTTTTAGCTAATAAATAAATGAGCACAAATGTTAGCACATGCTTAAAATATTGTGTGAGTGGTACAACTGTCTAAAAATAAGGAGAAAGATCAGAATAGTTTATCCTTGATGGAACTTGCTGAGTCAGGTATTTTTAAATAGCATGCTTCGTATTTCTGAACAGGAGAATTGTCTTGGAGAGACGTGAAACCACTGCGGGAAGAAAAGAAATCATTACACAATAAGCAGCTATTTAAACAAGGCAGGATTTTGTTTGGATTTGTTTTTTTAACAGTTTAATTTAAACATGAAGTCATCTGTAACCTTGATATTCAACTGCAAGTAACAAGATAGCAATTGCTTTCATTTTGTTTAGGACAGCTGAGCTGTGTTAATTCTGAAACACTTTTTACCACTCGAGCGATGCTTTTTAGCTCAAGGTACGTTGTGTAGGTGGGAGCTCCTTTCCATTTCACACAGAAGGGTGCATGGAGATGTGAAGTCATGTCCCAGAGCTGGCCTCTTGCTGACATGGCAGTGGCAGAATTTCCTCCCGTGGTGGTCTGAAATTTTGCTCTCCTTTGCAAGGCAGCATGGACTTTGAATCCAGCTGTAATCAACAAGCGTTTCTCCCCTTGTTGCTGCCTTTTTTGTTGTTAATTCAAGATATCAGAAGTGTCTGATTTAAGACAAAGTTCTGTTTCTCTGTGTAGCAAACTAGAATGCCAACATTTGTTTGCAGTTTGACAGTAGGTTTCCTACAGGCCAGGTCAGGAACTGTGATGTATTTTTCCTAGCACTTTTTCTTAGCAATTGCTTATATACAAATGCTAGTGTACCCTATCCGTTTAAAGCAAACAATCTTATTGAACAGTAAGTTGAAATACATTTGTTAAGGTGTTTCTTCTCTTTGAGATTAACTTAGGTGAGTAAGGAAAACACATCCTGTTAGGGAAGTGGAATTTAGCTAAAACATAGTGGAAGGGCTGGCATGGGGTTGTTTTAACAAGTGCCATAAGATAAGCCACACAGTAGCAGGTTTGTGCTGATTCAGATGCGGCCTGAGCACACTTTATATGTAGCTCTAGAAATTGTTCCAGTCTGTGAAATTGTTGAACTCTTAATAAGTTAGTTGAGGTCTCATAACCTTTAATGTTAAAAAGTAGGTTAAAACGCTCCTGTTGCTGCTTTCTGCCCGGATTAGGGCTGATAAATTTGACCGAGTTGTTTTATTCTTATTAAGAGCAGAATGAGCGCGGCGGAGAGGGAAAAAAAAAATACAGCTTGTAGCTGTTCTAGTGCAAGTTTCAACGCACACCTGAGTTTTATAGTTGTTGCAGGCAAGTGCTTTGAAAATGAAAGTCTGTCTGTTCAGTTTGCTTTGTTATGTAATCTATGCAGAGTGAAATCAAAATGAGCCTGTGAATGGGAGGCACCCAGATTTCCTATTAAAACATCAGAAACTATTATCAACGTCCTGTATTTAGCTTAAACAGGAAGGGTGGAGCAAAAAAAAACACCAAAAATTATTTCTGTCCATGAACACCTATGAGTTTGTGTTCAAAACATTTTTCATGTCTTTGCTTAGCCTACTCGAACTGCATATGATAAGAGATTCCTCTGATAAGTATTGTTTTGTTCCTGAGGATAAAAAGCACCACCATTCTCCTGCAGCTTTTTCTGTTCTGCATTTGGTAGTGGAACAAAATGAATATCCAGCAATCTCATTTGCCTTTTGATTGCAGACAAGATGATTGTGTTGTACCCTTTGATCTTCCCCTTATTTGATGGGGTGTGTGTGTGTCTGTTGTTCATGAATTAATACGCATTACAATATTTATTTCTTCTTTGTACTCCTTACCCCACTGCATAGGTTTGTTGGCAGACTTGTGATCATTGAGCTATGGAGTTTGCCTCTTTGTAGCCCATTTGGCAGCAAACTGCATGTTCAGGGATACTGGTTAGAAGCTCTGTGTCACCTGGAACACGATGAGATGGACTTCAGACCTGAAGATCAATGATAAACTTTTGTGTTAGAAATGAAGTCCTCCGAAATTGTGAGCTAAATGCCCAGGTGATACACAGCCATACAAAGTGGCATGGGAGGAGAGGAGCCTCAGCATTGCTGGGCAACTGTTCCTCATGGGGTGCCACAGTACTTCTAAGGCTGACTCCTCAGAAGACCCAAACCGTTGCTTTTCAGGGAAGCAGATTATTAAGCTTGCTCATCTCTTCCAGCAAAGCAGATTATGTTGGTTTTGTTTCTAATTAATAGAACGGAACACTATTTGTCAAAAAGCCTAAGTAATAGATGAACAGAGAGTCATATGGGTACTGCATTCCACTAACACCTCGTTAGTGGATTCTGAGTGCTGTTTTTAATTTACGGTCACAAAGTTGCATTTCCTTATGACATTTATTCTCTGGATGTGTGGATGTGAACTGATGATATTGTGACTTCTCATGTCTTTGAGAACTGCCCTTCTCTCAGATGTGGTTTTCTTTTTCTACTTGCGGTAATGCTGGATGGCCCAGGAACCTGTACTCTTGCATTATCCAAAATCTTCAAACAGAAAGTTTGCTGATACTAAAAACCCACCAAAGCTGAGTGGTTCTTACTGCGTTCTGTAACATTCAGGTTTAGCTGAGAGGTCAGCCCTATGTCGAAGGCAATAAAGCATCTTAGGCATTCTTTGGTAGTTTTGTTCTTCTAAGTGTGTGAAAACATCACCTTACTAAGCATCTGGCCACGGTTGTTTATGGATAAGGAAACAAAACAGAGTATGTGGTAGTTACTTTTCTCTAAACATATAACGCAGGATTCATTTATAGCTTCTGTGGTCAAAAGGGCGAATGGGTAATCGGAGCGCTCCAAGAGAGTATTGGATGTATTTGGAAGAAAGTCTGGTGCTGCAATTGTAGATAGATACAGCAGTCTATCTTGTAGATAGATACAGCAGTTACAGCAGATTGTCAAGGTGGGCATTTCGGGGTTGGTTTTTTTTGTTTTTGTTTTTTTGTGGCTGTTTGCTTTTTTCATGTAAAACAGAATTCCTGCAAGAAGTATAATCAGTTTGTCTACAAATGCCACTTAGACATGCAGAGATGTGGCTTTTACCTGTTTTCACCATCCTTGGCTGTACCAAACTATTTTGTGTGAATTACTGTTGAATATGTGGGGCCTGTGTATTTCTGCTACTGTGTAAGCCTCTAGGGCTTGAAGGGAAGTGCAGCTTACATCTTAGTGGTGGTGGTGGATGTAGTCAACTAATGTGTGAACAATGCATTTTTCCTTTGCCTCCAAGCTGTGTATCTTGGAGAAATGAAAGATGCCAAGTATAAGTTACACATTTAAGATGAAAAAAAAAAAAAAAAAAAAATCTTCTGACTATCAGAGAAATACCATAGTTCTCCATACTCTTTTTTGACTGTGGCAAATGGAAAAGTATTTTCTTACATGGTCTAAATTTCACTAAACTTGGATCAGTCTCTGTGGCCTTCGAAGCTAGGGGAGAGCAAAGGCAGCCAGCCTCATACATGGTGGGAAGCATATAAGAGGCATTGGATTTTTCCAGTGTAGGAGAGCCAACTCCTACCCCTCTTAACACATGCACGTAGGAGCTACAGAGGGGAAGGACCTTGGAGGCAGGAGTTTTCCCCTTCTGTCGTTTACCTCTGGGACAATTCCCCTATTGATTATTCTCTTACTGATATATCAGTCTTTTGAGATTTAAAATACCTTTCTTTGTTCTATAGAAGTGATGGTCAAGGTGATTCTAATGGTTCCCTGTCTGCTTTTGCTTGGCCAGGACAAAGGAGCATTTCGTGTCTTAGAGAAATTGTCAGCTGCATGTGGCTGGTTGCTCTGCTGGGAGAGAAACTAGCAGTGCTACATGGGCTGTGCATAGATCTTGGTGATGGCACTGTTCATAGATTATATGGAGCACACGTGGAGCATGTGCAAATCAACAGCAGAGAACAAAATGACCTCATCCCTAAACTGTCAAGTAAAAAGTGTGTAAGAAAACCTGTTTGGTTTTGTTGCAGATGTAAATCGCTTAGAGATTTCAAACACAAATTTGTGTTGTTTTGTGGACTTTTAACAAACACCAAAAATGGTTTTAGTCTGCAGATGACTTCAAATTGTGATGGCACATCTGTAAGAAGTGCTACACCTCCCATAAAAACGCTGAGTAGAAATGACTACAGCAGCGTAGAATTGCATCTTACATTATGAATACGCACTCTGTACTTAACACCATTCTTGAGGGAGAAGTGTAGCACCTGTGTTGCTTTATTACTTTGATGCATAGACACACAAAGGATTTTCTTCCATGCATTTGCTAGTTCTGTTGCTTCTCCATGACTTGTATGTGCATGCTTCTCTGCACGTTTACTCAGCTTTTTTCTTTTTTCTGAACTTTTCAGGTTGTCCGTCAGATGATGTGGCTGATGGATCATATTTTTAAGTATACAAATTTTGGCATTGTCTCATTAATCCATGGAGACTTCTTTATA
This sequence comes from Tetrao urogallus, assembly GCF_951394365.1. Classification (NCBI taxonomy): domain Eukaryota; kingdom Metazoa; phylum Chordata; class Aves; order Galliformes; family Phasianidae; genus Tetrao; species Tetrao urogallus. Next base: position 21,585,783 of record NC_136814.1, read on the forward strand.
AGACAGGTAAGTGGTAACATAACAGTGCTTTGATTTATCCTAATGTTTGGGTATCGGGATGCTATGGGTCTTACTTCACACAAGCCCATCCAGGTTGATTTTCAGGATGAAATAACTGTGCTGAAATGCGTGTATTTGGGTTGAGCTTATCCAACTTATTATTCTTTTTTCAGTTTGAGTTTTTTGTGCAGGCACAGCAGTTAGATTGTTTTGTTTGGAGGAGTGGGGAGAGGTATGTGTGTGTGGTTACTTTGAAGTTTGACATCTGTTGATAAAACTATACTCCAAAAGTAGAATTGCAGTAAGTACGCTGATCAGCATGGATCTGGTGTCAGTTATGAGACTATAACATCCAGCATACGTTTCCTCCTTGTCCTTATTTTCATTTGGACTTTTAAACAGTCTGTGGCAGACAGAGAATAGTCACATTTTTAACTTTTCAGAGGAAGATAATCTAATTTTCTCTGAAATAAACAGATACTTATTTCATGGCAATAAAAAAATCTACAGTGAGATTTGTAACAAAGACTAGAGGCAAGTCTAGAAAACATCAAACCACCACATCAAGACAAAATGAAGGTCTCTAGAGGGAGAAGATAACATACTGGGAGAGTACAGAAAAGAACAGGGACGCTTCATACATATAAATCCATTTCAGTAGTTAAAATTCACAAAGTACACATTTTGAGGTACACGTGGCTGTCAGTTTGTCAATTATAATTTCTGAATGTGTTGTTGCAGTTCCAGTTATGAGGCTAAACCGTTACTGAGCTGAAAACAGAACTCTTCCTCTTTTTCTGTAAAGTGACTGAAGTCTGCAACATCACACAAAGTCATGTCATCGTGTCTTTTGGACTGCATGAAAATAGGATGTTGCTGAAGTGTTTGATTATTTTTCCCATTGATAAAAAGCCAAAATACTTGGGATGAGTAATAATCTTACCTAATTTTAGAAAGGCCCTATTAATATTTGGATGAGCAAATACTTGTTTTGTTTTGTCTTTTGTGAAATAATGTAGTTTGATCACGGCACAGTGCAGCCCGTTGGTTTAGAAAGGTGTGTTAGCCTCCTTTCCATGAGCAGCAACAACAGCTCAGCAGTGCTTTTGATGTCTGCTAGAGACTGACAGGTGCTTTCTTCCGTTGAGAAGTTTTCTAGAAACTGAGGCTGTCTGTAACTTGCCTCAGTGATGATGCAAAGTGCAGGGCGCCCTGAAGAATGTCAGCAATCTGCTGCTACCTGCTTTCTTTCCTCTAAAGGAAATTTTGCTGAGCCTGTTCTCCATGATACCAAGCAGCCATGACCTTCAAGAATTGGTCACGCTGAGGAGTTTCTCCTTTGTGAGACTTCTCGCTGGATAGGATGTTAAGTGCATTCGTGTTCCAGGACTCTGCACTGATCCACCTGTCATCATGGGTACTTTTATCTGCCTTCTTTCCCTTCAGCTCGGTAGATTTTTCTATCTTACAGCCACATCTTAACCCTCACAGTGTTTGCTAAACTTCAGTTCATGCACCTGCCATATTTGCTAAGTATGTCTAGGTTTTGGGAAGTTGTAATATTTAACTTGCAAAAAATTTCTTGTTCGCTGCTCTTTTCTTAACTACTTTGCTATCCTGGAGTCCTCTGGTCTGGTGTCAAAGAGTTATTTTGACTGAGGAACTTTTATATTGCTCTTTAATTCCATAAATATGAGCAGAGTTCATTCCTCCTTTTTCATGAGGCTAAGTTGGAAATAATTGCAGTGGTGTGATATGAAAATCTGGGAGGAACTCTTTCACAAAACTTATCATTGATAAAATACTGTTTCTTGTCTTCAACCAACCTCACTCCTCCCGTTTTCCTTCCTTCCAAAAGTTTAAAAAAAAAACAAAAAAAAAGCACCGAGGAAGATGTAGGTGTTTGTGACTCTGAACTTTCAGAGCCCTTGTAACGCTAATTGATGTAAATTCCCACCTGTGAAAATTTGGATGGCTTGCTCTTACTGAGTGAAGGTGAAAGGAGAGAAGACTGTCGCTGAAGATTCTGTTGGTATTTTTGCAGTAATTAAGGTCAAATCTTACTGTCTTAAGTGGAAATAGTTGTCCTAGTACATTAAAGAGGAGAAATTAATGAGGCTTTTTTCCCTACCTTTAGTTCCTTTGGGTTTAATTATTACCTGGCTATACCCTATATACTGCTCATTGTCAAACTAAAAGCTGCTGTCCTGCTCTGGCTTCTGTCACCTGCACTGGTCCTGAGGGGGACAAGTGTGTGGAAGGTGATGCTCACGAAGTTACTCTTGGCTTGCAGAAAGTACTGATAGTATGTGGACCTTGGAAGAACAGCTTGACCCAGTTTGCATTTGCAGAATTCAGTTTAATGAATTCACCAGGGAACTCTGTGAGTCCGTGCCTCTGGCACGTAGAGTGCCTGGTCACTGTCTGGACATCACTCCTGCAGAGAAGTCATCAGAGACTTTCATTCTCCTTCACAAGGGTATTTTTATTTGTGAAGTGGCATTTACCAGGCCACCAGTGGGTGCTCTGAGGAGAACTCTATGTAAAGAAGGGCAACAGAGCTGTGAGGGGCTGGAGCACAAGTCTTAGGGGAGCAGCTGAGAGAGCTGGGGTTGTTCAGTCTGGAGAAGAGGAGGCTCAGGGGAGATCTTACTGCTCTCTACACCTGCCAGAAAGCAGATGGTGGCAAAGCGGGGATCAGCATCCTCCTCTCCCATAACTAGTGATAGGATGAGAGGGAATGGCCTCAAGTTGCACCAGAGGAGGTTCAGGTTGGGTATTAGGAAACATTCTCAGCAATAGCAGTGAGGCAGTGGCACAGGCTGCCCAGGGAGGTGGTGGAGTCACCGTCCCCGGGGGTGTTCAGAATACGTAGAGATGTGGCACTGAGGGACGTGGTCAGTGGGCATGGATTGATGGCTGGACTAGATGGTGATCTTTTTCAACCTTAATGGTTCTGTGATTATTTTGTCTTGTTGCAGAGGCTCATTTGCATCTCTGAAAAGGGATAGAAATCTTAGAAATGGAACAATTAGCTGGCACATGTTGTATCATTTAAGCACTCATTTTATTTAGTCAGTGTTCTTTTCTTGTAGGGAAAAGCACACCGTGACCAGCAGCTTGTGTTACTCAAGGAGCATCTAGAAAAATATTACCGGAGCCGCAATCGGAAATGGATTGTTTTATTTCCAGAGGGTGGCTTCCTTAGGAAAAGGAGGGAAACAAGCCAGGCATTTGCCAAGAAAAACAATTTGCCGTTTCTTCAGCATGTCACCCTGCCAAGACTCGGGGCAACTCAAGTGATTCTGAAAACGCTTGTGGCTCCGCAAGAAAATGGAACTCCTGCAGGTGGAGATGCTGTGATAAAAGGTAAAGATCACAAGAAAGAGAAGTGAATGCCCTGGATATTGATGGTATTAAACACAACCTTTTGAGAGTTGAATTGGTCTCTCAAAATGTCAAATACGCCAACAGTGCACCATCATATTTATATAAATGTTTTCATTTTTCATTGTATCGTTGATGCTGAGACAAAAACCAAATACTTTAGCTTTCATTTGATGTGTGTGACTACTGTGTGACTGCATGGATGCTCATCTCAGCACAAGCAGTGGATAGAGCAGATACTGGAATGAGCACTGGGAGTGAGCAAGAACCTGGGGCTGCTCTGTTAGCAGGGTGGTGTTTCATTCTGCTTTGTGTTGCTATGGGGCTACAGGACGAGTATTTCTGGAATACAGAACAAGCAACATTTAAATTTTAATTTCTGTCTGTTGAAGTTTCTTTGCATTCCAGTACTGTATACTTTGTTCTTCTCGAACTATTGAATTCAAGTGCTTTTATTATTATATTTAATTTTTTAAAATGTCATTATATTTAATTGTTTTATCATTATTGTAAGATGGCCATCACCTTTGTTGCTGGAGGTTATGCTGTCACTGACTAGATTTGAAAGGTGGTCTGGGGCCTGTAACTGGGAGTAATGAGGGGGCAAAAATATTCCTGCAGCATTGTTGTTCTCAGGTGCCTGGGCTGCAGGGGAGAGGAGAATTGGGTTGTAAGTGCTGTAAGTGATGCCTGCAGTTATGGGGCTGCGTGCCTTTAGTCGCTCAGTTTTTCATGGGCAGTTCTTGGCAGTTTCAGACAGTGGAGTTGGATTTTATTGAGCCTAGTTGTGGATTTCTTTTATTTCTTACAGGAACAGAGGATTGGGGACTTCTACTGTTTTCTTATTAGTGGGTGATGCTGGTATTTCCATACCAAAATTATTATAATCATTTAGCAGTTGTACTTATTTAGAAGCAAACATCAATCCTAATGAAGCTGCAGGCAGGTTTTTTTCTGTGCTTAAGTTTGAATTTCAGGGTTAGCAGGAAGCTTCAAACAGAAATTATTTCCAGATTTTTTGTTTAGAAGCAAATCTTGTCAACATAGGAAATGAGTGAAGATGATACTTTTGGAGGAGGGCAGATTTTAAATTAAATGAAACTCAAGCTGTGGAATGCAGAAACATGTATCCTGCGTTCAGAAAAGACAGACTCAAGAAAGCTCTCATTTTCATAGAATATTGAAAGTTCTTTTTTTTTTAGGAAAGAAAAGGCCCACTCTTTGTTCAAATAAAGTTTTGTAAGGGTGAAAGTTTGATCTTTTCTGTTTCTTCTGCTCTCAAAGAAACAAGGTATGAAAATAAGAAGTTTCCCTAATGAATTACAGGTCAGCTAGCTCTGGAAGGGAACTGAAGGCACTTGCCAAAGTAACTGTTTTATGTTTTTGTCCTCATGTTGATTGATACTGACTGAACATCAAGCAGCACTGGTTTTCTTTGTTTTTGTTTGATTTTGCTTGTTGTTATTGTTTCCTCATTTGTTTTTTGAGTGGCATGATTCAGACTCAAGAGAACTGAGCATCTGATAATTGTTGACTGATCTGGGTAATAAAATAAACCAATCATCTCAGACATAATGAAAAGCCCACCTACTGAAAAGACAGATGCAAAGAGAAGCAGAGAAGTTGGAGAAGAACGTTTGCTTTCTAGCTATCCCTATTTCAAAGTGAAAAAAGTAGTGCATATGAAAACATTTAAATAAAAAAAAAAAAAAGATGAAAAAGAGAAGTGAAAATAAAAGTTGCATGCTAGGACAGAGTAATATTTAGCATGTGTGAAGCTGAGCTTTTTTACGTTCTTTCACAAAAATGTTTCTACCACAGTACAAATTCCATTCCAGAGAGGTATGGAGGTTTAACTCTTGATCTGTACAATGTTATCAAAGGCTCTTCCTCTAATATTCTGCCTGCCTTCCAACTGCTTTTACTTTACGCTTGCCCTTCAGAAAATTCAGGAATATTTGTTCAGTTGAGTGAAATATAATGTTACAAATTCACAAGGTTATTGTAGAAAGTCTTACAAGGCAGTGGTCATTCTTTTCATGTTTTACTTATCCCCCCCCTTTTTTTTTTAACTGCTTGAAGAAATGTGGCTCAGTGATATCAGACTTGCCTGTATCTTCTGTAGTTTGCCTTCATCTGGCTGTGGCTGCCAGAACAAAATGCAGAATGTACAGTTATGGCTTTACCAGTACCATGCATAAGAACTGTATGTACATTTTTGTACTGTGTTCCTGCAATCCTTTGCTTTGGGAAGTGGCTTTTCTGTTTTAGTACTGTTATACTTTTTTGTTATAGCACTGTACTTGAACTTAATGGTTCAGCAAAAACATTTTTCCTCTGCACTACTTCTCATGCTCTGAACTGTATTATTCAGCTTGCTATGATAACTTTCTTCTCTGTTATTTGTCATTCCCCCAATCTTTTTTCTTACTTCCAAGCTTTATTAAATATGATTAGAGTTCAGCTTTTTATTAAATTGCTTTAAAGTGATTTTGTTGGTTTTGTTTTTTTCTTTACTTTCTTTACCAGACACCTAGGCTGTAGTTACAAGTGTTTCCTCAGGTGGAAAGAATTGGTCATCCTGTGAGCTTTAGAATGAGCAAAATCATCTGGTAAAAATCAAACTGGTTTTGCTTTTTGTTGTTGTTGTGATGTGTGAAGATCCAACTCTTACAATGAACAGCTGGCAATTCAAAGGGGTTAGGAGGAATTCTCACTGAAGATACACATTGTAGAGCTGATTCGTGATAAGCCATTCTTTAGGATACTTTCTAATCCTGTTCTATTTCACCTGACAGTAATTTTGTCTGATAAGAGAATGATAAGATCTTGACCACAGCCACATTGAAATCTTACCTTACTGTTCTCAAATGTAGCACAGAATGTACAATTCTCTTGGTTTTCTGTTTGCTGCACAGCTGGATGCTGGACTTCACAACTCATTTTTCTAACTCGCACTTCTTGATTCACTGTTTTTTGAGGAATGTGACTTGAGTAATATGTGGGAAGGTTTTGTTGTTTGGGTTTTTTAGTCCTGGAAAAGGGGCTTCTGGTTTTGTTCACAGGTGGCTTGTTGCCAAGAGATCCTGGGCTGATGAATAAGATGTTCTGCCTGAGATCTGATCTCTGAGGAGAGAGTTAATGTTGAGGCCAATGGTCCAGCTGATCACTAGAAGACCAATGAGCAGAGGGAAATGGCAGGAATTGCTGCTTTGCAGAGGAGGCAGCAGCCTCTTTTGGCTGAGTGTAGAGTGATGTAAGCGACTCAAGGAGCCACACCTAAACGCCAGTGAATGCTGGTAAATATTTTCTTTAAATGGAAACTGCAGTCCCCAGGGTCATTGTTGGTGCTTTCCTACTCTGAGTGCAATCCCAGAGCCTGGCTGGAAGCAATGTTTCCTACTACAGCCTCTTACATCTCTTTATAGCTTACTCTTTCTCCTTGGTAAACACTGATGGTCTGCTGATGGGTTTGGGGGGCCCTGCTCATAGTCAGATGCAGATTGCACTGTTGGCTGAGGGTGACCCTAGTCTAGAAATGGAGGGGACAGCAGGAAACTTTGAGTTCCGATACATTTGTGATTGTAGACAGTCAAGTGTATGCTGTGAGAGCAACACAGACCATGCAATGTCTTGTATAATCTGCCTGAACTAAATAAAAAGCAATTTACCATTGCTGCATGCAGAGTTAAAAATACAGCAAAACAGTTACAAAGATTTACCTCTGGTGATGACTTAAAGGGGGTGGGAACACAAGTTTGGAGACTTGTTTATTTTTTGTCTAGACTAGAAAACAATCACTACATGTGGTTGTTCAGTCTTAAAATGTTTTTTTTCTCTTAGCACTCACAAGACAAGTACACAGCAATGATATCAAGGTACGTTGTTTTTGCATGGTTTGGGTACCACTGCACAGGACAGGCCCTGCAGGATGGTTTTGAACATTTATGTACAACTCAAAAAGCATCACTGGTGGCATTTACAGGTGATTTGAGAATTCAGAATTGTCCACCTGAAGGTGGCAAGCAGGCTGACACTTTCCCCAAGCAGCACTATGGAAGAAACATCAGTCCTCAGAGAGATCAGCTTAAATTTGGCCTCTGCAGCTGTTAGTGTTGTGGCAGTCAGGCTGCTCGGTCTTTCAGCAGGTACTAGAAATGAAGGATGAAGGTGTCTTTTAATGGAGAGGGGAGGTTCAAAACATCTGTGGCTGTGTTGGCAAAGCCAAGCTTGGCAAGAGGAGCTCTGGAACAGGTGTGCTTGATGCCTGCCTTTCTACAGGTATCAGACCTGGAAGTCACACTGTATTATAACTTGGGTAGCAGTCTGTCCTGAGCTTGTTCAAAGGTCTGGTTAGGCACAAGAGCAGCATCCTCAGAGATTAAGAGATCCTACCCCTTTGTGTTGCTGCAGTTGTCTTTCCATTTTCAGGATATGCTAGACCTTTGTGGCTTTAAAAACACAGATGTCACCTAGAGAGGACAGTGAGATTTATTTCAAAATTAATTTTCTCCAAATCCTTGGTGATTTAAGCTTTTTTTAAACAGCATGAGAGGTTGGATGGATTATGCAAGGCTTATTTTAAACCAGGGTATGCTGAAATATGTCAGTGACTGTGATTTGATAACGTGTCTTTGTAAATTGCCTGTGGAGGTGGCTGCAGTAAGACCTGCTTGCTCCAAAGACCTGCTTGCTTACTTCTGGAGACTGAACATTCACAACTTTGCGTTTTGAATGTGGGGTTCCTGGTAGACTGTCAGGCAGGTTTTTCCCTGCACTGGAAGGGGTTGGAGGTGAGGCTGGAGCTGATGTGAGGAATGCATGCAGCAGCTCTGCCCCACAAAAGGTAGAAGGTAAGAAATCAGCAATAAGAAGGGCCACAGTAGTCTTCCCATAAAGAACTTTGAACCATTATCCACTGAAAGAACAGTCTGAATTAGTAGCTAAATATTTAATAGACTATTTAAAAACACTTTACTGTAAATAATAAGACAATGCTCCCATATTCATCTGGCACTTTTTAATTACAATTAATGATCTTTGTTGCTCACTCAGACAATTTACTTGTCTTCGTCCATTCTCTCTTTACATCTGGGAAAATGATAAATTGAATGGCCTTGTTCTGAAATCCATTTCCAAATGAATACTTCTGTGAGTTTACTATTAATTTCATATTGGCTTTTCTCTAATACTTTGCTTCTTTTAAAATGAAGGACTCTGCACTTAGTGCTTTTCTTACGAGAGACATGACAACCACTGCCATGGTCCTGGCCTGGAGCCTCCGCTGGTACCTTCTGCACTCACTGTGCGTGCCTGTCAGCATTTTCTAACAGTGTTTCAGCCTGACCTGTGTATCTTCCACATTATCAAATTTTGGAGCCATATATTGCGTGCTGCTGTTCACTTCTGAGCTAAGTATTGCGAAATACTGTGTAGCCTGAGTCAGGGAGCACATCTGCGTTTGGAATGAAGTGGTACAGCCCCATTGTTGGTTAGACACTGTGGCAGCACTGCTTGCTTTTTAAAATATTTGGTAGATACAGGCGATAGTGTTGCTGTACATGTCTTCTTGCGCTTAATTAAATTAAATGCGGATGCAATACAGGTAGGAACCTGTGAGTCAGTCCTTGTCAGGTCAGGTATGCTCCAGTTGGTGTTAATAACTGCAGCTCTTAGTGTGCCTCAGTCTGTGCTGCAGTTTTCTTTGTGTGTGCAGTAAAACTTGAATGGCGACTTTGGACAAGACCATACATTTATCTAGCCCCAAATCCTCTCTGTGGTTCTAAGAGCATACTGCAGGAGAGCCACAAACAGAGCAAATGTACATCGTGCTTCTCCTATCGTACTTCTCTCATATTCTCCTAGTTTCTGACCGTTTCCAGTGTTACACATTTCCTAAGCTGAGCCAGACGGGCGCTTCTGTCTGTTGATTTAGCTCTCCAATGGACATCTTCCATATGCCTGGTCCAGTTTCCTCCTGAACCCAACACTTGGCAAGGGAGGACCCCTCTGCATGAAGGGTCATTCCTCTTTAGGCGTCTCAGTTGCAGGCTTGAAGACTCTTGCACTGTGTACTGCTACATAACAGCTCTTACTTCTGCCGACAGATGACTGTTTTTAAAATCGTCAGCTTTTTAAATTCAGCTTTTTAAAAATTCTGTACGATACTGCTGGGTATGATGTAAACGTATACTACTCTACAAGCCTGAGCATAATGTGACCTCAGGTGCAAGGCATGACTGGTTCCCCCAGAACAGAAATAAAATTGACAATGGAACTCCAAATGCTGTCTGGCACCGTGCCCCCTCCTTGGCTCGCCTTCCAGGTATGCTGCTCTCCCTCTTGGCAAATCTGTGGGTTGAAGATGTGCCAGATGGGTTGACAAAAGAGCAGAGAGAGGTCACAGCTAGGCTGTCTGTCCTTGACTATTGCTGGTAGTAACTAACATTGCGGCTTAGATTTGATGCATCATTTTCACCTCCTCATTTTGAGTATTCTGGTAAGTGCGTGGGCACGCACTGGGGTCAGTCAGTCTGACAGAGGCCTCATGGATGGAATCTCCATTGTGAACACTGACCATCTTTTCCTATTCATTGCTTGCTTGCCTTTCAAGCACAGTGTCTGTTTTTTCCTCTTTCACCTGTAACTCAACTATTTAAGAACCTTTGAGGTCTTCTGCTTTGTTTTAACTGCCTTTGAAAATCCATCTGTGTTGTGTAACATAAGTCACCTTCATCTATTTGCCGCACCCCAGCAGTGAGGCAGTTGCCCAAAGGGCTCTCCATGGCTGTTGTGGGTCAAAGCTGTTGGATTTTTATGCTGAAGTTCTTCTTTTGGGAAATGGGGGAGGCACCTAAGATTTGAGCCAATGTGTTATATGACTGTAACCAAAGAGCAGAGTTGCTGATTTCTGTGTGCTACAATACATACACACAACAGAAACAGACATGAAAATGAAATCTGAATCTTGCTGAAGCTTGTAAGAATATTTTTGTGCTCTGTAATGATTTGGATCTAGATTTGATTCTTAGCTGTCTTATTTTGTCACTTTTCTAAGCTTTATTTGTGCCTCATACCTCTTTTAAAGTAATCTAAAAATGGAATAACTATCAAATCAAGTGGCATACACTTTCTGATGAATTTTAATACAATATTTCTTCTTAATCCTAGAGAGCAAACCAAAAGGTCTCCAGTGGGTGATAGATGCAACCATTGCATATCCCAAAGGTGAACCTATAGACATCCAAACCTGGATTCTTGGCTACCGACAACCAACAGTTACACATGTACACTACAGGTAGGAAATAAACCTTCTGTTCTTACAGTGAACTAAAAAAAAAAAAACCAAACCGAAACACAAGCAACAACAAGAAGTAAGCCATCTCAGAAGTTAATAACAGTATATTTCAAGATACAGGAAGTCAGCAGCAGTATCATTGTCTTTTTTTCTTACACGTTTAGGCAACTGGGTATATAAACACAGCTTTCTTTTGAAAAGTTTGGTCTGCCTTAGCACCTTGAGAATGTTTCCTACTGTCTGATGGTTTAAATATAGTAATGGAGTATATATGGATGTTTTTAGGTATTTTTTTAATGACTGTGTCTTGGCAGTAGCTAGCAAATACTTAATTCCCTTACTGTTACTTCTAGTTCTTCCCCAAGCTTCTTCCTCTACCCTCTCCAGTCACCATATAATCAGCAGCTGAAGGAGTGATTTTTTTTCGGGGAGATTCCTATAGGCCCTATACAGAGTCTGGAGGTGATAACATGGGAGCTTTTTTTTTTCCACAGCAGTGCTACAGGCTTTATCACCTGGAAAATGTGCAGCTTTCTAAGGGAAACCTGAGGCTGCCCTGCTCCTTGGAGTTTGGAGCAGCTTGAACAGAGTAGGAGACCCTGACCAAGAGGAATGGCACTGTTTCTGAAGGGGAGTGGAGGGAATAAATGCTGCTTTTGCAAATATCGGAGTCCTGGAGGGTCACATATTCCAGCTCTCCACTTCTGCTTGATAATCTCAACAGTGCAGTTGTGTGGTTCAGTGAAAAGGCTGGGAGTCTATTTAGCTTCTATATTATTTGTCTGTATTAGCCAAAATAAAACAGCAGATGCTCTTAGGTGAAAGAGGAGGTTCATCTAATCCAAGATGACTTTTAGTTTTACATGCTTCCATTGAGAATCTGTTCCAAACCATTATCAAAGAAAATAAAGGAATCCTATTGCTAATGTTTCATAACAGTGTAATACCTAGATGACATATTTGGCTTTCTGATGTATAAAGCAGCCTACCTGTGTGTTGTGAAACAATCAGCAATCTAAAGCCTCCCTCTCCTTATCAGAAATGTAACAACACACCATGTATCTTGGGGATGAAAGGAAGATGCTTCTCTTTTGATCTTCCAGTGGATTACTTTTTTTAAATTTAGCTTGCAGTTTACTTTAGTGAACTTAGTGATTTTGATCACTGTGTAACTCAGATCTTTTTGTAAAAGAAGTAGTTTGGTGTCCACTACAGATGGTACCAAAATGATTGTCTCTCTAAAAGTGTTAAAATCTGGCAACTAGGACAAGAAGTCACAACAAGTCCTGCTTTCAGGAGCTTTCTTGGTTTGTGCCTGGGGAAGCTGTATCAGGACAAGAGCTAATGACCTCAAGTTGCATCAGGAGAGGTTCAGGTTGGGTATTAGGAAACATTTCTTCTCAGAAATAGCGGTGAGGCAGTGGCAAAAGCTGCCCAGGGAGGTTGGTGGAGTCACCGTCCCTGGAGGTATTCAAGAAATGTGGAAATGTTGCATTGAGGGATGTGGTTTATCACATTTTTATCACAAAATTGTGTGATTTTTGTGTTAATTCCCTTTTGTCGACAACTCAGCTTCTGGGCTTTTACAGTAAGCTTTCAGATCTCCTCGTGTGGATCCCTTGGGAGTGACTTTGTGCGATGTGCGTGCAGTACGCGATGCTCATTGGAGCTGTTTTCCACAGGCATGTTTGAGTCAGTCCTGCTTTTTATAGAAATCTGTCTTCAAGTTTCTCAAAGTGAACACATACCCTAAGTTGTATGAGATGCCATTTTATCTGGTACGTTTTATTCCATCTGCAGGCATTGTCAGGTCCTTCTGCAGCTCTTCTCTTTGATTCTCTTTGATTACCCAGAATAATTCTATTCTAGAAAACCGTTGCATCATTTTTATCCATTTCTTAGGCTTACCGTATCATTCATCTCTGATATGCTAAGAACTTTTAATGTACCTGGGACTAGAGCTGCAGTCTAAAATGAGTTTTTCACCTCCAATATGATAATCAAACTTATTTTTAGATATCTTCATGCACCTTTAAAAGTCTGTTATATGTAAAGGATATATTTATTGATGGCAGAATTAGCAGAAAGCAACTGAATGGTGGGTGTAGGTGAGTTCACTCACGCTGCATCATCTTTCTCTACTGCTTTTCAGTTAGGTTCCATTCAGGACATATCAGCAAGTGATCAGTTCTTTTCTTTGTGATGTTATGGATGCCTTCAGTGTTTTAATCGCTTGAAATGAGAATTTGTGATTTGAACAAAGTTGTTGACACCACTGAGAACCTGCAAAGTCCTTGGGAAAGGGGCTGTTGGAGAGGAAAGAGTAAGAAATAAAATTACTCTCCCAGAGGGTTTCTGGAAGGAAAGAAAACTGTACAGCTCTGCTGTCACTTGACCAAACCTTCCCCAGCATCGAGCAGGCAGATAATTGAGAGTCAGTGCACTGACACCAATTTATTAGAGCTTATTTTTGAAGTTACCAACATGAGCTCTCTCATGACGCTCGGGAGCCTCCTAGGTCATGTCCTCACACATCCAAATGTGGTGATGGCTTGACCTCGTTGCTGTGTCAGATCTTACTCAGAAGTTGTTCTGGGGAAAACAACAACAACAAAAACGATACAACACCCCACCACCAAAGACTGTGTGCCAGTTAAAATGATTTTGCTTTCCTACTGCTGCTTATATCACTTTCTGTGCTGCTCATTATGAAGCAGAGGAAGAGCTTGCTGCAGAGCTGCCTCTGTTCCAGCCATTCTCACGGTGCTGTCTGCTGTTCCTCTTGGTCACAAGCAGTCTATGCCTTGCTGTCTTCGGATCTGGTGTTTTTCTTTTCTTGTAGCTTGTCCTTTTATACAGGTCTGTCTCTCTTTAATCCTACCTAAGGAGCAGCAGCAGGAGTGTAGAGGACACAGTGACCAGCCTCATTTTTTCACTTCTAGATGCTTGATGGAAATGGCAGAGAAAGTTCATTTTAATCCTGTGGTCATTTTTGGTTGACAGCTTGAATTTTGGAAGAAGAGTTAAAGCTTGCTTTTCACCAATTTCTTGTACAAGTTACTTTCAAAAAGCTCATTATTAGGCTAAGCTGTAGCCTCGCTTTTCCTCAAAAGAAACTTTCCTTAAAAAAAAAAAAATAAAATAAAATAACAGGCAATCACTAGACTTGATTCTTCAAAACACAAAGGTGTGAGATCTCAATTAAATTTGACCGTGACAGACTTTCCTCAAAACTCACAGGACAGTGCTGAAAAATGGCTTTTGCTTTCAGAAACTAAGAATCAAGGAGAATATTTCATTAACTTTTTCCAGGTCAAACATTGCTGGAGTTTGGGAGAAATTAGGGAGGTCATCTGTTAGGGCGCTGAGCACCATGGAAGGAGCAAATCAGTGAAGAATGGCTTAGGGCTCATTTTGCATTAGCTTCCCCACCTCATATGATCAGATCCCTTCTTGCCCGGTGCTCCAGTGAGGGTGGTGCAGAGCCCAGAGCACAGCCAGCCACAGCCCTCATTCCAGCAGAGCAGGTAGCTGTGCTCACACTGCATGAAGGCACAACTTCATTTTGAGCCAGCTCAGCTGTCCTGGTGCCGTAATGCAGATAAGAACTGTGTCACCTTTCCTTATCGTACCAGCTTCTGTACTGTGCTGCTGTTGAAACAAGCTTTCAAGTACTGAGGAAGTTCTTTTTCTGTGTCTTCGTGAATACAGATTTATTAAAATAAGCTTAGACTCTTAGCTATAAATAAAATGGAATATGTTGTGGTTGCTGAATGAGTTTTGCAGAAATGTCTGTGAAGGGCATCCAGGTCTGCAGTAGATTTTAATATGGTTTTTTATGCAAGTAACTTATTTTTGGAGGTGTCTGAGACATACCAATGACCTCCATCACACTGAAGAGCCATTGAAACAGCAAGTGAAGTTTAGAAAGAGTAGGGTAAATTTAGTTCAAGACAAGACAAATGATGAAAGACAATTAGTAAGACAATCTGTAAACTTTTTCCATTTTAATACAGAATTCGAGGTTGTCTCTGATAAGGACTATTTAATATGGCTTAAATGTTCCTGAAAATGCCATATTTCTGAGAATTATTTGTTAGCTTTTAAGAACAAGCATACAGTATCTTGAAATGTGTCATTAAATTGGTCTGTAGTTGTAGAGGCTAAGGTAATTATCCTCATTGTGTCTTCCTGTTCTTTTCTTTCTGCAGTGTATTTTTGCAGGTATTGCAGCTAGTTGTTTTTTTCCATAAAGCTCTTTTGGCTCTTCCACCTCTCTGTGTGTCAAAATATCACAGTAATTGTTTTATTTGGTTTGTAATCTTAATACATTTATTGGGACGTGCAGATGTTGCTGACGTTAATGATAAATCTGTCAGTACCAGGTGGATTTCTGCTTTCTCTTTGTTTTGCTCTTTACTCTGTGATGGAAAGGAAACCCCTTGCCATCTGGTTGGGTGCTTGGCATGGCTGCAGGGGCTGGGCAGCACTGTCACAGGTGAGAGGGGCTGGCAGGCTGCTGCTTTGGGTGGAAGAGGCCCTCCTGAAGGGAATGTTCTCTTCAGAATGCGGGACAGCTGCCAACTGCATCCTTGTTGAATGAGGGCAAGCAATTTTTGGTGCCAGGAACGCAAGAATGCAGATTACACTGATGAAAGTAACTGTACTTACATATCCTGTTCTTCTGCGTCCAAGGATAGGGAAGAATGTAGCAAAAGTTAAGAGCTTTAGTTTCTTTGCGCGTGCCACGCACTTCATGGTGAGTTTGAGGTGCAGCATTCAGAAGGGATGGGCACTCACAGGGTAAGTTCCCCTGAGGAAACTTAAAGCCCAAGGCAGTACAACACGACTTCTGTGTGAAGTCTCTTCAGAATTAGATGGCACCATCTGCCCTGTGAGCCATTCTTCTGTCTGCTGGTCCAGCTTTTCTAATCTTGGAGCAACTAACAGCAAAATAACGACATGCTGGGGCTGCTCAAGAGGAAGTTTTGTCTTTGAGAAATGTGATACAAATGGTGGTGGAACTATGTTTTTTTTCCTACTGGTGGAGAAATAAATGTTATGGTAGGCTTGTCTGTGTCTGTGCACGATGCCACAGAGAGAACAGTACTTTAGGCAAGAAGAGCATAGATTGTTTATCACGGTAATGCTAACAACATGGGACTAATTAGCTGTTGTGTGTTTTGGGAACCGGAAGAAGCATCCACTTGGAGAGTCCTTTACAGAATCCCCTCAGCTCTGTCAGCCGTGTTGCAGCCAGCTGGGCCCAGGGTGGGGAGAGCCAGGGAAATCCCTGCAGAGAAACCAATGTGGGCTGGGTAGAACATAGGCAGCAGGTGCTGGAGGCTGCTGGTTCGGTGCTTTGGCTGTTACCTTAAAAAACTAATTTATTCAGATATTCATGCTGTATCAATTCTTGAAACCAATTCTTGTTTATCTGATGCTCTGGAAGAGGATTTTTTTCTGCTCTCGTTATGTATCTGGTTGGCTTTGTGATCATTGGATTTCCTTAAAGTTTTGCAGATGGAAAAAAGTGGTACCTTTTGTCAGTCACTGAAGCTCAGAGAAAAATGGTAAAATAAATGTTTTTCCCTTTTCAATCTGAGATGTGTTCTGAAAACTTTATGGAATAAAAGTGTGTCTGAGCTGAGGGGAGGATCTCTGGGCTCGCAGCATGAGGTACAGCTGCAGCTATTTTCTTCAGCTCACCCTTAATGAAAGAATGAGAGACACAGGAGTGTCTCTGAAGGCTGCAGCTGGCAGATCTGCAGCTAGTGGCTGGTAATGAAGCTGCTGCAGTCAGTAGCACTTCCATCCTTTGGTTTTGGATCATCTGCATAGAGTTTGGTAACGCAGGACCTTCTCAGTTGGCTTTCCTGGTCCTGAACTCCTTTCAAAACATGATCCTAAAGGAGCTGTCTGAGGAGCAGAGAACATGGCAGTGTGTTCAGTTTCCAGAATTTGAGGATTTAGGCATTTAATCTCTAATTAATAAGAATGCTGTGCTTGTGAAAATAAGTAAACAAACCTAGATAATCTAAAACTGTTTGAAAATACTTCAAAATAAACAAAGAGTTATCACTGATAAATCATAACAGCCAGTGTAGCATAATTGGAAAACTAGTTGTTCTCTATGCTGCATTAATACTCCTTCTTAAAAGTTTGAGTTTGTATTCAGAAGTTGAAGCATTCCAATACTGTGTGGACTCACACAGGGACCTGGACGGACGAGCAGGAGGCTGGTATGCTGCGCTCCACCATTCTCTTATCACTTACACTGCTTTGCTACTCCATGGAAGTGCCAGCTGATAAATAGTTTCTAACGTGCATTTTGTTAGCTGCTGTGATAATGTTTTCAGACCAATGAGTATATTTTTGGAAAAATATCAGGCTTAATGAGGTTATGGAGTTGGAAAATGCTTGTGAGGCCAGGTAATCCTAGACTTCTGTCCTGAGCCCACATGTGCGTTCTATTAATTCTTAACTATTCTTCAAACGTGTGTAAGTGAGCATCTGTCCTTCAAAAATACACTGTGAAATGCAATATTCAGTTGTTGAGGCCTTTTATCTCTTCACACCAGATAGGAAGGAGAGAGTAAAAATAGAGCCTGGCAGTGCAGTAGTACTTGGGGACAGGGAGGCCGTCTGTAAGCCCTCAACAAAGATAGTCCCTTTTCCACGGGGATGTTTTTCACTTGCCTTTTTGTGGTTTAGTTTTGGCTCTGTAACATCTGAGCTTCAAGGTAAGATTATTTGTTACCTGTCTTTTTCATTTTCTTAATGTACACATTTAAGAGCTTCAGCTATTTACTGGACCACCAGCTATCTCCCAACCCTTCTTGAACCTCTGGCACAGAGAACTCTTTGAGAACATTGTAAGCAGAATTGATACAAAGGCTACAGAACTGAGTTAGTGCTGATGCCATAGTGGGTAAATAAGTGTTCACCTCCTTATAATGAATTTTTCTTTGTATGCCAAAGCATCATTACTTTTTATTCATTGATCAGATCAATGTTTTGCTGCTTGTCTCCTCCATTGCAGCTTATTTTTCGTGAAAAAACTCATGAAAGGAGGAGGTACAAATGACTCAGCAACAAGTCAAGCAGGGATGTTGAAAACTGTAAAAATAAGAAGAGCATTCTTCAGAACAGCCATTATTTCTGCTTACTGTTCCCTTGTCTATCCAGACACTTACATATGATTGAGTTGTTATCACAAATTCTTCTTAGAATAGGTTCTAAAAAAGAAAGAAAAATCTACTAACAGAAGCAAAACATAGCATAGATGACTGGCTAACTGGGAGTTCTCTTGGGAAGAGAAAGCTCATGTAAAGGTCTTACGTTTCTAGGCCTGTTTTTTTTTTCAGGCTAGCCTGATGCACATATTTCTTCTCCAGTGGCCTCCCAGTGGAACACAGCAGATACAGAGCATCTCTTAAATATACCAAAGGGCATTTTGAGTCTGCTGCAGTGGTTTCACAATTGTAAGACTTTTTCAAAACTGTATTTTGTTGGTACAGTAGGTTGCTGGGAGTTTCTCCCTGCATGTATCTTAGTGAATTCTGTCCTGGACATGGAATTTTTCTAAACAGACCTAGTGTACAATTGCTTCTATCAAATGCTGCGCTATTGTATTTGATACAAACTTAAAATACAGATGTCTCCTGTGAGCATCTGGCTGGCAGCCTGGACCATTCCTTTCTTTCATCCTGAATAATTATGTGGTCTGTGAAAAAAACGAAAGAATGAATTGTATTTTTCTTCTTCGGTAGGATTTTTCCAATTAAAGATGTACCTGCAGAGCCCGAAGCTCTCTCACAATGGCTGTATCAACGATTCATTGAAAAGGAGGATCTCTTGACCCATTTCTATAAAACAGGTAGGAAAGTGTCTAGCTAAGAGAATTACGCTTTCATGATGTCTTTTCTTACAAGGATTTCAAGATGACTTAAGAATGTGTATGCTTTGTTTTTTTGGACATGAACACAGAACATACAGTTACTGACATTTTTACACAGCAAAGGAACTTAAGCTAAGAAATATTCAGGAAACATTTGCCTGGCTAAGATGAGAATCAGGTGACATTTGGAAACTGAGACATGAAAACTAGAGTTAAGGAAATCCCTTTCTTTCTCCAACAGCTCAGCTGTGAAACTTGCTGCCAGAGGCTTTCATTGAGGGGAATGTTTTAGCAAGATTCAGAGAGGCAGTGAACACTCACATGCACAATAAAAGAAGTCAGAGTTTACATTTGGAGGGGAATATTCAGGGTTTAAATAATGAGCAAATTCTTGATTAAAAGTGATTAAGTAAGACTCTTATGTGAGGCAAATTTTATTAGATCTTTGTGTTGCTGTTTAGCATCTTCCTCTGACACTTGTACTATTAGAGAAAACTGGTCTAAGTAGTCTGTAAGTGTGATACAGAATCCTAGTTGTCTTCTGTTTCCTGTTAGGCAAAACAGAAATATGTTATTGGAAGGGTCTGTATGAATTACATAGCACGAGGTCTGTGGAGTCTGTGTGCCAGCCCTGTGCTGTGCCTGCCGGTCTCCTTGCTGTGAGGTGCACTGAGTCTCTATTGTAACACACTTTGGATGTTGAAGGATCAGAGAGGTCTAAATAAATGTAAGGCATTAATAACATTACTGAAGGGATAATGGCAAATAATGTGATTTAAAACATCAGGTAAGTACTTGAGCTGGTGAAGTGTTTCCTACAGCCTCCTTTTTCCCATCTATTTAATGGGTGTGTGTGTTTTCAGAGTATACACCAGAGGAAATTAAAATATAAAAATGAAAAAGAAAAACCTGAGAGGGAAAAATGGTTTTGTTTAGACATACAGAAAAGTTTATAAAATATTGACTGAGTAGGGAGACTCCAACTGAAATACTGCAACTTGTGTTTGAAGAAAGAACAAATCTCTTAGTGATTACCACAACTGCTGAGGAAAAGAAAGTCTGTTGGATCAACTGAGTTTAGTATTTCAGAGTGACTGTGCTAAAACAAAGATGCTATTTTTATTGGATGATTTATTGCAAGAACTGTTCTGATTCCAATTTGCTTAATTTTACCAACTTAGCACTTAGAAAGTTCTCTAACAACCAGAGATGTACTGTGCTGTATGAAATACTGCTGCCTTCAGCTATCAGGGATGGCAAAAGTCAGACCCTATTATATACATCGCATCTAAATGCACATATTAGACAAATAACTTTGTGAATCTGCTTAAAGGTGTAGTCAATAGGATGTCCAGGAATTCATGTTGTTGAGACATTACTTTACGAATGCCACTAAAATAAAATGATTGTACCTAAAAATCTAACTAGACCAGAATTTTAAAAAGCGTAATGAATATCATCAGACTTACTGCTTCAAAAATAGGATAATTGGCTATAATTCAGCAATGTAATAAGCAGGAATTAATTAAGACATCATAAATGTGAATGATGTGATGTAGAACGCTATTAGGCATAAATTACCATAACTTAAAAGTTACTACCACTTATGTCAGTTGAGAACTTGGTTGCGTTCTCTTGTGCTGCCATGATTTACTGAAAAGCAGCTGTTGCAGTTTGTAGAAAACCGCAGGCAGGTCCCATGAAGGGGATCCCAACAGTTCCCGGGGCTCAGCTCTTTACTGACACGTTGTCTGAAGAGCACTATTAGTTTTAAGCTGGAGTAACACTTAATTCTACTTGAAATGTCAAAAGCTTGTCACTGCTATTATCACCAGTACCTTCTTACTGTACATTCTCTTTTCTGATGTATTTTTATTGGAAAGAAGAAAAAATCTAAGCCTAAAACAATTGTTGGTTGTTTTCTTTTTTCCTGTGTTCCCAAGTATCAAGGACTTCAATAGATCTAGGGAAAATCTGTATGACTTAAGAACTTAAAAAAGCCCTTAAAAGTTTGAATATCAAAACCATCACGTTTGTTCATGTAGTACATTTTCCACCTTTCATTTATGAAGTTAAAGCTATTTACAGATTCCTAGCAGCTAATGGAAAGCTTGTGTTGGCAAGCGCGTGATTGCTCTGAAGTCTTGAGCGGGATAACCTTGAACACAGCAGTAACACAAATGGCATTACATTGAGCACTTGGAGACTAATTAAAACAAATAAAAACCCAACACTGTAAACTTGGAGCTTATCAATTGGAAATGAATAGTTGAAGACATCATGCTCCTCATTCGTGCTCTGATCTTAAGCCAACTGGTGTGATGCAACTAAAAAAAGTAAGCAATGTCATCCCGTGGGGCAACAGGAGAGTATTTTCAGTAGGGCTGCAAAAATACTTTTTCCACTGTACCAAATCTGAAACCTCATCTGGAAATTCTGCATACAGATCAGTCATTCCGGCTCGAGAAATATGAATTGAACTGGGAAGAGGGGCAGGTAATAGGTGTGAAGATGATGAAGGGGAAGGAGGACAACTAAAAGTGCTTGGCTTAGCTTGTCTAGCAGCGTCAAGGATCACTTTCTTTGTAACAAAATGAGTTGGCTTGGGAGAGGAGGAAGGGGAAGAGGCAGTTGCTATCAGTTCTGCAGGATAAGGAGAGTTAGTTCAACCAGCCATCAGTGTTGGTACAGAAAGACAAATGGGCCACAGAAGAGCAAATGTAGCACAGAGTGGACAAGTAGGAAGTGAGCAGTGAAAACTACTAGGAGGTGAGTAAATGGAGTGACAGATCTGCTCACATGTGAAAATATGCTTGAGTGAGAGAACAAGGGGCTCATCAAGATTTTTAATATAAGACCATTCATACAGAAAGAAAAGCTTTATCTTGAGTACTCAGTTGCAGTTCCTCCAGAAACTGCAGATGCGAAGCACAGAGATGAGTTGCTGAGAGTATCTGACAGCCCAAATTGGGTGGATTCTGAGATTCAGAATTGATGCTGCTGTATCTTTACTCTTTGTATCTTACTCCTTTGTTCTTCTGTGAGTAGTTGTGACTTTATAATGTTGTAGGTGTAATTAGTTTTTACATCTACTCTTCAGAATTAACAGCAAAAAAGTGGATCATATCGCCTAGGCTTTGTACGCCTTGCTATGTACACCTTGCTAACGTACATCACAGGTTATGTAATATCCTGGAATAAATATATGCAAACAACTCATTCATGATCATGATAAAGCTCCAAAGTAGTTAGTCAAAATTTACTGCTTTAAGTCAAAAAAGTCAAAATGGGGGAGAATTGACTTATTTTTTAATCATCAAATGTATCTCCTGCCAAAGCTTCTCAATTCAAATAGGCATTTCAGAAATTCATTCTAGAAAACACATTAGCAAATCAAAGTCCTTGCTTACACTTCACTACTGACTGGGTAATGAATGTTCAAACAACATTTACAAATTAGTGCAAGAAAAACCATATGGTCACACTACATGGTGTGTGTGCATGTGTGTGTAGATGCTCGTAGTCAAAAAACTTGAAGAGTATATGTGTACTTCACAGTATACAAAATTATTACTAAACAGTTGTAAAGCTTTACCGAGAACCCAGTTAGTTTGATCAATTTGCCAGCATTATACAAAATTAACCAATTAATTGTGTGCACTGCTGCTGGGCAGGCAGCAATAGTCGAGAGTAATGCGCTCAGCCTGTATTCCTGCTGCAGATACGTTAAATGTGGTTTTTTTTGTTTTTTTTTTTCCATTTTCAGGAGCTTTTCCTCCACTGCAGGGTCAAACGAAAGCTGTTTCTCGGGAGATGACCCTCAGCAACCTGTGGCTTGTCGGCATACAATCACTTGCATTCTTGTCAGGCGGTATGTGGTACTGCATCTTACAGTATTTTTATCATTGCCTATTTTAAAAGTGGAATGGGACCTGAGGACACAGTGGGAATCGAGGCTCTTGCGAATGAGTACCATGTTGTATGTGCAAATGTGAGTATACAAGAGTAAAGGAGAATACTGGACGGACTCTTACCTCTCTCTGGAGAAATTTTAAACTCCACTGAAGGAGAAGATCAGTAACATAGTGACCTGATGATGTATTATTTTAAGAATTGTCTGTATTTTTAAGAAGTGTGTACTCTCACCCACACTTAAGCAAATTCAGCATTTGGACAAAAGGTGCAATCGTACAACCACCGTAGAAGAATGTCTGCAACGAGAAAACTGTCACCATAAGTATTTCTTGGCGTTGTAGTTAGAGCTCAGAAAACTCAGCAACTTGTCTCTTCAGTAGTCTGTGCAGCATTGGTGTGGTAGAGATCCTCATTTGCACAAACGTGTGCTTTACTGCAGCTCATTGTGCTGGAGCCAGAGACATCAGCGGAGCTGATGGCGGCGTCTTTGTCACTGCCCAGTCAGCAGTTGTCTCAAACCAAGACCCCAACGGGGTCCTGTTCAGGTGTGTTTTGTGAGGAATTGGTCCTTAAAAAAGCATTGCCTCATCACAGTGTGATTAGAAGTTGTCCATATTTGATGAATCAGCCCATCCCTGCTGTGGTCTTACCATCAGCTAACCGAATTCTGTGTGCTACCTGTAGCTCATACTATGAAGAAGCTTGGAAAATACTTGTCACTTGATCCGTTTCTCCCTTTGTTCAGAATACATCTAGTTGATCATTGTCACTTTTCTAAATGCACTTTTAAAGGTGAAAATACAGTGAAAGAAAGGCATAGGGAGTAGGGGAAAGCTTTATCTGCCATGCATTGACCAATTGCCAGAGCAATGCCAGCTGTTTCTGAAGGCCTGCTGGTGCTGCTGGTGATTTTTAGCCACCTTTGTACTTTGTATACTGCAGTCCAACCAAGGTGACCTTTGAGTGGTTTTTAGAGGCCTTTTTCTCCCCTGCTAGTTGCAACAGCACTAAATGTACTTGTGGGAGAGTTTAAACAATTCAATGCCAACCATCTTAATGTTTTGCTAAGAAATAACAGAAGAAAACTAGTTTCTTAGAAAAATACGTATTAAAAAACAAAAAAAAAGTAGGTGTAATTGCTACCATGAATCTATGTGAGGATATCACTACGAAAGAAAAGAAAAAGCAGTGGTAAATCATCTGAGTGACTATATGGAGGGCTGTATTAATTAGCTCACCAGCATGCTAAAAATCATAATGAAAGAATGAGTTCAGTTTAAAGGCAAACCAGAAGTTCAGCTCCATTTTCAGATGTGTAATACAAGATACTTTCAAAAGGGAGTTTGCAGTGTGTCCTGACCCTGGCTGGTCTAGTTGGCATTGTCTTTGTGTGATTATACACAGATTTGAGAGAGCTGTTCCTAAAATAAAATTAATCTCTCTAAATACGAGCAGGAGAGCGAGAGGTTGAGGTGTGGCATGCTGCCTTTTGTACGTTGATTTTCTGAGAACCAAGTAAGCCCTCGGTTGTTTTGGCTCTGAGTTAGTGATATTGATCACCCTTCTCCTGCTGTATGAATCTGTGGGTGGCATGCAGAAACACAGTCAGTGGTTCTTTTGGAGGAACTGGATGAGCATACTAAAATATGAGGCAGTGCTGATTTCCCAGATGTAATTGAAAAGCCCTTTGTCAAATTTGCCACTTCTTTCTCTTTGAAATTAGTTTTATCTTAAAGTAGCTCTGTGATGGCTGTGAAACCATAGGCCATGACAGGTTCCCCCAGTCTGTGAGTCCCCTCATGGGCTAATGTATACCACTGCAGTGGGAAGGCAAAGGACAGCATTTATCTAGATAGAGCCTTAATATTTTATTTAAGATGCTGTCTCTAAATCCCACCTGTCTTACACCTGGCCCCATACCTGAATGCTGCCATAACATAAATCCACTTGAGAAGAGGCATGCTTTGAAAAGGGAGCATAACTTCTTTTCTGTTGCTCTTGCTAAATCGCAGCTGATGGAATGAATGTATTTCATCTGCCTTTTTCCAGGCAGGTTCTGGGGCAGCCCGTCACCATCAGGTGTGAGCAGTTAGACTGCAGCACCTGGGCACAAACGGACTCTCAAAACTGCAAAATGCAGGTGGTGAGCTAATTATCTCCGTCCTCCACAGAGTGGGTTGATCAGAGCCACAGAGATGCCCTTATTTTACAGCTATTTTAACGTGAGATAGGACAGACTGGAGTGATACAATATAAGCAGATTGTGCAGCAGTGACTCGCATCGGGAGGCTGTTTGTAATAGACCCAGTAAACTCCATGTAAGAGCATACTGTTTCTTTTTTTTTTTTTTTTTTTTTTTTTTTTTGCAATGCAGTATTTTTTCCAATGGATTGCAGTCAATAATTAGTGTTCACGCGCTGCCTGAAGAAATTAGTAATGCGTAGTAATGTTTCAGGTAATCCTTTGGTTTATCTGGTCCCCGTGCATTTTCAGTTAGTTCCTTTATAGTTCTCGCTATTGTGAGACATCTGTTTGAAAGCACTGAATGTTGTTTTGAGAGGTTGAGTAAATAGTATTAGGTCTTAGGCTTCTTTGCTGCCTGCACTGGAACATGTGAGCAGAGTGTGGTGTTGTCTCTCGCTCTGGCTGAGCTGCTGTAGGTGACAGTTAAATGAAACTGAAGAAAGTCCAAAGTACCCTCCCAGCACGAACTTGAATGCTGCTTTATGACAGAGTAAGTTTTTCTGTTAAGGGAAAAACACTATGTGGGAAATTCTGCACTAAAAACAGTGTGCTGGTGAAGGCTAGAGCTTGGCAGGCAAGCTTGTAAAACATTGGATCCCTGTGGGTTCCAGCTGGGTCGTACCTTCTGGCATTGGCTGGGGTACAGCTGGGGCAAGTGTTGTGCTGCTGCAGCCAAGGGTTTCCTCTTCTGAAGAGTTCAACCTGCATTTGATAAAAATGTTTATGAACCGTGCAGTTGATCACAAAATGGTTAATTGCTGTGATTTTAAATATGTGTTAGGAGAAATAATATGGAAGAATGTATAAAGTGACAACAGGATGAAAAAAATAAATTGAAAGCTGTTGCACACACAAGTGAGAACACGGCAGTTGAAGTTTGTTGTGAATAAAGACGTTTCTCTGTCAGGATTGCACTCAACATTTGTAAGTTCTCTGTTTAATTGTTCATAAACAAGTTTCACTGGAAACAGTGCAAGTCCCAATGGTTTAAATTCCTGCTCTTACTGATTTCATCATGAGAAGAATATCTGCCCCTCCAAAATGAGCAGCGCTTCTGTTTTAGTGCGCTTTGCATGTACTTTCCTTACAGATTCTCTTACGTTGTACGTATGATGCTGTTACCACACATTTCATCTTGCAGGGGGGATTTTTTTTTTCAGTTGCTCTCATGAGATTTTGAAAAGAAAGATTACAATTAACCTCACTCCCCTGAAAATTAAGAGCTTCCTTCTCCCTGTTCCACCCTGAGCCTCAAAACAGGATGCATCTTGCTGCATTGAAATGACTGCTGTGGTACTGCTCGTTACTCATCTTTTTGTAAATGATGTAATTGTTTTGGGTGTTTTGCCATTAAGTGCTGTTAACTCTGTCAGCTTTGTTTGTACAAGTGAATGCAGATACACCAATCACTGTGTGTGACAGATTCAGCTGCTCTGCTTTGCCTTGACATAAAGTGTTGGAACCAAAGGGACTTGGAGCTGGGAGCAGGTGTGTTCTGAGACAGCAGGCTGGAGGCTGTGTGCTGGTCTGATACAATCACACAACGTAATGACACGTCCGGGTACTGTATTGTTTGGAAATAATGGAGCCATACGAAATAAAGGGTTATTTTGCAAAACTGCATACTTGATAACTTTCACACTTCTTTTTTTTATTTTAAGAACAACAATTGGAAGAGTGAAACCAAAACTATTCTCTGATTTTAAAAGTCTGTGTACATTATGAACACTTTTGAGCAATTTCACTTTTTCTGTGCAAAAGCTGTGGACTCTCTGCCTGGATGCAGAAAGGATTTAAAAGGATTCTGTGTATTTTGAAGTTAAATCTTTGATTTAAGCATTGGATAATGAAGTTCAGTTATACAGTGAACAACTGTCCTCTTACAGGGAGTGAGTTCTTTCAAAGTTTCTCTACACTGCTGTTTGTATTGTATGATAAAAGCTAGTTTTCTTGATAGCATTTATGTTAGCATCCAGTTTTCTCCTTCCCCTGTGTTAGCCTCGCTGTGCTCTGTATGACAAATGGGTGCAGTTACTCTGTGATTGTGCAGAGGGCTGTTGTGGTTGGATTCATTGTACTAGAATTATTTCATTGGATTTTTTTATCAAGTATTTCCAACCGCCAAGATGTCTTTCAGAACTGCAGGCAGATACCAGAAGAAGCATTTCTCTTCAGAGACTATTACGTGTCGTTTTCCCCTTTTTTTGGGGGGGGGGAGGTGTGTGTGTGACAAAATAAAGTTGATTTATTTTTTTTTTCAAGGTTATTTCACGTGCTTCTAATCCTTAATAGCAGAGATGATTTTGTTTGAGGGTTGTATTTGTTGTGCTTGTATCTAATAGATGCAGTCTATTGTCTCTATTGTGCTTGCCATGAAGACTACAAATATTGAGGAAAAAACAGTTCACCGTGCAACTGAGCATTAAGTGACAGCATTGGTTATGGAGCTCTGGAAAGGACAAACAGAAGAACCTCTCTGTGCCAGCAGTGCTCTAAGGGGAGGAGTGGAGCAGCAGTTTGGAGGAAGCAATTCCTGCAGCGCTCCTCTGCTCGAGTACCTGCTGGAAACTGTGGCTGCTCCGCCTGCAGTTTCTGCGCAGGATTTCAGTGATTCCCCTCAAAGTTCCGAAGAGTTCAGGGGGTGCTGGGAGCAGAACCCAGGTCCCCGCTGACCTCAGGCTGCTGCCACCTAGGAGAGATGGGAGTCCGACCTTGTGAGCAAGGCCACGGTCGTTCGGCAGACGCACGCATTATCTGACAGCGCAGTCTGCTCTTAAACGGCTTCAGCTGGGCGAAGCAGTGCGGAGTGGGACAGCCCCGTCCGTTCTGCAGCCCTGACACAGCGCTCACTTGCTGTGTGCAGCATCACCTGTCGGCATGAGATGTAACTCAGCAAGGGACTCCTCAGAGCACAGGAGGGTGTCTTGCCAGTGGCGATGGCTGAAGCTCCATCTACCTCTTTGTTTCCCTGCTGGGCTTTGTGCTCTTCTTTTCGTGCTTTTCTTTTTCCTGTGAGGGGTGGGGGAGCTGGGGAGGAAAAACCTGAAATCTAAATGAAGATGCAGGTGGGAGAGCCCTGCTTACCGGCTGTGTCATCATTCTGAGAAGACACTGTTGTAAATCCATTCCTGCGTCATATTAAAAGTTTGTTTAAAAAAAAAAAATCTTTCCTGCTGGGAAGAAAAAAATGTATTTTTAAAAAGGAAAAAGTCCTTTTGGCTACAGGAATGTCAGCTGTGTGAGTTATGACCATATCATGACATGCTGATCAGATATAAATAAATTTTTATCTCTCAGGACTGCATCGTGTATTCTTTTCTGTTGGCTGCCACATGGCTTTCGGTTTGTTGGTTTTGATTTAAATATTACTAATTTCAGCTAAAGCAGATAAAGGTGCATGGATGTCTTGTCATGTATGTATGCATAGAGAGAAACATATCTCACTGATTTTAAAACAAGGTAACCACAAAATGTTTTCAAAGGCTATGTTAGCTCAGGGCACAGAGAACTGATGTATTAGTTCCAGTGCCAGGTGCTTCTTCCCATCCTTCTCAGCTCAGGTGGCTGTCAGAAAGCACATGTGGTCAGTCCCTGTGGCATACAGAGCAAGTGCCAGAATTGAGCTGATTTACCAGAGGCTGTCCACTAGCAAATAGGGCAGAGTAATGGTCAGAGCTGTGAGAATGGTGCTCGCAGGGCTGGGAGTATGATAGTGGATAAATATGGGCTACATGCTGTAGTTTTTTATGGTTGTTTTTTTTTTGTTTGGTTGGTTTTTTAATTGATCACTGTACCCCCTTTTATGGAAGAAAAAAGGTTTTTGTTTTCACCTTTGTATAGGTAGAATCCACTGATACTTAGTTTTTCACAATATGCTTAGATTCTCTGGAGCCCAAGGAAAAGAGCTCTGGTTTGGTTTGTCCTGATGTTCTGTTTCTGTACTGAGTCAGCTGGTTGGTTTGGTTAAGACTTCTCTGTGAGATTGGAGAAGTGATCCATTGGGATCTTCAGAGCAGCTTGTGCCGGTATCTAACACTACTGAATAAAGTTTTAATAATAACTTTAAAATTAATTTTAAGTATTACTGTAGAAGTGTTAAAAAGTGACATAAATATGTTGATCCATGAGTGTTAAAGATGGGAAGGAGCTTGCTGACATGATGAACAGGTCTTAAAATTTGCCTTGGGAAACTGGGAAAATTAAAAAAAAAAATAGTGCATGTTGTGACAGTGTTAATTAGCATTAATTAAGATAAAGCTTTCTGCCCGTGCAGTGCGTAAATAACAAACCACCCTCAGTAATGCTGGTCAGCTTTGCTTTGGGAAAATGCAGCAATGCTTTGCTTTGCTAACCAAAATTGTAATGCTAGATTTGAGAGATGGTAAATTCAGCTTATCATTGTGTGACAGAATAATGTAGTTAAGATTTTGTAATCTCACTGAATCTGAAGGAGAAAATCTGTAAAAATTCTGGCAAATAAATGTTCTTTCATTTCTGTTTGAAATGGGAAGAACGTTTCCTATTGACTTTGTTCCTTAAAGTTTTAGCTGGTGGATTTTGTTTCTCCAGCCACTGCCCTACAGTAATACTAACGTGTTACGGTACGTGTTTTACGTTTGCGCTGTAATTGTTACTTAACCTTGAGAAAAGCAGCATTTGGCAGACAGCTCAGTGTATCCCAAAACAACAGAAGACTACACGTGGAAGAACAGTCCCTGAAGGTGGCCTCTAATACCTGTTACTGTTACCGTGTGGTACGTGCACAAGTTCAGTTGTGCTGAGAAAAGGACTCCAGAGTCAGTTTATTCTACAAAGATAATCTGGGGGAAAAAAGAAAAAAGAAGAAAAAAAAAAGCTGTTTTAAGGGAATAAAGAAGTCTACTCCATTTATTTTATCACAAAGAAAGTTAAACACTACGTGCAAGCCCTCTGCAGTTAGTTTCCATCACTGACTACAGATGAAAGATGCCGCAGCTCTGTGCAGAAGAAATGGCCCTAAGGGGTTGTATTTGCTCCTTTACTCTTGAAGTTAAAACTGTCATCTTAAAAACTTTGCTGTGGAGCTGACACAGAAGTAGGTACTGTTTAACCAAATTACTCGGGGAGGTTGTGACCGACATGATGCAGGTAACTAGACCAGATGTTATCCTGATTGGCTTTTGGTCTGACTGTCTACAAATCTTGCTGTTTTACTAGTAATTACATGGCCAATTTTTTATTCTTCAATTTTTCAACGCAATGATTCTGCCCTGGACTTATTAAGATCCTGAACTGCAAAATATAGCAACAAATAAAATACTATTTTTTTCAGACTATTCAGTAACTTTCATATCTGGAGTAACTCTTCAAATGCCTGCCTTCATTATGTAAATATAGACCACAGAAGCTGCCTGTGAGTCAGGTCCCAGATATGTCCAAGCCACTGTCTTCACCAAGAATAGCTGTTCTCAGAGCCTCAGGGCAAACTGCAAGGACCTTTGCGTGGATGAGTGTCAAGTAACCTTGCTATGTATAGGGTCATTTCTTTCCAACCTTTCCATTAGAAGCTGGCTTATGTCCTGCCCTACTGAAACTTGTATCCCTATTCTGTTTTCCTTGCAGTCTGCCTCCTTAGTGTCCTATTTTGTAGTCCTGACACATCTTTGTGCCTGAGGAGGTGGACGGGTACTGCAGGCTGCCTACAGGTTCTTTTAAGAGTTCATTTGTTTTGAGAGAAAGCTTCTTTAGTTCTAAATGCTCTGACTTCACACTAGCTGTGCCTTTCCTCTTGTGTTAATGAGTAGTTTAAAAACAAATAAAATCCCAATTTGTTTTTTTTTCTGCTTGTCTTCCCTAGCTTTATATAGCCCTGTCAATTCTGCAATGACTGAGGACTTCTCTGAGCTACTTAAATTTCTGTTCTCTTTCCTGTAGGTTCATCACCTGCACACTTACATTCCTTCTGCTTTTTATTATAACATTCAGAGAATTGATTGGCCTGTCAGCATAATTTATTTAAATATTCATTTAAATACAGCTTGACAGTGAGTTTAGATTTTGTAATGGATTTACCATTAGTGATCTCCTGGCTCCAGTGAAACTTACATAAATCAAACAGTAAATGTTAGCACCTACAGCAAAAACATCTACTGCCAATAGCAATTATCCCCCACATTAAAATACTGTCTTCCTAAAGCGTCTATGAAATTTGGTCTCTGGTTTTAACTTGTGGCCCTTTAGTTGACCACGTGAAATAAATCCAAAATATTGAGCCAAGCCCAAGGGTAAAGATGTGACAAAAATACCTATTACTTTGCAAAAAGTTCTTGGTGCTTACTTTCTGATGTGCCCATTTCTCTCTCCAGCACTTGATTGTGAAAGGAAGTGTGATATATGCTGCATCAGGCAGCACAGCAGACCTGGGCATAGTAAGGATAGATATCACAAGGTCAGGAGTGCCAGTTGCACTGATTAGTGCAATCCTGACTAAGAACAGTTACATGACTTTATGTTTATTGAGTACAAGGATTATGGGAATTTAGATGGAACAATTACCTATTTTTATCTTGTATGTTGTAAGAAGATGAGTCAGAAATAAGCTGTATAGAAAGAAAGGCGAGTGCTGTAGCTAAATGAATAAAACTGCAGGCACAAGAAGTTCCTTGCATTGCAGCACTGGATGAATACTGTGAAGTATTGAGGTTATAGCAATAACCCTTTGCTTTTAGAGGCATGCATTACGATGACAAGGTAATGTAAAGTGTGGCACCCACCTATGCAATTTAGTACAGCAAGGCATTTTTTTTACTCACTTCAGCAAATCAGGAGGAAAACAAAATACGTTTTGCAAACAGTTAATTGTACTTGTTTCTTCCAACATCATAAGATAGGAGACGTTACTTTCGGAGCTGCCCTTCTAAGTACTGTCTGTGGCATTAAATTAAAGACGACTCTGAGGCAGCACCACATGGCAGCTTCATAGACTACAGGCTTAAAGTAAATCAGAACAAACAGCAGCAAAGGAAAAACACAGGAGAAGCGCCTGGTGAGCTCACCAGTGAAGACTGAGGGACAAGTACTCAATAACTGCTTTTATGGGGGCTTATGGCCTACTGAGAAGCAAATTAAATGCTGTGCCCTGCCCTCTTGAACTGTTCTTTGCCAGGGGATCCATAGTGTTTCTATTACAATGGCTCTCTTGCTGCCTTTTACCCTTTTCTGATAGAAGCACCTTACTTCAATCTTGTTCTTTCCACAAATCTGAAGAAAAATAATTACTTGACTGAAGTAGTTGATGTAAAAGATAGGAAGCAGCTTTGTGGAGATAATTATGTACAAGCTCACAGAGGTTTAGTTTAACTGTCTCAGGCATGTGTAAGCACTTTTCTTTTGCTCTGAAATCTTTACTTGAATGGGTACTACTCCAGACGACTGCACACGGACCAATTTGTCCCTCTTCTCTCCTGCATTTCTCACTGCAGATGGGATGCTGTACGTTCAGAGTTGTCATAATGCTGTAATAGCCTGCTCTAACAAATTCTATCAAGCTTTGAAAACAGATGAGTGTAAGAGAACCAGAGATGTTCTCACTCTTCCTTTTAGGGGGAAAGAGAAGAAATGTCCTTAGAAATATCAGGCCACCTGCTCCTTGGCCCCATTTTCATATCTCTGATGCAGCATGTAAAGAGGAACACTGATCCCCATTGATACAACTGTATGCCTCTCATCCTTGTTGACTAATGCATGCCAGTAGATAGTGTGGATGAAGCATCGTTATGTAATGGTGCTTGTTGCAGGCACTGAACCTCTCATGACATAACAGATCCTGTACTAAAGACAGAAGCAGCTTTATCCTAAGTATTATTGCTAATGTGAATAGACCTAAACATGAGCAGATGCACTTCAGCTACGTGAAATGTTACCACACTGTGCCATTAATAATTTTCAGCTTAAAAAACAAGTATATATTATTTCTTTATAGAGAAAAAGTAGATCTTTGTGTTTTGAAGATTTTGTAGTTTAATATCTGTGATGTTGTAAAGTCCAAACTAGGTAACTGTAAGATGTATGCTCAGCATCATATTTTGACCTTGATTACTCAGACCTCAATTACTCAACCTTTCCAGTTATTATAAAAGAGGTCAGGTCCTCTCATGTCTACTAATTAGAATTATAAATGAGAATGTTCCAAATTTATCTGAAATCTGAAAACATATTCAGTGTGCCTGCAGAGAGAAGGAGACAAAAAAATACGAAGGGGGATGGGAGGGGAGAAAACGAAGGGCAGAGTTCATTAGAATACCACTGATTTTGACACTGAAATCTTGGAGGCCTATACGCTATTTATAGTGACACATGAAGCCTTGTGGTCAAGGTGGCCTGACAGTGGGAGAGACTTGGAAGCCATGCCCTCTGGCCTGCTGCCTGACTTTGCCTCCCTGTGCTTTCATTTTCTGCACTGAGTAATAACGACAAAAGCCCTATGTCCGTCAAACCAAGCCATAATTTCCTGCCAACACAACACACTGAGCTAGCTTGTGGAGGGATTAACCACCAGTTTCTGTCATTCTGTCTAAAGTGAAGCTACAGAGATCAGCCAACAGGCCTGTGTTTCTCAAGGGATGTGACCAGTGCCACTTTCACCTCAGGAATGGAGGACAAAGGCTAACAACAAAAGTGACTTTAAATTACACTCCTACTCCTGCATTTCTGAATTAAGTTATTGCTCACATCCAGCTGGACACACTAACCTGTCACTTAACCTACATAAATGTTTGTATGTTGACTGATGTGCACTGAGACAACTTCTTTACAGCTATGGCACGGTCATGGTAACGCTGCTCTCTTTTGGCCTACACAGACCTGTTGGCCATCGTGGGTCTCCCTGTTACTGTAGGTATAAGTATAATCTCGCTATTAAAATTCTGTTAGTAGCACTGGAGAACAGAATTGAACTTACCTACAACCTTCATGTCAATGCTAACATGGTAAGCACAAGTGCATTACGCTATCATCCTCATAAGCATTGAGACCCTTTAAAACAGCTACACTTGGACTGTCTGCAGTTAACCAAGCAACAGGATTTTTTCGTGCCTTCAATTTTTTCAGCAGCCTGTGGCTTAAGGGAAAACTGATCTTAGGACTGAATAGCTACATTCAATTGTAACAAACAAGAGTGCTAAAGTTAGAAAAAAAGTAGCGTGCTTTTATATGGCATTTTAAATCACTGAACTTTCAGACATTACACTCTCCATCCACTTCTTCATATTAGCAACTTACAAGGAAATATTCTGTAGGAATTTTGGATTATCCCATATTCAAAAGATTTAAATTCTAGAATTATCATATTAAGAGACGTGACTATTAATTACTTATCTAGTATTATCTAGTAGGCATTAAAATAATTTGGCCCTGTCATAACAACATAAGGAAATTACCTTTAATGCCTTTAGAATATTGTATTACATTTAATTGCCATAAAACAGAAGGTTGTCTGGGAGTCTTAATGTAGCATTTCCAACCCACACAATGGGGATGGGGAAGCATTCCCAGCTTCCTAAAGAAATACGACCTTTGTTGTTGAGCCATCTGTTGTTACCCTGCCCCATAGCTTTCAGGCCTACTGGCCATATTCTGTTACATTTAGATCAGGTAGAAGAGTCAAGTGTGATAGTAAGAGGGGTATTTTATTGAAAAAATTGGTAGCTGTTTGGGGGACAGACTCTCCAGCTTACTGAGCAACATGAGGAAAAAAAAAAAACCTCAATACAGACATTTTACAGAACTTGGTCAGCTGGCCGATGTGTGGACAGTCACTGCAGCACGAGCTGTCTGTGCCCAGCGGGCATTTCAGGGGAACATGCAGCACAGCTACTATTACACAGTAGGAAGCAGAGTATAGGCAAAGTACAAGAATCTGTAGGACTCCAGCACTCACCAGCTTTGTTGTCCATGCAAAATGAACACTGAACATATTTATCTTCTACACTTCTTTGAGCAGTAATTCTTGGCTTGGAAGTGTCTAAGAGAGTTAACAATGAAAGCATCTTGCTTTTCTGTACTGCAACCCACCGAAAGATCAAAATGTTGATCTCCTTTGAAGTTTGTATCAGTGCTCATTTTATCCCGAGGATACAGAAGTGACACACAGCCACTCTGTCCATAGGATAAGGAACACGCAAGGTTTTGGTAAAGAAGAGTTTCATCCCTTTCAGCTCAGCGTGTGTGTAACTGGCTTTCCTGTTGGCTTTGTCTAGAGAAAAGGGAGGGTGACTATGTTCTGATTTTAGTCCACTGAAATAATTTATACCCAGAAATAGCAAATACATTACTGTTGTTCATTAGATCATGCAGGTGAAGCTATTTTTGTCATAAAAGTGAAGCGCGTGGAAGGCCCCCACAACTGTCTTGTTTTCTGAAGTTTTTCAAGTATCTGACTAAAAATGATCTTCATAGAAGATGCACTTTTTTATGTAATCACACAACTGCCTGTTAAAATAAGCCTACACTAGCTATTCAGAGTGAAGTTAGAGATGAAGCACCTATTGACTTAAATAAGGCTGAGACTTCATGTTAATTCTTAGTACAGGATTAAGTTCAGCTGTGAAGGTACTAAAAGTTAAGGAAATTTCTTCCACCAGCCAGATAAACCTGGCTGAGCCGTGGGCAAAAACTCTGATAGTAAAAACTTTAATAGTAAAATGTCTTCTGATCTAGCAAGACTACTGGGGCAATGAGTTAGGAACAGACTGGACTGAGCCATATTCTCCCCAACTTTTTCACTTGCCTCTCCCTTGCTTGTAATGCCTGCCCTCACACATCTTCGAATTGTTGTTATGTTTGGGTTTCTTCAGTAATCAGCTCCAGCCAAGTGTCTTTAGCTTGCATCTACACAGGAAGGCTGTAAAATCATTATGGCAAGTTAGGGTTAAAGAGAGACCACATCTGAGAAACTGGCAGTGAGCCCAGAGCAGCTCTGTGCTATGCTTTCTGTGGGTACTGGTAGAAGAAGAATAAACCTGCTGAGGTGTATCTGGTAGGTAGGAATTATTGCTAGTAGTGGCTGTCTTTAGGGCTGCCTTGGCTTCAATGCTTCATTCTGTTTTTCTTAGCTACGTACAGAGAATGCATCCTTTAATCACCAGTTTGTTCTGGGCATTGTTAGTGGAAAAAGACCCAGGAAGTTTCCTACCTGTTTACTGGTGGAAACAGCCCTGGATGTCCTGTGACTTACCAAGGTGTGAGACCACACTATTTCCGAAAACATGTAACCAAAATTGTTCTGATCCTATCCTGGTCTTTGTAGAAGAAAATACTACTTCCCATGGACTTGTGCGTGTTATGCATTTTGTACACCCATCCTGATTCATTTCTCTCTCCAAGCTTGAGCTGCAGTTTTCTGTGGGACTTCAGGACTCTTGTACCCACGTAGGCTGCCCAAACCAAAGCTGCTGCTCTGCCTGAGCAGTATATGAGTGTGCCTTGCCTGTATACGAGCCTGTCTGCTGTTCAGCAATTCCTTGTAACACCAAAACTTGGGGGTGGGGGTGAAATGAGGACAGGATGGCAATGTTCATAGCAGAAATACCTCACAGTAATACTTGTCATCTCCATTACTGTCAAATTAATTCTGAATTGTTGCACATCATACACTGTTTAGCTTGAGGAAAGTGAAATGGTGTCTTTGCTTCCTTGGCAGAAATGAGAGTAGTTAAGCCCTCTGAGGAGCCTTGCAGACTGGCAAAGGAAATGTCAAATAATATTTGGTGAAAGAGCATTGCTAAAGTCCTCTAAGGAGCAGTCCTTGCTCTGTGCACTTCATCTCCACTACAAATATAGAACAGAAAAATAAGGGATGCTTTTTATTTAGGAAAATATCAGCTTTCAGACAAAGCTGGGGACATTTAGCATTGAAGTTACATTTAGGCTGAGATTTAAGATTTACAGGCCAAATATTCACCTTCAAGCAGCTGTGATTTGATGCAAGAGCAGAAGTGAGCTAGCTGGGGCAGCAGACTGGAGTAATTCAGGATGAGCAGGCTTGATTTATGGCTGCTTCATGTGACCCTAGGCAAGTCTTTGGCACTATTGCCACGATCTCTCCAATCCAGCACAGTAAAACCTCAGTGCAGCAGACTCTCCAGTCCAACATAACTGCCTCAGTCTTTATACTTAGACAAAATCTAGGCAAGCGTTAAGGCATTCTGATAAATGAGATTGAACAATGACTTGTTCTCAGTATCTCAGTAAACGAAAGAACATCTATTTAGATGCCTAATGAGAATTAAAATCCTCAAAGACAGTGTACATATTATGTCTGGAGAAAGATGATCACATGGTGAAAAGAAAACAAATCAGAAACACTCATCCCTCTGTGTTCCACCTTGATCAGTTTATTCTCTGGGTGCTGCTCCACCAAGTTGCTGATCTTTTCAGTTTTCTCCTCCATCACCTGAATGAAGATCTGTTCAAGCTCTTCTTGGATCCCTCAGCTTACCAAACACTTGGTGGAAATTTATTAAGGAGAAAACAGGAAAGTACAACACAAGTTCTGTCTCTAAAGTTCAGTTAAGGGTTTCGGTAAAGAAACCAATGGTTTTGAGTGAGTTTAATGTCACAGTCTGGTCTAGAATTATCTTAGAGGTATGGATTGTCAGTAATTATTATGCTTTCTGGTGTGTGGTGCTACTAGTGTAGAATTATTACTGTACCGAGACAGTTAAACATTTAAGAATCACATATTTGGGGTGATTACATAACAAATGGATTCTGCTCTGGGGTCATGCTCTCTGATGTTGTCGCTTAGGGCTTCACAGGTTAATGATCATCCTCCATGCTGCAAAGTGACCTGAATGCCGCGCTCAAAAACGAACTTAGAAATTATGATGACAGTCTGCACTAATTACTCTGCTTGCCTGCAACTTTGCTATACAGGCATTCTATACAGCTGGCTAAAAACAGCAGACAAACAAAATACTCTCCGCAGGAGCTGGCAAGAAAACAGCTAACAGAAGGCCAGGTGCAACCAGTACAGTCACCTCAAGGATAGAGCAACTCCTGTGACTCCAGGCAGGGCAGCTAAGAGGCCATGGCTTTTGTTCCTCTCCCGTCTTCCCCTGGATTCATAGCGGTAGCTGTGTGGCTCCCTGTGGCCAGAGGGAGAATGACTTTTCCCTTGGTGAGCAACGCTTGTGAAGAAATTGTTTGTAGGGTCAGTCTGAAATAATTCTAGGAGGTGGCATTATAATTATTGGCTGTTAAATGCTCCAATCTACTCCATATAAATCTTTGGAGTATGACTAATTAATATAATAACCACCTCTAGCAGAGAACAAATTAACTGCCTGAATGCTCAGGACTTAAAAGATCAGAGAACAAGCTGGAACGCACTGAAAAATTGAATTAGCAGATTCTCGGGCTGGCAGCCAGTAAGGGACTTCATGCACTCGTGTGTGGTTAGGGCTGAGATCCATGCCCCAGAGACCCAGGCACAGCCTCTGCCTTCTCTGGGATCACACCATGTGGGTACTTCCCTGAGGACAAGAAGGGAATGAGCTCCGGAGCCCTGTCTTTTTTTGACTAATATTCTGTGAATCAAATGATCTCATTAGGTAAATGTGCATCTGACCACAAAACGTTATTTTTAGCTGAAACTGAAAACCCACATTAGAGTTGCTTCCTTCTCCTCCTGAAACTCTCCATCAATTTTTTGCAGAATTCCCCTGTTTTCTGATTAAAATAATCAGCAATTTGTGTGGCTGCTCTTGTATTTTAACTTCAAAGCCCATGCATGTTGTTTTTCCTTCCATTTTAGCAACGAGGTGAGCTTCTAACAGACACTAAACAAAAGCAATCAGTTTCTTAGAAACATGTAACCAACAATACAGGTACAAGAAAAGCTTTCTTTCTGTTTTCAAGTAAAAAAAAAAAAAAGAAAAATTACAGATCAGTGTGATCCACAAAATTACATTCCTATTTGGATTTTGACCACAGCGCTCCTAGGGTTCAGGCTGAGCTTGAGGTGACACTTAAGCCACTGAAAACGAAACAAAATATTGTAAGTTTCTGAGCTTCAGCCACTCCAAAACTGAATGAGGTACCACAGAAATCAGATGTCGCATTCAGAAAATCTCAGTGACCTTAAATATTTGATTGTTGCACATCATGATAATTGTTGGTAACAATCCAAAGACTAGGACAAGACTTCAAGCCTGTCTTGGCCGTATCAGATCTGCAGTCGCTGTCTACCTGTTTTTTTCCAGTCAACCTAAATGAATTATGTCTGTATTCTACACAGTGAGTTCCATGCACATACTACAATTCAGCTTGGTTCTCCCTAGGCAAGAGGTCATTTTAATCTTATGAAGTCCCTTCCAGGGAGCTTCCTACAGTAATGAGGCTTAAGAATTGTGAGGAAAGAAGCAGGGTGGCCATCTTGCTCTTTAAGACTTAGGTCTAACCACTGTTGTTTGTGGATTGTTTCAAATGAGGGCAGCTGAAAATACTCAAACCTATTTGAACATGAAAGCAAAATTTGCTAAACCGTATCTGTGAGGAGCCAAAAATCTAGGCTTTTTCCTCAAATTTGTCAGACTTCATCTTCCAAAAATCAGTTCATGTTATGTCATTCTCCATTAGTCTAAAGAGCTGGTAAGTACCAGGTATTTTTCTCCACATGAAAGCTCTTATTCACCGTAATTATCTTACTGTAATATAAGTAGGACTGGGTTTCAGAATAATACATGACATTAAAAAAACATGTACTTCAGTAAGCAGAAGGTTGTTATCCCATGGGTTTTTATCTCAAAGTTACACTTTCTAGTGTCTAGAGCACACAAATTAGTCAACTTTTCCCACAAGTGAGTCAATATTCATATAAACCCACTCATGGCCATCATCATGAAAGGACAGAGCACAGCCCTGCCAAAAAGGACCTGGGGGCACTGGTGGATGGCAAGCTGCACAGGAGCCACCAATGTGCCCTCACAGCCCAGAAAGCCAACCGGATCCTGGGCCGCACCAAAAGAAGCACAGCCAGCAGTGTGAGGGAGGTGATCCTGCCCCTCTGCTCTGCGCTGGTGAGGCCTCACCTGGAGTACTGTGTCCACATGTAGTGTTCTCAGTACAGGAGAGACCTGTTGGAGTGCATCCAGAGGAGGACTACAAGAATTACTCAAGGAATGTAATACCTCTCCTACAAGGACAGGGTGAGAGAGCTGGGGCTGTTCACCGTGGAGGAGAAGGCTCTGAGCTGACCTGATAGCAGCCTGTAAGTATCTAAAGTGGGGGGGTACAAGAAAGAAGGGGACAGACTCTTCAGCAGGGTCTGTTATGATAGGATAGGAGGCTTGGTTTCAAACTTAAAGAGGGGAGATTTAGGTTGGATATAAGGAAAAAGTCTTTTACAGTCAGGGTCCTGAGTGACTGGAACAGGCTGTCCAGAGAAGAGACAGATGCCCCAATCTGGAGACTCTCAAGGCCAGGCTGGATTAAACTCTGAGCAACGTGATCAAGCTGTGCATATCCCCGTTCAGTGCAGGAGAGCTGGACTAGATGATCTAAAGGTGCCCTCCAACCCTAAGGAT
This sequence comes from Tetrao urogallus, assembly GCF_951394365.1. NCBI lineage: Eukaryota > Metazoa > Chordata > Aves > Galliformes > Phasianidae > Tetrao > Tetrao urogallus. Next base: position 21,626,089 of record NC_136814.1, read on the forward strand.
TCTATAATTCTATGCAGACTGTCTTGATTTTAGAATCTTTTCATTAGCATTGTTTTTGGGAAACCCACATACCAGGGTGCCCCCTAGGACACTGGGTGTTAGAGGTGTACAGCAATAACAAAATTCAAGTCTTTTCTGTTTAAAATCAGGCAACCAATTTCTTGTAATCTGTGGTCAGGGACACCAGGGAGTTGTGTATCACAACAAGGCACCAGAATATTTGTCTTCTGCCAAAAATTTTCACCTATCTCCTCATCTTCTGCTCAAACCACAAGGCTTTTTTCCTTAAGTCAATTACATAAGATATAACTGATATTCTTGGCACAGGAATTTATTTATCTCCTGAAAGCAAAAGCTTGTTTTCAGCTCCTGCTTGCTTCTACATGGGCCTACAGTATGTTATGTACATGTACTTTCAAGAGCTCCAGCAAGTGACAGGTGCCACCTGTGCCACTGCTACACCTGTGCAGATCTTGCTAATGGAAAATGCTGTCTCTAACTCATCTATCTAATGCACTTGTAACCTTTAACATTACAAAATCTGAAAGCATGTTATGGGCAGTGCCCAAATAACACTAGGCATGTTAGTTTGAGATCATTATCTTACACAACCTGACTCCTTTGGTATCTGCTACCAAAAAAATCTGCAAAAAGTATTATTTGTAATAGACAGAGAAGTTTTGTTCCTCCTTTTGGTACTAGGTAAGTAAAATGCAAGAGGCATAAAAGCTGAGGACTACATTCTGTCTTTGGCTAAACAGAATGGACTAGAATAGGGGTAGCGCTTGGTCTCTGTTGGCAGTCAGTTTAAAAAATGTGGTCAGTCAGTACATGCTTCAGCCAAACAAAATGCAGTGTGAATGAAGCAGGAGAGGGGTTGGCTGTCCTCCAAGCTCAAAAGCTGAATTATCAAGACTTTGCAGAAGCTGTTGTGTCATTAAAGAGAGTTCCAAAGTACATAAAGCCTTCCGTTTAAAGGCTTTGCTTCCTGTCTTTGCAGGCAGGGTGTCTTATAAGGTAGGAAATATCTGGCATCAACTCAATGCTATCCTACTGCCTTGCAGCCTCCTGAGTGTACAGAAGAGTACTGGATCCATGCAGAGTAGGCCTGAATCGCATGACATTTTGCAGGGGCAAGGACCCCAGACAAGGTGTGGAAGAAACGTGAGTCACTATTTGTGATTTTACTTCAATGTCTGAGGTGATTTCTGAGCTTTTTTATCTCACAAGAGAAACAAGGGAGAACGAGAAGTATTAATTTTTTATGGATAGCACTTTTATCAAATACTTTGAGGTAATTCAACCAATGAAATTTAATCTGAAAAGTTAGTATGCTACCTCCATTTCAAAAGAGAAGTTGAGGCATAATAAACTTGTATATTTCCATAGGAATGAGTTACCAACAGAGACCAGAAAAAAATTCAAAATTATCATAACAGATTTCTTGCTTGGACACAATTCCAGTTTTTTCAGATTTTGATGAGGTGAGGACAGGAGGTTACTCAGGAATTCCATACTTTAAGTTCTATGCACCTCAACAAATCTGCCTCTTAATCAATTTCAATAGTACCCTAAAAGATCGATACAAGCACCTTCTGCTCATAAAGTGAATGAATACCATTTTGAAAATCAGCATATATGTAGAGACATGTACAATACACAGGGCTGCTAATCTCACCTCAAAATTCAGAGCTAGGTAATGATATGCTTCCAAAATGTCCAGCCATGTCTTTAAATACTCACTTATGAGTATAAGAAATGTATAAAGCAAATCTAGATTTAATAGAATTCACATGCTACTCTCCCTGAATGCAAAAATACATCTTTTTTGACTTTCCTCAGTCTCCTCCTCATTCATTCCCACACTTAGCTTTTCCTTTTTCTTCACTGCTACATGCACAAACTTAACTTCCTGCTTATTGAATTTGTTTTCATTTCTTGTGCTTCCATTTTTTCCTTATTTTACAGGCTTGTTTTGCAAAACAGTGAAGGTGCAGCTGCTGCAATGCACTCCCCAAATGAAGCTTGCCTGCTGCATGTATTTCTTTCTAACTTGGCACTGAAATCCAACATTACCAAAAATGAAATGCAGCATGGCTTAAACCACTATAATTAATGCTTCTAAATTTTGTTCCTTTGCCGCCCTGTCCACAGATGTGCTGTGAGGGATTTCATCAATGAATGTGCTGTTTTCCCTCAAACCAAACCAACAGAGGAAAAATACTAGGAAATTTTACTCTCTGGTACTTTTTTTCCTGGCATTTACCAACACGACATGAAGAAGTATGTTGGAATCATAGGCCATTATTCTAGTCTTTAGTATCTAAATATGTTGAACACGGATGTCTGGCAAAGATATTAAAATCAACAAGCATTCCAATTATCACAAATTTCCTTATTCCAAATACTGTCAACTGGAATATCCCAGAAAGACAGAGAGCAAGAGACAGAGAGCTTGGAAAGCATTCTTCCATCTCCAAGCCGACAGTGATTATTCTGAACTTTTTTTCACTACATTAAACTATTCTGGGAGTGTGTGGTTTCTTTTCTGTTTATTTTTTAAATCAAATCAACAGCTCTGCATACTTCATTAATCTCTGTTTACCCACTGATCTGTTCACTGTTTACCACACCAGTGATGTTTCTGAAGGAGGATGGTGCTATTGTCTAATACTCCAGCTTTTTTTGTTTGTTTGCTTGTTTCTTTTTCTTCTAAATATGAATTTTGACAATAAAATCAGCAGCTGGGGGAGGAGGAGAAGGGAAAAAAAAAAAAGAAATAGAAAAGTGTAATCTGTATACAATAATCTTTGGTATATCTAAAATTTATGTTCATGTGACCAAGGGAGAAAAAGTGGAGAAAAAAACCAATACAGAATGAAGAATCAGCGTAATGACATGTAAGGACAAATGCAACTGAAATTTTTAAAAAGCAAAATACTTCTGTGATAAAAATGAACTCAAATAACAACTGATGTCTTGGTCACTCCAATTTTTACAATTCACCTTTCTGTCATTTAAAAGCATTCTTAAGATCTCTTACCTTGCCAATGTAAGGTGCTCAATTCCTTTTCTTCTGGTAGACTTCTGCACATTTCTGAGATCCTGGAACATGATTTCCTGTGTCTCTCATCTCTTTGAAGAGAAGAGACATGATTTTCCTCAGATGTTTTTGTCATTATTTTAATTACTTTAATATTTTGTATTGTTTTTATAATCTTTATGTTATATATCATTAGAATCTTCTGTGTTTATTTTCAGTATTTTTCCTATCAAGATTCTTTTCTGTTTCTGAACCAGTTTTTGAAATGTGCAATTTTCTGATTGGATAACAAAAAGAAGATGTCACAAACATAATGTAATTCGCATCAGTACTTCAAAATACTTATTTTGCCATCAGTATGTATAAACATACTCATTTGGACTCCCACAGTGAAGATTTAGCCATTTATCATTACTTACTTCCATGTAGAAAACAGAGAAGATATCTAAGAAAAAGTAGATAGCTACCTACTATAATTTTCAGCATGTCATACTTAGTCAGACAACTGGGCCCTGGAATAAGGAAAGTGGTGCTCCTTAGGGCAGAAATGGCAGTCGTCTGACAGTGAACTACAGAAGAATTTTAGGTTTCAGAATAAAATATTACAAGTAATATTAAAAAACAGAATATCAGCATCTATTTGGAAGCTTTCAAAGACCTGAAGTCAGTACACGTATTTCCAAGACCAGAAACAATCCTAAGATTTGCTTCTGAACTAGAAACTAGACTTGGAAACACAGTATTTTATGAATGTGGTCTCCATTTCAAACTTAGAACATATTTTTGGAATCTCCCTGGATTCTCTTACATGGTGAGAACCAGAAAGAAAAAAGAATGCAAGCGGATTACCAACTGACAACTGTAATAACCACTTTTAGAAATGTGTTTTTCTCACATTGTCAAGTTCTTAAAAATAAGCATAATCAGAACTCAAATGACTGTCTTACTGGTTTTTGGAGCGTGACATTTTGACATTTCTATGATTCAAACCAGCATTTTTTAGAGAAGCTTTCAAGTCAGACCCTACACGAAGCGCAGTGTTGATAAACCTCCTCTATTTCTGTGGCAATATAAATAGAGAGCCTCCCATTGATAACAGCGGGAATGCACGATGGCCTTTTGCTAATTTGGAAGTACAGAAGTCTGAAACAGAGATATATATTTGAAACCAGAAATGAAAGCTTACAGCCTGCATAATGCATGATGCGATATGTTTCATTTTTACTGCATAATGCCATCATTTATCATGCTAATAACAGATGTGAGAATTTTCTTTTAAGGTAATTAAAAACAGTGATAAAAGTGAACCATTTGACGGACACCATTACTCTTTACCAACCAAATTAAAATGTCTTACACTCACTTGCTCATTATTTTCCTGTAATGAACAGATACCTACAGATAGCCTTGGAACTTTTATAATGGAAACAACAGGAGCTTTTGTGCCTCCCGATGAGGAAAGTAAAGGCTTAGATTTGTCTAAATGGTAAGAACGTAAGAATATTTCATCAATAGCAATAGTGTGGCCTCTGTGCCCCCAAACCTTTTCTCGGAGCCCAAAACAAAATGGGGAAAAGACTAATGAAGCTATGTGAAGATGCAATATGAGAAACTATCTGTCACGTTGCTCTATTTGTAGGTCAAGAAATGCAACTGTTCCCTTTTGAACCCAATTGAGGCATTATACAGGTGTGCTGCAATTCCCTGCTGAATAACGAGTTCTTCCTTCCATCATGGCCATTTCCACATGGAGAGAAATTAAATTAAACTGAATCCAGAGCTGCACTCCAGTACTGCTCCAAAATTATCCCAAGTGATGTTAGGAAACACATCATGTACTTAAAATCTACTATGCTAGGATATTACAGTGTCATTCTGTGTAATTTAACGCACCCATAACAATTACTGGTTCAACACTTGGATACAGATCCACACATCCCTGCTTTCCAACCTACATTCCTGAGTTTTTGACGAAGAATATCTGGACGAATCATCCTCCTCATTGGTTTTAGAGAACAATTTTTCAGAGCCATTTTCTATTTTCTTTACATAGCTTGAGGTGTTTAAACACTTCCCTGTATTAAAGAGCCCTCCATTAAATTCTTCTAAATTACGTGGCTATCTGGTCAGTAGACTTACACATTTCTTAAATGGGGGGAACGTATTGTTCGTACAGGAAAACGTCTCTTCCTGACTAGCTATTGGTCAGGCACGGCGCTTGTGGCTGATCCGCACACCGTGCGACGCGGACTGGGGCACGCGAGGGGAGCGACATTCCTACAAGTGAAGGCCCACGTGCTGTGCGGCAGGCTCAGCATGTTCAGACGGCAAACCGAGGTGTCGCTTGCACACTGTGTCCGCCTCAGAAAACACGAACGAAAGCAAACGGAGACACGGAACCGCCACAGGCCGCCGAACGCCTCGCACGCTCTGACGGAGCACTGCCCGCCCCGTCCCGCCCGCTGCAAGACCGCGAGGCGGTGCCACGCGAAAGGGGCGGGACGGGGAGGAGTGGCTCGAGCTCTCGCGATATCTCCCACGCGCCGCGTCCGGACGGTTGCGCCGGCCGTTACCCGGACGGCGTCGTTTACGGCGGCACAGCCAATGGGAAGCGCGGGGCTCGATCGGGGCGGGCCAATGAGAGGAAGGGGCGGTGGGTTCAAACCGCGCCGGTGCGGCGGGCGGCCGGCAGCTCGCGGTGCGGTAGCGCCATGCCCAGCCGGCCCGAGGACTACGAGGTGCTGCTCACCATCGGCGCCGGCTCCTACGGCAAGTGCCGCAAGGTGCGGCGTAAGGCTGACGGCAAGGTGAGGCGCCGGCCGGGTGCACCCGGGAGCGGCGGGGGCACTGACGGCTCTTCGTCCTGCCTTTAGTCGCTCGCTGCACATTTTCGCTTTTGTAGATCTTGGTATGGAAGGAGCTCGACTACGGCTCCATGTCGGAGGCGGAGAAGCAGATGCTCGTTTCGGAGGTGAATCTGCTCCGCGAGCTGCGGCACCCCAACATCGTCCGCTACCACGACCGCATCATCGACCGGAGCAGCACCACCCTCTACATCGTGATGGAGTACTGCGACGGCGGCGACCTGGCCAGCGTCATCGCGCGCTGCACCAGGGAGAGGTGTGCTGCGGCCGCAGGGGGAGGGCGAGATCCGAGGGGGCGGGGGGTGGCGTGCGTCGACGCTGTCGTTGACAAAGGCGCCTCTTCCACAGACACTACTTGGAAGAGAGCTTTGTTCTCCGAGTGTTGACTCAATTGACGTTGGCCTTGAAGGAATGCCATAGACGGAGTGACGGCGGAGTCACTGTGCACCGGGACTTAAAACCAGCAAACGTCTTCCTAGATGGCAAGCAGAATGTGAAACTTGGCGATTTTGGACTGGCTCGAATTCTGCATCACGACACCAGCTTTGCCAAAACTTTTGTTGGAACCCCGTACTATATGTCTCCAGTAAGACCTCTGTTCTGTTCTTTTTCTTCCCTTTAAGGTCTGTTTTCTGCAGTGTTGGTTTCACACTCTGTTAATGCTTTGGAGGATTTAACAAGGAGTTGCTTGTCTTAAATGCAGGTGACTCACAAAGTGTATATGTGTTTAGAAACAAGATTGTTTTGCAGAAAGTTAGCGTAGTTCTATGTACTTGAACTATTATTGGGATAAGTTGGAGTATCTTTATTTGTAAAAGAAATGGAGAAGCTAGAGCATTCTTCTGTTTTATGGTGTTAATGTAAAGAGTTTATTAAACCACCTGCTGAGGCTTCAATTTGTATTAGAAATGAGCAAGAGTTATTTCCCTGATACAATGGTTTGTTTGTTTGTTTCTTTTGTGGGGGTAATAATAATGCTGACTGAAATATGGGGTTGTGTCCATTGAGGACTGATGCAGCACTTTAGTCTGTAGTTACTGCAATAGTTGTTATTTAGTTGTTAGTTATTGCAGTAACTAAAGACCCTGCTAGTAAGAATTGCTATGGAGGTAAACGAAAAAAGAACCTTAGAAGCAACCCCAGAAGCCAGAGTTAAATTCAGATTTGAACAGGAGGGGATGATCCTGTAATATGAGAAAAATATCTCAGTTAATAAACTTAAGATTTGTCTCTTTCTTTAGGAGCAAATTAACCACATGTCATACAATGAGAAATCGGATATCTGGTCTCTAGGATGTCTTCTATATGAGTTATGTGCTCTCACGTAAGTATAGTAGTGTGCTAATTAATTTAGAAGCATAACTCTTAATGTGCATATGATCACTCTTCATATAAATAGTACCTTAAAGGATTTAGGGACAAGTTCTAGATCTTTATTTCTATATTTGTCTTGACGGTAGGTAACCAATCTTTGCTGCTTATTTCTTAGTCTGACATTTTAATGAAAATAAGTCCTATAAAACTGGTGAGATAATTCAAAAAAAATACTATTCTTCAGGCCCCCATTTACAGCTTACAACCAGAAGGAGTTGGCAGAAAAGATAAGGGAGGGGAAGTTCAGACGAATACCGTATCGTTACTCAGAGCAGTTGAATGAACTTCTCAAGCAGATGCTGAACTTGAAGGTAAGAATTAGTTCTTAATTTTCTGCCTATGATAAGAGCTAGTACTGAAGTACTGGTTTTCCTCCTCAGTTTATGAAACAAACTAATCTGCAGTAGTGGTGGCCACCATCTTGTCACCAGCAATATTACCTATGTAGGAAGGTGGGAAAAACTACTTTGAGTACATTTAAAAAAAGAAAAAAGAGGTGGGTGAGCAGCATCAGCTGCTCAAGAGTTATTCTAGGTTAATAGGGTGCAAAATAGTGTCTCAGTATGGCCTACTGGAATTATCTAACAGCATGCTTCAAGGTCTAACTTCAGGGTTAAAATTGTTCCACCAAGTTGTATAATGAACCTAGATCTCTAACAGGTGTGGATTCTTCAATTTCCCCACACACTTAGCTCTGAAAGGAATAGATACCTGTGCTGGGATAGCCAGACTTGTGGCTTCTGGTGCTGAAGGTGGCTGGTAGCAGCTTCCTACCTCAGTTTTGTCTGGTTAAATTAGTACAGCATGCCAGCCCTTAGTTGTTGCCCTTTCCACACTTTTTTTTTTTTAAATCAGCTCCTCCTTCACTATAAAGCACATCAGCTGGTTTCCAAGCAAGATGCATCCCCAGGTGGGAATACCCAGCAATAGTTTTTTCTTGATTGCAGCTGAGGGTTACTGGCAACTTCTCTCCTTTAGGATTACTGCCGACCTTCTGTTGAAGACATTCTGCAGCATCCCTTGATAGCAGATTTAGTGGCAGAAGAGCAGAGAAAAAATTCTGATAAAAGAGGCCGGAGATCAGGAGAGCCAGAGAGGGTGCAGCATTTGGATGCTCCAGTGAATGAACTGAAGCTGAAGGAGCAACAACTACACGAAAGAGAGCAAGCCATTAAGGACAGAGAGCAACGATTGGAGCGTATGATATTTCCCTTTGGGAAGGGGGTGGCAATGGGACTCCAATTTAAAAGAATACGTGCTGATGATGGAAATGTAGACTGTTTTCAAAACTCATTTTAATGCACTAGACTATTGTACTCCCGTAGTTGCTACTAGAATTCTGTCCAAAGACTAAAACAAGAATGCTTGGCCTTAAATAATCTATACTACTTTGTTCTTATTTTCAATTGCTAAGATGTACTTAGCAGTTCAGAAATGTAAGCCTGGTCCGTGAAGAATATTAAAAATGAGCAGTAATCAGCAAAGTGTGCAGAAAACCAGGGTCCAAATACATTGCTCTGTGCAGTGTAGGCTGATGTCCTCCATGTATTCTGTGCAGATAAGCACCAGCTATGTTATGCTTGCCTTAGGCTATATATATATTGGAGTAAAATATACCTGAGTGAATGGTCAGCTGCTTTCATAGAAGCTGCATTCTACAGGTAACTTACTTGTGAAACAGTGTAGGTGGCTGAGATGTTAGGACTTCCTGGCTACATATAATACTTCATTACGTACATAGAGGCTCTGCTATGTATGTTTTTAACTACATATATGATTTTCTGAGCCTAAATAACAGCTGCTGTTGTAAAATAAGATGCTAGGTCATAGCTGACTTTTTAACTGGCATCTACGTACTCAGACGTGGTGTCTTGTTTGCCATGAGATAATGTTCAGAACAGAAATCTGTAGCTTCACTGTGGCACACCACTTTTTTTCCCGAAGAAAAACAATCTACCCACTTAAGAGCACTTGTTCAGTGTTTTTTTTGATGTATTGGTAAAGCTTGTATCTGCATAGCTGTTACCTTGCTTTGTTTAGAGATGCAGAACCAGAACATAAGAACATTTGGCAGGCTACTATTGCTGTCTTTTTTCACAATAAAATGTACCATGCACAATCCCTCTAATGTTTACATTCAAACATTACATACTACCCTATTTCTATTTCCAGAGAGAGAACGGGAGCTCTGTATTCGAGAGAGGCTGGCAGAGGACAAACTTGCTAGGTATTTTACTAACCTATAACTGCCTTGATTAGAAGCTCTACAGCCTTACAGTGAAAAAGCTTAAACTTCCTTTTTTCAAAACAGAGCTGAAAAATTGATGAGGAACTACAGCCTCTACAAACAGCAGAAGACATTATCTACTGCAGATGGTCCAGGTATGCACGCATACGAGGAGCCTCTTGCGCTGATAGATGTAGGCTGGTATGACCGGAAGAATGCTCGTGATCAATGTGCTGTATGTAGTCCCATTGTAGCAATACAAAACCCCATTATCTCTGCCTGGGAAGAGACTCTTGATTTTCTGCTTCGCAGGAAGATCTGAACAATGCTCACTTATCAGTGTGAGTTACCACTGTCAGCCTTACAGTTTTTTGTTTTGCAAATTAGGTTCTTGTGATGAACCAACAAAATGCTGACTTGTAATCCAAACCTCAGAGTTGTATTTATTTTAGTTGTCCTCTTACGGACCTTTGATATAGTAAATTTCAATAAAAATTCAAATGCCTAATTACTTCATCTCTAGTTTCAACTTCTAAAGCCTTCAGAGTAGGAACTACTATTTGTTGTAGGTCACTCAGCAGTGATCACTGCCTCACTTAGGCTCAGAAGAAAACAGTGTTATTAATTCAGTTTAATTCACAAGAACCAAAAACATGTTTGACAGTGTGCTATAATACTTGACTACTTACATCTGTTTTACAAGATCTATTAGCTCACAAGTGTTTGAGCCTTACTTTGGCCTTGGTAATATTCAAATCTTCCCTGTAATAACTGATAGCATCTACTGCTCATTGCACTTTAATAGTATAAATGACTGAAGTACTTGATATTACTTTGCTTTATGTTAGGGAGAGCAACAGTAAAAATATTGGATGGGGATATTAAACACTGGTTCTGAAGTATTACTAGAACAAAGAAGTATGAATAGCCCTTAAAATGAAGCAAAAAAATCTTCATTTAGTTTTAGTTGGAGAGAAAGCAAGATATGCATGTATTGTTCTACTATAAATAAAACTGAAGTTGCTTATCTCAACAAGTGGCTATCATAGTGTAAAAGAACACCAGTCAAGTACCCCTAGAAATTAGTGCTATTTGAATGTTTCTAATATACCTGCCTACTTTCAGAATTCTCTCCCAACATCTTTTATTTGGTCTATTACAGAATATAAAATCAAATAAAAACTAAACTTGCCTGGAGCTTTCTGATGTTGGAACCATAAAGTTAAACAAGCTTCATTGCTTCCTTCTGATCTCTTCCCTTTCTCCCCCTCTTTCATACACTGTTTTGATATTAGCAGATATTAATGTTTGAAAATAAGCGAAGATGCTTGGTGTAGCTAACATCTGCAGACAGAAAATGCAGGAGAGTAAATGTAGCTGTTGAAAGAGTGCCAAGCTCTTGCTCTAGTCTCAGCTATAGACCATGTCATTACACATTTCTCTAACAATGTTTTCTACACTTCCAACTCATTCAGTAGCATTCTTGTAACACTGTTTCTGAAATTTACCCACACCTGACACAGGTCCTGTTAATAATTGCAATATTAACAAGATCACTTGCTACTAATTTCTTTAGTTTGCTTTAATGCTCTTTCTCATCATTGGGTTGCATCTCACACAGCTTCTTAATTCCTAATTCTTGCTCAAACTTAGCTGTGTGGCTCTCTTCACAGTAAAATGGAATACCAAAATTCCTAGTTTCTATGAGCATGTCCTAAGTGCTCTTTCTGCAGAGCAACAGTTGTTCTCTTTATTTCAAGTGCTATTTCCTTAAGAGCTCTTTAGAAGCTACAGTGCATACACCCTTTTATTGCAATTGTTTTAAAACTTCACTTTCAAGTTTTCCTCCAAAAATGGGAATTATTGCCAAGAGCTGAGCTGCATTGAATTAGATCACTTGGATCCATGGGTAGTTAACAAAATGGGTGACAGGATTAAAGGTTATAAGCTAAGCAATAAATGCTGAGATGCACTAATTCAGTTTCTGTTCGTCTGTTTCTTAAGATGATGCAGTCCTGCTCCCCTTTTCTACAACCAAGAAGAAGGTCCACTTTGGTGGAAGTGAGGAGAATGCTGTGCCTTCTGTTAATGTGGAGAACTATCCCCTTTCTAAAGGGAAATGCTCTGATCTCAAAAGACGCCTGTATGCTGCAAACCTGCGAGCTCAAGCACTGTGTGAACTGGAAAAGAACTATCAGCTAAAGAGCAGACAAATCTTGGGCATGCGCTGAACCTGTAACATAGGTGTACAGTATTTATCTTTTTAGAGTTGATTTTATATATAGGATGGTACTTATGCCTTCCTCTTTTAAGCTGGAACCTACTGAAAATTTATTTTAAATCTTTATACAATTTTTTTTTTTCTAAGTGCATAAGAGGCTATGTTACAAAAACAGGTTGTTTTGATATCAAACAAGCTGAGCTGTATTATTAAAATATATTTTTTTGCTTTTCTTTGTTTACTACTTGTTGTTTCTCTGCCAAAAAAAAAAAAAAAAAAAAAAGCAAAGCAGGTTTTACTAGATTTGGTGTGAAAGACTTTTAGCTGAAAAAAATACAGACATTCGAAGTCTGAGTTAAAATCATGTTGTACACAATGTCCAGTATTTGATAAAAGTGTTCATAGGTGGAAAGGTTTTTGTCTGCTTGTGAATACTTTTTAGCTCTCAAAAGAGCAAAATGAATTTTTAAAATCTCTTTCCTCTACCAAAGTGGAAAAGAGACCTAATTATGGAACTGTAGGTGTTGGAAGGAACCTCTGGATATTATCCAGTCCAACCCCTCTTGCTAAAGCAGGTTCCCTAGAGTAGGTTACACAGGAAAGCATCCATCAGGCAGGTTTTGAGTATCTCCAGTAAATGATGAGTTTATAGTCCTGCTGCCTGGACAGCTGCAAGGCATTTTGTCAGCTCCTGAAAGATCTGGGGTGTGTATTTGAAGAAAACATCTTTGGTTTATCTTAAAAATGTGGTGTAAACTGAACCCAATGGTCTCTCTCCTGGGGCCGGGCGCCACCTTTTATATGGCACCTATCTTTCGGGGAGAGGCAATTCTACTTCGAATAGCAAATAATTATTTTCTTCAAGTTTACAGCCTCCATCTTTCACAGTTCTCTGCTGGAGTGGTTGTTGGTTGCTCAGGGTGTTGTAAATTTAATAAACTAACTCAGATTCACGAATACAAAAAAAATCCTTTGCAACTCCAGTGCTGGGTATATATTGCACACGAAGATTTCTCTGGATTCAAATGCTTAAAACATATTTATAGAAAGCAGCTGATTTTATTAGCGTGCTTTCTCTTGTTGGGCCAAGAATGCTTTCATAAAGAGGTATCCTAGATGTTTTCTATCATAAATACTGTTTAAGAAGCTCACACGTAATTTAAGGATGAATCCTTGCTTTTTCACAATGCTTGGATATAGATTTTTCTGTTGTGTGCCTCAGCCAGAAAATCTGTAATGCAGCTCTGCTGAGATACGTGTGGATCTTTATTGCATAGCCCATAAAAGAGCAAAGGGTAGAATATGCAGTAGTATATTTCTAATGTGGAAAAAGTGGGGGATGCAAGTATTTTGTTGGTCACCATTATCTGCAAAATACAGGTAGTCAAAGGAGGAAACAAAAGTAACCAAGAAAAGAGTAATTGATTCAGGAAAGTCTGTATTGTAAGCCGGCACTTGTAAGCACTTTGCATTTGAAAAAGCCAGACTAATAAAAAGGGTTGACTTTTTGTCTTAGACCACATAAATACATCAAATAATTACTGCATTTAAGAGTAAGATATCTTCAGAACAGTACCTGCAGCTTCTCTTTTCGTTTAATTCTCTAATGACCTCAAGATGGTGCTGTTGCCCTGTAACTGTTGGGAACTGCATGTAGCCCATTGATACATTACCTAACACAAAATTTAGGATCTGATTGAAATATGTTTTTGTCTGTTTTGTTTCAGAAAATTGTAAGTGTGTTGCTGCAAGATATTGGTATATTTAGGCTACTGATGCTTTTGTACTTTCTGGTGCAAATAATTGCAATTATTTGTGATTTGCCATTTTGCATCTTTTATCTGTGTTTTGCAAAGATAGTTGAATCACAATCTTAGTTAACAATTACACTATTATGAACAGGAAATGTTACAGAGCATAGCAAACTATCAATCATGATGGCAGTAATAAAACAGCTTAAAATACAGCTGTAGCATTGAGCCATTTCAAATGCATTACCCACAATGTCCTCTTGAGGTATTGCTGCCCTAATATGATAAATGCAGTCTTTCTGGAGGTTTTTGGAATAAGAACTTCCTACTAGTATGTGGTAAACAAGGGAAGGCATCTTGTTGATTGTCTTCGTTATGCTGTGGGATTTTTGCTTTGGAATCCTGGAATTCACATATTCCTACTAATGCATAATAGTTTTCCCAGAGTCAGAGCACTGGAATCACACTTACGTTGTAATTTTCAATTATATGCAGGAAAATAAATAGAATATGTATGGGAACATCGACTGCTTGCACAGCAGTGCCATCACTCCAATGCATATGCTTCATTCCTAAAAATAAGGGTAAATTTATACGTACACACAAAGTTTAGCTTAGGCATTTCCCTCATGTGGCATGCAGGGTGATAATAATAGTGTACACTGTTGGATATTCTGAGATATTCACTACTCTTTAATATCGGTATCAGGAATTCTAATAATGTCTATAGTGGCGGGCACTCAAACAATACAATACAAGAAGAGTAAATCTGAAGGGAAGTTGCACCACTTTTGAAAACTGTGGCCCAAATCTCTGATCTTCAGCCTTTGTATGTGTGATCTTAATCAAGACTGTGTCCTGTGCCTAAGGCTCCATCCTTATCAGGCTTGTCACGGGGGAGCTCAGAGACAGTGCCGGGATCCTGCACAGGTCTGCACTTTTACCAGATTTATAACATCTAGAAGAAATGAGGCTTAAGCACAGAGGACTATGAACCTCATTCCTAAACAAGAATATCAATAAATCCTTTAATCTGTACTGCACTATTGAACAGCTGGAGGGATAAATCTTCTGGAACAACTAATTATAATTTTATTTTTTCACAGAGAAATTCACGTTTTCCCCCTTTATTCTCACTGATTAAGCCAGAAGGCAGTGCTCTGGCACAAATTGATCCACAGCTGCTTACTGTGAGGATCTACCTGCAGATACCCAGAAGTAGAAAACAGTGCAGTGAAGCTCCTTGCTATCACTACTGTCCTCATATGAAAAAGAGGCATTGCTCCTCATTTACACTGCTTGTCATTCCGGTACTTGCATGCACTTCTTAGTGTGCTGATAAATTCATTTCCCAGTTCATAGCATTCATAGTCCAAAATACAGCTGGACCTAGTGATGGTACAGTGACAGCCTTTGGGCTGCGTCTGTGTCCCCTTCTTTCCTTGTGTAACTTGTGTGAAGCCAGGGGAATCCTAGGAGCCATAAAGCTGTGGCTCTGGGCCTGGAACGAAGCCAAAGCCTGCCTGAGGAACTTGTTGAAAGAGCCATTCCAACACTATGGAAGACTTTGGCATAATTAAGGCTATATACATTATAACCCACGTCAGGTAAAATAAGTGAGTTTTATTTGTATATTTACTTGAAAAGTTAGGCAAAGGTTAACTATTAACCTTTACAACCTTAAAAGGCTCCACAGACCGACTGCAGCACATCATACTGCTTTTTCATTTAACATTGCTTTCAGCCAGACCAGCAATGCTGAGACGTTACTGTACACGAGGCAGCAGCACCTTTATCTGACTTCTTTTGAAGACAAAGTGTGCTTCTGTGGCTCAGCTGCCATAAAAGAATGAAGTTTTATTGGAAGCAATGGTTCTCTGCGTTCCACAAAAATGGACTCCTGCCATTTGGATCTCGCTTCCAGGCTGCACCCACTCTCAACTATTAGATCCAAGACACAGAAGTCAGCATTTAGTGCTTCACACAACAAGCACCAAAAGTGGCATGCAGTGACTAATAATAAATAACTCAGTTTCTGCTATCAATTTTCATATGCATTTTTTTGTCATAAAACTTGGTCTGCAACATGCAGACTGATGAGGAGTACAGCAGGTACTTAAGAGGTGCTCAAGTACATGGCTAGAGTTAGTAATTTTTTTTTTCCCATTATTTATATAAATCTGAAAATCTTATTTGTAAAGGTAGCTGCTAAACTTTTTTTTTTTTTTTTTTTTTAACTGATTCATCAGCTTTCAGCAGGTCCTGCTCTTGTAAGGTCAGCAGAAGCAAGCTTATGCATAACACAAATTTCTGCATGTATGTGTCAGTCTGAGTCCCAAGGACATAGCAGAAGCTCAGGAAAGCCAATGACAAGCTTTCTTTCAAATTCACTGAACCTTTGGCTGGACTTCAACTTCATTAGCATTAGACACTTGTAAACACTTACACTTGTTTGCTCTTCGTGGACTAAGCATTGCCAAAGATACAGCAGGAACAATCCATCAACCTTCCTCAACAGAAGTGAAGACAAGTCACTTTAGGTAGAGCTCTCAATCTTGGCTTCTATGAAATCAGACTTTCCTTGACAGAAAATCACATTAATAGCCCTTTGGAAAGTCTGGACACCACAGACCTCTCTGGAGGTGTATGCAGTACTATGGAATACTGAATACACTTTTTCTGCTCATCCAACTGCAAACAGAAGTAATGTTATATACCTGACCTCTCAGCTCTTCATAGACCATCAGGGAATATTCCAGTGACCCCAGAGCTAGATTCCAATTTAGGTCATCCAGGAAGTCTAGAAGCCTGACAAATATGTGTGTTAAAGTCACTGACCGACTTGAGAGCTAATTGCCATTTAAAGTATTTTCTGACTGCTACTAATCAATCGTTAGATGCCACTGGGGAAAGATAATATGGGCTTTCTGAGACTTGGATGATAATACAAACAAAGCTGCCAGGGCAAGTGGCAGATTGTGACAGATAATGATTTTGTGGGAGGTGAAGCAAATACCTCCTATGGCAGTGATCCACGTAATTAGCTTGAGCTGGATGCAAGTGCTTTGTGGTTGCAACTAAAAGCAGGAGGAAGCATTAGCATTAAAGAAAATGATACAATCAAGGAAGTATTCCGTTGATTGGAAAATATAACTTAGTTTCATGAGAATTATTATAGTCTTACCTTTAGAGCACATTTTGAATTTCTCTCCCCAGGTGAACTAAGACCAAGGAGAACCTTCTCACCATCATGCTAGTTTCTAGAGGGACCAGTGTTATCAGAGAAGAGCTGCTGTATGATGCACCCAAACAAATCCATCTACCTGTAAGGTAGCCATCATCTATTTTCATTCAGTCTACTTCAGCCATGCAATGGACACAGATCAGCAGTGTCATGAATACAGGTGAGCAACAAAGAACATATCACTAAAGCTCCATGTAAGATGCCACAAGAACTCCCTTCTCTAAATTTCCCACTCTTCCTCAAAACCAAATACCTGCTTTGATGCTCCATGTTTCAAAATGAGACTGGTGGCTACAGCAGAACTTCACCTCTGTGCAAAGCCACAGTCAGTGAACCTCCAGGTGCTTTCAAAAAGGGAAAGGGCATGAAACTATTTGTTCTTGTTACTGAGTTTAACTAAGGGACTGAAAACAGGACCTTGCACTGCCTACGTTCAGGGAAATTGTCTGGGCAGAGCCCTAGAAGCCTTATTTCAGAAGCTTGAAAGGAAATTTGTGGAGAAACAACTACAGCCTTCACTTGTGCATGTTCTTAACCTCTTTCCCTGTTTATTTTGCTATCTCACGTTCTGACTAAACGAATCCATGGCAGACTGGTCTTGTAACTGCTGCTAATTTGCACTTGCTGCTGGCATGGCTGTGGGTGCAAACAAAACAGTTAAGTGTTGGCAAGAAGTGGTGGGTTAATCACTGTCTTGGAAGCCTGGTGTTCTGCTTGTGCTCCAGGGAATGAGCTCAACTGAACAGAGAAGCCCAGCCAGGGAACTCAGCCCTGGGTTTGTGCCAGGCACTAACCATGAGTTTTGTTTTCAAGGCTGGCTCTGCAGGAGCTTCTTACATAAAATCCTAGGGCCTGGCTTAAATTGACCAGATGTTCTAATGGTCTCTTTTTTTTAATCCCATTTTTTACAGTTTCGATTCCAGCTGCAAGGCCACTTTCTGGAAGTGAAACAGCACTTGCAACAAGGGTCAATTCTGAGCTCATTGCAATTATTCCAAGCTTATTGCAATTATTGCAATGATTTACAGTGTTTACCAGCAGCCTGCAGTGCCTCAGTTGAAGGTCAATCTCCTTGTCAGAAATAGGAGCTTTTTTAGAGGGATGCTCTGGGCCACAGGGTCTCTTCAACCTGCCCCTGTCCCCCTTACCAGGCTGTTTCTCCATACCATCAGCTTGGGCAAACAGCCAAAATTCTTGAAAATTTTTCACCTTAATGAAGTGGGATTGAAGAAATTTCTATACCATGATGGATTAACTTGAAGATGAATAATAACATGCTAAGTAATGCTATTTAACTACTCATAACTTTGGAGTTATTATTGGATGTGTAAAGATATACTGTATGTAACCGGTTGGCATTGGTACAAAGCTGGAGAAAGACAGTGTATGTTCAGCATGGTTTTACTATTGTTATTATCATACAAACATGTACTACCAAAGGTGCTGTCAGCATTGTTTCTAATCCAGTATCTCAGAGAAACAGGCTGTGAACAAATATTTCTAGTGATCCTACAGTAAAATTGCCAATAGTTCCCATACAGAACATTGGAAGATTCAACAAGAAAAACAGAGAATAAAATCAAATCTTTGCAATGGTAAAGACAACTTTCACTGTACACAAACACAGAACTGTCATCTACCCTCCTTTTTATTGGCCAAACACAGAACAATTAGCCACTTCCCCAGTTTACAGGCTTATTCTCCCTGCTGACTCGGCCTCAGAGGAATGGTAGCTGCTCTCTTTTTTAGTGCCACACTAAACTCCTTATCATGCTGTAAATCATCCTGTTGTGTTTCAGCCTTGGCAGCACTCAGAAACAGAGTACATATCCAGTGTCAGCACTACCTGCTCCTTGCTGCATGTAACATGTTTAAGACCCTGGCTACTGCTGAGGTCCTTTGCCCTTAGATAGATAGATAGATAGATAGATAGATAGATAGATAGAGCAAGAAAAGAACACTTGACATTTCTCAACCAGTGAATTATTCTAGAGAAACTCATATTTGGAACTTCCATCACTTGGCAATGAGGCTTTTGTTTTAAGCAGGCAGCAAGGAGAAAAAAAAAAAAACAACAACAAAAAACATGCTGATACACTGTCTTTGCACAGCTATTGGGTCATTCCGTGACAACATCCACCCTTCTAATTGTCTTAATTAATTTAATACCAGTCTTCAAATTGACAGCCTGATAGCCTGCCTTCCTGCTGTCACAGGGTGAGGCTGTCACAGTGTGCACTCAGTGCTCTGTCTTCTCATCAAAGCTGCTCAGATCTATGGCACTTGCTTTTGTTTTAGGAAGTGGTTACTTCAAAAATAGGAAGGATAATTTTAAGTAATTCTACACAGATTACTGAGAAGGTATGAAGTGATAATATCTGACATCCTTTCCCTGCTTTTTATTTTGTCTGAGCGAATCCTCCTTTGGTGTGGGAGCAGGACTGGCCATTTAAACAACAGCAGTTTATTTACAGCTCCTTGGGGTTTCATTGTCATTTGTCTGGGATGGTAGAAACATTAACCCTAATTCAGCATTGTTGGAAGCAAAGGATGTCACTGCCTTTTCAAAATGCACGTAGTAAAGGAGAGTTTTAATGTACGACCATTTCACAATCACTCTTTCCTCTGAGTTTTGGGGATAATTTTTTGCAAAAAAAACCCAAAAACCTGTGGGCCAAGAATCAATGTAAACAAAAAGTCCACTGACCCCTTGATGCCGTTGCTCACTGCAACATATTAGTTCAGGGTTTTTCTTTTGCAATGAACTTTGTAAAAATCTTCTTTACCCACTCCCGAAACATTACCAATATCTGGATCTGAGTAATTGTAGTTGCTCTTGCCAGAACACACTGGCAGCCAAGGGACAGCAGTCTGCAGGGCTGATGTACCGGGGAATGAGACTGCTTCCCCGTGACCTAGATCCTGCCTATCACTGCTGGCCAGATTTCAAAAAGCTACTGCACAATTTATTTGGGAGTCTTTGTTGCGAGATTCTCTGAGTCACAGATTGAGGTTATTTCAATGCTGCAGCTCCTAAAGATCAGGACTGGAGCGATAACTCCGGGACTTGTCTTTGAGATTGCGTAATTTTTTCTTCGACTTTCCTTTAGAGCACCTGTGAAGGACAGGTTCTTTTTGGCAAAACATATCCTACTAAAAACTGTCATCTCATTATCCTACTAAAAGCTCTGGACAAAAACTGAGAGTTTTCCCCATTCCCAAGCTAAGCTTTCTAACTTTCAGGTCTGCCTGATACTGGATGGTGGAAGTATGGGTGCTCACAGCTCCAGGAGGTATCTGCCATACATCAAACTGAGAGGTTGGCAAAAAGGAAAGATGCTAAAGATTACAAAGCTTAGGGGAAGATTATAAGGCTTTGTCCTTCAACTGTAAATGTGGGAGGAATCCTGGCCCCAGGGGAATCACTGATTCAGTTGTGGCCTGGGCTGCATACAAAGTGTTTTTGATTTAGTGTTCATTCATTTCCAACCCTTTTCCCTTACCATCCCTCACTGCTGTTCTCCCCGGGGATGATTCAGTGGAATAAAGCCACATGAGTTTAACGCTCATCCAGCAGGAACATTTGAGTACAGACTTGAAACCGAGCAAGTGTTTTATTATTTGCTGGAGAGGAATGTTTTCATTAAGCAGTACCCTTAGGTCGATTGCAAATAATGTGCCTTATTAATAAGCCCTTTTAGCTGAAGAGAAATCTGCACAAAGTGCCCCACTGTCCAACAATCAAGTGAGGCTAGCAGAAGTAGACAAAACCTTTGGATTTAGAAGAAATAATTAACTGCCTGTTACTTGCTTTTGCTTTTTTTTTCCTCTTGCTGCCTTTGCTCTGCCTTGTCTGTCTGGTTTATTTCCCTTGCATTTTTCAGTCACATTACTTTTTTACTGGAACAAGTAAAGCCCAAGATGGCACAGTTTGACCACAGAATGAGTCTCCAGCATCAGGAAACCAATAGAGTCTTCCCAGGTCTTTGGAATCCTTACTCCTAACTTTCCTTCTGAACTGCATCTGCCCAGAGTTTGTGTGCACATGTATGAACTAACATCATGCTTCTAATCAACATACAGCAGAAAGATGAAATGGTTTGCAAGACTATGTGCAAACAGATGCCTACGTACACTTTATGTGATCATTTGAAATTTCCCAAACCAGGATTTGTTCCAAGTCATCTTGTAAATGCAACTATTCCTCCCTTTTATTTTAAAAACAACAGCCCTGAGAATTTTTAAGAACTAACTGATCTAATGAAATTGTCAGGGGAAGTAGATAGCAGCACTGGCATTAGCGTACTAAATGCAGGCCAATATTTACCTTGGGTACCTGAATAATCTCTTGATGTAGAGTATTGTATTCTCCTTGGTGCTTTGCTGCAGGAGCATTCTCCAGCACTAAAACTGCAAAAGCAGGTTTAATTATTAGCTGCTTTGCCATCTTGGTGGCTTCAGCAGGCTGCAAGCAGGCTTCACAGATAAAGGCACTCAGGCACACCCAAAGGCTGTGCGGGAAGAGTTTTGAAAGAAAATGCTGGAGCTGACCACTCCCTCTGAAGGCTCCCTCTATCCTAGACAAACAGCTGTGCAGAGGTGCTCTGAGGTCGAGATGCTGGGCTGAGTGCTGCTGCTCCTGCTAGCGGGAGGGTCGTGAAGCATGCTATCCTGGTGGCCCAGAGGGACAGATCCACAGAAGGTCCCCTCGCTGGGTGGGACAGATAATACAGAGCATGAAACTGGCCTGCCTCTGTGTTTAGTGTTACACAAGACATCTGTGGTGAGCTTCCAGTTCTGTGACAGGGGCAGAGCATCCTGAAGGATAAAGCACTTGCCTGGAGCTGAGAATGGTACACACAGAACCACCCACAGCCCCCTTTGCTGTCTGTGGTCCTACCTTCCGAAATGCCCTGGAGAGGTTTTTCATAGACTGAAAGTTATATGGGATCCACACTTGCTTTTCTACCTGTGACTGGATCAGGTGACATGCAAACTGTTGAGTTCTGGCTGCTGGAGGACACATATGACCTGTGGACCAGTATTATCAAACCAGCCAGCACAAACAGGCTGTGACACAGTTACAGCAAGTGAGACAGAGAGACACAGAAGGTCAGGAAGATGCTATGGCATGTGGGGCTAGAATGAATCACCTCAACAAAGAGAAGACTCAGCCAAGCTATACACCCCAGTAGGAACTGCTGGGCCATGTGGCACTGCAAAAGTGACACAGATGCCCCAATTGCTAGCTCAGGCCAGAGCCAATGCCAGGAAGCCATTAAACATGATGATGGTTAATTGTGGTAACAGAGATCAAGCAGCTCCTCTACTCCCTCCTGTAACACTTCCCATCCTACACACTGCATGCTGCCCTACTGTGAACATTTCAGGAGAGGCCATGCACATCTGTGTTCACCTACACAGAGTGACCTGGAGGGTAATTCACCCCAGTGCTTGCCTCTAGTGGAGAACTATGTCAGCTCAACCTGTTGACACTCCATGGGTAAACATAAGCATGAACAATATCAGCTGCATTTTTGTGTGCTCATAAGCTGCAGTTAAACCCCCAGAAATAAAAAATATCACATGGGAAACATTTATCCCATTCAGGATTAGACACAAAGTTGTTAGCTCTCATTATCAACAAGAACAGAAGTTCTGAAGACCAGCTAGACAAAGATCTAGGAATTCATTGATTTTTAACAGCCAGCATAAGTACATACCTATTTGATAGTAGTTACAGTGATTTTATCTCACTATAGTGATACAAACTGCAAACACCAGTGCATTAACAACATTGGTATGATGCTGCTAATCAAATAAGTACATATTTTTGCATTTTTTACATAGTCTTTCACTTGCAAGAATCTTCCTGCATGGAAATTTCCAATTAAGAGATAGGCTTTGGTCTACGTAATTATCAAAGGCACAAAGTATGTCCACTATAGGTGGCTAATAAAAAAATAAATAAGCATATTCCTAGAACTCCAGTTGGCACTGCACACAATTCTAAGGTTATATTAAGTTTATATACAGCAGTTCTTTTGCATAACAGCTTGACATACAGCAGGAAAAAGACCTTTACCCCACTGTTAACTAACCAGATAGTATGCATCATTAGTCGATAAGAGAGATGGCCTTCTTGGAAACTTGATGGATGAACCCTTTGTGGGACGGCTATAGTAATTGCTTTGCCATCTTAGCAGTGACAGAAATGGATTCTCTCCATTGGCTCTGAGGATACTGGGACACATCATTTAATTCACCCATGCTGATGTGAAATTTGTTCTTCCAAACATTAAGACAGAAACATCTGGGTAAATACAAAACAGCTGAATGCATATAAAGCTTTCAACAAGCCATGTTCACAGTTCCCACATGCAAATATCCATCCATAATGAACTGTACAGAATTAGCTTGTAAGAAATTTAGATGATGTTTTTTTTAAGAAATGCCTGCAGTTCGACTCTTCCATGCTTAATCACACTCACAAAAGCCCCGCTTTCCAAAAGTACCACTACTCCTGTTTGCTTCCAAGGGAACAATTAGCTGCCCAGGACTTACTGTATCAAAGCATTTCCCCTGTGCATATGAATTTTGGCTTGGAGACAGTTTTGAACATCACATTGCAAGTATATTGGTACAAGCACTACTGTTAGCAGGAAGGGCCAATGCCTGCTACTCCTCCTTCGACATTATTCAGTTTATTTCATTAAATAATTCACTTAACTCACACTTTAAAGTATGAATAATAATAATAAAAAATCTTATCATATAACAGGCAGAGCTAACACTTGGGGCAGGATTCACCTCATTAGATGCTGATTTAATTTCCGAGCTGTTCACACTAGGTTTTCCTTATAGTCACGGACAGAAATGGGCACTGTAAGGGTAGAATTCATCTGAACAAGTACATACAACTCTTGGAGGAGATAAATCACACTGTAGTCTCCACTGACAAAGTTGATTAGATCTCCACTGACTCTAGAGGGAATCTCGTGATCTGAAGACGTTTGCATCAGCTACCAATTCCCAGCCATGAATCCCTCCCTTATTGTAAGTTTGAGACTGTGGGTTCACAATCAGCATAAACAACTACAGAATGTAGCCAGTTTATGGTCACACACTTTTTCCTGCCCTAATCATATGTTCCTGTGTGTCAGCTCTAGCTGTCCTGTCACCCTAAATAAATAGGACTAGCTTGCTGAACTAGTTGAAGAAAAATAATTTGGTTTTGGTTGTACTAGCAGGCAGAACTGATGCCCCTCATGGGACATCTAGTATTGCTAGATCTCAGGACTGGTTTGGGACAGTAATGTGATTTCCAGCTAGGAAACACACCTGCCCTTTCTGGTACCAGCTTTTATTTATTTATTAGTTAGATTGGCTTAAGTCAGAACAGGTAATGGCCACCATGAAAGGCAATCATGAAAATAAATAGATTTAGTTACAGAACACAAAGGCAACATGTTTATGCTCACTGTCTTGAGATATGATTTGACAAACATCACATGCAACTGACTGAAAAGAAAAAAGGTGATGAGACATAGCACACACCTTCAATTTTCCATCCTTATGTCAAGGCCACATTTGGTGCTTGAAGTGATGAACAGTGTCCTAAACATCTCAGAGTCAGATTCACAGCATATTCCAAATCACATCACTTCTAGGGAAAGGAAATTTTAAATGATCATAGAATCATGAAATCATAAAATATCCTGAGTTGAAAGAGGTCCACAAGGACCATCAAGCCCAACCCATGGCCAAACAAAAATTTAGGACCAACCAAAATTCAAACAATATATCTGAGAGTATTGTCCAAATGCTCCTCAAACTCCAGCAGGCTTGGGACCATGACCACTGCCCTCAGAAGCCTGTTCCAGTGCCTGACCACCCTCTCACGGTAATCTCCAACCTCCATGCCATTCTCTTGGGTCTTGTTGCTGTCACCAGAGAGAAGAGCAAGGCACTTCCCCTCCACTCCCTTCTGTGAGGAAGCTATAGGCTGCTATGAGGCCTCCCTTCAGCCTCCTTTTGTCTGGGCTGAAAAAACCAAGTGACCTCAGCCACTCCTCATATGTCTTACACTCCAGAATGTTCCCAATCTTTATAGCTCTCCTTTGGACACTCTCAAATAGTTTTACATCCTTCTTATATTGTGTACATCCTTCTTATATTGTGGCACCAAACCTGCTGTGGCTGTAGGTAAGGCCACACAGCAAAGAGTGGAGTGGGACAACCCTTTCCCTGACCCAGCAGCAGCCCTGGGCCTGGGGCACTGCAGGGTGCAGTTGGCCTTTTGGGCTGCCAGGGCACACAGCTGACTCAGATTCAATTTGCCGTCAACCAGAATCCCAGAACTCTTTCCAAAGGACTGCTCTTCAGCCTCTCATCTCTGACTCTATGTGTATCAGATCTGTCCATCAGAATCTGTCAATTGTTCTTAAACTTCATGCAGTTGGTTATTGCCCAGCCCTCCAGTTTTCAAGATCCCTCTGCAACACCTCTCTATCCTTGAGGGGTTCAACAGTTCCTCCAAATCCAGTGCTGTTTGCAGACTTACTTAGTACACCTTCACGTCCTGTATCCAAGTCACTGATGAGAATACTGAAGAGAACTGACCCTAAAACGAGCCCTGCAGAACCTCACTAGTGACTGACCACCAGCCTGATGTAACCCCATTTACTGTACCCCTTTGAACCCAACCCATCAGCCAGTTGTTCACCCATTGCATTAAGTTTTTGTCTAGCTCTATGCTGGAGATTTTGTCTGGAAGCATACTGTGAGAAACAGTATCCAAAGCTTTGTGGAAGTCCAAAAGAATTACAACAACCGGCTCCCCTTGTTCAACTAGTGGGTAATCTTGTCATACAAGGAGATGTAAATTCATTAAGCAGAACTTTCCCCTCATGAACCCATGTTGGCTGTGACCAATGGCTACATTTTCTTTCACATGTTTTTCAGTAACTCTCAGAGTAATATTCAAAATTTTTCCAGACACTGAAGTGAAACTGATATACGTGTAATTACCAGTCTTCTTTCCTGTCCTTGAAAACTGGGACGCGGTTTGCCATCTTCCAGCTGACTGAGATCTCTCCTGGTTCCCAAGACCATTGAAAAATGATTTAGAGGTCTCACAGTGACACCAACCAACTCTTGAAGTACCATGTGATAAATCCTATTGGCATCATAGACTTACATGCATACAGCTGGAGCACCAAATTCCATGCAAGTTTGAGGTTGACTGGGAGTTTATTGTTACCACAGTCAAGATCCTCCAACTCAGGTCTTCAGGGATCCCAGGGACAAGTGGCAAAATTAATGGTGTTTTTCCATGGATACATCCATCTGTATAATGAGATTTGTCCACATGAAGCCGATACAATTAATGCCTAACAAAAAACGGTAAAATGGGAAACAATCTACTTAAAGGACTTAATGTGAAAAAGACTGTCATCATGATGGATGGATGCCCTTCTGGCCTGACATGGGCTGTGGCACCAAGAAGAGCAGATCTGTGTGAGTAGATAAGCTAACTGGAAACACAAGGTGTACCTGGATTGCCTGCCCAGGATGAGGCTGAGGCTGCCCTCAAGATCAGACCTGCTGTTTCTGGGTCACAAGAAGCCTGTGATCATTTCACAGAAGTCCCCATGCCTAAGCACATCCTATAACTCCTGTGCTATTAGGCTGCTTGGCAGCTCTGTCTTCAAGAGTAGAAATAGGATGTGCCATATCCTGTGCTCATAGCTCTTCCAGAAATCATCCTTTAAGATCTCTTATACACAAAGCCAACACGATGGCTTTCATTCCAGCTTGCCTGGGGATCTTCCTCTTTTGAACCAATACTGTTCTCGTACTAAGTTCTCACATTGTCTAGTTTAGTCCCCGAGATCGAAACAAAATACTGCTGTGGTGTTCATCTGATGTCACCAGACTCCAAGCAGATAATGAGGTGTACCAGCATGGCTACCATGGTCAGGGCAAAATGTGCCACCACAGGACATTTCTTCTTTGGTAGCATAACACAGAAGAGGTTTGCAGTCTCAAAGGATTCAAAACTGTTCTTATTTTGAGCTAACTTTTCAAATGCCAGAACATACACATTTATGATTTCCCTACAGTATTCACTGTTCTTATAGGGACCTCTAGAGGCTTATCTGGAGGGACCTGCCCATCTTTATTCCTGTGAGCAACCTTTAGAAATCCACATCAAAGAAACCCAGGATCCTATAGTGTTAGTGATAACCTCTGCGTCCAAATAATCCATTTCAATGTGAGGAAACACAACCTGATTTCACAGGTAGGCTGGACAAGCAGCTGCTGGAAGCATCATCAGTGATTAGCTCACATCCTCAGTCTGTCTTCAGTAGCCCACTGACTCTCAGCCTGAAGGCTTCTAGACCCAGCACAGTGGTAAACAAACATTGGAGTTCAAAGCCACCTGGCTTCACTTGTATTGCTGACAAAAGAAGTGCCCCAGAAGTAGGCTCTTAAGGAGGGTAGTGTATAAATGCTGGAGTTACTACCCGATGTGTTTGATCGGCCTCCACCTCCCCCTATCACTTGGGCCCCAAAGAACAAACGTAGAGAGGGAGAGAAAAACTTGCACCTACTAACAAACAAACAGACAGACAAACAGACAAACAAACAAACCCAAAGTGATATCCTAAACAGAACAAATAGGGCCATAGAATGAAATTTCCAAAAACTGATTTTTAGGTTAGACACATTCCAGAATCAGACACCTAGAACTGTGATTTTATTTCTAATACACATCATGTCTACGTTCCAGCTGTCCTGGGAGAACATCAGCTGCCCAACACCTTGTGAACCTAAACTTAAGAGTGACAGGAAGCTCCAAATTTTAACTACCCAATTCAGGGTGCATTGACTACAGATCCAAGAGGGTTTGTTTTGAAACCAGTGGTCAATGCATGTAAAGAGGTGCTCGCTTGTCTCACAATTGTTCAGAACAATGAAGAGCCATCCATGCTGGGACTGATTACTTACGAGAATAGAATGTGCACAGACATTTTAAACAAGAATACTAGTATTCTTTGTAGTAGTAATCCTTTGATTATATTAACAAAGAATATAGAGATTCAGATCATGCTTAGATTATAGGTAGAGATCTCATGTTCTTTCTAAAGATACTGAAAGGGAGACTTTAACAATATGTTCTATTAAAAATACCATGAAAGATAGTTGATTTCAGTAATAATAAGAAATGTCACTGACCTATCAGCTGTAAAGACATTTTTTTCATTCCATAATATTCCATACCTACAGAATTTTCCTATCCCTGTTGAATCACTATAACACATCTTTCCACAACGGAGCTGCCTTGGTCTGGAACAGTAAATAACACCACACTTATTCCTGATTCTTTTTTTTTTTTCTTTAACGATTAATATGCTGATAAATTTTCTAGTAGGATCAATTTGAACGCTGGTTGAATAAATTATTAGCTCTAAGCCCACGATGTCTGTTAACTTTACAGTTGATTAGAGCAACAGTTTTGCCTACCCACCTGTGAATTATAAGAGAATACAGATTGTATCATAAGAAGAGCAAGTGGTAACCAAAACTGCCAGGAAATGCTCACCAACTCCACAAAAAAAAAAAAAAAGCATGTTCATTAAAAAGTTAGAGATTAGCTGTGCAGTTAATTGTGGCAGACCTTATGAAGCAATTGCAAGCTGCCAAGTGCTACTAGATCAAATAATGGACTGACAGTGAGAAAGCAGAACAAATGACCTACCAAGGAAAGATCAAAACTGGACATTAGATAGTCATCGTTTAAAATTCATTTCTTTAGTAGGGAGAAAAAAATCAGGAATTTTTTCACTTTTTCATCTGCTTTTTAAGGTTCACAAGTATAGACGAAAATATCCTGACCTATTTAATTTGTCTGGAGTTCTGCCAGGTTTTACTAATACAGTAAGCAAGTAGAAAAACAAATCCCTTTATAGAGCAAGATTCTCTTTGTCTCCCATTACAGCTACAGTCTTTCTTCACAGGCCACAGGTGAAAGCATTTAAGCACATGTTTAACCTGCTTTTACGCAAAGAAGGCCTTGTAATGAACTGCAAAGATGTGTTTAAGTCCTTTTCTTGATAATGCTGATTTCCTGAATCAACCATGAATTTGACACAGGGCTACATGAACAGTAATACTTTTCCTTTGTATTGTTTCTCATTACAGAGAATAGACTTGTTAATATAGGTAAACAGTGAATGTTTTTGTTCTCTTGGTGCTGCTGACTGGATCTAATTTGAAGAAACCTTGCAAGGACAGCTAACAGAAAGACACTGCCTGCAAGAAACACAGCCTAAAATGAACACTGACAGCCTTGAAGTGGAACAGACAGATGGAGTCATGTTTGTCAGAGTCCCACAAGCCTTTATTAAACACAGACAGGTCTGATGACTGTGCAGAAAGGGAACAAGTTAGGTGTTAAAAGGAGGCAGCACGCTCTGTGATATGTGACTGCATTAGAAGACCATAGACAAGGCTTCATCTTTTCCAAGTGGAAAGGCATGTAGTGAAGAGCCCTTTGTGGCTGACCTCTCTCCACACGCAAAATTTGCACAGATTCAAAGGAAAAGGCAATGACTTTATTTACTCAGCAAACATGCTGAGTAA
Source organism: Tetrao urogallus (assembly GCF_951394365.1). Lineage (NCBI taxonomy): Eukaryota > Metazoa > Chordata > Aves > Galliformes > Phasianidae > Tetrao > Tetrao urogallus. The sequence continues at coordinate 21,655,461 of NC_136814.1, forward strand.
CATATCTCCCAACCAAAGTCCTATTCTTCCCACAGTGCTCAGCAGACTGAGAGTTCAGTAGCACACAGTACAGAAAATTTTGCCTCAGAACAGGCAACACGAAGCAGCTGTCTTGCTTTTTCCTTTCTCGTAACCCTGATCTGAGGTGGTATGAAGCTGCTCACTGGAGATTCAGAGTCATTTCTCCCCTCAAAACATGGAGCATTTTCAGTGAGTAAGCAGACTTGGAAACTGTTCATTCCACACGTGTGGGACGGAAACAGAGCCTAGAGGAGAACTGGGTTAGTCACAATGCCTGGAAGCCTAAAAAAAAAATATCCACAAAGCAAAACAAAATAAAAAAACCCAGTCCTCCCTACTTTGAAGATAAAGTATTTTCCTCAAACACTTGAGAAGGAACAAAATGTTCTCCTGTAAGCACTCTTAAGATTTGATTAGGTACCTTCATCAGTCACCTTCCTATTAATCTTAAAATTTATAATGTTGCCACATGGACAGTCCTAAATTTAGGAACAATCCCCGTTCCTTGTGGATGCTGATGCATGGTAAAACAATAGAAAAGCCTGGAAAAGGCTGTGTAGGACTTACTGGTTTATAAGAAAGATTCTGGGACAGAGGTGGTATCTGTGTTCACCACGTCCAGCAGCAGGACCAGGCTATCACTAGGACTCTTAATCCAAGTCCCTGCATGTCAAGTGAATGAAGATAACAGTGGCTGCTGGATCCCCTAGAGCAAATCTAGATGCCCAGCCCTATTCGATGGGGAGCACTGGAAGGTTAGAGTAACCATTATTCTTTCCTGGCAAATAATTGTGTCCTTCCTGTTTCCTGAAATACACAGTCCCTATGTTGTGGATTTTTACCCCAGGAGGAATTCAGTATTCAGCCAGGTACAGTAGGAAGAAAAGCTACTCCTGGACAAGGGCAGGACTAGAACATGTTGTCCCATAAGGGCAAAACATCAGAAGACTGGCCAGTTGCATGGGATTTTTGAGCAGATAAGGAGGCCTCATGATGAAGAAATATTAAAGGGTTCGGAAATTCATCTAGGCATCATTCACATACTAAAAATGCCAACAAAGGTCTTTATACAGTTCATGTTTGAGATCAGTCAAGTTTTATTGGTAAGGATGGTGCTGATATTGATTTCCTGCTGATTTCATGGAGGAGCAGAGACCCAGTATTTCCAGTCATCAAGAAAAATACGATGACAGCTGAGGGGAACCAACTAAGACTTGGTTTCAGTAATTCCTCAAGCCTAGTAAGTAAAGGACATTAAACTCCTTGCTCCTCCTAGCTACACAAATTCCAATGGATTAACACCAATCCCTATGAAAATTTAACCCCAATGAAGTAAAGGAGGTTTAAGTTGTGCCAGTTTATTTGACCGACACATCCTACATTTGGTAAGTCTTCGTCATTAACTAAATGACCATGCGTGGGGATGAGGAGCAGAAGACATGAGCATGTTCCACTGTAATTGTGTAATTGATGGTCAGCTTCCCGATTACTTACACCACCTTATTAAATGATACTATGGCACAAGGGAAGCCAAGCAGATGAGGAAAACGTTACAGCAACCTGTTTGCTGACTCCCTTGCAGCACTCGTGAAGTACTGGTAGTCATTAAAACATTCCATATGGTTTCCTAAGCTAAATTAAAAACAGAGCAGACCTAGATTTTGATAAGAACAATCTTAGTAGGATTCAGGGTCACAGGTCAGTATAGGAGTGCTTGTCACGCCCTATGCTCTGTCCATAATGTAAAGAACAAGACATTGTAGAGTAAGTGAAGAAGAGCCAGTGGCACGCAAAGATCAGAGCAACATGGTAGGAGCACATGGACTTGCTGGAATGTTGCTGAGTCTACTCCAGCTGTCAAAGACCACTGCACAACCCCCAGATCAAGATCCCTTTGGAACTTCCATGCATAGCAATGGGCTCTTGTATTCCTGCTACATCTTCTTTCCCGAGCACTGGATTTCACACTGCCTGCGTGCACTGCATACACAAAGCCATGCCTCCACATTACAAGCAGCGATGGCCACTTGTCTCCGTGCTCTTCATTTTCCACCCGTGCAAGGAATGTTCCTGGACGCCGCTCCTTGCTGGCCCTCCAGAACATAAAGGAAGGAGTCAGCTCTGCCATTTGGTAATTTCTGTGATTACATTTTTGACATTTTTCCAGAAGTCTCCAAAGAGGTTCTCTTTTTTCTTTCCTTGACCACAAATTCAACGGAATGATTAGCATCCGTAGACTGATTTATAAGCGTTCGAATGTTTTTGTTAGACTACACTTTTCCAAAACCTCCTCAGGCACAATTACTTCCTTCTTCTGACTGAACATTTAAACTATTAATGATCAGAAGTTATATAACTAACTAGAAATGATGATACACGTGACTATGTATTCCGTAACTACAAACCACATAACTCTGATAGTTGCAGCTACAGCTCATCACTCACATTATTTCCTCACCGCCCGTCCTAACGCTTTCAGAAACGGGAGGAAAATTACGGAGAGAGCTCCCCTGCGCCCAAGCAGCGTCTGCAGGGCGGTGCCCATCGCCACACCCGTTACCCGCAGCGCAGCACAGCGCAGCCCTCCCCTCTCACACAGCTGCTCCCGGCCCAAACGGCCACGCGTGACGTCAGGAAGCCGCCACGACCCCCCCAAGCCCCGCGCGAACCCGCCCGGCCCGCAGGGGGAGCTCCGCCCCCCGGGCGCGCGCCGGCCGGGCCGTGTGAAGAAGCGCACCTTTTGCACGAGTCCCGCTCGCCGCGGGGCGGGACCGCGGGGCAGAAGCCGACAGGCTTCGCCAATCGGAGTCGCCGCTCGCGGGACGTCACGCCGAGCGCCGCCCGCCGGCCCGGCGATGGGCGGTCCCGCCGGGGAGGGGCCGGCTGTCGCGAGGGCGCGCCGGCCAATGGTGGACGAGGCGGGGGGCGGGGGCGGGCGGGCCGCGCCGAGCGGAGGGGCGGCGGCCAATGGGGCGCGGGCTGGGAGGCGTGGCCGCGCCGGCTCGGGTTCCGTGTGGAAAGAGTGAGGGGGCTCGGGTGCAAAGTTTGCTCGCCCGGCGCCAGCGGAGGGAGCGGCGGCGGCCGGGCCGGCGGCGGCGGAGACGGGGCCGCGCTCGCCGTCGGGGCTCCGCCGCGGGCCGCTCGGCGGCTCTCCTCGCGCCCGGGCCGGGCCGGGCCGGCAGCCGCCGGCGCTCGCCCCGGCGCAATGTGCGGGGGGATGGCGGCCGAGGGGCCGGGCGGGCCGCGGTGGTGGCAGAACCGGCGGGCGCGGCTGCTATGCATGCTGGCGCTCACCTTCCTCTTCTTCGTGGTGGAGGTGGTGGTGAGCCGCGTCACGTCGTCGCTGGCCATGCTGTCCGACTCCTTCCACATGCTCTCCGATGTCATGGCCCTGGTCGTGGCGCTGGTGGCCGTGCGCTTCGCCCAGCGCACCCGCGCCACCAAGAAGAACACCTTCGGCTGGGTGCGCGCCGAGGTGATGGGCGCCCTGGTCAACGCCGTCTTCCTCACCGCCCTCTGCTTCACCATCCTGCTGGAGGCCATCGAGCGCTTCACCGAGCCCCACGAGATCCAGCAGCCGCTGGTGGTCATCGCCGTGGGGGTGGCGGGGCTCGTCATCAACCTGCTGGGGCTCTGCCTCTTCAACCACCACGGCGTCGGCGGACACGGCCATTCCCACGGCCACGCGCACGGGGGTGGCGCCCGGCTCCCCCGGGGCAGCGCCAAGGCCGAGCAAAGCCCCGGGGATGGGGAGGCCGCGCTGCACCGCGAGGAGACCAGCACCTTGGTGGAGAACTGCAGCGGCTCCAATGGGGTCAGCCAGGAGAAGCTGGGTAAGCCCCGCGCGCCTCGTGCCCGTCGCGGCAGAGCGCCTCGGGTCCCGTCCTCGAGGACGGCGGTGGCACGAGCTCCGCGGGGCCGCCCGTCCGTCCTGAGGGAAGCGGCGGGAAAGCTGCTTAGCGGGGCGGGCGGCACCTCCGCCTCAAACCTCTTGTCCGGGTGCTAAAAGCAGCGCCTTGGGACGCGCCTTTCTCTCGCAGGCAGCTCGGGGTGAAGCTTGGGGTCTTGGGAAAAGTTGGTGCTGGCAGAGGAGGCGCGTGACAAGCGGTGTTCGCTTGTCACAAGGCAGTGCCCTGGCGGCTGAACTGGCTGTGCATCAAACTGCAGCTCAGCGCCTTGGTCCTGACAGCCAGATCACTCTGTTGCTTTAGTTGTCATCTACCTGAGAGATTTTTTCCCACTGGACGCAGCGTACCGAAGTAAATTCCATTGCAGTAATGCGGTGCTTCTTCGAGGTGTGTGTAGGAAGAAATCTTGGAGGTTACCAGTTGGTGTTGAGGAAGTCATGCAGAAGGCACTGAATGCAGAGCTTGCTGGTTTCGCAGCACACGTGTGATTTCAAGTTAGCTTTCTTGAGCTTTCCAAAGAATGAAGCTTCTCATTCACTTGTTTGTTAAGATCTTCTCTCCCTAGTTCTGACTATGCTGTCTTTTTTGTGGGAGGGAATGTCTTGGGTTATTTTTCAGTGGATTCAGATGCCTGGGTGACTTGTTTTGAAGTCATTTGGTCTAAGCTGAATACTGTGGAAGTTGCATGTTTGCTGCTTATCCGCTTCACTCTTACTGCATCCCTGCAGCAGGAAAGAAAGAGTGTCAGTCCTTGGACCCACATCTCCTTTTTTTCTCAGTCCTCTGATCCACGTATCTCCTTTCTTCTCAGGGCAGTATTAGGAGACACTGCTGAATTAGCTTAGGTTGTTCTTTCCTCTGTGGAGTGAACTTTGCTACAGTTTCAGTATTTCAGTGGTTAGAAGTTCTCATGGACATCTGAGAAACTTGGAGTTCCTCTTTTTCTCTTTAGTTTCTTTAGTGTTTTGACTCCCTGTTGCTTTTGAAAAGATTGAAAGTCCTCTGAGTGTATTGCACTCCTTTCTTAACCACAAAATAAAATAAGCTCTTAATGTTGTGTTAGTCCCAACAAAAATATCCTAATAACTAGTTTCAAACAGTGTAAAATTCAGTTAGCCATTGATCTAATTGATACCTTGGCCTTTGAATTGTTCTTGCCTGTTGGAATGTAAGTTGTGCTTTCAGCTAAATTCCTGTTTAGTTGTAAGCTAAAAGATTGGCTTCTCTTGTGGATTAAAATGTATGCTGTTTTTGGGTAACTTGTGTGGAACATCTTGTGGGTGTCCTTCCAGCGGAAGCAAATAATTTATTGTGGGCATTTAGTAAGTAGCAGGGCATAATTTTGGGCATGGTGAAACTTTCAAGGAAGTTTGCCTTTCCTTCTCTGCCATGTCATGATTATGTAAGGATGGAGTTATTTGTTGTTGACCCATGGAAGTGTCACAGGTAAAGGTGCATGAAGACTTGTAAGAAGCTGTAAGGTGTACAAGTGAAAATGGGAAATGACTGAAATTGGTCCTGTACCTCAGCAGGGAATTGTGAAGAAGGGTAGGCTCTCTGAGGATGAAGAGAAATCCTCACAATAGCCTCAGGGGTTAGTCCTGCACAGGCATCTTTGTGCATACATTTTGTGTAAAGTAATCTGTTTATAGTTGGGTTTAAATGAGTCAAAATTCAAATTGAGACATTTTAACCATTGAAAAGACTCAGAGCTTTCGGAACCTTGCTTCTTGCTATCCACCCCTATCCACTGACTCTCCAAATCCCCTTTGTCCCAAATTCTTGGTATGGAGCAGGATCAGAAGGTGTCCTCTTTCTGTGCCCTCATTGTGAACCCTGAAGTCTGAACTCTGTAACTCAAGATATTTTCCTCTAACTCACTCATTTCTCTGGAAGATTACTGGCCCCAGTGACATTTCCTTGTTCCATGACTCTAGAAACTGTGGAAAATGTAGCTGGAGCTTTAGGGCAGAAGTGTGATGCTCAGCGTGATGAGCCAAGGGCTTGGGACTGACCTACCTCTCAGCCACCTCAGTGTGTGCCTGCCTCCGTTTTGGGAGAGGAAAGGCCTTGGAGACACTTTTGTGATCACAGAATTACAGTCATGAGAGCAGAATTACAAAAGCTGCAGGTCATGTTAACACATTAATGTTTACAAAGTTCTGAACTCAATAACTGTAGAAGCAGTGAGAGCTTCTTGTTTTACTGGCCAATGGCCAGTGCCCGTTACATTTCTTTAACACTGTAAGTTGTCTGTCCAAAGATCTTCTGAAGAAGCATAAAAAGTTAATCTTGCAAAATAATTCCAATGTTGAAGTTTGGAAAATGATTTCTTTCAAAAACTTCACTCTGCCTCTTTATAATGGTGTGTGCATTTGTTCCTGCATAGCTTGTTGGGTGTGATGGAACCCATTTTGATAAGGGAGGGTACTAAAATGTTCTTTTACAAATTACGTGATTCGTAATACATGGCTTTGGGCGTCAACAGCTGTATGCCACTCAACAGCAATGTGTTACTTGAAAATCAACAAAAAATAAGTTTGTATAATAAACAATAAAAATAAGTTTGTATATATTCTGGAATACAAACAGCACAAATTCATAGCCTCTGAGAACTGAAGTGATAACTTATACTGTCCTGTTGTCAATGCTGCTGACAAATTCTGCCTGTTAGACCTCCACAGCTCAGCTCATTGTATCTCACAGTTCTGCTGGCATCTCAGGAATGATTCCTCCTATTTGATTTGAGAGGTCTTTTGGAAATGAACTGCTCAACCTGAAAATAAACGTCTATAAAGTAGCATCCAAGCTGCTTGTGAGCTTTTAATTTTTTAAGATGTAATATTAAATAGAACTTCACTGCTATCGTGCTAGAGAGGTTTTAGCAATGTGATTATCTGGCCTTTCACAAGAGGAAGCAAATATAAATTACATAGCTACTTAAGCAACCTTTAAGTATATGCTCCACAATTCTTCATTTTGCATGAGAAATGAAGAGTAAGTTGCTAATGGTTAAGCAGCTGGAAAAGGTGGAAGTGGATTTTTGGTAAAATAGAAGTGTGATGGGCCAAGTTGCTTGTTTTTCAGTTTTGTACTGCATGAGGCAGGCTTAATGTTGATAATTATTTTATATGGAATTGTAGTAATGTGTATTAGCATGTGCCTAATGGCTCTACTGTTTTCTTGTCAGGTGATATGAAGGACGACACGACTGACCTACAAGTGAATGGGAACGCTGGGCATTATCCTCTGGATGTTGAAGAGGTTGAGGAAGACTCTAGCGCGCAGCTTAACATGCGTGGAGTTTTTCTGCATGTTTTTGGAGATGCCTTAGGTTCAGTAATTGTCGTAGTGAATGCCTTGCTCTTTTATGGTTTGTGGAATCCATGCCCCAAAGATGGGCCCTGCTTTAATCCGTGTGTCAATAGCCATTGTGTGGAGAATGCTACTTTATCCCAACCTCTTGGCAGTGTAAACAAGTCTGAGCAAGAGAGCATTACGGTGGCTGGTCCATGCTGGTTACTATATTTAGACCCTGTTCTTTGTTTGATTATGGTTTGTATCCTCCTTTACACAACTTACCCGTTGCTTAGGGAGTCGGCCCTTATACTTCTGCAGACTGTTCCCAAACAAATAGATGTTCATTCTTTGAACTCAAAATTACGTACCCTTGAAGGAGTTGAAGCGGTGCATGAATTACACATTTGGCAGCTAGCAGGTAGTAGGATCATTGGCACGGCTCACATAAAGTGTCCTGACCCTTCCACATACATGATGGTGGCAAAGCGCATAAAAGAGATCTTTCACGATGAAGGGATTCATGCAACTACCATCCAGCCCGAGTTTGCCAGCGTTGGCTCTGAATCAGGGAGAGGGAAATGCGAGTTTCCTTGCAGAACTCAGTGTGCTTTGAAGCAATGTTGTGGAACGATAGAAGATAATACTGGAAAGAAGACAGAAAAATCTTCTTCGCTTAGTATTTCTTGTTCAGAGGTTGTCATTGAATTTCCACACAACAAAACTAGAAGGACTAAGTCGGAGAGTGTACCTGCGGTTAAGCTAGAGGCAAACACCGATCAAAACGAGCAGTTTGAATCATCTTTGTAACTCCCTGAATGGTGCTACCTGAGTTTTGGTGACTTTGACAACAGCTGTGTTGCAAGGGGAAGAGACAGATGTTTGAGATGCATTTTGCCAATTAGTGTAATTGCTGAGGTCCTTGTTCTTGTCATATTGCTAAATCTAGAATGCTTGTTCTAAAGAACATGATGTCACTGTCATACAACGTTTCTGTTGACTTCCTAGTGAGACAGACAGAAAGTGCACCGATGCTGTAACAACTTCAGAAAAACAGTTTCAACATTTCAGCTGAGACACTTTTTGTTGTGCTTCAAATTATTATTTTTTTTTCAATTAAAAGATACTTGAGGGATAAGCATATAGGAACTCAATTTGTGTTACAGATCTCTTGGACCTGCTTTTTCCTTTAATATTTGATTTGTAGATATTTTAATATATTGTTTATTTAGAAGCCCTAAGGAAACCAAAGTTGATAGAACATTTTTAAAGATATAACTACTTAAAACTGGAAACCACTTTGTCAGTTTCACGTATTTTTCTTAATCTTATGTAATAAAAAATGTGAAGGTTTTTTCTTACAAATATATCACATAGCATATTTTTAAGGAGACGTCAAGTGATTGTGAGAACATCCCCATCTTTTCTGGTAAGGTAGTGAGGTAATTAAAATCAACGGCCTGTGAAAATATCAGATGTGAAAGGGTTTTGGTTTTGTTTTTTTTTTTTTGCTCAAAATGAAAGTTCAAGCTACTGTATACTGTGTGTGATCAGGATGTGAGAATGGCAGATAAAGTAATGCCTACTTTAATATGTTACAGATTTTCTGGTGTTTTTCATTATTTCCAAGTTGCGTATCATCATAGAAGTCTTTGAGCTTAAGGAAGCCTTGACTCTGCCATGAATGAAGAGCTGGAGCTTCAGCTTTAACTGATGCTGAGTTTACTAATAAAAGAACTTAGTTGTGTCAGTAAGAGCTCTGTCAGGGGGAAGTTTGTCAAGCTCTGACAGTAAAACCAATGCTTTTCAAAAGCTTTGGCATAGCCTCTGTGAACAGTAATCCAGTGAGGCATTTTGCATGTAGTTAAGTCTGTCTGCAAGCACTTGCAGTGGCTGTGCTCCTGGTCTCTGCAGCATCCTTGGGAGTGTCCATCTGGTTTCTGCTAAAGTGTATGGGTGAGCAGGATTTCATTCGCTGTACTTTATTTTGTAAGATGTGTATCACATAATTTCAGTTAAGGAGTATCTGATTCTTTGCTTTTGAATGTTAAATCAGTTAACTGACAGCTGGCTGTAAAGAAGCTGTTACAGCGTGCTGCCAAACTTACACCTTCACAGGAGAAGCTGATCTGTGGACTCTGAATCTGGCGGAGACTAGGTGAGAGTTGAAGATAAAAGGAATCTAATCTAAAACCCTGACCCTCTTGATCCACCTGTGAGTTGTGTATGGGGAATAATGCCTGGTCATTAATCAACTGCTCCTGTGCTCCAAACTGGAAAGCCGCTCACATCTTCCATTGTTTGCTGTGTGACTCTGGGCACGTCGGATAAACACTCTGCCTCGGTTTCCCTGTCTTAACATGGGAATAATACCTACCTCACAGGGGTGTTGTGAGGCTCAACTCTTGCGTGATGAACTCTGAGATCTGTTACTGGAAGGCGCTGGAAGGAGTGTGGGATACTAAACTGCGTTAGTGTTTGCTCCTTCAAATGTATTACAATACCCAGGCACAACAGAGGGAACCGAGGATAGTTTTGGCCTTACAAAATTCTTTGATGCTATGGTTTTCAGGTTTTCAACAGTATTTAAGTATAGATTTTTTAAAAGAATGTTTTGTTAGCGAAGGGAATGTAGCTTTGCCTCCAGATACAGAACACTTTGCTAGTTTGCATTTCCAATACGCATCTTGTATGCTAATTGCTCATAAGTAGTTTGGAATAGTCTGCTGCTCATCAGTCCTGGGTTGTGTCAGTAGTCTTACCCAACCTCTCAGTGGAGCATTGCAGTCAACTCTCGATTATCCATGGGTGGATGACCAGTGTTGTGTGCTGGCTGTGCAGTCTGCACGGCCAGGCTAGCTGTAGCAAATGCCGGTGTGGTGCCACGTGTCAATGCACGGGAGAAGTAGCGGGGCTTAGCCCAGCTCGGGGCAGTGGTGCTTCCCAGCATCACTGAGCGTGCTCTGTGTTTCTGCTTGTATAGTTTGATGAACTAACTTAAATATGTTAATATAGTATTTATATATGGTTTTGTTCTGTCTGAATTAGCTTAATTCTTTCTCGTGTTACCTGTATATGATCTAGAGTTGACTGTTATGAGATCTTGTATGAGACTACGTTTGCAAAATATGCTACTACTGCTAGTATACTACAAAGTATTATCCAAGTAAATTTTGAAATGAACAAAGTGCTATTTTTTTTTTTTTTTTTTTTTTGAAATGTGTATTCTTGCTTTCTATGGTAAACTTTTAGTAATTCTTTTGCTTGCTAGTTTAAAATTGGTCTCAGTCATTAGTATGAATTATTGAGGTCCTGCTGTGTATCACTAATGCACCGTAGAACTACTGCTCTTAGATTTATTTTAAAAAAGGAAAACACCAAAAAAAGCATGCAGAGGGACTATAGTAGCCCTGACAAGTCCAACGTCTCTCCTGTTGCTTTTATAAAAAGAGAGCAACAGTTAAGTCATGCCCGTTGCCACCATTGGTTAACAGTTTCAGTAAATGCACCCAAATAGATGAAATTGTGGTCACTAATTCCACTGTAACTATTTAATCTTTTTGTGCCAGAAGTCGTATTTTTCTATTACTGTTTCCATTGCAGGCAATGGCTAGCTTAAAAGACACAAAGCTCTCCTCCACATTATTTTTATTACCAGGACAGGACATGAATGTGATGCTGAAGATGCTGACAGAGGGCACAGGGAGCTGCGCAGCCTCTTTGTCCTGTGACATGTTGCGTGTTCAGCACCAGCTGCTGGGAACGGGGCCCTTCAGTCTCTTTAGCTTGATTCATTCCCTGGAAGTACAAGGCTGGCCAGGTGGCCATACTGCAGCACGAACACTGTTTTTGTGCTTATTCTGGCTGTGTTAGACCCAACAAGACAGCTGACCTGCCTGTGGTTACACAGACCAGATTTATTCTGAAAATCATAGTTCCAGAATACTGAGAGCCTTCAAAGACACTGCACAGTCTGTCCTTTTTTTTCCACAAAGCACAAAACTAGTGAATCTCCTGTAAGTGAGCACTGCAGTGGTGGGGAGCTAATTGTATTGTGTATCACATTCCTGAATTTTTTAAATAATAATTAAAAAAAAAAAACAGCTATGGAACACTGATTTTAAGGAAAAATAAGTTTGTATTTCAGTGTCTAGATTGTTTATGCTTCTCATTAAATGTTAGAGATGTGCCAAACACCGCTGGTTGAAATATTTTCTGTTTAGTACGTCTCATCCAGAAACACACTGTTTGGAATTATCACTTAGCCCATACCGGTGCTGAGATGCAGGGGTGATGCAGATCCTTGGGGGCTGGTCACAGTATTGCTTTGCACAGGCTACTTTAGTGGAACAGATTGCTTATGTGGAGCTCCTTGTAATAATTTAGCTGCTTGCTTTCAGCATCTTCTGTAGGCTTTTGGTAGTATCCTTTATTGCTGCCCTGTGGAGTTCAGTATAGACAGACACATACTTATGTAAAAAGCAAAACTAGCTCCAACTTGTGACTCCCTGAAAGTCATGGCAAGGGCTCAGTCCTGCAAATTTCTGTGTTCAAGAATAGTTTCATCGGGCTGACGAGTAGCTACTTGCATGCAAGGAATTACTTGCAGGAGTGAGCCCAGAGCTCCTGCCAGTGCAGCCTGCCTCCTGGAGAACTGCAAGTACTCGTATTTTTGGGCTGTTTTACAATTGGTAGCGTTGTGATTCTCAGTGTGCTGCAGAAATGAATTTGTTGCAATTTCCAGAGCTTATCCCAGGGCTTATTTATTTTTTCCACTCTCCAAAAAGAAAGAAAAACCTGACGAGTGTCCTCAGGCTTGCTAACAAATTTAGCTAAACGGATGTTGCTTTGTGCTTCTGAAATGGGGCTGCCCGAGTTTATTGAACACTGACTGGTAGAGTTTGAGGCAGAGGGATAAAGATTCCTGCCATTCCCCTGCCCCTGCCCCCTGCTCTGCTTGCACTCCCTAATCTCTTCAGCTATGGAGAGAGTGGGGGACAGAGAGGCTGGATGTTCTGAGTTCCACACGGGGGGAATGGGGAATACTGCTAACTATTTTTAAAAGCATTTAAACATGCTCTGCCTATTTTAGTTCCATAGCATGGCATCAACTACTCCCTTTTTGGATATGTATGTAAGTTGTTTAGCTCTGTATTAATTTTGGCTTTTTCTCTGCAAGACGGAAAGAGGCGGATGCTCCATGTGCCTGAGCTAGAGGCAGTCTTGACAGTTTTCCAAATCAAATGTAGCTATGCTGATAACAGGCGGTCTGATTATCCCTTGTAACCTTTGCTCTGTGTGGTTAACTGCCTCTGAAGTACAGTAGCAGGTTTTAGCAGGCTCCTGTCTGTATTTTTTTGCATTCACAGTGTTACCTAAATAGTTGAAGAGAAAACCACAATACTGAAAAAGTAAGTTTTATCTATGTCTCCAAAAAGCACATGGGATTCATTTGGCTTTTTTTTTTTTTTTTTTTTTCCCCCCTATGTCCTGGATCTTGTTTCTGAGCAGTGCTAGAATATAATTGGCATAACCAGATTTCATTGCTGAAATTTCTTTTGGGCTTCTTTGAAAATAAATGCAAATATTTTTTTTTAAAGTATTAAAGTCTTGAGAAAATAAATGGAGCTTTTGAATGTCAAGAACTGTTAGTTGGGATTTCTTTCTTAAGCCAGTCCCTTAGAAGACATCTGACAAGCAGAAAGGCACTTTCACGGCTGCTGAGAATCTTGGGAACAAGTACAAAGTGCACGAGTGGAGCAAGAGTTAATAAGTGGGCTGTAAAGTGATGCCCTCCAACTCCACTGCCAGGTGCAATTAAAAGAATAGCTGCTGATGCCACGTGGAGAATTAATTGCATGTACGCAAAATGCACTTTTTTAGCCTTTGAAAAGAATTACAAAAAAAATGCTGACCTATTAGCTGGCAGTGGTTAAATATCTAGTGTTTAGGTCAATAAGGTAGGATTGCTAATAGATATCTATCTCACTTTATTTGATTTCCAAGACTTTGGAACATAGACTTTGGAAGGTGCTTAGTTGTTTTTCAGCTTCATTTCTTTCAATCTGGAAGCACTGCAGCTTCTCAAATACATTGAGAGAAAAGTACTGGCTGCACAAGATGCAGCTGCCAGCAATAATATGGAGGGGGCAGGATCGCAATTAGGACCTGCCTGGAGCTGTTCATGGGCTTGCAGTGATGCATTTGTTTTGGAGCTTGTAGTTCAACTTTGGAGCTCTTTGCTTCAAGAGGGAGAAGCGGTTCTGTTGTTAGTTATACACACAGGAAGATGTGTTTGGTTGCACTGTAAGCACTGCAGTTGAGTATGAATTCAACCATTTCCCAAAGCTATTTCTACCTCATCATGAAATGCAATTTGTCCTTGGTAGGAACATCCTCCCCACGCATGCTAATAGGTGAATTTTTAATTCAGTGGATAGGAGAAGCCTCAGGCCTATGGCGTGAGCTTTTAGAAGTATCTTCCTTCACCCATGCTGTTCCCACACCACATTCTTCCAGAACAGCCCCTTTGTGTGCTGCAGAGGTGATGTGCTGTGGGAACGTCTGGCTGCAAGCAGCTGCAGAAGGAGCCTGCACCCCAACCCCGTCTGTCCCACACCTACCTGAAGCCCTCACCACTGAAACTTGGGTTAGCTGTCACAGATAGCTTTTTTGGTAGGATGGTTAGGGGTTTGTTTTGTTTTGTTTTGTTTTGTTTTGTTTTGTTTTGTTTTAGCATAGCATAACAACACAGCCTTTAAAATAGCGCTCACACCGAACTGCAATCCCCCACCTCACACACGCTGTTTCTCATTGCCGCCTTCACGTGCCCGCCCAGCCTTTTCCTCACACCAGCCAGCGCGGCTAAGAATAGCGGCAGTGATGCTGTGGAGCAGGATGTGCAACCTGCTGAGTTTCCTGCGTTTGTGCTGCGCTGCTGGCCTGTGCTGAGCCCCTTCTGTTCTGCCCTCCCCTCTGGAGCCGCCGGATGGATCTGTAACCTGGATTTGGCTTTATTGATGGCTGTGATGCTGCCTTGTCACGCCGCTAGCTGAGGTGCGGTGCAAAAGCTCCCTCGAGCCCTGTCGCTGTCACACAGAGCAGAGCTCAGAGCTGCCCTCTGCTCCCTGTGAGGAGCGGCAGGCGCCATCAGGCCTCCCCTCAGCTCCTCTGCTCTGGGCTGAGCAAACCCAGGCTTCTCAGCAGCTCCTCACACACCTTGCCCTCCAGACTCCTCACCATCTTTGTAGCCCTCCTTTGGACACTCTAATAGCTTCTTGTCTTACAGTGTGGCACCCCAAACCAGAACCCAGTGCTGGAGATGAGGCCTCACAGCACACAGCGCAGAGAACAGCCCCTCCCCTCACCCCTGGTAGTGCTGGGCCTGGGGCATCCCGTGGCATAGTTGGCCCTTTGGGCTGCCATGGCACACTGCTGGCTCATATTTAACTTGCCAGAACACCCACATCCCTTTCTACAAGGCTCTTCCAGTCTCTTGCCTCCTGGTCTATATATACAAAATGCGTATTCTAAATACTCATAGCAGTTGAGTTCCTGTGCTTTTATGCCATGCTACTTTGAAGGAATTTGCACTTCTTCTCACATTGAGGTTCAAAAATATTAAAAAAGGAAAGGAAAGAAGGAATTGTGCTTGATGATTACAGGCACTATTAGCCAACTACTGCAGCCATGTTCACAGTTTCTCTGCAAATCTCCCCACACATCATAGGTGCGTGGCAGGGATTTCAAGTGGGCAAACTGTCGCAGACCAGGAGGTGTTTGGTCCATATGCTTCAGCTGGGAGGTGGGATGTCACTTGGCACTGTAATGTCCCAGTTTTCTTTTCTCAAGGATTAGGAAAAGTACAGAAACCAAATGCTGAGGCAGACTCTGTGGGCAGAGCCCTGTTAAGGCCTGCTTACGTCAAGCCGAGAGTGGGGCGCTGCTGGCTGCAAGTCACAGCTCAGAGGGTGCCGAAGGCAGACGTATTGTTTAAAACCTCAATAATATTATCTGAAGGCTTTTGAAATTATGGCACCAATGGAGAAAAAACTGCATGTGCGGATTTTGCTTTTGGACTGCTTACCTTTTTTGTTTGTTTGTTTGCTTTTCCTGCAACTATTCAGTGAGAGTAGTGATATTCTCTGTTTTCCCCCTCCAGCTCTGCAGTGTGTCTCAGCCTCCTGCTGTGAGACCTGAGAAGGCAGCCAGCATCACCTTAGCTGTTACATCAGGAGAGGACAGCGCAGAGCACCGACCTCAGCTCCTGCTGTAGAAACAGTGTGGAAAATCAGGTAACAAAATTATGGTTTCACACCTCAGTGTATGAAAAGCAGCCTCTATGAAAAGACTGGAAAACTCTGTGTCTTTGTGCTGAAGTTTTCTTGCTTAAAACCCCGACAGTATGATATTTCTCCCAATCACTTGAGGTAAAGTAAAATGCACATTATGCAATGTGGAGTTCCCCTTTCGAAACAGCAGTTTGGGGACAAAGTCATCGGTCTGGGCTAGGACAGAATCGCTTACACAAGATAAACAAGGGCGGACTGCTGCCATCCTTCCCTTCCCCTTTATCTTTAAACCTTAACCTTAAATTACAAATCAGAGGTTGACACAGTGCTGTGCATCTGCAACTACTGAAGGCTGCTAAATTTTAATAGATCTTACTTCAGTGATGATGAAGGTTTGAAAGTTTCTCTAGCCCACAGAAATGCTTCCAAGCTTTTAAAGTTCAAATGCAAATATTTTAACATATTACTAAGGATGTTTTCAAATTAAATAATTAGTTCTGTTTACGTGGTGTTTCATTATCAACAAAAAAATGATTTACTAGTTCTGTATCTTTGTTTCTAATCCAAGTAGATAAGTAGAAATAACTTCATTTTCAAAATCTTGTTAAATTTTTGTGGGCACAATGTTTCTTTAAACATCAACTGTAACAACAGTAGCTTTCGGTCACGATACTGGAGCCACCTCAATAATACTGGCAACAAGTCACTCACAAGTGCTTCAGCAGCATGCAGAACAAGAGCACAGGGATCAGAGCAATGGAACAGGCTGGAATACCATTTTCCTTGGATTTCCAAGGAATAGATTTCTGCAGCCTTCAAAGAAAAAAGATGACTGCTCCAAAGTGGCATTTTTGCTTGTACTTAGTATCCAGCAGAACAAACTCATCAAGGTGCTGATGACTTCAGACAAAGCAGATAATGTCCCAGGACTGGTTTATCCAGATGGGGAAAGTATTGTAGAGATCAGTGAATAGCATGATGTCTGGTTTTCAAGGAGAGCACCTCATCCAGGCCAGCTGTGTTGGAGGCCGTGCACTGTGCACTGTGTCCATGGTGTTAGGTTTGGTTCTGAAGATTGGGTGAGCTTAATTACCAGCATCTTGAGCCTTTGTTAAGAAAGTTTTGTTTGTTGTTTATCTTTTTTTCTTCTTTTTCTAAGTGTGATTAATCTCAGAGTCACTCCTATTTAAGAGGAAGAAAAACTTAAGATTCAGTGAAATTTCAGAGACACTTCATTTGATAGATCCAAGCTGCTAATTGAATCAGTTAGATAGGACGGTAATGGTTATCATAGAGCTCCTTTGATTATGTTTTCCATCTCCTGTCCATGTTTTCCATCTCTGGGTCTTACAAACATGAGAACCTGCCCTGGTGCAGCACTGGGAGCTCCAACAGACATGAGAAGAGCTCTTTGCCCATAGCCTGCCTGTCAGTCTTGCCTCAGCTGTGCCCTTCATCCCCTGTAAGTCGCTAGTCTCTCTGAGGCTGGGAAAAGCGAGCACCCACCTTTAGTTAACTGTCTCATTTATTTCCATAGGAGCTTCAGGTCTCTCAAGAGATTAACGTTTTTTGTAAGGGTGAAACAGGAGATAGGAATGAGACTGGGCTTGTGGAAATCTGTAGAGGTAATATATTTTCTATAAAATAAAACTGTACCACAAGGCAGAAAGACAGCTAGAATTATGTTGTGTCCTTCTTTAACAGAATGATACTATCTCCTTCTTTAGCAGCAGTCAGGCTGGGGTGCAGAAGGAGAGTCTGTATGTGGTTGCTGTTTAGTTTTTTCCTTTCCATTTTGCATAACTCCATAGAATGCTCGAAACAGACCTCTGCTGACTTTTGATTATTATGAAACAGAGCAGTCCTGGAAAGAAACTGGGGTCTGAAAACACATCAGGGCAATGGGCAAGTCAATAAATACACTGTTGTTACCTGTCGCTGTGGCCTTCACAAGCTCACTGCTTGAACTGTTGTATACAAGGGAGGGGCTGCCAGACCTTTCCAGTGGGAGCTTTCTGCATTGTGAGATGCTTTTACCTCTTGCATCTTGAGGCTGTTCAGCTAAAGCAAGCTTGGAGTGACATCAAGGTGGGTTATTGCATGGGTCTGTGGGGGGGGGAAGCAGTTTGTCTCGAAGATTTTCCTCATTTTGTACTCTGCAATGTCCAGAAAAGTCAAGAAAAAACTAAACACCAAAATGATGTGGTTTTAGTTTTTATTTGGCCAAAATGTTATTCTCTCATGGGCTGTGGAGAGGAGATTTAAGCAACTGTCTCAGATAAAAATCACTGGAGCACAACTGAGGATTTCCACCACCTCTAAGGCAGTAAGCGTATACCAACCACAAGCAGCCAGTGGTATTTTGGTTCATTTTAAGCAGGCCTAAGTAAGGACCACAGCAACTGCATAAACACTGAGCCCCATACAGTGTCTTGCCACCTGTTTGTGTGATTTCTTTAGCCCGTTCACTCATATATATATATTCTATATATATGCATATATATATATATATATATATTTTTTTTTTTTTTTTCTGGAAGCTAAGGATGCTTGCCATGCTGAAAATGCTCTTGGTTTGGTTTTGAGCTCGGACAAAGTTCTTCCAAAATGCTTCTATGGTGATAAAATTTCTGACTTCTTTATTTTTTACTTCAGCGTGGCAGGGAGTGAAATACAGTGGTAGGGATATATGTGGGTTTGGTAGCTTCCTTCCTGCCTCCATCTGTTTGCTTGTGTCAGGCTGCATGGGGATTGTCCAGGAAATCATAGAATCACAGAACAGTTTGAGTTGGAGGGGATCTCAAAGCCCACTCAGCCTCAGCCCCCCGCTGTGGGCAGGGCTGCACCCTGCTCAGCTGCCCAGGGCCCCATCCAACCTGGCCTTGAGCACTCCAGGGATGTGGCATCACAGCTTCTCTGGGCAGCTGTGCCAGGGCCTCACTGCCATCTCAGTGAAAAAATTCCCGACATTTTATCTAAATCTCTCATCTTTTAGTTCAAAACTGTGCCCACTTCTTCTATCACTATATTGCTTTTCTCTTGGAGAAAACAACAATAGCAACAAAAAAACCCTACAAATAAGCACAGCTGGATTTGTAGCAAGGGTGCATCTTCCATGGTGAAACTCGGAAGCACAGCCATGATCTAGGTCATCCAGAGCTGTGAACAAGTGGCCAGTTTGCTTTGTGTGCTTTCAGCTTCTAGTCCTTTTCCTAACATCAACACAAGAGCAGGAAAGAGAACCTGCCTACTCCTCCAGATTTTGAAACTGTCAGTACAAACACGTCATGAGCCTGTGGTGCTTTCACTGTTTTTATTTCTGTAAGATGCTTTCAGTTTCAGAAATGTTTTGCAAAAACTTGCCTCCAAACCACTTTTGGAAAGTTTGTTTCCCGTGTTATCCCTGACATTCCAAGTTCAAATTCTTTTGGTGTTTTGAGCAAAACAAAGCATTTTGACCCCAATAGCTTTTGCTGAAGACTTTCTGAGCTGCAAACAGGCAAGGAAATGTTACTGGCCCTGCATTCGTGAGACCCCATCCAGGAATGAGAGAATGAACCCTACAAATGCAGCTCAATGGGAGAAATGAAATCTTGCAACTGAACTGGAGGATTATGCGTATTAGCACACAAATTACTCTCTAAATGATAAACACTGAACCAAATAAACATCCAAAGCTCTAGGGGGGAATTATCAGTAAGGCCAGGCTGGTAAAATGCAATTTTTTTTTCTGTAAAATACAGACGAAACAACATCTTGCTGAAAACACAACTTGTCCATGGCCACTGACTAGCCAGGCTAAGTAACAGCACTTCTTTCTGAAATAGGGGTGGCACATTATGCATCCTTTCCTTTAAATTAGAAAAATCAAGACCTTGAGGAACGCCTAGCAGCTTTCTGAAAGCTGCTGCAGAAAAGCACAGAGGTGCTGGCTCCCATCCTTGTCTCCCCTGCATATTCTCACACTCAATCTCCTGGGCTGCACAGCATCAGCGTGAAGGTTTGTGGCACACTGAATGGCAGCTGATCACTCAAGGAGTATCTATGCCACCGTACGATGCAGTTTTGCCAAATGAAACCACTGTTGTCACATGCATCTGGCTGAAATGCCTGAGTGGCTGCTGCTGGTGGAGAAATCTATTTTTCAGCAGTCCAAGAGGAGGCCATGTGCTTTGAAACAAGGGTGGGAGCTGCTTTCCTCTTGGGCAGCCAGGAAGGCACCAGCTCTGAGCACCTGAGGTCTGCCCATGGGGTTTGGGCTTGGGGCCATACGTTGTATCACTTGTGGAAAGGGGATGAGGTGATCAGGAGCTGCTGAAAACCACACACCAGTGAATGTGGCCAAGCTGTCAATATCTCTTCTCAACTACTAAATATTCTTGGCTTTTAAACTATGAGGTGCTCTCCAAGAAGCGGATCCTGGAGGCCACAAAAGTGCCTCGTGTCTGGCTGCATCAGGCACCAGCCCTGCCAAAATCTATGCTGTTGAAAGAAATAGGACGGGTGCCTTGTTTGTTGCTCTCTGCCACCAGCTCTGTTGCTCCATCCTGCAGTAGGCAGGGCACCAGCCAAAAGCCTTGCCTGGCCTCATGTAGGTGTCCTGGGTGTTGCAGACATGGCAATATGTGAGCTGATGGATGTGGGGTACATCTGACCCTGTGAGAATAGCAGAAACACCCCACTCAAAATTATGGAACCAATGGGTATTTTGTGTTGGAAAGGATCTTTCAAGGCACCATCCGGTCTGAGTCCCCAGCCATGAGCAGGGCTGCCCTCCCCCCCAGCTCAGGCTGCCCAAGGCTTCATCCAACTTGGCCTTGAGCACCTCCAGAGATGGGGCACCACAGCTTCTCTGGGCAGCTGTGCCGGGGTCTCAATGCCCTCTGAGTAAAGAGTTTATTTCTTATACCTAATATAAAGCTACCTTTAGGGGGTAAGCGTGAAATCTCAGGCTGGACCTGATCACCCTGACACCCATTCCCATGACAACAAACTTGAAATGCCAGAAGGCAGCATGCTGCTTGAGGAACAGGCGTTTAAGTAAGGATTTTTGGGGGGCAGTTTTTCAGTCCTGCATCACAGCTCGAAGCATGGTTTTAATGGATGACAACACATTGCCTAGCAAGAGGCTGAGGGATCCAGCATCCCCATGTTCATCACTCTGAGCCTAGCTCTGCACTGACAGTATCATCCTCAGGTTTTATGTGTCTTTGCCTAATGCCTTTATTTGCACTAGTTTTCAGGAGTGTCAGAGTGGCCAAACTCGATGGATTGCCTGTCTGAAATATTGAGATGCAGTCACAGCTGTTTGTCTGGGTGTATTGATTCATACTTCTGCTCTAATTTTTTAATTACCAAGTTCACCTGCAAGTTGTCTCTGGGGAATTCTCTTTGGTATTTCCTCTTTCTGAAGTGAAAAATCCTTTGTCTGCCTCTTTCCTGCTTTCGTACTGAAGGTAAAATAGGCTTACATGATTGAATAAGTAGGATGCAGAACACCATTCAGGTTAAATCTGGAATGCTCTCTGTTGGTGGGTGAGAAAACACTGGTATCTGCTTTTCTTACAAGCAGGCAATGTTCTGCTACTGTGCAAAATGTGCACTGCCAAACAGAGATGAAGGCACAGATGGAAAGCAGCAAGGCAGTGCCGGAGAGACATTGCCAGGGCAAGGCTGTGCCACCGCTTGTCACTTCCCAAAGGCCTCACCCAGCCTATGCTTGGGCACACATGGATTGGGGTTTCCCAGAAGCTGCCCTGCACCGGGCTGGCACTGGGTGTCTGCTGCTAGATGCTGATAGTGCTGCAGGGCACAATGGAGCCCCAGCCCTATGCTTACCTCTCCCACCCCTGCAGGGCTCCAGGTGCAGCCTGCGATGGAGACAAGGGCATGTGGAAAGCAGTGGCTCCAGATGAGCTGTGAAGGAGTGAGGAGATTGCCTCAGAGGACAAACAGATATAATTATCTGCAGCAGACTCAGAGTCTGTGTTGCAACAATTTCCTCCTTAAGACCTTGGTGCACCCAAAAAAGAAAAACTTCCTGGTTTCTGTGCAAAGATGCATGACAGCGTGATTTATCATGAGTGAGCCATACTGCCCTGAACCTTCGTTATCCTGCTTTCAGTGCACCTGTGGCATAACCTACCCTAGAAAAACAGGTGGTAAGAGACCAAACCTGGGCTTGAGGCAGCTTAGAGGTATGACTTAGAGAAAGGCAAAGAGGCTGCAGCCAAAGGCTTTCCCTTTCCTTCGAAGTCCAGCTGGTGAGTTTCCTTCAGGAGGTGAAAATGCATGTCATCAGAAGTAATGCTAAAAATATGTTGTTTAAAATTTTTTTTACTTTAATTTATTATTATTATTTTAAGGAAAGTATAAGCTGTTTTTCCTGAAGGTATTTAGCTGTATTTCCCTCTTGCCTTTCATGCCCATTGTTGCTTCTTACCTTGTCCTGCCTTGTGTGCTGCTGCTCTGCATGGACAGAGGGAAAGAGGCATCACCCTTTCACTCTCTTGCTTGGGGCAGAGCTCACAGTTCAACTTTTCTTCTGCTCCTGGATGTACATACTGTCAGAAAGCACTCAATCAGGTGAGTACCCATGCTCTAAGAGCATAATGCACAACTCAGTGTGGGACAGCCACAGACTCACCAACTCGGAGTGTTTTCACTAGAAAGTTGAGGGTGGAGCAGTGAATACACAACTTGGGGGTGTCTGGGACCAGGAGAAGCCATGCCCCTATCTTGCAGAAAAGACAAGGATATACTGAAGTACTTGCACTGGGGAGAGCGGCAGATATCATGGCAGGATGTGTCTTACCTCTCCACTGGGAGCTGGCTCTCAGAAGCAGAAGGTGCAATGACTTAATCAGAGATCGCTACACACACATCCCTCTACAACAGTGACACGTTTCCTGGCATGCCTGCAGCCCACAGCCATCTCCTCCCAGTGCTTAGCATCACCTCGTGCCAGCCACCCATCCTGCCAGACCACCCTTTGGCAGATCTGGGAACTCGCCATCAGTGAAGAGCAGCATGCAGGGCGCCAGGACTGGTGGATGGCAGAGGCAGAGCGAGGTGCCAGGCCAGCACTGGGAGGACACATGGGGACAACAGGCGCCCACTGTTGCTCAGGGAACAGCTGTGGCATGGGGATGAAAGGATTAGAGGTGTGAGAGGAAGGGACCGGAGATACCTGTTTTGTGCTGCTTCATCAGTGACTGTTCAGGCAGCCTGTCAAGTCTTCCTTTGTGCTTCCTGTGTGCTTTTCAAACAGTCCACAACATCTCCACGTAAACTCACTTGCACAGGCAAGGTCTCCATGTGCCCTCTGAGATTTGGCACAGCTGTGCAAAGCTCTACGTTTGTTTGTGCTATGTGTATCCAGAGCAAACAGGTGTGTCAGAAGGAAGGGCAAGATGCCCTCATTCTGCAGAAGGGAGCTGTTGCTCAAGGAGGCCCAGCGAATCTTCTGGTTTGTAGTGAGTTACTTCATTCTCTTCTGCTTGTTCTCAGAAAGGATGTTCCTGGTCATGGTAGTGATGGGTCAGCTTCAGCCACTCACCTTTGGCCTCGTATTTCATAGAATCACAGAATATCCTGAGTTGGAAGAGACCTGTAAGGATTATGGAGCCCAACTCCTGGCTCCACACAGCACCACACAATGTTCAAACACAACATCTGAGAGCGTTGTCCAAGTGTTCCTTGAACTCCAGCAGCTTGGGGCCATGCCCACCGCCCGCTGGTGCAGATCCTGTCCCTAACCCCCAACTGCCCCTGCCCTGACACAGCTCCATGCTGTTCCCTCAGATCCTGTCACTGTCACACAGAGCAGAGCTCAGCGCTGCCCTCTGCTCCCTGTGAGGAGCTGCAGCCACCATGAAAGGCACACTTGGTGACACTTGGGTCAGAAATGCATTCAGCCTCAGGAATCACACTGGAGATGACAAGATGGGGCTCCTCAGCCAACTGCAGCCTGGCTTTCTCCCACAAAGTGCAGGAGTCACTTTTCTCTACCAAATAAGAGCTCATGATGTGCAGGGAGAGGCAGTGTTGACATCCGCAGCCCACCCAGCCACCATGACAGCCTGACACTCTGCCTGGTCTCTGGTGGGGGCTTGGAGAACAGCTTCAGGACAGATGTTTTTGTCTGCTCCATCAGCTGTTGGTTTGCAGGACCAGCTCCTACTGGTGACATCAACCTGCTAGGTGCTCCCACATGACTCATGACCACAAGCACAACATGGGGAACCTGGCCAGCAGAGTGCAATTATTTACTGTAGTTGTCCAGGCCTGGTGGCTGTTGCTGGAGGCCACCTCCTCTGTAATTACAGCTCGGCAGGAGCAAGGCCGCCAGTCTACATGGTGCAGCCACTGGAGGTAGATCTGGAGGGTGGGAACGTGCACAGTAGGAGGATGGGAAACATGATCAGGTGGATAAGGAGAAGATAGTCTGTGCTGTCATGGGATTGCATGCCAGAACTTAGTGTTGTCTGAAAGGAGGACAGTGAGATACCATCAGCTACTCCTGTTATTACACTCGGGGACTCATCAAGGGCTAAAGACAAAGAGCCAGTTAATTATTTACAACATATGCATAAAGGGGAAGGCAGGGACATGAAAAGGGCTACTTCATCATTCTTTCAGTCTAGCAAGGCTGCTTAGTTTGTATGAACCAGTATTCCTTTTAAGTCTCATTTTGATGCTTTCCAACAAGTTCTTCCCCTCTGACATTAGTCAGCCCTGTGGCAACCTCAGATTTCTGCTCTCTTCGTTTACTGGGCACCTCCAAGCCAGGCTTTATTCTGCCCACCTGCTCCAGCTTGCCTTGTCTTTTGGGATGGCTCAGTATGTGTAACAGGCAAATGTTTTTCATGTGGTGCAGTTTTTCTCTTTGGAAGAAGCTGATCCACTAATGTGGAAACATTTTGAAAGATAGTCTCAACTTCACTTAATTTTCCAGGTAAAGTAATAATCAAAGTGCCTGATTTTGCTATGTCCAAGCTATGTTCTCAGGTCTGATGTTGCAGGGTACTGCACTGGACCTGCATCTGACTCCATGCAATATATCTCTGCCTCTGGCAATGGTGAGAGCAGATGGGGGCTGGGTTGAGCTTCTAGCCAGTGTCCTGCAACTCAAAGGTCTTCAGCCATAGCCTTCTCCTGGGGAGCCTTCAGTTGGTCCTCATTCACGCTTTCCATCACGTGAGTTTGTCCACAGTCCAGTGAAAAGCACACCTGTTCACTTTCTTCTACTCTCGCTTTGCCTTTGAGAGTTTTCCAGCACAACAAAAGCACCTCCTTCCTCTGAGGGAGCGGAGTGTCTGGTTGCAGAGTCCATCGGCACGTTTTTGTGCCCTTGACTCTACATCAAGAGCACTTTCTTTGCAGCACAACAGGAAGTTTGTAATGGGCATATTGTTGTTTGGATTCAGAGAGAGGGCTTTGTGCTGTTTTTGAGGGAAGTGTTTTTGGTAGAGATTATTTTCAGGAATCATTAAGGCAGGCACATGGAGTCAAAACTGAACATGTCCCCTCAAAGCTGCCAGAAGCACTGGGGCCAAATCCAACACCTGTGAATGATCTCTGTACCAGGCAGCCCCAGTCCTTGTTCCTACACAGTCAGCTCTGCCTTAGCACTGGGGCAGGACACCAGCATGTCGCCAATGGCTTTCTCCTTGTGCAGGCTGTTGCTGTCTTTTTTTTTTTTTTTTTAAGTAATTCAATCTATGGCCTCATGAACAGATAAAGTGGGCAGCACGCTGTGAGATGCAGAGAAGTTTGGATGACAAACCACACTATTGCTATAGTCATTGACTACTGCTAGCTGGCAGCAAGGAGCCACCTCATTTCCACCTGCCTGAAAATGCCAGGGAAACAACTAGAGGGAAAAAGGAGAATTTTCAGTATCATAGAGATAGCATGTGAGGTCTTCCCTCCCAGGTCAGCCCAAACCTGAGAGCCAAACCCTGCTGCTGGAGGACATTTTTTGCTCTTGTCCCCACTGTGCGTTTCAGGTATGTCAGTCAGGAGACTGGGCAAAGCAGTAGCAGGTACAAAATATTCCTCATCCTTGTTGGCATCCCTGGTAATATATCACCGCATTTCCCTGAAGCCTGAGGAGATGGCTGAAGCCTCCTGCACACCTGACTTAATTCAGTAAAACTGGAAAAGGAGCCTTATGTTTAAAGGATACAAAAGCCAAAAAGATGTCACTTGCTATTTCAGGAAATCATGGGTTGAATAGCTGAACTTCAATGAACTTTTTCTTCAGTGAAGGATTTTGGCAGGAAAATGTACTATTTAAAATTTGGTGGCTTAGCAGCAGTTTGCTTCAAAAGGATCTATCCTGCCCTTAGATATGATGCTTAGATCCAGGACTTTTATTTTGTTTAGGTGAACAAGTGTTGTGAAATGCCTTTGTGAATCAAATCTAATCAAGGCAGTGTTCTGCAGCTGGAGCCTGGAAGCCTGCCTGGGAGCACAGCAGGGGAGGATGGCATGAGAGGCAGGGAGCAATAGCAGCCTGCTGGGGCAGAGGTGGAGCACTGAACTGGCCCTAGCAGATGAGGAGATCTGTGCTCTTTTCTTCTCCAAAGCACCTGAACTCCAGGACACACTGGGTGTGCGAGCTGACTCCAGTGAGCCCGAGGCAGTTTCAATTGATGCAACTGCTCTTTGCTCAGCAGCTGAGAGGCCCAGCTTCCTCTGATCTCAGCTGTGTGCAGAAAGCAGCTTCTTCTGTAGCTGTCTCCAGCTTCAGGTGGGCACCTGCACAATGCCACGTGTGGGCACATTCGGTGCCTTTCCCAAGCAAGGATTTAGAATGAGCATATGTAGTCCCTGCAGAAGTTAGTATTCACATGTCAGAGTGAGCAGGAGGAGGGAACATACCTTTTTTTGCTCTGGATATGTGATGATGACCCACCTCTATCATGGAGTGACCATACCAAGGACGTGCTGATGTGCGTGGTCTGTACTGATCTGCACAGCTGGCGTGACCAGCTCAGAAAGGCAGAGAGGAGGCTTCTCGTCCTCCTGTCTCCTGGTGGGAGGCTGTGGCACTGGAAGCACCGCACCGTGGTTTAGCACACTCTCATTAATGGTAAAGAGAGGAGAGAGGCATCTGAGGACAAAGCATGGCAGGTCTCGGTGCCGAGGGCCCTACTTCTGGCTGCTGGCAGCCCGGCCGTGCTTTGCTGGGCTCGAACGCCGGGCAAGACGCGGTGCGGTGCGGATGCCCGCCGCGCGGTGTCACTGCCGGTCAAGGCAGCGCAAGGTTGGCCCCGCGGGCTCTGGCACCGCCAGAAGGGAGCCCCAGGGAAGGCGAGGCTGTTCCGTGCCCCTGCGTGTGCCAGATCCTTTTCAATGGGCACGGAAAGGCTGGTTTTCGCAGTATTTTGTCCTGTGTTTCGCTTTCCGTCAGCAAAAGCCTGTAACTACACTGGGAGGAGCTGCTGACTCCCTCGGGGGCAGACAGGCTTTGCAGAGCGATCTTGAAAACAGAGGGCTGGGCAATCGCCAACTACATAAAGGTCAACAAAGCTGGCTTCTGCATCTGGGAGGGGCACAGAGCAGCCCCACGGGCAGGGATCTGAAGGTTCTGGTTGACAGCAAGTTGAACACGAAATAGCAATGTGCCCTGGCAGCTCGAAGGGCCACTGTGCCCTGGGATGCCCCAAGCCCAGCACTGCCACTGTGCTAAGGGAGGGATTGTCCCACTCTGCTCTGCGTGTGCGGCCTCACATCCAGCACTGGGTGTGGGTTTGGGTGATAAGGACATAAAGATATTAAAGAGCATCCAATGGAGGGCTATGAAGATGGTGAAGAGCCTGGAGGACAAGGTGTGTGATGTGTTGAGGAGTGGCAGAGGTCCCTGGATTTGTTCAGCCCCGAGCAGAGGATGCTGAGGGGAGGCCTCATGGTGGGAAAGTTCAACCTCTACTGCCAGATCACCAACATCCTCCTCTGACATTGTGGGCCAACACAATAACATAGGAAGCATTACTTTTGGAGCAGCCCTCGTAACATGAGCTGTCATGCAAGAGTTTCAGACAGCGGGGCATGCACAGAAGGCTTATGTACAGCTCACTCACCCAAAGCAGCACTGAAAGGAAAGGTCCAGAACTTCCTGAGCATGCCCCTGAGTCTGCTACCACCCTGCCTTGTGGTGTCACCACAACAGTGATTGATACCACAGGAGAACATATCCTTCTGCTGTCACCTTTGGCTGGGCTATAGCATCTCCTGGCACCATTGTGAAGCAGCAGAAAGCCTTCAGCAACCAACCATTCAGAAAGTGAAAGCTGGGTGTCCTGAACAGAAAACGTTTTTCCCTCCTCAGCCTTGCTCCATCCACTGGTACTCTTCTTTGCAGGGGTGCTGTGTGGTCACAGGACCAGCCCTCAGGTGGGCCTCTGTCAAGTGATGTGAGCCACAGCACTGCAGGTTAAGACAGAGAGCTGCTGGAGAGAGTCCAGAGGAGAGCCACAAAGATGATGGGACTGGAGCACCTCCCCTACGAAGACAGGCTGAGGGAGCTGGGCTTGTTCAGCCTGGAGAAAAGAAGGCTGTGGGGTGACCTCACTGCAGCCTTTCATTACCTAAAGGGAGCCTACAAACAGGAGGGGAATCAACTCTTTGAAAGGGTAGATAGCAGCAGGACAAGGGGAAATGGTTTTAAGTTGAGGGAGGGAAGATTTAGGTTGGATGTCAGGGGGAAATTCTTTACAGAGAGAGTGGTGAGGTGCTGGCACAGGCTGCCCGGAGAGGTTGTGGATGCCCTGTCCCTGGAGATGTTCAAGGCCAGGTTGGATGGGGCCCTGGGCAGCCTGCTCTAGAATTTAATGGGGAGGTTGGTGGCCCTGCATGTGGCAAGGGGGCTGGAGATTCATGATCCTTGAGGTCCCTTCGAATCCTGGCCATTCTGTGATTCTGTGATTCTGTGGGTTGCTCTCGCTGTTTCTGTGGAAGATCTCGTAACATGTTGTTACCGCCTGTGCCACTGCTGGAATTACAGAATTCTGTCACAGTCTTGCCTTTTGGTTTAAAAATACATTTCATCACTCATCTTTCTAGAAAGAAGCCTCCCAGCATAACTGGAATGCACCCAAAAGGTTGAAAATCCAAAGAGAAAATATCCCACATTTAATTTTATTTTAAATCTGACAACTTTGAAAGCTCATTTTATGTGAAGTGGAAGGGAATGGGTGGACTTGGGAGGCACAGAATTGGGTGCTGGTGCAGAGTCTCACTGGAACAGTGGGTTTGGGGGGCTGAGCATGCCTGCCCCCAGAGCTCTGCTCATCTGTGTTGGAGCCAGCAACTGGCTTTGAGTTTGAGTAGCTTCTGACACAGATGACACCCTCACCAGCAGGGTTTCTGTAGCAGGAAGTCAGTGGTGCAGCACCTGGGCAAAACACAAACCACTCAGTCATTTTAGCTACATTTATGTGTATGCTCCTGCTTGCCTGAAGAGAGAGAAACAAATTCCTACACTGCCACAGGTAAATTAAACGATGCTGCGTACAACAAATATTGTATAACAAGCTTATTAAAATAGAGAAAGCTTGGGCTGCAATGAACAGAGATGTGGGTAGAGATGTGGATTGATGCGTATGCCTCTGCTGATATTTTTGTGTACAGGGATATTTTAAATCAGCTTTGTAGTTGGCAGATTTGCCTTGTGTTGGACAAAGAAGTCAGTCTGGATGCAAGGAAACACTTTTCCCTGTAAGGATAAGTGGACAAGTCACCCAAAGGTGCTGCGCAGCCTCCATCCTCAGGAGCACCCAGGACCCAGCTGCACAGTGCCCAGAGTAGCCTGGCCCCACCGGGCTGACACCGCGGCCCCTTCCCACCTGGGCTGTCCCCTGGTTTCATCTCTGCTCTTGAGAGGACTAGGCTTTGCCCCACGGCCACAGCTCAACCCCACATGGCCCACAGACACCCAGTCACTCATTTCCTCCCACTCTGAGCATCTGGGATGCTGTGGGGGTGATGTTATCCCATTCACTTACTTAGGAGACATCATTAGCAGTAAGTAATTTGCGTAATGCTGCCGCCAGCACCAGACGAGGCACAGTGAGGTTAAGCGGCCCAGGGAGGTGAGGGCATGCTGTGCCAGGAGGAGATTGCTGCAGGAGGCAGCAGGCAGGATGGCCGGGGATCAGCGTGGGGGGACTCCCTGCTCACTGCCAGC
Source organism: Tetrao urogallus (assembly GCF_951394365.1). Lineage (NCBI taxonomy): Eukaryota > Metazoa > Chordata > Aves > Galliformes > Phasianidae > Tetrao > Tetrao urogallus. The sequence continues at coordinate 21,685,172 of NC_136814.1, forward strand.
TGCCTGTCTGGGCATGCAGGGCAATGGAAGTGGAACTTCCATCCAACAGTGCTAAGGAGCAGAGCTGTGAGGTTCCACAAACCCTGGAGCAGCTGAGGCAAACACCAGTCTGTGTTAAGGAGAGAAGGAAGGAAAGTAGAACTGATGAACCATATAAACTTCATTGGTTTTTGGAGCTTTGCAGTGCTGTGAAGGGAGATGTCAGCTCCCTAGCAGGGGAATTACAGAAGCCAACTTCATGCCATGAGTGCATGTGTTTCTGCTGGGAGATCCTGCAGGGGTATAATGCAGAGATAAATAGAAAGGGCCATGACTGCAATGCACAGCTATCTGGGGCTTTCCCAGCAGAGAAGGGGTTACAGGGATTTTGGAGGCTTGTCTTCCGCACTCTGGGGTGGCTGGAGGGGAGAGGAGGGGCTTTCCAGCCTGCATCTCCACAGTGGTGCGCTGGGGATTCCTATTAGAGTGGGAATCACAGAGAGATATGGGCTGTGAATGTAACCTTGTATACAGGGCTATAACAATAACAGCTCTGTGACCTGCACAGGTGCCACCTTCTTGCACTCTCCTGCCCATGAAAAGGATCCATCTGGCCAGGGAGAGCTATCCTTTCCTCACCTTGGTTTCTGCACTATAGTGTACACCAGTGTGCTCAGCCTGGCTTGAGGGAGGCTGAACTTGCACGGAATTTAAAAGCCAAAAGCTTGGTACCACAGGAACCTCACTAAGTGTGCTTTTGTTGTGCTATATGTTGTTTTTAAGTAGAGCTATTCTTAGAACCACACTCACTGACAATTAGAAGGTTCTGTATGGAGTCTGTTGAAAGAGATGAATTTTGCTTCTTAACTGTAGTGACATTTAAAAAAAAAAAAACTTCTCTCTTTGTTCTGCCTTCTTACCTGAAGTAAAAGCCTGCTTAAATCAGTTAACCATCAGCCTACACTTCAGAATAATGCTGCTAAAAATGAAGCGTAAAATTAGCCTGTCATTTTGCTGTCGCTCACATGGGATGCGAGCTATCCTTCTGCAAAGCTCTTACTTTCCAGTAACGTGACTTTGTGGTAGGTGGGTGCAAGGACTTGCAGCACTGGCCACCCCTGTCAGTGCAGCCATGTGTGCAGCCAGTGGGTAGAGATCATCTCAGTTTAGGGCTGTTTTCTTTTTGTCACCTCTGATTGCTCACTGCTGGGCCCCTCCTGGCTGCTCTCTGGCAGAGACATCAGTGTGCCAGCAGCCCACCCCTGCTTTCAGGCACCAGCCCACACCGATCCCAAACTCCCTCTCTGCTTTGAAAGCTTCTTTCTTTCCAGAGACAGGAGTGGCTGCAGGTAAAAGACACTGATGCCCAAAATACCCCCTCTCCTTGAACATATTCATATAGTTTCTAGTTCGTAGCTCTTTCTCACTGAGCCTTAAAACTCCTGCTGGAGTCGGAGGAAGGAAACAAGGCAATGGGGTTGGGCTGGGAGCTGCCAGCCTGGGACACCCCACCCAGCCCCACAGCAGCCTGTGGGTGGGCAGTGACACCCCCCGCGCGCTTGGCTTCGTACACCTCCACACATCAAACAGCCTGTGTTTGCAGAGTCACACTCCAGTGACAACAGCAGTTTCTTGGCTCAGGGAAAGCAGCATTGCTAATGCCACAAAGAGCTCCGCATGGCTTTGCTACTGGTGAGTGGCGCTGATGTTTTCCTAAAATAGGTGAAACAGTTTTGACACACTGTCAGAAATAAATAGAAGGGTTTTTTTTTTTGTTGTTTGTTTGTTTGTTTGTTTGTTTTTGGCAGCTTGACCTTGTAGGAGGTGGAATTCACAGTCCTGTGGCTTGCAACTTGCTGTTCCCTACTGTGTCCTAGTGCCCCAGCGCTGGGGTAGTGTGAGCACACAATGGGCAAGGCAGGGGTGGATGCCTATTCTAAAACCTGCTGTTAAAAAAAGGAGGAGCAATATAATTGAATTTAAAAGGCATTGGTCCATCTTCTCGTTGAGCTCTTTATACAGCATAGTCATTCCTTCTTCTGAGTTTCCTATTTACACACTTATTAAACCCAGCTGTCTGGCCCTTATATTCTGTCCCCTTCAAGACAGCCACTAAATATGTGTTCAAAGCCCCAGGTGTGTGCCTGCAGCTTTGTGCATAGCAGGGCAGGCAGGAGCAAGATCTGGTAATAGAGAACAATGGGAGTTCACAGCTTCCTGCTATTTCTGTTGCTCTCAGATGCTCCTAAAGCCTGGTTCTTCACAGCCATACAGTGATATCTGCAGTGATTACACTCTGTCTTTGCCGTTTCTGTTTCTTTTTTTCTTTTTTGCTGATATGAAAGACTAACTCCCTGCCTCTGTGCCTTATTGCCATTGAATTCCTGCAGCACAACTCCTGACTCCCAGAGTGCCTCAAGCACAGTTTATCCAGTGATATGAGGTCTTATTCCCCAGTCTAAAGCCAAACTGGAGTTTTGATGTGTGTGATGAGCACAGGCTGACCATCCCTCCCCTTGCGTGTCACTGGCTGACCTCTACCAAAACATTAACCTAGCAGTCATGCCACATTCAGCTGTGAAACGAGTGCTGGTGCCCTCAGCCCAGCAGAAGGCCCAGCATTACATCTCTAATTCATTATGTGCCGGCTTAGGGAAGTGTCTGGATCCTTGGCTGCCATAAATTGTTAGGATTGTGCTAACCTTGGCAGACCTACCTGCCCTTGCAGTGCATAATCGCCCCTTAGGAGCCTGTGCCATTAACTAGACAGATGGTCTTAATCCCTCTCTTCCTGGCTGGTTGTGCACATCATGACTGAGACTTACCAGACCTCAAGGACTAAATGTCACTGGAAATCGAATGACCACTGCCTGTGCAGCTGTCCCTCTGGCCAAGTTGGAGCAGGTGCCAGGCGGGAGGCTCTCCATATGCTACCTGCTCTGCCACTGGGAAGAAGGCAGGTCTTCAGGACACACCTCTGTAAAGAATGAATAAGCTACCCATGGATCTAAATAATAGCTTCAGTAGCCAGGAAACACCATGAGGAGTAAATACACAGGTAGATCTGCCCCAGACATCTGGATCAAGATGCTGAGAGCTCCTATAAGGGATGAACAGTGTTTCTGCTGAAAGCAGCATTTCTCACTGGTGTTATGCTGTCATTACAGGTGATATCATAACACATTTGTATTTTTGTTTGTCAGGCTCTGGTATGCATGAGAGGAAAAAAACAAACAAGCAGAAGTTCTGTTGTACAAGCTCAGCAAACACTTCAGCTTACACAACTCTGTGTTTCTTCCTTCTTTGTTCCCTCATGCTACTGCCTCAGCTGTTTTTGAGAACTGGCCCTGCTACTTTCAAAAGTGCCATGCTGTCCATGGGAATTGCCCAGCTGGCAGCAAGGAGTCCAGTGGAAGCTGCTTGTTGTGCCAGTGTTCCCTCCACCATCACCTGTTTCCATGTCTCTTGGTCCTGTGATGCCCACATAATTTCCTCTGCATTCACCTGCCTGCTTTCTTATGATGGCACACGAAGCACATCAGTTCAGTGCCTAGGAGTGGGCCCCCAGAGTCAACGTGATATTTTTGGCCGCCCTCTGGGGCACTTTTCAAATCCATAGCAAAACCTTTCAGTAGAGTTAATGAATTATTCTGCAGTTTCTGGAATGCTCAGATGTTTCAGAGCTAATCCTCCTCTAGCTCCATCAATGGAAACACATCAGCATTTCTCCTTTTCAGCTTCTTTGCATTTGATGTACTGGTACAAGACCAGGTTCATTCTGGCAGAGCTGAATTTCATGAATCATGGCAAGCCACTCTCTGCAGAGATGATAATAGATCTAATATTCTATCATTATCCCACAAAGCATCAGGAATGTGCTGGGTAAATATTTGCAGCAAAATGAGGCAAGTTGAAATTTCCAGCTAGGCTTCTGTCTCCGGTGCCTGAGCTGGGTTAAAATCTGACCTTCCACTCTTATAGCCTGGGTGTACAACAGACACAAATGATTTGCTCCAAGCAGGGCTGGCATGAAAGTAAAGATATGGGGGAGACATCCCTAGCAAGAGTTTGCTGTCATGTACTCAAAGGTTTGATCCTATAGTGGTGTGAAGAGAGTGGACTCAAAACACTTGTGGTGGTGATTCACTTTAAGCTGAATATCGTTATCTTTCAGGATAAAAGTTGCAGTCATAAGAAATGTACCTCACTGGAAGGCAAAACAGATGAGTGAGATATTAAGGCACCAGATCTGCTAGAGTGACTCAGTCTCTCACATGTACACATGCTGTATTTCATGGCACAGTAATAATTACAGATGCACTGTTTATTTTAGCCCAACTTCCTCCACAATCACTAGATCAGCAACAAAACATGAAGAAGACCATTTCTCCACCTGTTCCTGTGAAGGGTAGTGTAGCCCTTTGTAAGGGGCAGCTTCACAGCTATAGAGAGCCCACTGAATCCTCGAGGCGGACAGTCCATGTCAGTACCACAATTCAGCCCCAAAACTTCTTCACACCATGGTTCCTATAAGGATGTTGGGCTGAAATCTGAGCAGGAACTGCGGCCATCTGTCCTAACTCAGTTCAGAGCCCAACATTCCTGTGGTCTGACCCAGAAGACTGGAAGGTCTTTAATGAGTCTCAATCTGTGACAGGCCACGATGGAAGAATGCAGAGCAACGCCTTGATTGCACTGTTCTATAAAGACATTGAAGACATGGGGGTTGGTATTTCTATACAAGGCACAAAGACTGCTGCTTCGTGACAGTTCATAAGCACTGCAAAGTTTCATTTCTCCAGTTCAGGGACCTGGTGGGAACTTGGGTACAAGGACAAGTGCTTTCATCCCCAGCCAAAGGAGGAAGGCCAGTCTCACAAGCTGTACAGTGAGCACGTTGAGGGGCAGTGAGGAAGATGGACCACTTTTCAAGGATGTAGACTGCCAGCTGCTGGGCACCAAAATCTGAGGAATCAGTCTGCTGCTGCCAAAGTACAGCCCATTCCTCAGAGTTCATGTCACCTCTTTGGACACTACCATCAAGATGATTTGTGATCTAACAGCAGCAGGAGGGAAAGCTAAGATGCCAGTTGGACCTTCTGCAATTTGCATTAGCAATAAGCAGCCGAAAGAGGACCAGCTCGTTTCTTTTACATTTTGCTTTTTGTCAGTAATTTTCTGGAGATTCCTCTAGCTGTGCAACCTGCTGCTAAAGCAGGGGTCCTCTGAGGCAGCAGAGCAGCCATTCCTCTTCAAGACTGTAGCTTGGTCACTGAGGTTTCTGTTTCATCTTTTGCTAGCACTTGAGGTCTGCATTAAAAAAAAAAAAAAAAAAAAAAAAAAAAAAGCCAGCATTGACTATTATAGAATGTATTATTTAGGAGAATTGGGAAAAAAAGAGTCTTAGAGAAGCAAGAGTGTTCTTGCAGAGTCTGCTCTGAAATGAAATAGTCTCTTCTTGGTAGGCAAGCAGTGAGCAGACAACCATGCCACAGTAATATCATAAAGGAAAGGGGGAATATCATTTGAAAACCTTTCCTTCCCTCAGGGCTTTGCTCAGTAGGGTCGGGCCCAGGGTGATGAGTCCCTGCTTTTATCATGGATCCCAGCCTGGAGCATGGCTCAGTCCCCACTGCCTGCTGGTGGCCTATTGCTGCAGACTGCAAGCAAGGTGTGTCCCTTGCTGAAACAAGGGATGCAGAGCGTGGCCCCCTTAGATACTGCACTGGGAGTGGCACCTACTGTTACATTTCAAACCTCTTTTTTCTCTGTAAGACTGGAGAGGCTGAGTACAGTGGGATAGAGACTGTCTTTTTGCAGAGAATTATTTGAATGTAACACTGAACAGTGATGTTCTTTTTTCTGTTTTCTGTTTTTGCTAACTTGCACAAGGGAATGGCTTGTCTTTTCTTGATATAAGGGGGTGGACAGCTTTAGCAGATGAAAAGAACGTCTTGCTTCTGCATTTTCTCTCCAGACTGCCTCTGCTCTTTCTCTCAGAGCTGACTTATCACTCAGTTCTCAGGTTTTAAGCACCTCCAGCCCCCCTTATCTCAACAAATAAACCCACCCATGAAACATATTTTTCACAGTGGAGTCAAAGATACTGAGATCCTTCAAGTTCTGGGATTTCCTTGTAGGTCAGGTACACAGTGAGTTCAGCACCTTGTGAAGTCAGAGCCTACATTGAATGATTTTTTTTCCTGAGACCACATTCTCTAGCACAGTAGCTGTGATTTGCTTGGTCTGCATATGGGGAGGAAATCTTCACTGAGGTCAGCATTGTTTCCCAATTTTCCCTTCGAGTTCCTACAACTAATCCAGGATCTAATATCCCTCTGAACTTTCAAACAAGCTTCATCTTCAGAGAAGATATATCGTGTGCCTTGGAGGCATAGTGTATATATGTCCAAGTGTCTGACCTGGGAGTTGGGGTTGGCCCTCACTGCTTCATCTCACAAAAAAGCAATGCTCCAGAGACACATTTATCTGCCTTTCTTGCAACTCTGAGCACTAATGCTTTTCCTCAAACTAAGAATAGATTGTCTTCATCTTGATGGCTGTCAAAAAACAGCGTGGACCAGAACAGCAAATCTTAGTGCAGGCCAAATCCTTCTGTTGGTTGCATGGACTTCTCTGCAACTGCATGAAAGTTAATGGTGCATCAGGGACACTGTGGTATAGAGGTAGTACCGTAACAAAGAAGGGCTGATTGAAAAGACACTCTTAGAGCTCTCTCTGGTTCCCTTATCTCAGTGTAATTCCAATACAGTCTCACAGGGAGAGCCTGGCTCTGCTGGTAATTTTTATTAGTGTCCATTGGGACTGACAGGAGAATATATTTATATCATTTTGCAATTACTTTCTTGTCAGGAAGGACCAAAAGCACTTGGAGTGAAGGCTTGAGGAAGAAATGCTCCGAACTAATGGGAAAAGCAGCCCAGAATGAAATTCAATGATGATGAAAGCAAAATGATGTATTCAGGAATGTACAACAATGTATATGGTGGAAATATTGCAAAATAAGACTCGGGGGTCACAGCAGGTCATAAGATAAATACAAATCAATAAAATGATACCGTGGCAGGTGTTCTTCCTGTTGACTTGGTTTAAGAAGGAGACAAATCGTGTTAATTTATGTGAAGCAGAACTCATGCTACATCTAAGGAAACATGCTGTTGTTGTGGAAATTGTGAAGCACAGCTAGTAGCCAGAAGAGGCTGCAGGACCCTTGACAGTGGTGATTTAACAACAGATTAGATGAATGGCTTTCATGCTTCATACTGCTCAGCCATGGTGGTGGGTGAGGTGGCCTTTCTGGTCACTTCTTCACTGGTGCCTTCTGGCTGGCCTGGAGTTGTTCCTGCCTTCATTTGGATGCAACCTTATCCTTAAATCCTTGTTTGAGGGAATATATTTTCACTGCAGAAATAATCTCCTGGTGCCTATGGGCAGTGAGAATAAGGCCTGGAGGGAGAAAGTTTTTGCTCTGCACAACCATTGTACAAAGCTGCTGAACATCTCCATGTGGAAGAAGAGGTCATCAGAGGGCATCTCAGCAACCACATGCTCATAAAGTCCTGTGTGGACTCTGCAAAAAGGAAAGAGAAAGTGGCATTTTGTGGACATATGTTAAGAATAGAAAAAGCAGCCTTGGCCTGGCTTTGAGGAAATAATGTAAGAGGATTGGACTTCGCAGCACTCATGTACACTTTGAGCAGATCCTTCTCTGCTAAAACAGAGATTATTTCAGAAAGTTGCCAAGCAACACAGGGGCCCTATATTGTAAAGTCTATATAATGCACATATTTGCTTCTAAAAAATGAAAAAGGGATCTGAAGGCCAAATCAAGAACAAAACCTTGATTTTCTGAGCCTCTGTTGTGTTTCTTGTCCCCCTCTACTGCTTTAACACAGGACCCCTCTCAAGTCCCCCCTATTACTCTTTTGCTTCATTTTCTGTCTTGCGTACAGAGGGACAATGAAAAAGCATAGAAGGAGGCGAAACTGTAACAACACTGCAGTAAACAGGGAAATATCAGTAAAGTTAGACATTAGTGTGTGTTTGGGCATTTCCATATAGATCTTGATAAATGCAGCCCAGCTTTGCACCAGTTTCGTATCTCCTTTTGTTGAAAGGGTAGTTGCTGTAAAGCTCACAAGAGGGGAAAAGGAGGGGAAAGAGAAGTTACAGAATCACTGAGACATTAAGTTAGTTTGGAAAGAGCACTAAGGTCATCTAGTCCAACCACCAACCCATCACCCCCACTGCCACTAAACCATATCCCTCAGTGCCACATTTACCCTTTTCTTGAACTCTTCCAGAGATGATGACTCCACCACCACCCCAGGCAGCCTGTTCCAATGGATTTAATGGTATACTTTTGGTCATTTTTCACTATTTTAGGTTGTACTCATTACTCTGAGGGAGCCTGTGAACAAAAGACTTTAAAGCTGCTGCTGTGGAAGTGCTGAGGATTTGCAGACACTCTGTATGTAGAGGGGTGGGAGGCAGAGATCTGTGCTTAGTCCCAGTCATGCTTCCCCTTCATTTCTTCTGTGCAGACTGAGCCTGAAGATCCCTTTCCTCTCCATTCAGCAGCACACTCACTGTTTCTTTATGTTAATGCAAAGGCCAAGCAGTAATTGAAATACTTCCTTCTTTTTTGAAAATATAGATGTTTTAAACTTCTTTTTCCATCAGCAGATTGTTGGAAAAGTTGTTAGCCTCTGAAATGTGGTTAATCTTTGAACAAATAGACTTTAAACAGCACGCTGTTGTCTAGCAACTATACTATAAACAGCCCTCCATTTGTCTCCTGTGGGTAATCACTGATTTCTCGGGGATTAAAGCTTAAGTAACACTCCAATCTAGGTGCGTGCATCAGACCACGGCGTATTACAGCAGATTATTCCTCCTGGCATACAGTTTGCTTAACCATTTAGAATCACAGCAGACAACTCATAGCTGCAACGATATGAAAATGGGCACTAGCTTGTCAAATAATTAATATTTTGAGTCAGGACATAGAATAGATATTGGCAGGCTCTAAAGCATTTCTGTCACACAGTAGGGTGGGATGGCAGATAAGCATCAAACTAGAAGATCTTATCTAGGCTGAGCCTGATTTGTTCCAAATTTATCTTGCTAGCTGCTGCCCACCAGCTTCAGTGCATGCTCTTGCATTTGCTCCCTCACAACACAGGTATGAGGTTTTGCCTTCCAGCGATGCACAGAACTATGCTGCAGTCATACTGCAACTTACAAAGGCTCCAGATTGGTAGAGCTGAATGCCTACGTGTTGTGAATTTAATAGATGCATCTGCTTCCATAGATCACTGTCTACTTAAGAGACCAAAACCATGTGTTGTTGCTAAATCACTGCGTTTAACACCTTCCCTAGTCAAGCTTCCCTGCTGCCTGTGCAGTCTTTTGTTGCTGGTAGCATAATGCTGGGTAATGGTTGGATGGGTGGCCTGAAGCTGGCCGCAAGGAAAGAGCAATTGTTCAGCTGAATTTAAATAGGAGAGGAAAAAAAAAAAAGGAGAGAGAGAGAAATAAAGAAATGACGGGCTCTAGATTTAGAATAAATCTCAGCATCTGTGGGATTAGAGTTTCAAATGTTGACCTCCCACGCAGAAAGAAATACAAGTCTGTGGGTGGCTAATGCTACATTTCCTTTATAAAATAGAGGTTTAACCGAAGGAATTATAATCGGGACATTTATCTTAAGATTTACCCTTAAGAATTCCCATTTTGAAGAGATCAAGTTTGACATGATCTGAAAAAACAAACTTTCACTGGCGTTTACCATTCCTAGCCTGCCCTGACGAGGCTTGCTGGGAGCCTACAGGCAGCCACTGAGATTTCTCTTTGTCCTGGCAATTCTCAAGCTTCCCAGGGTTTAAATATGTAGTCAGGAGGAAGCAGATACGACACATTCAGTTCACCTGTCAAAAACCTGGTGTGCAGCAATGGGTAAATCGTTGTGACTGTGCCCTGCTTTTCCCAGCCCAGCTGAGCTGGAGCAGCTCCTGCAGCTTCTGCAGCAGCAGACCCCTCCGTCTCCAGATAAAATCAGAGAAAATATGGGGGAGCAGGGAGCCTGGGACTGAGCCAGCGTGGGCATTGCAGTACACCAGCTTTTGTTTCCAGCTGTGCCCAAAGGCATCTGGTGCTCATGGCCAGCATACGATAGCATGGCATGTTGACCAAGCAGCACAAGAGGCAGCACAAACGCTGAGCTGAAGCCCATATTGACACCAGTGCTTTCCCAGGAGTGAGGCTGAAGACATAACAAATATGCCAGGGAATGTGGGCTTAATACAAATTCCATCAGGTTGCTTCTCTTTGGAGTACCATCACTTCAGAAACTTTTAGTAAGTGGTCGTTAGCATTGGAAAGTGGTGATCCTACTTTCCTAACTGTATGACGTAGGCTTTAAGATCTTACCATGTAGTGACAAGGAGATTTTATACCCTGCATCTTTTCTCAAACGTTTTGATGAAGTCCCTGAAAGACCCATAAGGATACAGGCACATTCTGAAGCTCAGAAGAATGGGCACTTCTTTCTCTAGGAGGTACAACACTGTCATCCTGCTGGGGCTGATGTGGGGTTTCAGTTTCTGCCTCCAGAGGACCTTTCACTGTTGTGTTCTCCAGTCTCAAATCCCCAGAGCAGTTCCCTAATGGTCCATATCTTCTCCCTTCCCACTGATCTCTCCCACAGGAGATGCTTCTATTAAAGCTGATATTTCTTGCACAATGCATCCCATAAAAATTCAGTGGTATAATTAGTTTATATACTGTGTGGAGCAAAAAAAGACTATTGTTATTCTTTGTGTATCTATATTCATTTGAAGAAATGTAGCATTATTATCTTTCCTTTCTTTCTTTCTTTTTTTTTTCTTTTTTTTTCCTTTCTGTTGTCAAACTCCCTTTCAAGTCATCTCAGATCCCTCTGTTGATTTCAGTAGACTCTGGAACAAGAGTCCAAGAGTACCAGGTCAGCCTGGTACTAGTGGTTGGTGACCCTGCACATGGCTGGGGGGTTGAAACTAGATGATCATTGTAGTCCTTTTCAATCCAGACCATTTTATTCTATGATAAGAATATGGGACTCTAGAACCGAGTAGGGGCAAGGTCTTGGCCCTGTTGAATTTAATACCAAAATTCCTCTTGTATTGAGCAGATCTAGAAGAGAACAATTTGAAACCCATTGGGGTTAATGAAAAATTTGTCAATAGCTGTCTGTTCTCCAAGAAACAGTGTAAGATGACATAATGCATGTTAGAGTAAGACAAAGAAAAAAAACCTGCAAATACAGTGTGAAAGCCGCTGTCTTTTGTACTGGAGGAATTTTCCTCATGCAAAGAAAATCACTGCTTAGAAAATTAGTACTGCAGGTAAGGCTGATGTCATGGACTGTGTCAACTTTAATATCTTTTGGAGATTATTATATGTTAATAGTTTACATTAGGAACCAAGCAATCAGACAGAGTGCAATTAAGCGCATAATCACAGATATTTTTGACATCTGTCTACTATTAGGTTCCATAGCATTTTTTTTTTTTTGCATCTCCCACCCTGCAGCCTAGAGCTTTCAATTAATTTACTGTGACCATCTGTGTTGTAATTTTTGCTGCTCAGCTTGCCTTTCTACATCTGTTTTTCAGCTGAATATTTCATGACACTTCATCATTTTCACTCATTGTGCTAAAAACATGGAACTAATATTTGCTCAGTTAAGTCGCTCGGTTAAAATAATCAGCAATTAAGCAGCCCACCGCACTGCTGTCAAATGCTCTTTGTAACGGCGAACAGAAAGGCAAGAAGGAGATAACATTTAAAAACTCCTTATCAGATTGTCTGGTGCTGTTGAGCTGCAATGCAGAGTACAACCATTGGTGGTTCCACCAGCTACTTAGGGTGCATGCTTATGGGATGTCTAAGAGAGAAGAGGTTATGTTGTGGCTGGAAGGCTACTGTGTTGCTCCCCAGGTGCATGTATTTTTGAAGGGCCTGAGCCCTCCAAGCACTCAGGGTGCTTGGAAGCACAGGAGGCTCAGAGTGCATCCAGCCTCTCTTCATTCTGTCAGTAGCAACAAGCAGTCAGTGCTGCTGCAGCGAGTGGACAATGGATGCAGCAATGAAAGATTTGTAGGCTTTTACCACCTGCTCCCATCGACATGAGGGGTGCAGTGCTACCAGCAGGTAATTCCCTACACCTCTGTCACTCCACAAAGCAGAGATTTTCTATTGCTTTGCCTTTGACATGTTTTGGTTCAGGGCTCGCTGTCTACAACACGTTTGCCCAGGATGTACATCTTTGATGTGAATTCACAGCTTCTGCTTATATTTTCTTCCCTTAAATTTCTTCCTTTATTTTAACTAATGCACACTGTAAATTATATCTTCCCATTCCTGGCATTGCAGCAGCCCATGATTCTGTTTTCTGTGGCTTCAGGATCTCTAGATTTTAGTAATTTTCTCCTGAAAGAGGGATGGGAAGCAAAAAAATGCCATCAGAGCCTCCTCAGACACAATGCCAAGCTTGTCACAGGAGCTCACCTAAGCTGACAGGAGAAAGGCTGCTCACTCAGAGCTATCCTTGCAAGAACATTATGGTATGATTATCTGAAGACAAAGGTCTTCAAGTGATGCAGTCCCTTGTGAAGTACAGCTCTTGCTGCAGTAGACCTATCTAACAGATTGCCCTGAGAAACACCAGCGTGCTCTTTTCTTCCTCCAGCTGTGCACTGGAACACCATATCTGAGCACCCTCCTCTACTCACCCAGGTACAACTATTTGGGTTGCTTTCTGCCCCTTGGGGCAGGAGGCAGCCATCAGCAGATGAGGTATCTGACCCAAGCCATTCAGCCTTGATGTTCATGGCCTCATGCCCGTGACCGGTAATGCAATACAGAGGGAAGAGTTGGGGGGGGGGGCCACAGAGAGAGAGATGCGCTGGAAGAGGCACGGCAGCCTCACCGACTTTTCTCAAATGAGCCTCAGTGCAAAAAGGCTGGGGACTGCAGCTGATGGCTGAATGGACTTTTTCTTTTTTGCTCATAGTGCATTCGCATGTGGGTGGGCTGACTGGATTTGAAGTAAACAGCAGGAAGAAGATCTTTCCAGTGAATGAAAAACTGCCTCACTGAGGGAAAACAACCATGACAGAAATATGACAAATAGCTCTGTAAGTGGCACTTTTCTAAGGAACATTTTAAGCCTTTGGGAAAGGCAATGTTCCCTCTGTGAGCCCCATTATATTCAATGACACACTTCAATTACCTTAGCCAAAAGCCAACAGGGCCAGTAACACATTATACTTGCTTTCTGACAGTGATTAAGTGAGATTATTTGCTCATGGTCAAACCTATGCAGAAGATAGTGGCACTTTAATTGCTGCTGATCAGAGAAGTCCATCTTGAGTGCCAGAGCCAGAGATCTGTGACTTTGACACTGAAACATGAAGGTTTGACATGACTTTGACTTTGACATGAAAAATGAAGGTTCTGCATTTAGCATCACAGGGGCTGAAGGTGCAGTGCCAATGATGTGCTCAGATAAGTGGGGGCACTAAGGCAATGGCAAGAAGCAGCAGAGCCAAATGGACTGTACTACAAATTACCGTATGGTGAAATTTCATTGTCACGTGTCGTGGAAAACAGCGCTGAATACAGCTCTACTCCATCTTTATTAGCAGAGAACTGCTAAGCAACTGATGGTTTGACTGATGACCGATCAGCTCGTGTCATATTGGCGCAGCAGTGCAGGAGCTCTTGCTTTCAACTGCTATATAAGAGAGAGGGGAGATGACTGCTCTCTCCCGTACCTCCAAAGCAATGCTCCTGAACATACTTCCCAACCACCTGTGTGTGCGATTCGTGGCAGGAATTCCCCAGAAATTCACTGAGCTGAAAAGTTACCTGGAGCCTGAGTTCTGCCAAGATGGCCTTTGTTCTGAATTAATTGGAGACGGTGGCTTTTGACCTAAGTTTTAATGGATGAGAGTAGGAAGCTCTGGAGCCGCGTAAGATGACTTTAATGAAAACTCAATGATCCTGGAGCATGCAGGGGATGTCATACATCTCTGCATGCCGGGCAGCCTGCTGGGCTGCAGTTGGAGCTGGGGACAGACACATAATCCTCCACAAATAATTAGAGAAGAAAACACTTCTAATCTCCGTTAGTCTGGCTGTGTTATTAGATCTAATAATAAACCGGACACGAAAAACCCTCCTCATCCATTTTAATTCGGACTGCGGCGGAAATCTCTTAACCCGTAACCGTTCAGCTGCTCTGTTCGGAACCGGGTTTTCCCCCTTCCTGCCGCTTCGATTTCATTTCCCCACGTCTCCCAGCCCGGCTCCCGGCCCCTCGTCCTGCCCGGTTCCTCCGCAGCTCGGACAGCCCCGCGACCGCTGTAGCTACAGCCGAGCGCCCCGGCCACGAGCGCCGAGATCCGAGCGCCGTCATTTATCACACACGTTTAAAGCAGACACGCGGGTCCCTCCAGACTCCCCACCGCCCCGGGGCCGGAGCGCGCCGCCTCAGGGCCGGGCCGCTTAGCGCAGTCGCTATAGCAACGGCGGCCGCCGGCGGGTGCGTCTCCGCCCGCCTCGAGGCGCCGGCAGCGGGCGGCTAGCGGGGCTCCGCGCGACTTCGGCGGAGGACGGGCGCGGTAAGGAGGCGGCGGGCGGGCTGGCGGAGCCGCGCGCGGCCGTGAGGCGATGCGGGGCGCGGGGGCGAGCCGCCTGCGGCGAGTTGGGAAAGTGGGAACGGCGTGCCTCGCGCCGGCTTTCTTCCTCGGTTCTTCGAAGCGCGGGCTCGGCTGCGCGGTAGAAAGTTGCGAGGAGCCGCAGGGGCTTTCGAACAGCCGAGAGGTGCCGGCCGGGCGGCGCGCGGCCCCGGAGCAGCGCTGCGAGCGCAGCCGCCGGCCGTCGTCACGCGGCTAATCCGCTCCCGGTGTAAGTCTGCCGTCCCGGGGCGGAGGGCCCCGCTACGTGCCGCACCGTCCTCTGGGCTCCGCCGTGGGTCCGTCCGTCCGAACGAGCCGCGGAGCCGGAGGTGAGCGGGGCCGGGACTTCCCGTCAGCCGACGCAGACCTGTGCTGCTGGTGACTTCTGGAGAAAGGCTGAAGTTCTCAGACTGTAAGCTTAGCGTTCATCGTTTGGATGGTGATCTTGTGTGTGTGTTTTAAGTGATTTCTATCACAAGGACCGAACTTGGACGCAGGTTTTCCGGTTCCTACAGGGAGATCTCCCCTGTAGGTTGCACGTGGTGCACTGAGGCAGAGTGAGACTTAGAGGCTGTCCTTTAGATATTCTTTCTGATGGATGCTCAGTAACCTAGGCTCGGTACTGAATAGGAACGTTACAGTGTCTCTAAAAATGTGCTCTGACCTTATGATGCACTGAGTTACTCCTGCTTTCACAGTGCTCTGTCTGAACGGAGAACGCACATCTTGCCCACCTGTTTTCACAGCGCTTGGTCTGGTCTGTGGCACAATATATGAATTTAAAAAAAGGCACTCAGTGGATGTGCTGACAAGTACAGTATGCTTTCGGGTCTGAGCTTTGAGCTCTCCTTTTATGTAATTCTATAGCTATATGTGTCTGCAGCGAATAACGCTTGAGAATTCCTCAACTTATGACACAACTGTCTGTTTAGAATCATGGAATGGCTTGGATTGGAAGAGACTTCAAGGATCATCATGTTCTGACCTCTGCAGGCTGGGTTGCCAATCTCTAGAACGACCACCCAGGGTCCCATACAACCTGGCCTTGAGCACCTCTAGGGCCAGGACATCCACAACTTGTCTGGGCAACTTTGCCAGTGCCCCACCACTCTCCCTGTGAAAAATTTCCCCATCATCTAATCTAAATCTCTCCTTTAGTTTAAAGCAATTCCCCCTTGTTAAATAACACTGTGTAGTTACAGTAAAAGTAGAATAGAGAATGATGTTCTGAGGATCTCGGAGTTGTAATTCTGAAAACTTTTGGTGTCAGAACAGTGCATCTATGCCTGTTGCTGCTTTATTACAGCATTTTGTGGTTGATGTAATATTAATGACAGGAAAGCTATGTGCCTGTTTTACTTTCTGAACTCTCACTTACATGTCTCATGAGGAGTACTTCATGTCCCTCTGCTCTCACTGGAAACCTGACTTTGTAGTCTGCAGAGATCAAAGTAAGATACGGAATTGAAGGAGTGTTTGATCTATCACAGGAAGATAGCTGTATCTGAGAAAAAAATAGGAGTTCTAATAACAGGTTAGGCAAACAGAGCAAATCAGTGTGTGTTTTAACTTCCTAGGTTTAAGTAACAGTTTGGGACAAGTTGTAAGGGACAGTGTTATTGTGATTAGTATTAGAAAACATTGTTTAAAGCATTGAGTGGGAATTTGGCACGAACATAGCCCAGGTTTATAGCAGATGAAACTCATTTGCTCTGATAAGTCAAACTGTAAAATGCTACTATGCTTTGTAAGCAGATTTGAGTTATACCTACCCTTTTTCTTCTGCAGATAACAGGAAGATTATCTTCTGTAGAGTCCCTGCCATTAGTGGAGCTTTAGGCTATTGGGCTGTTCCTTTGCTTTTTCTTTAAGATCTGTAGACTGGATTTTCATCTGAAGTTAATCAACACAGCTCTTTTAGTTCAGGGAAGTAAATCTGTTTTACATTAGTCCAGCTTTACCGAAGATTATGAAGCTGTACAAGGTTAGATCAGCTACCATTTCTGTGCGTGCTTTCACTAGTGATTGAAAAATACCTTTCTGATTCATACCTGAGCTTGGAGCCCAGTTGATGCTGTATTTTTCTTTCTTCACCCCTCTTGCTATCGAAGTGCAGACATAAAATGCATCAGATACTTGCTTTCTAGAAGACGGAAGCTTTAAAAATGGATTAAAAACTACGTGCAGGGCAGGTGGAAGCAGTGTTTTTAACGTGCTCTCAATTGTAATGAATTTCATTTAAAAAAGGTGTTTTTTTTTTTTTTTTTTTTTTATTTTGAAAGCTACTAACTCTAGATAATGCAACATAACCATATGTACCATAACCACTGGAGTGTTTTCAGAAGGCCAATCAAGCTTTCTTTTCATGCAGAATTTAGCCTGCATGCAGAATGGCAGCATGTTTTTCGCATACTTTGAGGAGTGCTTGTCATTCAGAAGCAGACTAGGGCAGCAGCAGAACTGCCAGCCTGCAGCAGGCAGTTTAGACTCACAGGCTCACACTGCTGTGACACTCTTCTTGTTCTTAAACACCTGCAACCACAAAGGTTTAATAAGAAGTATTTTTAATTTCAAGTCTTGACTTCATCCAGTTATTCAAAATGCCCTGCCACTCGAAACAGGGACACGTCTTTGGGAATATTTTACCCACTGTGAAAATTCTTTGTCTACGAATATCTCATGTCCATCAAAACGGGAGCGGGTGTGCTCATAAGGCAAAGCACACATTCTCTTGCTGTGTTCTGTATGCGAGCCCCCAGGTGTCCCCAAGAGTTCACTCTCTTTATTCTGCAGGTCAGAATGAGGAATGATATTGCATTACGATCATGATATTTGCATTGCTGATAAGTGTCTTGATTGAAAAGCTCTATGTACTGCTTTTTCAGCATTAATTGCCTCATAGCAACTTTGGCAGATAGACGTGGGTTCTCAGTCTCAGCTTATAATAATTTCCACCGAGATTACAATCGCACAACAAGTAGCTGTAAACACATGCCCTCCCATGGCACTAAACAATAAGAGAGATTCAGCCAGATAGGAAGTGGGGTTCTTTGGGCTTTGCTAAAGTAAAAGTCCCTATGTGTAGAGAATACTGATAAGTAACTCTCCATAAAAGTGATGGAGAACAGAGGGTAGGGTTTCTTGTCAAAGTTATGGCTATATTAATAAAACTGGGAGAGTGTTGGCAGCAGTTTCTTAATTAGAACTTGCTGAGATTCTTTGTTTAGAGCAAAATTGAATCGTCATTTTCACGGGAGAAATAGTGTGGGGTACTTCTGTAGTGCTCAGCCTGCTAATGGTATCTCCTGCAGGTATCGGTAGCTGTATAGCCATGACCATAGATCCTGCCCGGGTGTAGCAGCCAAGAGAGACAGCCATCCAGAGGGCACTGAGCTTCTGACTTCTCTGGATAACGTAATTAAATCTTTACCAAAGAAGCAAATGAAAACTAATTATAGTAATATGCTCAACAGTGTCACATCTCCTGTTTTCCCTGTGGCTGCATTTCTCTTAAGAGGTATGATTATGAACACAGTTTGGAGATGGAGCTTGTCACTCTTCTTTTAGAAATCATTTTTCATGCTTGTTCCTGTCTGATCTGGAATGTGTGGAGCAAGACTGAGTTGGTATCTTACATGAACAAATCCTATCTCTGCTCTCTGACTCTTGCAGCAAGGAGCCACCACCCTTGGGATGGGGGAAGGCATTTCCCAGCTCCTAAGCCCGGTCTGTCAGTGTACAGCCTGGGTGACAGCGGATTTCCTGGGACTATCTATAGCCAGCTGAGTGACAACATTTCCATTGACGCCATTCAATAGTGGATTAGGCTCCTGCTCATCCAGCCCCTCGCATCTTTTCTCCCTCTGCTCTGACACAGCTGTCATACCCCTTTGATTATTATAGGTGTTCTTGGTAGTACTTCTGCACTGACAGGCTGCAAAGGAGGGTTATCAACTGAAAACATACCTGTATAGAAAGCAAAGCTCCTTTTTTCATAAATATGCATTTCTCAACCTCTGTCTATTCCTGTCTGAGAGGGTTTTGGAAACTGAGAACCAAGAGAAGGTTCAATGAAAGTGAAATACGCTTCTGAATAAAAAATTTCCTACAAGGCAAACAGGTCCTGCCAATTGACTCATGGCTTACCGGAAAGCAGCCTGGTGTAACAGGTCTTAGCAGGTGGTGATCTCACCTGCAAGAGCCTGAAGGAGGCTGATAGCTGCCAGGTTTTATCAACGGCCTCCATCTGGCAGAAGAGTAGCCAGAGATCAAACTATGGAACTATTCTCTTTCACACTAAAAGAGCTAGGAGAATCTGAAATCCTGTTGTAGGGAGGTGAGAAACCAAAGAAAGAATGAGGACCCCAATACTTCTGCTGATTCTTTGATATGTTCACTGTAGCAAGAAGAGAAAATTGCATGGGGGAATATGGGAAAAGGTAGAGAAGTGGAAGGGGAGAACTGTAAACTGTAAAAGGAGAGGTATGCAGGAATTGCTGCCTATGTGCAAAACAAAAATGAGATCTGGGGAGGCAGAAAGGCTTCTTTAAAGGTAAAAGGAAACTTTTACCTAAAAAAAGTCTCAGAAGTGCTTACTAACCATCAGTAGACATTGAAGAAAATCATCAGAGGCTTTGTTAAAGAAAGGAAAGAGAGGGATTCCAGACTTTGGTGTAATTTAGGGATAACTTATGCTTAAAATTCTGTCAGGTGGTTGGGCTGAATTGTAATTGACAGCATGAGGGAACTGTTTGGCTGGCAGTGGAGTCAGTGAAGCAAAAGCTTTGAAATGTGTAACTGCTTTTGGAGTGGAGCTTTTATAAACTACCCTAAATTCTGCTTGAATAAAGCCTGAGTAGTTCATCAGGTTCCAGGACAGCCTTTTAGAAGGAAGCAGAAAACTGACTGCGCAGCAGGAGGATCTGTATTTAGATGGAGCAGTGTCCCTTTCTTTCTTTTAATAATTCTAACATGAGTGCTTGCAAAGTGTAAATTTGTCCTTTTCCCCAGTAAGGACAGTCTGAAACTTTTGCCATCCTCTAGTTTTCTACATCCTGCCAATGGTCTTTTAAGTCTTTTTAATGGGAAAGCCATGTTGAGTCATTTAATGATTAGCCTGCATGTGAACTTTAAATTGAAAACAGCAGCTACAATTAAGGGAGCCCATGCTGCCTGCTGCAGGCTGCAAAGACCAGTAGTGGAAAGTGTGGAGGCTTGTCAAGCCTGCTAAATAGAGATGGCCAGTTTCCAACTCTCAAAAGGAGGAGGTGATGGATGAGAGATGGGGAAGGAAACAATCACAGACAAACAAGGCTCCTTTAGAACAGCCAGCACAAGCTGCCACTGTGCACAAAATGCTTGCAAATGATTTTCCTTTGTTGGAGAACTGGCCGTTTCAGTTATGGGTGAGATGCTTTCCTTACTTCGTATTGATCTTAGGTGTAAGTAAATTTTTCAAATAACTTGTGAGAGGTGAATGCAAGACCCGTTCAGACCAGAGCTGCTCGACACATGGTCAGAGCCAACACTGTACTCAGACCACTGCCAGAGCAGAGGGGAAAGCACCTCCTCGCATCCCTCCAAAGATGTGAGGAAGGCTGAGACTGCAGCTCATTGCCTGGAGAGGTATTCCAGATGGCACCCTACTGGAAGGTTGGTTCTTGCATACTGGGGTGCTCACAGCCACCTTGGGGTGACTGCTGGCCAGATGCTGCTCTTCCAGTGTAAGAGATGGAGGCAGCTGGGTTGTGGGACTTTCACAACAGTTTGTCAAAGGTCAGAGTGAGGGTGACAGTGTCGCTTCTTCTCTCTGGCTTACAACCAATAGTATCTGTGCTTCTGTGCCACCTCTGTTCTTTTTCAAAAGCAAATCTGTCTGTGATCAGTGCTTTATGTAAGCTATGGAATACTGCAAAGGTAGGGTTCAGCAGGCCTTGCTCAGACAAAATATGCAAGCTACTTTTCTAACTGATTGCCCTCTGAATACTGGGCGATGGAAAACAGGTCTCAAGCGCGACTACTTTGTTTGAGGGATACCCGTGAGGTGAAACAAAAAGATAAAGGCAGTAGGAATGCTCCAGCACCATATGAAAGCCAGGTAACATAGAACCAAATAGCATAGGCTTTCTCTCATCAAGTCCAGGTGCAAGAGAAAATAATAATTTTCTCTTCTATTTTCTCTTCTATACCTGTTCTATACCTGTATACCATATATTCTGGTACAGTTAGATACCTGTAAAAGCTGATGATAAATGGCAGTTGTCACATAAGCTGAAAAACAAACCTGAGATTTTATAATAATCTGTTATAACAACTTGTAGTCTGTTCTGCTGCACTTTTTTTGCGAACAGAGAGCACGCTTTTGTGACATGTAAGGAGGGATAAAACCAATGAAAAGGCTTTAAGGATCTTCATCCTTAATAATTTGTACTGAGGAGTGGAGGTGACCACATAGCAAGATTCAAGCACGTGTCAGGGTGATGAGATGATGGAGCTGAAACTGTCAGCACACCAATTCCATACTGGGTTCATTCATGTGTGTTGGGCAGTAAGCAGTAGCAGTGCTGATATGAGAGCAGGAGCAGATTGATGGCTGGAGTCACAGGTGCTGAAAGCATAGGAAAGGGCCTCCTGCTCCTCCTCTAGGGCACAGAAATTAGATAGGAGCAGGAGCACTTCCAGCAAGTGCCGACTAGGAGTGGTATGGTGAAGATAATCACAGCTGCTACTCCAGAGTGAAAAACAGTCGCTATAGTGATCTCTCATGTGTAAGCATTGCAAATTAGTACATACTCTCATGTTTATACAGTCTCACAGGAATATGTGCAGCCTTACACATCTAGGTAGCCACATCTGTGGAAGCTTTCAGCCCTTATATGTCTTCTTTCTGAAGAAGCCTGTAGCTGGCAGTGAGAGGAAATATATTGGACTAGAGAAACTTGTCCTTTGTTGCATTTTGTGATTTTAATGAAGCCTAAGCATCAGTCTCTGAGATCACTTCAAACTCAGGACACAGTACAGACTGTCCAGGTTTTTGAAGCATTGTTCTTTAATGGTGTGACCTATGGACGTTCTGGAAAGAGAACAAGTCTACATCATAGCAAGCAATAAAGCTGTGGAAGCAGCTCAAGCGGCCTTCACATCCAGTGCAGAGGATGATGGCTTTTTGGCACTGAAGGCAGAATCTCTGAAGGCAGAAGAGCATTGCTCTTCTAGGAAGTCTGAGAACTTGTGTCTAAGCTGTAATGAGAATGCAGGGTAGTCACAAGCTTCTGGTGATTTGCACTGACTGAAGGCCCCAGTGTGGCAGCTTAAAAGCTTATTTTTCTCTTTTATGTCTGTCTTCATGTCTGTTTCTCTTATCAGAAGAAGTTTTCTCAGGCCCTGCAGAATCAGGCTCTTATGTTAACAGCTGACACTCTGTCCTGATTGAGTTGCAGCCAGGAGGGGCCTTTTGGTGATCCAGCTGCAAGCATGATTTGTGCCACCCCTCCTCCCTGTAGGCTAATAGAAAGGAGCAGCAAGGCAAGTATGCTGTGAGAAGAAACGGACGCTGTTTTACTCCTGTTCAGGTCTCTCGTGACTGCTTTGAACTCTGTTTTGTTTAAATACAAATACAATTGTTAATAACTTCACTATCTGAGGATAATGGGACTACTACACAAAAGGGAGTTAATTCCATCTTTCACTGAGCTGATTGGTGCAGCTTGTTTTGCATTCGAAGCGCTGTGTAACTCCCCAGCAGCAGAAACCTCTCACTTAGAAGTAATACCAGTTTAAACCTTGATATGCTGCCACTTTTCTCTCAGCCCAACCTCAGCTCCTTTACTACTGGTGGTGTGTGCCTAAGGTGTGCTATTCTGGTATAACTGGTAGTTGGACTTCCGCTTGGAGAAGATGGTATAGCCTCTCCCATTGCGTGCAGTGACTCTTGCTAAATAAAATTTAAAGCTCTGTCTGGTCTTGTGATGAATGCAACTGTTGCTTTTGCCAGCAAGAAGTACAGATGAACTCTATCACTTCTGCTATCTGTTTACCTTTTCTCTGTTACCTTTTCTCTGCTTCCTTTGAGGATCCCCTGTTGGCTAGCACATGGCTCCCATAATGCCTACATGCACCTGACTCCTTGTGTTGAGTTTTTGTATGTAGGGTCCCGCTCTCCCATGAGGGTTCATACAGCCAAAGCCTAGTCCCTGTTCTGTGGACAGGAGAATTCTTTCCCTGCCTATCTCAATGGGAGAAAGATATTCCATAACTTGACTTCAGATGTAAGAATTGTGCCTGTAATTTTAATTATGTGGTGATTGGCAGTTCAGTGCCTCTCTACACAATTTGGTTG
This sequence comes from Tetrao urogallus, assembly GCF_951394365.1. NCBI lineage: Eukaryota > Metazoa > Chordata > Aves > Galliformes > Phasianidae > Tetrao > Tetrao urogallus. Next base: position 21,708,233 of record NC_136814.1, read on the forward strand.
CTAAAGGTGAGATTTATTTCTCAAGATGCTCACAATGAGTAGTTCCTCTAAGTGGCTAATCCAGCAGCACTTAAAAGCAAACAACAGATTTGAGGGATGTGTGGGGGAGAAAGTTCTTGTCTGAGCTGTGTTGATGATGGCGCTGTTCTTTTTCTCTCCTTCCCTACCCCCAATTTGCTCCCAGTGAAGACACGCAGGGCACTATGTCACTGGCATCCTGGTTCAGGTGGAATGAGCCCCCAAATCGGATTTCCCAGAGGAACCCCACCGAGATGGTGGTTGAGACGCTAATGATGGAGCTGAGCTGGCAGATCAAGCAGGCAGAGAAGCAGCAGCGGGAGCGGGAGAATGAGTATCGCAAGATCAAGACTGGGGTGGACTACGGCTGGCTGGTCAGCTACTCAAAGCAGAGCTATGATATCAGCCCAGGAGAAAGGCTGCAGCTGGAGGATATGTGTACCAAAATACATCCCTCCTACTGTGGGCCTGTCATACTCAGGTACAGTAAAAGATCTGAAGATCCAGACCTTCCCTTTCCCTCTCTCCTCTTTATGGTGTGTGAGGGGGGAGCAAGAGTTGTTAGAACCAACAGAACCAAGACTTGGGTATCCTGTACTGAGGGTTTTGTTGTGGCAATGTCTTTGTGGGAGAAGAAAGGCTGAATGTTTAAAGTCAGTTTCATGTGGTATCATTTCCTCTGGAAAGCTACTAAATGCCATTGCTCTCTGAGTGGCTTGAATACTTTATGCTCCTGATCAGCCAGATAAACTTTGTCTTGCCTGATTTTGCTGCAGTTTCACTATTTCATGGCTTTTGCTTCAGTCGTTAGAATCTTTAAATAAGCAAGGTTTAAAGGGATCACTGGAAGTGTGTGCCTCTCTGAACTGGCCAACTTCACAGCCAGGTCAGGTTGCTGAGGCCTTATCCTACCCATTGCTGAGTATCTCTGAGGGTGGAGATTCCACAGCTGCTGAACAACATGCTTCAGTATTTATCCACTCTAATTTGAGGCTTCCTTCTTTGATTTAAGCTGGGCAGAAGCTTTACTGAGTCACTTGTCCCAACAGTGTCCAGACTAGCCAAAAGGTGCTATTGTATTTTTCAGTCTGAGTCATATGTTCCCAGAAAAAGGAAGGAGAGCATGCTTGTTCCCTCATATACATGCAGGTAGAGCAAGCATTCGGCTTGAACAGCTAGCTAGTGCTTCTGCCTTCTGTGATGTAGCCTCTTGCACTTGCTGGTGGGCCGTCCAAGCAATCCTAGACACTGGATTGCTCATTGCTGGCTGACCAACCTTTTGTGAGGTTGGCTTTGAACTAGAACCAACCTACCTAACTGTAATGGCATCCAAACTGGAAGGGTAGGAGGTGACTTTTTTCTTTCCCTTTTGAGAGGTCCAGTCTAAATTAAGCCCTCGCACTTAGCACAGTGCAAGTGAGGAGCAATAGCTCTGAAGTCTCATGGAGTCAAAGTAAAGTTGTGAGTTGGGCCTTTATAATCCACCTCCCCCATCTCACCATGTTTTTCACTTGGGATTAGAAGCACAGTCCTGGCACGCCACTTGCAGAGTGCTCAGCACCCCAGTGTAAGTTTCTCACTGCATGTGCCTTCCCTGTTTTCCCTTGAATCTACAGCTCTGGCACTGCAGCTGTAAGAGGGCTGGAAATCACTGGCCCTCTGACTTACAGCCTTCCTTGTCCAGGGCTGAACCTTGGAAATAAGGGGGTACAGGGCTTTGGCTATTGCAAAGATTGCTGTGGTGGAAGAACCAGAGATTTGGGGTTGCTCAGTAGCAGTGAAAGTTTGCTGGCAACAGACTTGCCTTGTGTTTGTATAACTTTAAACTATGTTGTAAACATCACTGCAAATTCCTTGGGGTTCTGAGTAATTTTCAACATCCCCAGAGCCACTGAGCAAGATCTGTCTGGCAAGCGAGTATTTCCATAAGAGCCATTGGAGCCGGGAGGCCTCAAGGTTCTAACTTCAGAGGAGTATTAAGCTGTGACATACACCATTTGCTTATCATTTATTTTTATTTTTAATTGAGACAGATGATGCAAGATATTTTGTGTGCATTTTTTTTCCCCTTGATTTCAGAGTAACTTGTAGAAGTTGCTCAATCTCACTGAGTATTCAGCATGCCTTTAACTGGAGGTAAACATATTCAACAGTGTTGTCAAATTGTATGTGTGCGTCATTGAAAAAATCACAAAACCATCCTTTGAAGAGGCCTATTTTAAGTTACTGTGATAGACTGTCAGAAACTGGATTACGGTATAATTCAAGAAGTGGTGTGTTTTGCTTGTTTCATGCTAAGGAGTTTGCATGGGTAGCAAAGCCATGTGGAGGGGAGAAAAAAAAAAAGAGGATTGTATGCCTTAATTGTTTCAGATCAGTGGTTGAGAAAGGAATGTCATGGCCATAAAAATGGCAGAACTGGACTGGGTCAAAGGTCTGTTTGATCTATGTGTGATGTAGTGGCATCTGTCTGAAGAAAACAAATGAGGCAAGCAGATACACCATGGATGGTATTTTGTGTATGGCTGCTGGCTTACTGTGCCTTGTCACATGAAGATTTGTGGAGCCAGAAGTGGTGCTTCTGTCCGTAACTGCCCTATGTGGCTTTTTCTTTAGGTTGTTTGGTTTTTTTTTTTTTTTTTTTTTTTTTTCTCCAGATTTTTGTTTTATTTTGTTTTTGAATATGTAAACTTCTCCTATCTGTGGTGGAGTTCCAAATCTGAATTATAACTTTGCTGTGGAAAACTGTATTTTGCTTGCCTCAAACTATCATGTTCTGGTTTTATTTGATAAGTACTTCTTCCTGTGTTGGAAAAGTGAACAGTCGACTCCTCTTCTTCTCTGCCTTCAGAGAGGCCAGAAAATGGAAGAATGAGGCTTGCCATGCTAGGAGTTGAGAATGTGCAAGAGATGGGAGCATGCAGCCTAATTAGAAGACATCTAAAACTGGATTAATTCTTGTCTCAGAAAGTGAGAAAGCTTTGAAATCGTAATAACTTGCCCCCAAAATATATGGGATATCTATCGTAGCTAGGGCTTTGACTGAAATCTTCAAACTGCCAATTATGTATTTTAATCACTGTGCTTCTGATGTTTTTCCTGAAAAACCTTGTGACTTCATAACATGTAACAACTTGTAGAAAATCTTCCACCCCCCAAAAAAAGAAAAGTCTCCAAACTTGGATCTGGAAACGCAGATGCTGAGCGTGTACCTTGCAGAAGCCCTTAATTCTGTTCCCTTGATCCCTTCATTTTACACATTTGAAGAACTGAGGTTCTTTTTGATGGAGCTTCAAAGCAAGCATGCAAATATCTACATAACACAGGTAGTGTGAGTCTTGCACAAAGGGTGAGTTTGATAGTTTGTGTCATGCAGGCTCTCCTTTGTGAGACTCAGGCTAAGAGTCAAAGCCGCAACAAAATGCTTTTTGATGAGTTGTCAGAGATGTCCCTTTGTTCTTCAAAGGACTAACTGATTGTCCAAATGGTCTTCTTGTGTGGCTACATTCACATCTACTGGGAGGCAGAGTTCTTATCTCTTTGGATGTGGAGGAGATTGGAAAGGAGCATTTCTTAAGATGGAGGGGTTTTTTTGGATTCAGTTTGTCTGTTCTATAAAAGCGTATTTTAAGTCAGTAGAAGATTTTATTTCAGCCTCTTGACATTTTTTAAGATTCAAATACACTTCAGATATCATCACTTCTTCCACAGCTGGAGACTCTGATTTACCTCATACAAATAAAGCTTTGCATTCACATGTAACTTTAACTGTAGATTACTGGATTGGAGATGGCTCACACAGCTTAAACCACAAAGCCATCTGAAGGAAGTGACTGATTTTTGCTAAGGCCCTTCATACCTAGCTGACATGATTAAACAAATTAGCAGAATGGTAGATTTTCACCATCTCTACTCTATTGGTAGCTCTAATCAGAGCTGGTTACGGTCAGTTTCATTTCCTTCGGTTTTGGGAAAAGTGAAACTATCAGATTCTGTCCAGAGAGAAACGAAAAAAGTATAGTATAGAAAAGCAAAGCTTCATTTTGGTGATCTGAGATCATTAATAGCATAGGCTTAGCACTGTAATTTTCTAAGGATTATCTATAGCAGAAGTTGACTTCAGAGTGAGCTTGAATGTAAGACAAATGACTACAATCAGCAATGTGTTTGTTTACAATTACGCTCTCAAGTTCGAGGTTGATATGGCTCCAGAGTAGCAGTTAGTGTGAGTAGCATCGTCGTTGGTGAGTCAAGCAACCTTCTGTATCAAAGCTGTTCACAGCTTCACAGCATCACCAGAAATCTTGCCCAACATAAAGGTTCAGGAGTCGGCAGCTGATTATTAGCACTAAGCACCCCATGTTTTCTGTCAATGACTAAATCTACCTAGAACTCCCAGTTCAGGCAGGCACTTGGGAACACGCTTCACTATAAACATATTGTTTAAGTCCACCAACTTCTACTGGATTTAACAGATCTTTAGAGTTCAGGCTTTATTTGGGATACCTATTTAACTGAGCACCCACAGAATAAGACAGGCAGGGGGCCGAGTGCAGCCAGTCTTAAAATCAAATGGTTCTGTGAGGAAACTGAAGGGTTGCAACTGAAACAAATTTGTTTGGACTGTGATGAAAGCACAGCCTGGACTACTGAACAGGCTCATCTCTACATGCACATAATGTGCTCTTTAGGCTCCTGTGCTGGTTTAAGGTGACTTCTGTTGATAGTCACGTCTTAAGGTGTTTACATTAAACTCCTGTAGTATATTACAGGTTAGCTACTAGTGTTATCATCTTAACTCATTTCACAAATAAGGTAGATAGGTATGCTTTTCAGATGAGTAAGGAAACCCTGTTGATGGATTTTCTAGATATCATTGCACAGTTGCTGGGTTTGAAATTATTTCATGCAAAAGTGTAAGGGTGTTAACCCATGCTAGAAGATAGGTAAGCCTTGTGCAATTTTGTGTGCTTGGTTCTACTGAACGGCTTTGTGTAGAGCTTGTTTCCCAGTAATGGCACGCAGGATATAAGCTCACATTCTCTGATTCAAGAGGTTTAAACTGGCTTTACGTGTTGTGCAGAGAACAGACTGATCAGCCAGCACTGCAACTGGCTTTCACTGGTAGCTGGGGAGAATGGCTTCAGCTGTGTACAAGTGGCTGCAGTAAACATCACCTGCCTTCCAATACATGGACTCATTTAGCTAGATCTTACCCTGATAAACTGCTCATCCTTTCTTCTGGAAAATGCTTGTGGCACTCGTGCCTTTTGGACTTTATGCAGTCAACTCTCTCTAACACAAACATGCTGGTCCTAGAGCTGGGCATTAATAAAGGGACAGGGTTCATCTTACTGTGGAGGGAGAAAAAAGCTCTCCTTCCCCTCTCCATCTGAATGACAATGGCTTTTCTTTGAGTGACTGGCAGACACTTGGGATTGTTTTCTGTTTGGTTTTTAAACAACCTCAAAAACCTGAGGCAGTTCTAGGGTCTTCTGGGTGCACAACTGCCAATACAAAGAAAAGAAGGTGTACTGGTGGATAGATACAGTGTGACAGCATCGCTCTTTAAAATACACATAAAGATAAAACAGAATGACTCATTCAGTTCACCTTTGCAATAAAAGACCTATGAAGATGCTTTCCCTGGCATAATAATAATGTTGTGAAGACTGAGGTTTCGATTGGACTCATCTGTCTAAACTTCTGATTGGGATAAAGAGAAGAGTGTATTTATTGTGAGAACTGGGTCTGTGGATCTTTGATAATGCAAGTGAAGTTCCTTCTCAGAAGGCAGAAAGGCGTGTAGTGACAGGACGAGGGGAAATGGCTTTAAGCTGGAAGAGGGAAGACTTAGACTAGATATCAGAAAGAAATTGCTTACTGAGAGGGTGGTGAGACACTGGAACAGGTTGCCCAGTGAGGCTGTGGATGCCCCCTCCCTGGAAGAAATCAAGTCCAGGCTGGATGGGACTGTAAGAAACCTGATCTAGAGGGAGGTATCCCTGCCTATAGCAGGAGGGCTGGAACTAGATGATCTTAAAGGTCCCTTCCAACCCAAACCATTCTACAATTGTGTTTGCAATATACAGCAAATCTCTGTTCTCACTGTTTTGTGATAACCCTTAGGGATGCAGGTGATGATGGTTAGGGTGAGAGAGATTAGGAATACATCCTAAGCAATTGCAATAGTTAAGAAACGTCTCTGTGACTTTGGTAACTGATCGTTTGGTATCCTGAAAGTGAGTGGTAGTTCTGATGATACTGAATTTCCCAAACACTGTGCAATGCTCACAGTTGTATGTGTAGCTGTCAATACTTGCTCTGAGAGAACAAGCACTGAAATATCTGTGTTACAGCATGATGTCAGGAGCTGCAGCCAATATCAGGCCTCCACAGTAAAAATCAAAAGCATAAACGTACAATCTTTCAGTTACACCTTTGGCTTTCCTTCTGCCCTTAATATCTTGAGTGTCATTGGGTACCATTATACACTGAATTTCTAGAGTACATTGAACTCTCTGTTACACTCTTAGGGATGATAAAAAAATCCCTAGAGGCAGGATTTTAGTCTGTTGACTGCTGTCTTATTGGGCTTGTTTAAATACATTCCTACTGTTTTCCATCATCACTCAGTTCTGTTAAAGGAAAATATAAAAATGCTTGCAGATATTACATATTTTAACTTGCATTAAGTATAACCACCTGGATTTTAGTAAAGTAATAGTTTAGCTCTATCTGCAGATAAAATCTTTATGTTAAGAACTGAATATTGTCAGAAGAGTAGCCATGTTATCTTCTGTCATAAACATGTGCTCTTACAGAAGAACTAGAATATCTATGCAACCAGTGTGAGAGCCATAGGAGTGGCTCATGAACTGTCCAGAATGGGGACCAGTCACTCAACCAGATGTCCAGAAAGTACGTTCTCTTCTTGCTCCAGCCAGGATCCGATTCAGTGGCTTCACAAAAACTGCCCTGCTCTGCATCTCATCTTCCCCACCTGCAAAAGAAACAGTGATAATTCTTCACTTCCCTCATACTAAGCTAGCTTAGTAAATGTCAAGAAATCATTCTGAGCTCTTTGCTGAGAAGACAGCGGAGCATTTCAGAGTTGTTTAATTAGGTACAGTGCTTCCAATTAGGTATTGTGCTTCCAATCAAGATGTTATCAGCTGAGCCTCTGTTATGTTACAGAAATCCATTGGAACTTAAATATTAAGAAAAGATTGAACGCGTAACAGAGTTTTACTGGGTAAGAGTTTGTCTAGTGGCCACTAGGTCATGTTGCGGAAAAAAGAGAGTTTGAAAAATGAGGAATCCAGTGGGACCTCTTCTGTGATACATTCTCAGCTTCTGGTAAGCAGCAGTTTAGAGATTACTTGAGCAAGTATTTGCACGTGGACAATCACAGTTAATCAGCAGTGATGAGGATATTTTCCACAAACTTGTCTGAGCATGTTGTTAAGCTACTGATAGCACTGAGTTCTGACTTAATGTGCGTTATGTGAAAAGAGCACTTCCTTCTGTTTCCAAGATGCCACGCTCTAGCTTTGTTTGGTGCTCCCTATTATTTCTTGTGCTTGTGAGAAATAGTGATTCATTGCTTCCTTACATTCTCTGGCTTTCTGGATTTTAGAGACCTTGAGCATATCTTCATAGCTCCTCTCTGTTATTGTTCCCTTCAATGCAGGGAGTCCCATTTTGTAAGAGCGCAAGTTCCAAACTTAGCCCTGTGACTTGGCACCAATCCCTCATTTGATGTTTTTAATCAAAGCTGTGCCTTGACTGTGCTTTCAGATTCCGGCAACTCGTTGCTGAATACGAACCAGAAGTGCAGGAAGTATCTCGACTCTTCCGCTCTGTTCTGCAGGAAGCTGTTGAGAAGATCAAAGAGGAGGAAGACGCCAAGAAGCTCGCCAAGCAATGGAACACAAAGAACAAAACCAGCCTCTCCTTAACAACGTTTAAGTCCCGGTCCAAGATTTCCCCATTCATCAGTGACATCAAGACCATCTCTGAGGATGTAGAGCGGGGCACCCAGCCCACCAGGAGGGTTTGGAGCATGCCAGAATTCCGGAATGCCAAGGATTACTGACTCTGTACTGAACAAGGTTTTTAAACAGTGATCTCTCCAAATCCCAGTTAACCCTTTTTTTAGCTCTACCATTTCTTCTTCGTTCCAGCTTTCTCTTACTGTCTGCCTCTCTCAGAAGCTGTGTCCATAGTAACTGCTGCTGATGCCCACGATATGTGACAATTTATTACCACACATGCTAGCTTTTCCTTTAATTTAGAAGTAATCAGCAACTTTAAGGGCAAGCCTCACTTACTATCCTATTTTTTATTACCTTTTTTTTTTTTTTTCTTTCCTGGTGGAAAATGAATTAATTTTGTGATCTCTCTCTTCTTCTCCCTTTTCCCTCAGCCTGGATGAAGTTACCTTCTAAAGCTATTGGCCCAAGCTAGTGAGAGCTGCTGCCTGAATGCAAGAAGTCCCATTTGCATGAGAAAGGCTTTCAGGATCAGGCCTGTGAGTTAGGGCTAGTCAGAACTGAACTTCTTTTTTCAACTAACAACCTTCCTCAGTGCTGCAGGAGATGCAGGTAAACCCAGCGCTGCTCTTGAGTAGCAATCCAGCTCAAGCAAAGCAGACTCAAACTTTCTGAGGTGGAAGACTAACATAATTCCACAGCATGCTCAGGTTTCTTGGGTATTTTCTCTCTTATGCAGGCAGAACCCCTGAACCTTGTGCTTGCAGAGCAGATAAAAATGTAACACTGTTGTGGGTGGATACATCAGTTCTGTGTCAAAAGCTCTTCTTGGTCCTGTGTTCTGTGTTACTGAGGTAAGTGCTCTACCCTGCATCCCAGTAATAATTCACTGGGCTGAAATTAATGTTTATGACTAAGTCTGAAAGAATACTGAAGAATAGTATCAGTGAAGGGTGAAGGGAATCAGCATTCATCTACAGCACTCTGTACAGCTCAGAATTGAGCCTGTTTCAATAAGCTGCTGTTGTGAATGGCTGAAGGGCTCTGGTAGATGAAGGTCCATTCCCTCACTCTTCTCTCAGGAGTGCTCAGAGGAGAGCTTTCCAGTATTGCAGGATGCTGGCCAGTGAGTCGACACTGTTACAGAAGAATCTTTAATGAAAACTGAATTGCCTCTAGGCCAGCATGGTTCTGCTGAGACCTTGAGTAAACAAGAAAACACCAGGGAGGAAAAGCATCCATAGGGAAACCTCTCATCAGGAAAAGAAAGAGAACATCATGCTGTAAAAATCATGGTTCCTGTAGAGAGAAGCCAAGGACTAGGAAAAATTCTGGGATCTCCCCCTATGACTGGCTTTTGGGAATCATCTTCACTGTGATACAGCCTCCTGGAGAACGCTGCATAGCTTTGTTGTTCTTTTGCCTGTTTCCAACTCTTTTCCCCAGGGATTTTTGTAACAGCATGTGAGTACTACAGCCAAAACAAAATCCTTTGAAGCTGTGCCAACCCTGGGAACAATTCCAGCACATGAAATTTATCCTAGAGTAGAAATGTGCAGTTTCTTCCAGAGTTGGGGGATCACAGCATAAAAACAAAGATCAAGATCAAATCCTTAACAGTTCTCTAAGACTGTGGAATTGTGGCTCTTTCTCACTTTCCTCTGGGCTAGCTAAGACTAAACACAAGGCTGTAGCATCTAGCCCCTTCATAAACACTGCTGCAGAAAATCACTTTTAATTAAAAAAAAAATCTCAGGGCTTCCAAATACACCACTCAGTTTAGGACTGGCTACTTCAGCTCCAGGTCAACAGGGGAGAGGTTCAAGCCTTCCGACAATCAACTTGGTGTTTTTTGGCTCTGTGTCCTTGTGAAGTGGTGTGACTGTGTGTATGCAGTACAATAAAAGCTTGACATACTTAGCATAGGCTTAAGTATCTAGAAGTTTTGTGATCCTAGCAAGATGCTACCATCTAAAAAAACCACTGTTTTGAAAAAAGTTAACCATTTCTTAAATATATTTGCAAGCCACTATACTTGCTGGACTGACGGCTGAAATGGTCATGAATTTCATGCTACAATGCTGTAGTCAATTTTTTGTACTCAAGTTTTATTTTAATGTCCTTGGTACTGACTGTTTTGATGCAATATTTGATAGACTGCAGGGAGAGAAGGGACAGTCTGATACTGACATAAAAACTCTTTGCTACAGTACAGTGTCAGCAATGTGCTCACTCTATCCAAAGGAGAACCTGGAGCAACTAACTTCGCTGCACCAATATACAAAGCCAATGAAATCACCTGAAGAGTGTTTGCAATATTATCACAGCATGCTGTGATCATACTGTATCCTTCATTAACAGCCTCCAGCTAGCAGATACCGTTCTTGTTTTGCAGTCAGCAGAGGGAGACAAATCTGACCTTTGGTCAAAGCCATATACAGATGAGGGCCAGGCTGTGATGGCACCTGTGACAGCTGTCAAGCTTCACTTTACCTGCCATCTCTAATTCCACAATAAAATGTAATCCAAACTTTCAGATAGTACCACTTTCTCCCTGTACCTCTTCTGCAAGTTACGCTGGGCTCACAGAACCATCTGATGAAGAAGAGGATATTCAGGTACCAATCTGGCCATCCAGTACTCTGAAAGGTGTAAAACAAGCACTATGCTTGCCTGTAGCCAGCTGAGTGCAACTTTTTGCACAGTGTATGCACCAGCAGATAGTGAAGCAGAGCTGGGGAGGTGCTTAGGATATTCAGTTGTTGCACTATGCTTGTAACACTTGTTTTTCTTAGGAACTGTAGACTGAACTAAATCATTCTTTGGTCACTGCGTGCAGCAACAAGTAACTACTCATTTTTGCATTATTCTAATTCCATGTTTTGAGTGACTGAATTAGAATTTCAGATTAAATCAGGAGTCTGCAACTCCTGGTTGTCCCCTACCTACTGAGCTATGGTTCACATACCTGAGCAGGGGCAAACTAGATTGCTTTTGGATTAAGCTAACCTAAATGATCTGTTGCAGCTGACTCTCAGGTTTGCATACCTTGAAACAGGACTAAGAAAACCTCCTAACACTTGTACAGTGTGAACATTAACCCCTTACTGACAAGTGTACCGCTCTACAGCTCTGCTTCTGGACTGCATTGCCTACTAGTGTAGAAAAGCATTCCTACACAACTTAGATGAGACTGTACTGTCTTAGCCACTCTAGAGAGAGTCCAGTGATTTAATTCCTAGAGAAAAATGAGAAGTGAAATAGCAGCACAATGCCAGTAACAAACAACTAAGTAAACTGAACAAGAATAATTCCAAATCCTCATTCTTTCAAAACTGAACAAAGACTTTGCTGTCAGCCTAGAGCATCACTGTTGCCCAATCAGTGGTAGTGTTACACCATCCAAAGGACATTGTTACACCCAGGAAAAAGCAATCAGAGACTTTTATTACACACACCAACACATAATGGCAACACCACTACAGCAGCTCAGGTGCACGGCTCAGCTTCAAGAGGCTGAAACACTTTTCAGAGCCGCTACTCATCTAAGAAAGAAAATGCAGCTCTGCTCCTACAGCCTAGTCTGGCCCACAGGCTGTGGTGGCCAGCAAAAATGTGAGGAGGAAACTCTTCAGCTCTATCAGCATATAGCTCAGACAGCTGTCACACCTTGCAGAACTGGAGTATGCTTCACAGGAAATACCTGTCTACTGAGATTGCACTGTTTATGTATTTCATCATGGAACCTTAGAAAATTAAAGCAAAGCTATGAACTATAAAACAAATTTTTGTAATTGTTGTCATTAATTAAAGAAGCGATCTGTCCACATCTAGCCAAACACAAGCCGTTCTAGTTCTCCACTGCACACTGTGCATGCATCAAAAGGAGGAAGGCAAGAATGATAGACACCAAGGCTAAACAAAAAAACATCCTCTCTCTACAAGGTACAAAAGCAGCCACTTGCTTTCCACCTTGCTACCTCTTCAAACAGATCCCAAGATGTAAGGTGATAAATAACTAGGATTAAACAACTGCAGAAGTCTGAAGTTCTCTGAAGCTAAGTGCTTTACAGATACAGCCTCGACTTTAAATCTTCATCAGTGTGCTTCCAAGCACGTCTTACATTGATCAGTATTACCACAAAATGAGGAAAACAACATAATGAATGTTTTGTTACCAGATACTTGTGAGTCAAGTCACTCCTATCAATTCTAGATACTGGAACCCTTTAATATTAGTATGCAGCCCCAGATGGCTCAGGGCTCCCTGCACTAAGCATTCACATGAAAAGCACGCAAGAGTTAAACAAGAGGAAGCTTTTTTTATTTCCCAATACAAAGTCTCATTGATGTGTGGACTGCATTGCTCAGTAAATTGCAGAGATCAGACAGAAGAGTGTTTCCAAAAGGGAGCTCCAGGAATAAACTGAAGTAAGTGGTCGAGATACAGACTACAGCAGAAGGCTTAAGCCATTCCTTCCCAGAAGCTGTGCAAAGAAACACACTAGGGGACAAACATGTCTCTGTCTTGTTGCTTACACTTTTTCCCCAGAACACTTCTACAGGCCATTCCAGTATTCCTGTGTTAACTTCACCGCTCAGACGGGAGGACAAGCTACATGGTGCATGCTAATTTTGCTAAAAAATCATTCTGGGAAGCACAGGACTGTGCGAGTCAGCACCTTTTTTTGTTGTGCCCTGCAACAGAGAAAGAACTCTAAGCTTCAGTGAGTTCCACCCACCTGTGCCAGGCACAGACACAACAGTCTGGGAGCCTGCCTCTAGCTGGTACTGCTGTCCTCTCTGCATAAGGGGCCTCTTGTTCCCTCTGTATGATCAGGCAAGCTGTGTTTCAAGCCGGCTCACATCAGGAAGACACAGTACTGACCCCAAGAGGTGGGCTGCACGGCCAAGTCTCCCATGATTGGCGTGTGGTCTTCTGTGCAGTTGCTGTGTAAAGATACTCTCAATCTTTGTAGGAAGAGATCTTAATAAACATGACAGATAGGTAAAGAGAAAACCTATAAGAAGAACAGTGAAATATGTGGTGGTTCATGAACATCTGTGTACAGCATACTTCATAAAATTCCTGGAGTCCTGACTGGATAAGCAGATTACAGCTTGTCAGCTGTTATGCTTACAATTACACGTTGCCTCCACCAAGTAAATCTAACCTTCCCCATTGGATGATACAGAAGGAGAAAGAGAGATGCATTTTCTAAATGCCAGTATCCACTCAGAATGTAAATATTGTTATTACTATTTAGTAATTATAATGCTATATTCTCAGAGGCTTCTGATGAGTCAGAGTCCATGTACAGTACCTCTTCCAGTCTTATCATCAGCAGTATCAGATTGCCTAAAGCAGCACAACACGTGTAGTTTAGTCTGAAGACAGGTTAAGTAACAGATGTAGAACAAAACAGTGCCAGAGAAATACCCCTCTTTCCTTTTTGGTGTTACTCTGACACTGGAAGCCTAAAATTTTTTAGCAGATGAAGAATACAGTATTGTATCTACAGAACTCAGCAGTTCCTGTAAGGATGGTGCAAGAGCACCCAATCCTTCCAGGTTCCTCCTGGGCTCTCAGCAACTCACTCCCATGGTATATAGCTACTCAGAAGTTCCAACCTTTCTCCTGCCTTCTGTATAGAAGAAGCAGGACAGATTGTGGTATGTTCAAAGCACAGCCAAGAGGAGGAAATGGAGAAAGACTGGATTACATTCATAGGACAGCAGTAACAAACATGCACCATAAGCAATACATCTCCAGGCTAATTAGAGGGTTCAGAATTATTGGGAAGCCAAAGTCCGAAAGGAGAAAAACAAAGAAAACCCTGTATGAGGCAGTGCAGATGGACAGCAATGCCACCTGCTGGCACATTCTAAGCAGTGATTAACAGGAAAAGTGCAGGAACTTTCTAACCCTGCCTTTCCCAACAAATTCCGCTTCCTCACACTTATGCTGCCTTTCTTTTGTATCACTGTCATGCAGAGAACAGCACATGAACAAAACACAAATACAACTACGTGAACACCTGAATGGAAAACAGCACCAGCAGCTGGCATGCTGGTACCAGTTGTCTTCTTAATGCTCTGTACCTCTGCCACCGACATAATTTATCAGCATGGATATTAGCAGTTCGTCACATTGCTTACGAAGTCTCAAAGCATGCTTCCTCAGAGGCACCAGCACTGCATCCTGCTCTCCTTGCAGAAAACACTAGATGTTTCCTACTCCTTGTGAATCACACCTTAAGGCCAAAAATGAGCAGGCAGAAAAAGATTACTGCTCTCAAGAGCCAAATAAATCATGGTCTCTGTACTGGACAGTAATTTTGGTGAGTTGTTTTGTCCAAAGATGGAGATGGAAGGCTGGGCTGGGTGTCTGCTGATAATTCTAAACAGCAGCTCTTAGAAGGACTCACCCCCTACAGCTTCAGATGTAAGCAAATAACTGGCCTTGGGGATGTCCTGGTGTGCCCACAATCTCAAAGCCCTCAGAAGAACCAAAAAACCTGCCACAAAAACCCAGCCATTTCACAGAGTGCCCAAAAGAGAGCTGGACTCAAGAGCTGAGCAACAGTTTTGGAAACCTGTTTCTAAACAATCACAGCAAAACCCTGCAGGACTGACACGTCCAGCAAGCTGTTTCAGAGCTCCACCCAGTGGTCACCAGGTGCCTCAGGCAGCCCTCGACTGACCCTAGGTCAAGTTACTTCAGCCTCTCTGACTTTTGGCTTTTGCCTGTGTGTACAGCTCTGTCCTTGTAGCTGCAGAGGGAGATGTTCCGAGATGTCTGGGAAGCCCATATAATCCTGCAGCACAAAACATCCAAGTACATCAAAATGGCACAACTTGCTTAAGTTGAATCACACTCAGCACTGAAGAGAGCAAAACTGCACGCCCTCACTGCACTGCAGGTTGATATACCCTAGATTAACACAGCAAGTGCTTCCATGCCTAACTGCTATTTCTGACTGATTTGTCACTTTAATCTCAGTACTTTTTTGCACAAAGGAGTCAAGTTCAGGCAAATCATAAAAGCAAGTGGCAAAGGACTACATTGCTTATGAGAACTGGCTGAATCACTTAATTACTTGTATCAAGTAATTATTCTTTCACGTTTGGATCCCCCCAAGAAACTTAAGAAACTGCTTCATCCTCTCCCAAAACCTTTTGAGTCTACTACCAACTGTGCTTATTGGGGAGGGATCTTTAGAAATGTCAGGTTCCTTTCCTGTTTGCTCACATTTGCTCACTAGATGTAGGAAGCCCCAAATGAGCTTCCCTTCATGGAACAGACAAAAGCCACACAGCATTCTACACCTGCGCACACAAGTGGTAGTAGTAGTGGTGAGGTGGAAAGAGCTTGAAGAGCAAGGGGAAGAAGACTCAAGGGAGCAAATCTTACAAATTCTGCTGCTAGTGGCACATTTGGTGAGAATACTTGAAAAGCAAGATACTGGCAAGGAGGAGGGGCACGGCAGCAGCAGTTCAGAGAATGTATCTTTTACCAGTCTACCCCAACAGTGACTTCTATTTCAGAATTTCAGACAGAGGATGTGATAGGGATCACTCTCACACACACAAAATGTATGCTTCACATCTGAAAGACTCCTATTATTTAACCTTTCAGCTAGAATCTCCACTTGTCCAGCCAGGTAAGCCCCAGAATCCCCTCGTCACTTTATCTCTGCCTGCACTCTATGATTTCTGACACCAGCAGTCTCCCTCCATCCCTATCTCATGCATTCTCATTATTCCAGACTTCATCTTTCTCTACAATAAGCACTTTTTGGAGACCTGGTAGCAAGGCTGTCTATCAGGCTGACATTCCATGCTGCTACAGAGTTTCCACGTAAATTTCTAGATCTGCATCTGTTACCTTACTATCATAACCTTCACATGCAGTTCTGTCTCTGGTTAAGCTAGCATAACAGAAATTTGAAGCAGCATTAAGAAGTTATGCTTTAGTTAAAAGATGAACAACAATAAAAATTCTTCATGGGGCTGCACGGCACTACAATGACTCTGCCTGCAGAGGCCTAATGCTTACTGGTGTGACTGGAATCTGTTGGTCAGCTCCCAAGAGCAGCCTCAAAAACACTCGGTTCCACCAAGCTGCACGCAGAGCAGATGCACATGATCGTAGTGACACTTAAATAAGTATTTAATAAATAATACAATATATGGAATGACAAGGATGTTAGTTTATCAGTGTGCTTGGAATTAACCCCCCCAAGAGAAGTCAAAAGATAAAAGCTGCTTATCTGGGCATGACACTTGGCATCTCTAGATAGAAATATAGATAGTAGTAGTATGAATCATAAAGAATAATCCCCATGAAGTAAAAGAGTTGGATTCTTCTGTTTTTCCCTACTTATGTTTCAGAACACTGCTTTGAAAAATACTTCCACAACAATGTTAAAAGTCAAGGAAACTCCATTTCTTACTCCTGTGTTTTTCATGTTTCATGTTCAGAAGAATAAAATAACCCAACTTTTTTGAATCAAGGATTCAATCTCTAAAGAGTTAAATCTCTGCAACAACTGCAAAATGTTCCACAACAACAACAAAGCTGCAGAAAAAAAAACAGGATTCCAGCATCTCCAGAGGATTTCACATCAAATTTAAAAACTTCACCTTGAACAATAATACAAAGTCTTCAGATTTCCTTAAACACCATGCTAGACACAGACTCAAAGAGCTTTCCACTTGTTTGCTCTGCAATGAACTCCTCATGCTCTGACCGCCTGATATCCTTGTCAAAGGCAACCACACTGAGGCCTTTTTTAGGCACACCTCTCAGTGGCTCCTGAGGAGCGTCTGGCACATGAGTGATTCACAAGGAATTCCAACCTCAGGGTTCTGTACCCAGGGGCCTGCTGCCAGGGCTCTAGGAAGGAGTGAGCAGCAGGCTTTGAGCAGTCTGCTGAGGCCAAAACACACACAAACGCACCTGGACATCTCTGTCACTGTCACTGCCTGCCTCAGAACCATTCCAATGGCTCTTTCTCTCAGATGCATGCTATGTGAAGATTTGACAAACAGCTCACAGGGTCAGAAAGGCAGGCCAGATCTTCAGGCTTCTTAGCTCTAGGAACTGCAACTTGAGATATGGGAGTAAATTAGTGAGCGTGTGCTGCCTGTGAGCAGCTGATCCAGATAAAAAGAACCAAAGACTTTCCCTCTTCAGTTTTGGAATAAAAATTATCCAGCTCTAGAATATTTAATGTTGATACTTCTAGTGACAAAGAGTAATAAAACCATCCAGAGAAAGACCACACCTCACACTCTGAAATAAAATAATATATTAATGAATGAACTGTCAAAAAAGCGTTTATGTAAAAGGATGTTCTATTTACAAAGGTCAACCCGCTCTTTAGGACAAGTAAAACCACTACTGGAAAAAATATACACATAGAAATGCTTCATCTTTCAACAGACAGTTACAAATAATCCGCTTTGTTTAAGCTACTGGAAACTTTAAGACATTTGAAATCAAAAGTGTGTTCTGCATGCAGTTAGGATAGAATTGGACCTCAGTGTGTCAATACATGTCATTGCCAATGACACACTCTTAGGATCTTCTAAAACACCACAGCCTGGCTGTTACCTTAGCATCTCAAAAGGACATAGATCTTCATTAACAAGTTATCGTTTGATCTTCATTTTGCCATTAAAAAAAGGATATCCTGATTGTCTCAGCAGGAGTCTGGTCTTGTCAAACTCGGCATCCTTTTCCCTGAGTTTTCTTTAGCTTTTTTGCTAGGCATGATCATCACCAGCTTGGCGTATTTACAAGTCCTTGGTCACACTCTTCCCATTATAAGGCAGAGTTCAGAAATTCAAGCAGCTCTGCACGGTTCCGGTCTCTCTGTGGATCAGAAAAGCAGAGGCAATAGTTCAACAGACCTGTGCTTGGTGGACCAAGGCTGTACAGCTGTTTTCTGTGGGGCCTTGGCACACGGGCACACTGCACAACAAACGTTATGGTGTTTGGTGACAAATACCCTGGCTATGCAAGAGTGAGGCTGCTGGGAGGACCCCAGGCAACTGAGCATTACTGGCTGCCAGACAGCTGAGAGTGCCTGGGAGAAGTGCAAGCAGTGAGTACCCAGAAGAGATGCTAGAGGAGACAAGCTGTCTCTGCTGCTATTTCATGGTGTATTTTCTAAGTGGCTCCCTGTGGAGGCTGCACTGGGTTGTCAGCGTGTAGCTCACACAGCCTAGTGTCAGGGGGGAATTCACAAGCAGAACAGATGCAGTCTTCTGGTGTCTGAAGCAACACCAGCCGTACACACAGGAAGTCTTTTGCTCTGGGAAGTATTGTTTTTTTCTATGCATAAGCAGCAGCTTGTAGCAATACAGAAAGGGAAACGTGGATTTAGGTACATTCTTTACATAAGAGACAGCCCAAATAATCAAAACAGTTGCTTTTCAATTTTTTTTTCATCTTTAAAAACACAATTTATGAAGCAATCACTGCATATTAAAATATTGTGAGTAAGAGATATTGTTCAGTTCAGTGTGTTCATCACTGAAATCGCCAATCAAAAAGCAAACATCGAATATTTGCCATCACATGTTGCAGCAAGCAGGTTATTGGGATAAGGACAGCAAGGAACCTTAGTGCCACATGAAGAAGATACTGTATTTTTGATGAAACTGAATTTGGAATGCTTAGGTTTATTTTGGTAGCTATAGAACAAACTGCCATGGCTAAGTGAGAATCCACCAATCTGGATACATCAGCAAAATGCCACTTTTTAACAAATATAGAAGTCCTCTTGCAGATTTCTATGAAGTGTGGACACTACTGAAAAGAGAGAACATACTTGAGTGCTGAGTGTCAGCATCCCTAGCAAGCGAACAAAATGCTCTCTATCTATTCTTGATATCCAGTTCCTTTGGTATCTCAGCGAAATACATTTGACTACTTTGGCAGAATGCATCAACGTGATCCTATTATCTTTTTTCCTTCTTCTCAGTGTAATGGCTAGTCTCATGCTTGTTAGAAAGCAGAGTAAGGCATAAATTACCACAACTGACCACAAGTGACTGGAAAAAGCTGAGGACAATTAAAAAGAGTGCAAGCTCAACAAACAGGAAAAGTCACAAACCAGCTCAACCTTACGGGCCGAAATTCTGAGAATTGCATCAGCATCCTTTGGTTTATCTATTCATGCCTGAATATTCCAAGACTGCTCATTTAACAAAGCCTGCCCAGAGAATGAATTTAAATTTCTCAGATGGCATTCATAGCCACATTAAAATCTTCATTCAATTTACAACTTGTAAGATCTACTCTTCTACTAAATATCACTATGAAGAAAATTTAAAAAAAAAGATGGTATTTTCCATTAAGGACGCACAGACTTTTAATCTTACCTCTTTATCCTTCTTAGTCTTCTTTATTTTCATCTTAATTTTCTTTCCAGTTATCATGCTGTAGTTTTCATTCTTCTTTTTGTTTTTGAAGAACTAAAGTAAGACCACACATGAGGAAAAAACCTTCTGTAATTTTGCTTCATATTACAAATACTTATGAATCTTGAAGAAAATTATAGATTATAATCTCTCATACTTCCTAGATGTCTAAAAAATAAAGGTAAGTTTCTGTTCGGTTAGGAAAAATGGTGCAGTTATAAACATTTTTAGGACATTACACTGTTTAAATGAGAAATACAGTGGGAATTTCAACTCATACAAGCATACCTTTGAAAGCTGGACAGGTCCTGTTTTTTCTTTCTTTTTCTTCTTTTCTTTCTTTTTCTTCATTTTGTTCTCTTTTTTTCTCTTCTGCAAGTATAAGACACATTCTGTAGCACTTACAGATTCGCAAAGGCAAAAAAACCAAAATCCACAAGCAGCCTATTCATGCCCTGGCTAGCCAACAGAGCCACTGCTGCTTGTCTTTACCACTGCTGGTCCTATATGAAATACACAGAAAGTAATTCAGCAAAGTCAGCAACCTTTGGATCTCTGGAAATGGAAATGGTATGATCCCTGATTCTCTCTTTTAATGTACACCTAACGCATACAATCACTGAACAGCAGTTAGGACCTGAAGAAAGGAAAATTACAACACTGAGAATCTATGACCAACTATAAATGGTTTCTTCTGACAGAAATTCTATAGAGTTATGAAGGTTCCTACTTATTTTCCTCAGCAACTATGCTAAATTCTAGTTGGATGAGCAATTATTGGCAAAAGGAACCATAAGTTCCTTTCCTTCTCATTTAATATACAGTCTGGTGTGTGTCAACTTAAGAGTTCACTTACTTTAACCCTAACAGCACACTTCGGATTTACATAGCCACAGACAAAAGCATTAAACATCCCATGATATTTAGGGCTACTGAAGTACAAAGAGCTATTTTCTGTTTGTTAACTACTTATTTCTGTTTGTTAGAAAACGTTTACCTTTTTGTTGTGTTTTTCTTTTTTCCTTCTCTTTGATTTAGTTTTAGAAGAATCTGAAAAAAAATAAACTAAGTTCAGTATTCTGAAAAAGGCATTTGGTTTTAGAGATGAGGCATATAGGAATGTAAAGCATAGGAAGAAAATGCTTTAATTCAGCTGAATGTATCAGCACTGGCTCAAATTAATTGTATGAAAAACAACATATTAGCTTACTGCCATTTACTTACAGGGAAATTGGAAATCTCATTTATGCACTGATTACTTATACCAATATATGACATTAGTGACAATGTTTCTCTCTTTCTGCAGATGTGCTTAACAGACTGCAAGTGTCTGACAGCCAGAGATCTGGACGCAAAGAAAGCAACAGAAACGTATTACCAAAGCTGACAAATCACTTGAAAACTCCATCACTGCTAAAGGCAAAAGTAAAACTTTTTCCTACTTAATTGGCCCCCCGGTGAAGCTTCAGCTTACCTCTGCTACTTGAAGATGACGACCTTGATGACGAATGCGATGAGGAAGAAGAAGTGGATGTAGTACTAGAAGATGATGTGGATGAAGCGGATGATGATCTGCTTCTGCTACGTTTTCTTTTCCTTTTTTCTTTTCCTTAGGAAAACACAAGGCAAAAGTGACACGCCTGCAAGTAGCTACAAAAATGATTTCACAGAAACTAAACATAACAAAAGCATATTTTGAGGAGCGTTCTTCTTCTGTTTCTTTCTTCCATTATCATTAGCGAGCGACTACAGTAAAGATGACAGTTAAAGATGGTAGCTGACACAGAGGATAACAGATCACACACAGCACCGTGGCTCTGGAACTGACCAGCTGTGCCTACCTCGGACTTTCAGGTCCTCTGTAGAAGCTGCACTGAGCAGCCTGCCTTTCTCATCCTTCTGGTTGTCCATACCTAGTGAGACAAAAGCTTGGTCAAGAGCACCATCTCCAAAAGCCTTGGAGGAGAAAAGAAAGAGGAAGGGTGCGGTGAAAGAGGAAAGGCGAGAAGGCATCTAAGGCCAACCCCGCCAGCACCCGCACAGCGCATCGCACCACGGTGAAGCAAAAGTTTAGGCTTCCATCTTCCTGCAGCAGCAACGTGTGCCAAGACCCCGTTTGTGCATAACCTTCGAAGATGTCACTATCAACGCATTTACACAAAATTTATCGCCAAAGAGACTACAAGCCGACAGCGCATCAGAAGGCCACGTTCCGCGACAGCGAGGAGCGATCCCCGGCCTACGCAGCGTTGAGGCCGCCGGGACGGCTCCAACCGGAGGGCCCGGCTCCCCGCCGCCATTTCCTGCGGCTGCCCCGCCCGCAGAGCCCGACGCAGCGCCGCACTTACCGGGCCGGCCGCGGCGGCAGCACGGACCCGGCTGCGGCTCGGCGCTGACCCGGAAGGGCTGGCGGCGACCGGGAGGCGGTGCTCCCCGGCCCGGCAGAGCGTCACGGCCCGCCCGGCACCGCGCTGGGCACCGCCCATGGCAACGGCTGCCCGCCGACGGGACGCACGGCACTCCGGAGAGGTGGTAAAAGTTATTTATTCTGACCCTGTTTTTGCGTATCCAGTTATGACGTTAGGCTAGAAAAATGCCTGCACTGTAGTAAGAGATACTCAAACAGTTACAAACGGTCAGTAACTACATAAAAATACACCGTGCTGATGTAGAACACGCTTTTGGTTGTTTACTCAGTACGACGTTATTGAAAGGTTTTTCGGTATTTATCATGCAACGACAAAATCCTTCCCCAGTAATCATGCTAGACAACGTTTTTCCCTAACCCTTGAGATGAAATTTAAAATGCGGTTCTCAAGTAGTAAAAATCGCTGAGAATCTTAACACAGAACTCAACTATTGTAACAAAAGAAACCAGTTTAAATAAGATCACCTTAGAAAACAAGTAATTTTCTCAATAAATTCATTATAAAATAGGCAGTACTCCAACGGGGACATTTCTGTCACCCAGGGGGAATCATTTGTGCTTCAGAATTTTAAAAGGAACGTTCATGGCAAAACGGTAACGCCAACACAGGCACAGCCTGCCCAAAGCTGAGCACGCTCCCAGCATTGGCCCGGCAACACACTGACACACACCCACATCACTACGCCATCACCAACTCAACAGACAGAAATGGAGTTCTAATAGTACTTAGCTCTTTTCATGCTCAAAACTCTTCACAAACATTTAAATAGTCCTAACACTTCCACAAGTATTAGCACCCCCATTTTATACTTGGGGTGTGGAGGCAGAGAGGTCTGTTATTCATCCAGATACAGAGTGCATCCTTTCCGTCCTGCTTCAGTTCTCCAGGGTCTTCAGTCTTTCATTTTACACTTCACGCGCTGGACAGTCCGAGGACCTGCAGCTGACACCACTCGGTTATCCCTTTGAAAGTATCAATCAATACGAAGTCCACATCAGAGGCTTAGAATCAGTGTCCCACGATATCGCAATATCTTTCAAACAAACTTCTCTTTCTGTAACAGAAAGTGTTAAGGACACGAGGCCCAATTCTTTCCGCTATGTGGAGAAAATGGACTGTAAAGTCAGTCGTGGTGATATGAAAGAACAACATCGGACCTTTATCATCTGTCCGGTCACTATGAAAACCCCTGTGTGCCCATCATACACAGACGTGGTGCAACAAAAAGGACTTCCAGATGTACTACCTTACTGTGATGTACAGATCGTAAGGCTTCTCCTCCACTCCACCTCCAAATTTGAAAATATTTGTCTGATGTACGTTTCAGAAACTGCCTGGAAAAGTAAATGCCTATAGCAATGAGCTTCCAGATATAAAATACATAAAATGTACTTTGCCCTCATCTTAGTGTCAGTCACCAAATCATATTATATCATTCTGCACAGAAGTGGCATTTTCCATTTTGCCACATTTGCCGTCCTGAATTTTCTACCGTATACCTTGGGGTCTGTGCCCCATTTTGTTTTTTATTCTGCCTGGTTTATTCTTACTCTAAATCCAGCTTGCTTTCATGCCATCCTTTTCAAAAGCTCCAGCTTTATTTTGCCAGTGGGCTGCAGGAGCAGTGGATAATATTTTGCTCTTTCACTACCTGATCTGCAAGAAATGAGACACAAAATTCCGTCACTTCTAACAACAAAATGAGTGTGCAAAATTACATCCATCCTACAAGCACCCAAAAGACTTTAAAAAGGCACGTGTGTTCTTTGCTTCTTGTTGCTTGGTGCCTGATCTTGGCATTCTTAGTGTGTCTCCAATAAACCACATAAAATGCAATTGTTCCCTTGCAATATGGAGAGAACTTAGGATAAAAATGAAGATCTTCCTAAGTATTTTATAGTTATCAGTAATTGCTCTGCAGCTCTCACTCCTTTTAACAAATGCTCAAACTGCACTACTCGTGAGACCTGGGTTCCAACAGGAACTTCATTCCCTCATCTATTTCCCCCTTCATTCCCAAAATTCCAAATTTCTAGGGAGAGCAGTGCATGTTATCTGAGGTTTTTCCCATACATATCCAGAGCTCTTCCTGCCACCTGTAGAGCTGGTTCGCTCAGGGATGCAGCTGGAAGGACAAACTTTTGAAGAATTTTGTCCCCTTTCTTCCAAGAGCTGGCAGCTGAGTACCTTATGGCCATATCCTGAGAGGTAAGAAGGACATGCAACTACTTTTGACCTCAGCTAGGGACTGTGGATGTTGATCACCAGTGGAAATCAGTCCCAAGGCACTAGGCAGGAATGAAAATGATGTTACCACATCCGTTTTGTGACCTTCTGTACAGCTGAAATATCAGGCTAGAAAAGTAAGAGGCATTGGTATTTTGCTCTGGAATTCCTGGTAAAAAATACGTTAATGAAAAAAAAGTATGCAAGATCCCTGACAGGTGTCTGGCTGAACCCCTTTCTCACTGCTTCAAAAATCCAGGAGATTGAGGGCTCATGATACATTGATTCAAACGAGCTAATATTGAAATGTTTCGATTTCAGACAAGTGAAATGTGCACTGGTGTGAGTAGCGGAGCACACAGGCCTGCCTGGGCTCCCAAGGGCTTATAGGAGAATTTTCATCCTAAATCACTAGTCCTGTGATGTGAGCCAAGCATTCACACCCAGCTCGTACTGAGCCTAGTCAAAGCACTGGATTGAATGCGTGTTCACATCAGACTGGTCTTACAGCTGCCTTAAAGCTGCAGGCTTGAAAAAAGGTTAAAAAACAAAGGCTGATGTTTTAACAATTTGTTGTCTGTCACATGGTCCAAGAGCCTTGAAACACATGAGTAGCTGACAGGTGGCAATTCACTATTGCATGGCTAGTAATCAACAAGAAGGCATTTCATAAAAATTAAAGCAGTCACACTGATTGGATACTTTTTTCTTCACAATTCCTCCAGATCAGTTAGATCCACAACTACTTTCAAAAACAGAGTGTCATCTCTGACATAGGTATTCTTTGTGTTCTCCAGAACTGTGTGTGGCACAAAGCGTGGACAACCAGAGGCAATATTCATTTCTCCATCAGGCCTTTTGAAACTGCTGCTATTGGGGTCAGCTCTAAAGACTTCCACAATGTGATTTTTTTTCCCAGTTTGATCCAAAAGCATGAGTGTAACCTTTTGCTTGAAGGGCCATGGCAACAGTGAGTCGAACTCGCCTCTCATGACAACAAAGTAGAGTGAGACATGTGTTCCTTTGCCTGAGCCATCCCCATTCAGATAGGCTCTGGCACACAACCTGTACCCACAGCGGCTGGTGTAGAAGGGCTGGCTGAAGATGGAGAGGACACGACCTTCCATTGCTTCTTTTTTCTTCATCTTGTAGTCTGTGATTTTCCAAATTAATTTCCCATTGTAGCACGTGCCTTCCAAAAGCTTAAATCGTTCTTCGTTTTTATTGAGCTGTGCTTTGTGAATATTGATCTGGAGATCATGTTTGCTGGACTGACTTTCCAAAACAACTGGGAAAAAGTAAAATAAAATTGTCAGAGAGCAGCTAGACTTGAGCTGACAATACATAAGAACAATACTGAGTACAGACTGTTAACTGCAGCTGTTAATTTTTTTTTCTTCCAATTCTAGTTGCAGCAGGTAGTTGAATAAGGAAAAACACTAACTGCAAGCCACATTTACTGTCTGACTAGGGAAACAACGACTGCTACCACCACAGTGCCCCAGCCTCACCAAACCCAGCACTCTGGCCTTGCTGTGCCTCAGGAATTCAGAAGCTGGGCCCTCTGGTGACAGTATGGAGTAGGGGAAGGTGGGAGGATGTTTGTAGCATGTACTACCACAGGTTGGTCATAGAAAGCCTGGAGAAGAGAACCCTTTTTGGCTAAGAGTTGCAACTGACTGACTGCAGTACCAGAACCTCTACTTAGCCACCACAAAGATCCCAGAACCCATGCAGAAAAGAAGGAAGTCCCGACATACCTAAGCGCTGATCATATGTTTCCATAAGGGCAATCTTCTGTTTTACATTTTCAATTGTGTCAAACAGGGGTCTCAAGTCTAATTTACTTTGTTGCTGGTTTGCCATCTGTATTAGCTGTTTCACCTGTGATTCCAGTCGAGCAGACTTATCCAGATGACTGGCAAGAGCCTTCCAGTCAATACCATAGGAAGAAGGTGGGAAGCGGAGACAAGGACATTTACAAAATCAGCCATTTCATTGGAAATAAAGAAATCTTTAACATGTGAGCAATACCAACTACACAGTACAGTCAGAAGTACTCTGCTGCCTCAGGAATGTGTCCAACTAATCCCTCCTTTGGTATTTACCAGCTGAGAAGCCATCCCTCAATTTGATCAGTTCATGCTGCTTTATTTCATTCAACTGATGATTCAAATTCACACCTTCCTATTTTCCATGGGGATCTGGCCATGAGGATTTATACAGTGCTTTTTGCCCCGATTAGATACCCAAACTTCTTTATTGGTTACAACACAGTACTGTCATTGTAAATAAGAAGGGCTTGGGAAATGTCTGGGAAACAGTATTTGTTACTGTCTTGCTATTAATGACAACTGGATAAACATACTTCATAGTGCATGGTTTAAACTGCAAGAATGCAATTGGCCAAAAAGGAAAAAACCAATGTGTCACTCACCTGTGTGCTTACCATCAAGTTGCTATTGTTACCAAACAGTTGTGTAAACTGTCTGAATTCTTTCTCACACTTTTTAATAGCCTCTGCTAACTGCTGGATTTTAATCTCTTTACATTCCAGGCTCTTGTACAGGTCAGAGATCTAGAGATGGAAAAGTACAGAGTAAAAGGCTCCATGCACAACCAAAATGAACAGGGATTAAATTAAAACATGTTGTGGTACAGGAGAAAGTAGAGAAGCTTACAGTGTAAAGCCTCTAGCTTAGCTGGATAATTCAAAATTCAAGGATATGTGCTGTCAAATACTGACATCCCTGCATCTTAAATCTGACTTGCTATTGCCCAGCTTGCAAAGTGAGATTTTTATAAGCCACAAGTAGGCAGTAGGAAGGAGGCAGGAAGAATGAGGCAGGATGAAGGAGGCAGGAAGCTCTGCACTGCTCTGTGCCACCTCTGCAGAGGGGATGACTTCAGCACCCCAAGGCTCCTTTTCAATGCAATCTCACTAACCTCTGAAACCCTCAAGTATTATATTCACAAACTTGGCATCAATTGCAAGAAGTCGAAAGCAAATGATATAAGCGATGGCAACAAGGCTCCCGTTGTGTCTGATGGAGAATACACACGCCTGAGCACAGACAAATTTCCAGCTAATTGCCTGACTTCACTGGAAGAGCATATTCTGACTTCTGAGGTGAGGACAATAAAACCAGTCTTTTTAGAATGCATGTGAGCTGTAACAGACAACAAATGCAAAATCTCACGTAATCTCCCAAACTGCCAAGAACTGTGGAAGAGTGTTCATTAAATACAACTTACTTGTTCTTCCAATCTAGAATTCTTGTCTAAAATCTGCAGCATGTGTTCCCGCAGGGCACCATTTTCATGTTCAGCAAGTTTCCCTCTTTTCACCTTAGTGAGGCAGAAGGGGAGTGAAAGAACAAAACAATCAGACACACAGATTTTTGAAGCTGATGGGTAAAAGATTTATTGATGTCAGGATTTAAAATGTCCCCTCCGTGCATTGAAAGTGAGGGAATTACAGTCCTGGTTTTCTGCTGATGCATCTTACTAGAAATGGTTGTAAAAGAACTAAAAATGATTATCTTGATTAACTACTCTGGTTTGGGAGACAAATTTCTAGCACAAGCAATGATCTATAAAACATTACCTTTATATGACAGCCATACTGTTTATATGGGCAGTCCACTTCAGTCTCAGGACACACAGTATGATGCTTTTCAATCTGCGTATATTAACAAAGAAACTTGTAATGAAATAAATATTAAGTTCCTTATTACACTGATAAAATCTAAAAACCTGCCTAAGGAGTGAATAGAGGCCAATGTCATGACTGGTTACATAAAGAGGAAAATGAATATTCAGGATCAATAAGCAAGACAGGTGTCTTTCCATACTGCAATACCAGTGCTTTGCAGTGACCAAACACCTCGCTTGTCAGATGGGACATACATCACGTTTAGGACCAAACAAAGAAAATACTGAGAGTGATGAAGTTGTATTGGTGTGAGCCAATGCAGTCTGTGATGCGAGTTTCAGTTTTAGTGAAGTGTGCGATTTGCTGAATTGTTGCATGTGAAAAAAATCCTCGTACCTCCTTTTTCAGAATTATCTGTGAACAGTTTTGGAGACAAGGCATGGGATAATCAGGACAGTCATTTTCCTCATGATTCTGGGGAAAAAGGAAAACAAGGCAATGGTTTTCATTTTTGTAAAACAGCATACATAGAAGTAGTTATTGCTACTGGCATGCAAAAAGTAATCATAAACATACACACACAAGCCTCACATCATGTTTTTAAGAGAGTAAGAGTAACTGGTATTACTTAAAGCATTCTCGCTTTTATTATGCTTTCTCCTTCAGCTACTCAGCCAAGTTTTGTTTCATGAGTGGTAAAACCCCACTGCAATGCTGGAAACGTTTCACTCAGCAATATTAAAAGGCAAATTTATGGATGGACTCCAGGGAATATTTTATAATCTTACCTTTATGTTAATTAACACCACATGTTTATTACAGTACTGACACATTTCTTCTCGAAATTTACAGTGCAGATTCAAATGATCTTTCAAATCTTTCCGAAGGATTTGATCACAACATCCATCATTAGTGCACTGCACGCTTTCAAACAAACACTGCTGAAGATGTTCCTGCAAGACATAAAAGCAAATTAAACCCCGGTATGACATACAGAAACATCTGGCAGTCTGGTGACACACAAAATTCTGAAAATTTGAGGAGTCCTCTATAGGATTTCAACTTTTCCCACAAACATGCCAGAATGGCCAGCACGTCTTAGCGAGTTTTGCAGAATCAAGCATCTCATTATGCCTAAGCATACAGAAATTAAGTACAGGTGCTGTGGATATAGTAAGGCCATCTCCGTGCTGCCACGGCTCTGGACTTTTGCTGGGCTCAGGCCCTGCTGAGCAGCAAGGCAGTGAGGTTAGGCTGAGCACCAACCTGCTCATCTGTCTTGGGTCTTTCTCCCCACTTCCACATCACCCTGCACAGACTTCTGATGTGAGTTATCCTTGCTATTTTTATAATATTTAAATTCCCATATCATTATATTTTCATTATTATATAGCAAACCTTCACTACAGTCCTCCTGAACTTGCAAAATGACCGATATATTCACAGCAATATAAAGCAAATGATTCTTACCAAACAAATATGGCGCAGCTGTTGTAAGCTTACAGCCACAACGTAGTATTTGTTACTCAGTGTACAACTAAGACACTGACTATGTACTCAAGCCACATTGCTACAGTGACAAAAGTCTGAAGGCAACCACTGAAATTTAGCTTGTGACACACAAAGTCCACATGAAAATCAAAGGCTTAAAATGTGATTGAGCCAACTAACCTGATACCGCCCCAGAATTATTTTTGAATTGCAGTCAGGGAAGTTTTTGCAGAACACGTACAAATTGAGAACTTCTCTTTTACAACAGTTGTCCTTGAATACCTGTAAAGGAATGGATGGCAATGATGCTCAGACACCCTGTCTATAGACTCTGAGAAATAGCTGTGTAAGCAGAAGCAACTGAGCTCCCTGAGCAAACTGCCAGTCTTATTTAGGGATCTTCCTACACAGAGCATTATGCAGCTGCTGTGTTGCACTACTGTCATAAGATTTCCACAGGGCAGCAGACAGTGAGTGAAAAACAGAATTACAAAGACAATCTAATTACAGTTTTGTCTAAGGAGCAGAAGAGGGAGGAGACATTTCATTTTGCTGGGAAATTCATTGTGGCAAGATCAAGTAGGCAGCATACTTTCAAGCCTTGGCATGTAAACAAGAACAGATGAATCCATTACAAAAATCAGGTAGATTGCAAAATAAGTGGCATGAACTTGTCTTTTCCTCTAAAAAGTTACCAAAAAGCAAACAAAGTCTGCAGGGTTAATGATATATAATAGAAATAGTTAAGACAGCAACTTGTAACCAAGTCAAAAATTAAAGACAAACAAACAAGATCCCCCAGAAAGACAGGGGATTAAAAAAGTATGCCAATAAACTCTCATGGTAAAATAACCTACAAAAATCCACCATAAAAAATATCAAAAGACATGAGAAGATTTAAAACTGTGTGAAACGATTTGACAGTTTACTGGAAATACAGAGGACTAAACTGAAATAACTTTAGAATGCGAAGTATAAAAGAAAGTTTTAGCTGTACATCCAAATCTCTTTTTCTTCACTTTCAATCAGCATCGCTTCATAAGACAAAAGCTGCTCCGCCTCTGGGGACAAAAAGGCTCAGATCCACCTTGTTCTCAGCTGTCCTGCTTTTTTTCATGCAGGTGGTCTCTGCATGCACAGCCACTTACCTCGTGCATTTTTATTGTTTCTTTGTCGACAGGACATGTGGGTACTGCATTCAGTTCTCTAGATTAAAAGAAGAGTTGTGTTAACCCACAGAAGATTTGATTTACTTGCCAAGATTGCGTCATGCTAGAATTCAGCTGGCATGGATATTGGAGCAGGGACTTTAAATTTGTGGTCACCAAAATTGTAAGGGACAACTGTATCAGCTGAACATTCAGAAGTTCATGGACTCTGATGGCATCTCCCCAGAGCACTGAGGTGGGCATTGTAGCTGAACCCCTCTCAACAATCTAATGAAGGTCATTGGGGTCTGGAGAGGCTCACAATGGCTGGAAGCTGCACAGTATTAAACCCAGCTGCAAACAGGGCAGGAGGAGGAGACCTGGGAAACTATGGACCTGTTGGCCTAACCTGGAAAAGCTGTGGAAAAGACTGTCCTGAGGAATATTGAAAGGCAGTTAGAAAGCAAAGCTGTTATCAGGCATAGTCAGCATGGGTTCATCAAAATGAGGTCCGGCCTGAATAATTTGAGGGCACAGATTCTTGATCCATCTTAAATTTCCTACGTTTTAGTCACTTTTATAGCAAGTAATTTAAGCCAGAGATGGTTTAACAAGTTAAGTCTTATCTGCTGTTCCTATGTCAAAGTGATATTTTCCTTCATATGAATCAACAAAACATCATACCTAGAACTTATGTAATAATAAGGTATGGAAGGAATGTGAGTTGTCTATGTCCCATTCACATGGGGTACCATAAGAATCAAAAAGCACTTTGGAAAGGCTTTGTTCTAGCAACTACACAGCCACAGTCTGCTTAGAGCTCTGGGAGGTTATTAAGCTGCAACAATGAACTAATAACAGAAAGCAGTTTGTCCTATGACTGTTAATAAGGTGCCTTTTAAATTACAGGGGATCTTGTCACTCTCTGGCCATCTGCTTCTTACAGATCTCATATCTGAAAAAATCTGAGCACATTAAGCCTAGCCTCTGTTTAGCACAAGTAGTGCAGTCCTTGTTAAAACAATAAAGGGAAACTTAATGTCCCCTGTATTAAAAGAAGTCCTATGATAAGAGGAGAGAAAATGCATATTGAGGCTGTTGTGCATAGGGAGGCGACCCAGAGGGGGAAAAGTGACAAACATAAAGCATCTAAAATTTGTAAAAAATGAAAGCAATATCTGGTCACACAATCCAGCTTCTCTGCTGTCGTCCTGAGCGCATGCACACAAAACTTTTGATAGGTCTGCCAGGTGAGCTTATTTACACCTGCAGGTGAATCCCAAGCAAACGGATGGCAACAGCCTTCTGATCTCACTGTAGTCTTGGGTAATATTAACATCAGTTCAAGGACTCCACTGGAAGTAAAGAAATTACATGGAACCAAATGAAACTAGCCTTAATTTAGCTACTGGCACCAATAACATGAAATATTAATGCAAGAAAAAATCACCTGAGTAGTACCAATAACAGATGGACAAAGCAAGACATTGTCCCACTCAATAATGTTTAAATTCATATAAAAATTTTTCATATGCTGACTTCTATGCAGTTGCCAAAGCAATCCTATATTTCTCTCCAGCACCCTGTAAGATCTTTAAAGACACCTTGAGTTCAGAAGTCTTCCCATTGACTCTCATACAACGTGTCACCAGAGAATCATTGTTATGGAATTCACTGCTGATTTATGGAAGATGCCAACTTCTGTTTAAGAACAGGATGACAGGGAGCCTGTAGATACAGGAAGGAGTTTGTACTAACCGCAAAGTGAGAATGCACTGCTGACAGAACCGGTGCCCACATCCTGTCTGGTGTGGATTGTGAAGGACTAAGTGGCAGTAGGCACACTTGTACCGGTCCTCTAAGGTTTCCACAAACTTGTAGTCAGTGTTGGGTTCGAAGTCCAGAGAAACAGCACTAGCAGAGTTCTGGCGCGTAAAGATGCCCGAGACAGCAGTGAGCTCGTCACAGGCCATGGAAGCCACGCTGGAAAATCAGACATGGGAAGAATCTTGTTAAATGCTCACCATCAGTCGCTTCACCTCTGCTATAGCCTGCGGCAGGCTGCCATCTGTCTGAGGGTTTCAGTTTGCAGAAGGGTCCAACAGATTTCAAAGGGAAATGTGGCATCAACTGTGGAAGTACAACAGAATGCTCAGAGGACCCCAAGATGATGCTTACATGACAAGCACTAAAGCACACTTTGGAAAGAGTTTTGGGATTTGAGAACTATTTCCCAGAAAGGGGAATTTTTTCTCAATTTTCTTGCAGGAACTCTTGGCCTAAAAAAAACACCAAAATTTAAAGCAGGCACGTGGGGAAAGCAGAGGCCAACTGTTGGCCCTAAGATCTGCCAGGAAAGTCTGTGCTTAACGTGGAAATCTCCCACACAGTATCACAAATTCACCGCACTGGTGCACACAAGATAGCTTTGTGGCTCATGGCCAGGAGTACACACACACAGAAAAACAGGAGTAGAGGGATTTTACCTTCAGTTTAGGTGTTAAAAGACCCAAAGTCTCTTATCTTGTCATCCTTCTATTTCCAAATGATTATTCATTTATAGCAGTAGACTATAATCTCATCTTTTCCAGAATTTTACTTAATTATATGTCAGTTCTTGGCTATATTAACCTTGCCTGCAAGAAAAAAAAGAAAAAAAAAAAAAAGAAAAAAGAAGACTGCAATCAGAAACATGTCATAAGTTTTTTGCTCAACCTATAAAAGCTCAGAGACACCTGATGAATGCAACGTTAGTTTTCTAATAGGAAAAAACCAGCAACATCTGTTTCCAGCTCTAACAGTCACAAACCTTGAGATTTGCCACAGGTCCCCTCAATCTTACAGTACTTTTGTGCAAATAGCTAAAAACCTCAAGCTGCTCAGGTTTTTATTTCTTGTAGCTTTGCATTCAGAAGACATTTATACCTACAGGATGTGTACAAAAGCACAGCTCATCAGCCCATGTTCTCTTAAATAAAAGAACGTAACTCAAGTGTTTGATCTTCTGGTCAGTACCTCATTACTGACAGCACAAAACACAACTCACCACAGAGGTACTCAATTTCACAGCAGTACTTGAGCATGCTGTTTCCCCTTCGGGTGCATCATCCTCCCTGCCAGTCACCTGAGTCACTTTTGCTGGCAGTGGCATCTCGCTAGGGCCTGACTCAGCTCCTGTAAGGTCACCGAGGGTGTCTGCTGTGGAAGCATGGCTGGCGCATAACCACAACAACCTCACAGATGGCAATGAGCAGCACTGATACATGGCATATCCCATTCAACTGAGGGCTGTTGGCCCATGGAAACAGTGGTGAGAATGGCACAGTATAGAGCTTGAAAGGTCGTGGAGCAGCTGGGGCTCAGAAAGCAGATTTCTGTTCAAAATCCTGTGCTGGACAAGGAAATCCTGCAGGCCAGAGGAAGCAGATGACTTGAAAGCAAGCCAAAACACACGATCAGCAGGAGCCAATCTGCTTGCTGTGGGCCTCATAGGGCACTCAACTACCAGCCTGCAAGACTGGACGTGGGACTTGTCAGACGCTGATTTCATTGTCTGACTCTTTCTCCTCTGACAACAGGGTTCCCATTTCTCTGATGCTCCCCGAGGAGCAATTTTATTTTCCTCATGCCCACTGAGGATGCAGGAAGACAGCCTGAGGGGTTACCTGCAGCACAGCTTCCATCACAGGTGAGCAATAGCCACCATGACCTGTGCAGCATGGGCATCTGCTGGCCAATCTCCTGCACACTCAGCACTCAGTAAGAACCCCGAAACACATCTCATTCCTCTCACTTATGAATGTTCCTTCTCATCTATGGGACATCCAGTTTTTCCAGTCCTGTCACATTTCAGGACTGGCACCTTCTGGCATCATGTATTCTACAAGTTGATGCCACACTGTGTAAAAAACACAGACACACACACAAAAATCCATGATTACCAGCTTCTTTCTTTCAGTGTCTATCCTGAAAGCCTTCCCAGGCACACAGCTCAGGTTTGCCACCATCACCAGCCGTTACATGACTGCCGTGGGACGTGCAGCCAATGTTGTGAGGACCCAGGCCAGGTGATGCACACAGCTGGGAGGGCTCTGCCAGGGCCCTGGGGCTGCTGCAGCCCCTATCAGCCTCTGCAGCTTCCCGCCATTTCCTTGCGCAGCCCTTCAGCTGTAGGTCAGCTCTTCCCACGGGCTCGGGACTGGGGGTAAGACAGAAAAGAGGGACTTTGCTTTGCCACACACCAAAGCTGGAGTGGAGTCTGCTTGAATCAGTGTGGTGTGGCGTGGGACAAACCCCGAGGAGCCAGAGGTGATGGCTGGGTGACAGACCCACTGCTGGCCAGTGCTTGGCGTGAGATGATGTATTTCCACTACTGTCACAGCAGCCCCAGCCTGGCTGCAGGAGCCCTTCTGACCCTCCTGGTCACCGCTGCCCACGCCCATGCTTTTTTGAGTTAACATCAGTGGAAAACCATGAGAGGAAAATATGCTCTTTGTGCTCACCCACCTGCCGCTGGCTGACTGCATCAACTTCCTGCTTACACCAGGGCCTGGCCCATACCACCGCCAAGGTGTGCTTTCACTTCTGCCTGCTCACAGCTGCCAAAAACGTGAGGACATCCTCTGTAGTGTGAATGTGCCAAAAACATGGGGGCATCCTCTATTGTGTAAGTGTTCCTATCTTGCGTGTAAATGGCAGTGCTGGACAGAACTCTGACTGCACCTAGGGAAGCTGCTGGAATCACCAGAAGCTAAGCCTAGGTAGTATGGAGAGCTCCTAAGTAATATGGAAAGCTTGATGGCAGCGCAGCAGAAAGAGCTCACAGCTGGGCTCCCACCTTGCTTCACATCCCTGCCCCTACCTATATCAATAGCACAATGCTTCTGAAACAACATTTTTTATCTGAGTTGCATGCAGATACATATCTCACTAGCAATAACACAGTAAAGAAGCTTAATAACAAAAACACAATTTCTTTATCTAGCTTTAACTGCCACCACATCAGATGAAGCCCAAACAGAAATGGTTGACCTTACTGCTCAGAAGTGGGGTAAGACACAAGCAGAACCTAAGAAGACAAATCAACATGAGCCTGATTTACTGTCATATAGCAATTATGATCATGTGCAACAATGACACTGAACTAACGTGGACAGATTAACTTTTTTTTAGCCATGAACTCACTGCACACAGAGAAAAACACTTGCATAATGTGGTAGTTCTTTTTTAAGACAGTATGTTTTTCCTCTTTTCTCTCACATAAAGGTTCCCAAGGGAGGTTAATCACGTTGCCATGTGAGCTATGAGCACATGAGCCACTACAGAAAGCTGCAGTGCCTGAACATCCAGGACAGCCAATGCAACACATGGGCACTGAACACCACCAAGTCTTTTAAACTGAGAAAGGTAAGTTTGTGAATTGTTATTCCTGGTTTGGTCATTAAGCATGGACAGGAAAATAGGATGCTGGGTCCTGCTGTTTAGTAGATAGGGGACCTGCTACTGGCTGAAAGCACAGTTTCAGTTGGGTTCATAATGTAAGGGAAGATAATGCTCAGCTATGCTCCAGGGTTGGGGTGCTGCTCATCACGATTACGTCCTTCCCTACCATGATTCCATGAAATATATTTAATAGGAAATGAAGTTGTACACCTGTAGTCCTACACTCTAGTTCCAGTTCAGGTCTATTCCTTTGCCCCAAGGAAAAGGAACAGAGCTTAGAAGGTCTTAGAAGGTGCCCCATCCCTCCCATTGAAGATGATTTACCTTACCAATGGGAATGGGAAACCTGTCTAAGTCAGGATTTGGAAAGTTTTGTAAATGTCAGTATACTTCAGAGGTCTAAGATCAGTTCACTTCCATGGGAGCTGACTGACAGAAATACAGTGGAAGGGAACTTACCTTGCACTAGAAAGACCCTCTCCAAGCTGCCTTATAAACTAGAAAGATTAGCTGCCTCCAGGAAATTTTTATTTTGAAACAAAATAACCAAGTCAAATGATTTATTAGTAAGATAAAGCTTCACTATGAAAACACTAAATTTTGGGGTCAGCAAACATATGCTCCAACTCTTAACATACACAGCTAAACAGTCTGCACAGGTGATGCCACCTGCTATCTCTGCTGCATCGTCAGCACTCCTCCTAACCCAAGGGAGAGTTACAATATTTTGGCTGCTGACAACAAAAGACACCAGCAAAGTCCCTTCAGGGGAGAAGGATCCTGGCTGCATTTCTTAAAGCCTCGCAGCCCTGAGGTTACAGAGAAGGATCCGGCAGACTCACCACTGAAATGCACAGGGCTTCACTCAGCAGCAAATCAACCCCAAGAGCAACTCTGCTCGCTTAAAAATGACAGTACAATGACCAACTGGCATCCAGGAGAAAGTGCTTCTAACAGTAGCTACGTTTCAGAACTTCCTCTGAGGCCCCACAGAGCCTGTTGCTGCAGAGGGCAGCAGAATCAAATTAGGTATTGTTTGCATGCGGACAATACTATCCAATTCAAACTCCAACATTACCTTATTCCGCAGGCTTACAGTAAACAGTAAAGCTTTATGGAGCAAGCATCAATTTGCCAATCTCCATAGTAAAATTTTCACCAAGTGGAGTGAGACACAGAAAGGTTTCTTTTGCATAGAGTCATAGTCAAGCATTATCATGAATCCCCGTAAGATTAGACTCCATTATATTTAAGGCATAGATTACAATACAGACAGCACTTCAAAAATTAGCAATACACAACTAGCAAAGCGTATCTGGTGCTGAAGTAGCTTCAATTTCATGACCGATTTTATTTATTTGCTACCTCTGCTATTTTTCCTGGATTTCCTAATCACAAATTTATTAATTTTGTATTATCATAAAACTGTCTACATCTAACCAACACAATGTTAAGTTACAGTAACATGGACTTCTGTCTTAAAATAATTGTGTTCACAGCTGGAAATTAATTTTCTTCTTAACACTATTGAGAGGTCATACTCAAGAGTCATTAAAAAAGAAAAACCAATCAATGAAGCTACTTTATAATCTAGTCATTTAAAAAACACACACACATGGAAACAAACAAACAACAGAAAAAGAACGAACCAAAAACCACACACTCCAGAAACTCCACAATTTCTGAATAGCTATGTTTCAAGCTAGTAAATACTGATGATCACAAGAAAACATCGTACAGATCGCTTTCTGTTAGACCACCCTGCCCCAGAACTGAATAGTTCTTTCATTTGTCAGTCAGTTCTACACTTCTGTATCAATATATAGATGATCTACCATCATCCTGACCCCCCTCAGCAATCTCTGCAGAAGGCACACTTGCAGACCTCTCTGCTTGCAGTCCCGTGCTCTGGGTGCTGCTGTCAGCTCAGCGCGGGAGCTCAGCTGTGGACAACTTTCAGGCTCTGAAGCCCTCTACGACAGCCATGTGGCACTCACACATCCCCCTGCAGCAGCTAGCACCTGAGGAGCTGTTTACAGATGACAAATAATTATAACAGCATTAGATTCCTGACATCATTGCTGAGACACGTTTTAGTAGAATGTTTTAGTAGTACCTGAAATGTGTAGCCGATCCTCAGCGAGGAGAAAATGAGAGAGCAAGCGTGCACGAGTGTAAGCTTTGTGGTTAAAACAACAGTACGAGCATTTTAAATCAGCAAGGGAGTGGAAATCCCCTGGTGTAGCGTTGAAAAGATCATGTCTAAAAATGTTTCAAAAGTGTTAGGACAGGAGCAAGCCATCTAAAAGCATTTTTCCTTGCAGCTTTGATGTACCAATTGCAGAGTTTGCTATTTGGAACAACATAATGTTACCAAGAACATTTTGTACAGATTTAGTCCAGGATACAGAGTCTTCATGTTGATAACATTTCTTTCATGGAAGCGCTGAGTGGCTAAAGGGAAAACAAAAGGTCAGGAGCAAGCACAGAAGGGTAGAAGGAAACCCAAGGCCCAGCCCTGCCAGATCCATCCCTACACAAGGAATCCCTGTGGGCACAGACAGGTTTGCTCACTGCGGGAAGCTGAGGGACGGCTCATGGAGGAAATGGCACCATTGAGCCACAGCTACCACAGGAACT
The DNA here is from genome assembly GCF_951394365.1 of Tetrao urogallus. NCBI lineage: Eukaryota > Metazoa > Chordata > Aves > Galliformes > Phasianidae > Tetrao > Tetrao urogallus. The sequence goes on from NC_136814.1 coordinate 21,746,709, forward strand.
CACACTGAAGGCTGCATGGACATCTGACGTTTAAAACAGAACTTTCCAATTGTTACAAAAACAGATATTTGTATTTGTGATAACCAAGGCCGCCATACACCCTGTTTATTTCAGAGCCTGAAGTTAAGTACTTACACAGGACTCCTGGCAGCCTCCATCCCTGCAGTCTCTGTGGACACCAACCTTGTTCCCCTGGACCAATACATGCATCCCTTCCTGCAGTGCCACAGGCTCCATCTCTAATCCCACTCATTCCTTCTGCTCTGCTCTGCTCCCTCCCTGGCTTCCTGGTCTCTTCTTCCTTTATTGGGTATGTTAACAAAGAAAGCTTGAGTATTGGTCAGCTTGTTCAGTTAAATGAGCCCCTAATTAAACCAAGTAATAACAATTTCCCTTCCTCCCCTTAAAGTAAGGCATCTTATTTTCTAGATAAGCAATAATTTTCAGTACTTCTGTTATTTAAAATACAAGTATTGAAAAAAAAAAAGCTTCTATTCTGTCTTGCAGCAAATGGCACACAGGCTCTCTTTAGCCTTTTTCCTTTAATTAAGCCTGCTCATGGAGCATTTCTAATCTTGTTCAGTCTCAGTCTCCCCTCCCAGGAGACTGCATGCTTTCCTGAACCATCCCTAGAGCACTGGGACAAATCATCACTGAAGCTGGTACAGTGCTGGCAGAGAGAAAGGCATCTATTTGAAGGCATGCTTCTTTTTCATGGGATCAATTAAACTGATCCAAGTTGCATTTCTAGACACAGCCTAAGATAAATTCTATGGCTAAACCTTGTAAAACAGAAAATAGTCTTTTGTCCTTGCAATGAATTCACATCCTTAGGATATGCCTTGATCAAGCACAATGCACCAGTGTCTGCACAGATCATAGAACAAGGATGAGCAAAAGTAATTCCAACATGGGTTCTCTTTAAAACCATCAACTCTGGAAGCAGCACTCATCCAGCCAGTGTCAAGAGGCAGAACTGCAGAGAATACAGTGTCTGTGAGCACAACTCCAGGAAGCACCATCTGCTTCTGGGAAGCTTTGGGGAAAACCCCAAATGGAGAAGTTGAGTAGGAGCAGGATCTTCATTTTAAACAATCTCACTCATGAGTAGATGAGTAGAAAGCAGATGAGTAGAAAGGGGTTGTTGTTCTTGGGCACCCCTCCATTTCCTGCCGCCCTGCATGCAGTGCTGAAGACCCTGGCAAGAGGAACCAGCAAGGACCATCAGCAAGCTTAAAGCATGCACAACAGGATGATGGAAAAGATGTCCAGGAGCAGCATTTAAGGAAAGAAGCAAACACACAAGAACCACATAAAGAAACCAAAGGTACTGAAACAAAGTAAAAGAAAGCGTGGACAACGAGACAATCAACTACATTTTCTTTCTTGAAGTGTACCAGAACCAAAGTGAAGTCTTCACACGTCCTAACAAGTAGTACAGACCACACATATTGCAGGACTAGGTTCAAAGGTTACCTCTCCTTCCCCACCCCAAGGGCACACACTATCCAGGACATCAGTTGGTTTGACTTCAGTCGGTGCATCCATTAATACCTATTCAGTGCACAACAGAGTTTAATTTTCCATGCACTCAACTGTATGTCTTGATCTTAATGAATGATTTAATCAGCACAGATACAGAAATCTCCCAGTATACCCTATGGTTATCCATCCGCATTACTAGGATAAGCTCAAATTCTGCTCTGTTCACCATGACACAGGAGATTTTGGCAGGCCACCTATTTCTTCTCAGACACTTTGTAATTCCAGAGGTTAGAAATTCCCTTCAGCTCAACTGCAGGAATTCATAAGCTCAGTGGATTGTGCTTAGATGCACATATGTATCTGATGATATATGGACACATATTTTCTAGCCTATGATGAGGTAATTGGTATGTCAGAAACCAACTGGTATCAGTGACTTCATGACCTTGCTGCTGGGAAAGTGATGACAGTGAAGATTATCATCACTGTATTTTCTTAAAAATGAGAAAGGGGAACGGACACGTTCTTAAGAAGTCCTGATGAGATCAAACATGACACACTGGAGATTTACAGAGTTACAAACAGGTGGTAGGGCTTTCACAGGGCCCATTAAAAGGAAAGATGCATGTAAAAAGGATGTTAACACACCCAGGGTGACACTCAGCCTTCCTCCTGCTGTTGGCACCGGTTTTAGCTTTATTGCTCCCAGCAGTGAACAACATCACTGGGCTTTTAGCCTTCAAGGTGTGTCTCAGGCATCACCAAGGTGGATGTTGGTGATGCCTTTGGGAAAAAGTGCCATGAGGTTTGACGTCAGTGACAAAGAAACAAACCAACAGAGAAGTTTTTTTTCATTACAGATAGTGCCTAATAGCCTTGCATGTTACATTCAATTGAATGTATGATCCGGTGACCATTTATACCCACTGTCTCTAGGACAACATTAAGAAGTGAAACCTGAGATTTTGCTTTCATATCCGTAAGGGCCACACTCCAGTTCCAAGCGCATGGATTCATTGTTGGTTTAGGGCAAGAACTCTGTGCCTGAAACCAACACGCTGCCTCTGATGCCTCATGCATCTCAGAGTGACCACTTCAGGCAAAATTGCTTTGCAGATTGTTTCTGTCGTTGAGGTTTGTTTAGTCATTGGTGGCTTTGTGTAATAACAACTTCTCAGTATTATCTTCTGCAAAATAAGGACACAACAGCATACGTGCCCTTAGAGAACCCCATTTGCAAATGTCAACATAAGACAAATAGAAATTTCTTTAAGAGTTCCCCACACAAATGCACTTAGCTACGAAGCACTGTGGGCAGTCCCATATTAAAACCACTGCAATTTGGGGTGCTGACAGTTTCTCACACGCTTATTTAATTATTGTAAAACTGAGATGTAGAGACTATGGAAATTTTTGCTGCATTTTTATTAATGATGTGTATGACTCAAGTTTCTTTACCTTCCTGAGCTGCTACACACCAGGGTAAAGAGGTTAGCCTCTTTCCTGGGCTGAGGGAAGGAGGTGGAACAACTGTGTGTACAGCCCAAATAGCACAGATAACAGAGGGACTAACAGTGTGAACATTAACTCTTTATGGTCACAAGCCAAGAAACTTGAGCAGGACCAGAAAAGAGAATACCCATAAGATCACAGGTATCACCAGAACTCTCAAGATCAAGGGCCCAACAAATGTTTTAATTCATACAGATTCCATGGAGAACCAGAAAGAGAAATGCTTTCTTCACAGCCTACTATTAATTGAGGATAAATAACATCTACCTACCCATTTATAATCAAAAGGTCAGAAAAGGAATCAAAAAAGACACAGGCCTACAGGTTAACTTGAAGAAAGGACACTAATAAAGCTTGGGAAATCAAGCACCCAACAAGTCTGTAGCTGCACGCTGGAGTAATTTGGCAAAGTTACCCAAAAGTGTTCAGCACGAAACAAATAGTGTCTAATCTGTTTGGGACCACTACTACTTAACATCTTTGCTGATGACACCAAGCTGGTGGTGCAGCTGGCAAACTGAAGGGAAGGACACCAACAAGAGTGACCTGGACATTCCAGAGAGGTGGACTCACAAGGGACAACATGAAGTTCAACAAGGCCAAGTGCAAAGTGCTGCACTGGGGTCAGGGCAATCTCAAGTGCAGATAGAGGCTGAGCAGAGGATGGATTGAGGGCAGCCCTGAGGAAATGGAGCCCTGGGTACTGGTGGACAAAAACTCTTTGTGAGCTGGCAGTATGTGCTTGCAGCCCAGAAAGCCAATCATCTCCCGGGCTGCATCAAAACCAGTGTGACCAGCAGGTCAGGGAAGTGATTGTCCCCATCTGCTCTGCTCCTGTGAAGCCCCACCTGCACTACTGTGTCCTGGCCTGGGATCTCCAGTAAAGGAAGAATGGAGAGCTGCAGGAATGAGTCCAGAGGAGGATTATGAGAAGATTGGAGCACTTCTACGAGGAAAGGCTGAGGGAGCTGGGCTTCTTTAGCTTGGAGAAGGTTGCGGGGAGACCTCATTGCAGCCTTCCAGTACCTAAAGAGGCCTACAGGAAAGCTGAGGAGGGACTCTTCAGCAGGGAGCATAGCGATGGGGCAAAGGTAATAACTTCAAACTAAAAGAAGGGAAATTTAGATTAGCTGTCTGGAAGAAATTCTTTACTCAACGGGCAGTGAGGCACTGACAGAGCTGCCCAAAGAACCTGTGGGTGCCCCATCCTTGGAAACATTCAAGGCCATGTTGGATGGGTGGCCTGATCCAGTGGGAGGCATTCCTGCCCATGGCAGGGGCTTGGAATTGGATGGGCTTTGAGGTTCCTTCCAACCCAAAGCATTCTGTGATTCTACAACCTGACCCATAGCTCTCCACTTTGAAGGCTTTGCAAGAACTGTGCTCCTGTCTTCAATATAGTGTTTAGCAAGTATGCGGGTAACATAAAGAGCTGTGTGGCTTCTGCTCTTTGCATTCGTTGGAAACTCCTTTTATCAAAGTTTCCAATAGAAGCTTTCCAGTTTAAAAACCTTGTCCCCTTCTGGATGTCACTTCTCATTCTCTCCAAACTCTCTAATTACTGCTTCAGTGCATCTTCCCACCACCCCTGCAGTGTCTGTGAGAGCCACAAGCTTTCTTTTCTTCCTTCCTGTCTTTACTTATCTCTCACAGTTAACACCTTGAGCCAAAGCTTCCTGCCAGCTGCTCACAAGTTTGCCAGACTGCTGCAGGCTGTCTTCCTGCAAAAGCTGAATTCCAGCTATTTCTTCCAGCATCCGTGCTGGAATTGTTGGAGTTGGAAGGTACCCTGGAAGGCCATCCTGTCCAACTGCCCTGCAGTGAACAGGGACATCTACAACTCAGTCAGATGCTCAGATTGATCTTTAGTATCTCCAGGGACTTCTCTTCATCTACTTCCTTTCTGGGCAGCCTGTTCCAGTGCATCACCACCCTGGTTGTAAGAGACTTCTTTATGTTCATTCTAAGGAAGCAGACCACCTCCTGCACAGTCCCTCCTATCCACATCGAACACAGCTGGCCTGGACTACATGCGGGCCCATTACCTTCATCCTTTTCTCTTATGCTTAAAGAATTAAACCTGCACAGTTTCATCAGCTCCATTTCATATTTCCATATGATGCAATATGTCTTGTGTGCTTATGCACTTTTCCAGGCCCTCACCATCTGCCTGCTTTCCAAACACTTTTCTAAAATGCAGGCAGTACTTATTCACCCACCCAGCACCCAGAGATGATTTTTGCACACCACAGCTACAACCACATCACGTCTCTGCCCATCCCTCCACTTGCTCATTACACCAGAACCACACGGAATCGTTAAGGTTGGAAAAGACCACTAAGAACCATCCAGTCCATGCACCAACCCATCCCCACCTCGCCCGCTAACCGCGTCCCTCGGTGCCACATTTCCGCGGTTCCTGAACACCTCGAGGCGCGGTGACTCCGCTACCTCCAGGGGCAGCCCTGACCTCTTTCTCCCCTTACAGGCTCCCAAACCCACCCTCCCACCACCCACCCCCTCCGGCACTGTAGCAGGGCTGGCTTCACGTCGAGCCGGGCGGCGTCTCTGGGCTCCGCGCGGGCCGCATCCGCCACCCACCGCAGCGGGCATCCCGCTCCCAGGAGCGGCACAGAGAGATGCGCTGCGCCCCCGCGCCTCCCGGCCCCGCGCCCCGCGCCGCCTTCGCCCCCCGCGGCACCTGCCGGGCCCGGCCCGCCTCCCCGCCGCACCTGAGCCGGAGCTCGCCGCACGCCGGACCGGGGCGGCGGGGGGAGGTGCGGGGCGCGGCTCCGAGCGGGGAGCAGCGCGGGCGAGGAAGCGCAAGCGCCGCCGCTTTCGGTTTCATGGCAACCCCGGGGCGGGGAGAGCCCGAGGCGGCGGGGGTTGCGGGGCGGCCCGGGGCGGGGTAGCGCGGCTGCGGCTGGAGCTGGGGAGGCGGAACGGTGGGGGATGGCGGGAGGGGTCGGCTCCTCCCCCTCCTGCCGAAATAAAGCGTATCGCTGTTATTATCTTTAGGAGCGCCCCAGTTACTCGGGGTTCCGCCTGTCTGGGAAGTGCACGGGAGCACCGCTCGGTACAACAGGCTTCACGTTGCTGTGAGTAAACGCGTATAGCGGTGAAGGAATAGATCCTATGCAGGTGGGGTGGCGCTCCTGATCCCCATCCTACCGACAGACGTTTCAGCTCCCCCGGAGCGCCTCTTCCAGGTACCGCAAGGTGTGCCGAGGGGCCACCGAGCAGCTGGTCGGACCTTGCTGTCGCCGCAGTTCTGGAGAACAAAGCAGCAGGGCGCACGGAGATCCTCATCTCGGGGTTACGTGGGTGTTAGCCTGAAAAGAGCCTTCTGCACCAGTAGCAGCAAGGCTAAAATAGTTTTATAGTTGCCCGGTTCTTTTGGTGTACAGAACTACACGTAAGCAGATTTATTTTAAGTCTTACTTCAGTACCTATTTTAGGATGTCTGTTATTACAGTGGGGCCAGTTGCTTGTAAGCAGCATGGATACTGCTCTCTACAGTGTCCTTCTCCTCTTCCCACCAGAGTATAGACTCTTTCTCCCTTATTCACCAGTAGCTCAGCTAGAATTTAAGTTGTGTTAGGCTGTAATTGGGCATTAAGAGGTATTAAGGACTATATTTTTCTTCTGTACTTCACATAGAACTCCCTGTTCTCAGAGCAGATCTCTGCCATGCCCATGCCAGCTTCCAGTGCACCCTGAGAAAGGAAAACAGGTTTTTCTGCTTTAACCCTGGAGAGAGCTGGAGGCCCATCACGTGTATTACAACACTCCAGTTCTATTTAGCACATTTTACAGTGCCCCATTTTGCAGCGTAGCTGTGACAGCTGATTATTCCATTTCCTTTTCGTTTGGAAACACAAATTGATCTACATCCTCTCAAGAAGTTCCTCTTGGACCTGGCTTTGCTCTGTGACACCATTCCTGCCAAACAACAGTTCTCACTTCAGCCCATTCTCTTCCTTTATCAGCAAGAGGCTTGGCCCTGTTCTAGTACCTTCATCCTCTTCTCTTCGTAATCCCGTGCGATTCCTACTCAGGCTCCCCCCTAGGTAAGCTACAGCCTCATGGTTGCTGGGGGCTGTGAACTTTCCAGAACAAGAATAAAGACAAAAACCAAAACTTAAGAACACAAGTCACGGTAGTTCCTTTCACTCATCGTCAACTGTGTAAGAAATTAAACTGCTGTACGATGATGTGCAATGTTTAGTGATTGATTTTATTAATGCAGGAATACCTGCTTCACTCCATACCCATTCTGATTTAAAGTGCAACAATTAGATCTGATATTTTTGTACATCCATACTTTGCAAGCGCTGTTCCTCAGACGACGTAGTTCAAATTATGCCTTGCAGTTGTAGAACCTGTCAGTTTCAGTACCGTTTTGCTTTATTAACTAAAATAAACTGTACAAAAAGCTGTAGAGTTACATTAGCTTTGAACAATGTCGGATACACGTTCTCAGCCGAACTTTAGTGTGCAAACATTTTACATTTTTTAAAGTGACAAAATTAAGCCAACCTTGAAGTCAGAGTTCATTACTACATTACAAAAACAGGAGACGAGATATGGCAAAAGAAATTCCCCACCGAAATCAACACCATTGTATAATTTTATTTCTAATTCTTAAAAAAATAGAAATGAATTTAGAAGAGAATCACAGTATAAGGGCCCTAACATATTAGACTATTACCAGGTACATAAAAATAGAAGACACAGATTTCTTTGAAACTTTAATCCTTTGATTAAGCAGCAAGCATATCACTCTCCAGGCAAACACTGCTTAAAACAAACCCTACCCCCAAAAACAGGACGTGCAAACTGTATGCACATACTCTGCAAAGCACACAATAAAGACATTTTGCTATGTACATACTTATTTAGTACTACAAACGCTAGGAAATCCCTACTGTGTGCTACAGTGTTTGTAAAGGAAGAAATACTACCCATCTCTGCCCCTCCCACCCCCTTCAAATACAGCACCTTTGCCCAGTTATAGAATATTTAAACAAGATTAAACTGAATTACAATGTACTGAACAGTTTTATAGCAGTTGGTGGCGGCCAACTCTACTGCAACACCCAACATTCTGCATACTGAAGTCTATTGACGAGACAAGACAAAAATTAGCAAAGGTACAATACACACACCTGGGAGACTCAATGCTTAAAAAAAAAAGAAAAGTGAGAAGTACTGGAGATGTACCCTATCACTGCTAACAACTGAGATACGTATGGATGTGGAAATGGATTTCCTATCAGTTTTAAAAACCCGTCTGGGGAGCAGCCAGATCCGTACATGGCTGTTGAAGGACACTAAGGACTTCCAGAACAAATGATTCAGCAATCACATGTTCCTCAGCACTTTGTTACAGTGCTGCTTTTCTCGGGAGAGAGGTCATCTGATGCTCACATAGTGGCTAAGAACCTACTCTGATGCAGAAGAAAATTCCTAAGAAGGACCCTTTGTATGAGACACCAGTGCACTGCTGAAAGCTGTATTGAAAGAAAATTGAGTTTGATCTGAAAATATTTGTGAACTTAACCATAAAGGTGAACGCTTTAATTGCAATTCAGGTCACAAATGTAAATCCCTAATACTAGATTTACAAAGGTAATAGGATCTGGTGCTGTAAGAACTTTCCTTTGCATAAATGAAAAGTCTTAGCCAACTGCTAACTGGTGGACAAACCACCACATTATCTGCAGAAAGAACGAGGGAGAGCACATTCCATTTTCAAATGTAGTTTCATCTGAGTCATGGGCAAATCAAGCTAGTAATACAATGGATTTAAAAGGATTTTAAACACCAGGTATAAACAAATAATTTTCTAGAGCAGCATGGCAGTTAGCAATGCAATGTTTTTTAATAGCTTGACTCAGATCGTAGTTTCAAATGCTGGTACTGAAAATTGAAGCCTGGTTTACTTGGAAGGGAGAGGCGTTTGCTTTAAAAACAAACCACCAAAAGAACTACTGCTGGGCATGAATCAGGGTTTTAGACAAGAAAAATGTAGTAGTAAATACCATGGAAAATAAACCCCAATCTTTTATTCTCCTAAAATGGGGAAGCCATAATTGATACCCAAATGCAGGTTTTGCTAGTGAATAAAACAAAACAAACCATGATAGCCGTAAACCCAGCCCACAGAGCTGCCAGCAATAGCAGAAATCAGACGTTTAACACCGGGCAGGCAGGCAGCAGAGAGCCCTATTGCTACGTTACTCTCCTACCACCCTCAGCCTCTGTACATCCATCATACATCCTAGGCAAGATATCAATGATCTCACGAATACCAACGGTGAGCAGGGTGTTCTCAGAGGACTGAAATTCTGCTGTACTTAGATTAGAAGGGTCAGCAGAAGAACTAATTAAACGGATGGTTCTTGCTAAGCAGTTCCTCTGCTGTCATCCCCCTGGGTGCTGGCAGTTGCTGCCTCTCCCCAGCCCAGCCTACAAGGGAGAGTGCAGTGGGAAACTGGACTCCTGTTTCCAGACAGCTTCTATGACTAGAACACACGTGATGTTTAGTATGTTTGGTACAATAGCTCACTGAGTTTTCATAACACACTGGAAGAGGACTATTTAATAAGAAAGTACCTTTTTTAAACAAGAAAAAACATTCTGGGAAAAAACATTAAGAGAAGAATCATCTACCTTTTACAATTGCAAGAAATGCTTCTACAGATATCTAAGCAGGGCCAAAAATTCTGAACCTAAGGCCATTAGGTTTATTTTTTTTTTCTCCACTAAAAAGTAAAAAATAAAATAAAAATTACACACAGAAAACCACTACATTTAAGTCTCCTACAATATTACTTATTCCTAGATTTGCCAGCCTACTTTCTTGTAGTTAGATGCTCGACTACAAAGAACCATAACAAAATAAATAGAGTAAAAAAATCAGTTAAATGAAATCCTGGTGTGTTGAAAATCGACTCATGTATGAATTTAGCTTCCTTCGACAGTTGTTCACATAGAGGAGGGCTGTGTATTGTAGGCATTGTTCTTCTGTACAAGTCTTCTACAAAAAATATTTTTACACAGGTGGTCATTCACGTGGTTCCAGTACTGGTTATTACCTTGCTCCTCCGTAAGACTGTCTGCTACCTGTGAAGGCTCGCTTTTTTTCTGCTTCTTTATTTGGAAAAGGAGAAGTACCTTGATGCAGTCTTTCAGATGTAGGAGTTAGCATAATTCTGCTTTATTTCTTCAGTGCAGAGTGGACTGGGATTCTGTCTGAATTCCAATCAGTGAGGGTGGCTGCTGGCCGCTAACGGTGGTCAACACCGGCCTTGGGTTCAGACGGGGAGGCATGGAATTAGCTGGGCGGATGAGCGGTGGGGGAGGCTGATTGAGAGTGGGCCTTGGCTGAATAAATCGCGCCTGTTGTTGGAGCGGCGGAGGCTGACGGTGGAGAGCAGGAGCAGCAGGAAGCGCTGGACGAAGTAACGGGGGTGGCTGATTTAAAGTGGCCATGGGAGCGGTAGGAGCTGGAGCAGATGCCTGCGCTGGAGGTGAAGGGCCTAAACACTGAGTGGTCGGAGTGCTTTGCGCCTGCACAAAGGACAAAGACAAGATCGCGTGAAGAGCCATCCCAGCCGGAACGCAGTGCCGATGGGGTTGCCACTGTCCACTACACAGGAAACAGCATTTAAAAAACAAAACCGAAAAACTGAGAAGTTACTGAAAAGAAATCGCCAACCAAAATATTACAGACGGCAGAACTAAAAATATCTATGAAGCAAGAGTCTTCTTTCTAGAACAAGAACTGTATTTTAACAATAAAACAGTAACGTGATCGTCACTATGAAAGGTGCGGTCCTGTTCCCAGCGGGTTAACGACATTGGCTGAAGTTCTATGCAAGCTTATCATCATTCTTTAGAATGTGGTTTGCCACTCCACACCAGTTAACCTTACATTACATCACTAAATAAAATGCTGTTCCTCAACCCATGCTTACTTATATCTGGTACACAAAACACACCTCATCTTCTTCATCAGTGCTCTTTCCTGATGGCACATTAGAAGTATTTTTTGTGTCCTCCCCTAAAGCAGAAGCATCACCATTAGAAGCCAGGGTTCCTTGTTCCGCTTCCCATTCCTGCAATACCTCCTCTAAGTTAAACCGACGCCTGTAGTTTACAAAGAAGTTCTTCACTTGGCCAACAGTCTTGTTGCCAATTACATCTGCAATAGCTTGAAAATCTTTACCATATTTGCGGACACCTGGAAGGCAAAGTAAATAACATAGCTGTGAAGGATCAGTCAGACACAGCTACGTGTGATGTATTTATAGAGATCCTATGGGAGCTGCAAACCAGACTCACTAATTAGGAGGATTTCTCAATTAGGAGAAGGCCTCAATTTCCATTAAGACAAAAATATTCAATTGCATAGCTATCAACACATAAATCAAGAACTTTATTAAAAGGTCATTACCCACTCTTCTTAAAAATCCTGGCTTACTCACCAAGCCTCCCAGCCTAAAACCACAGAAATCTGGCCTCTGACAAACCAAGTAAATCAGTGTGCTTGGACTAAAGGCAGAAGCCCAAACTAAATTCTAGAAAGGAGAGGGAGGGTAACTGAATATATGTGTATAGCTGTAACAGGGTACAGTACTAGAAATGCCACGTGGCAAAAGTTGACACAGCTTTTGTAGGTTCCCTCCACACCAGCTGCCCACCACCTGTGCAGTAGCTGGTCAGCAGGAGCGCTGAGCACAGGGGCACAGTTCTGTACGTCACCATACACTGCTTATTCCTCCACTTGTGACACGCTGTACTGAGGCTAAAGAGTAATTGGCAAGCATTCACTGGACAAAGTTGTTTTAAAGCTTTCATTCACCATTCAAGCTGGGTAAACAAACCTGGGGCTTTGGACAACCACCTAGGAGAACACAAATACAAGCAGCCAGTGGTATCTGTGTCTAAGATAGCCTAGCACCAGCCTCCAGGATCAAATTCTGCAGCAAGGAGCAGCGGGACAGAAGATCTTTGCATTGTTCTTTTCACCTGTTTTTATGTCAATATCAATATGTTATCAGCACTCCACAAAAAAACACTGCTGGTCCTTTCCAAAATCCCAACAATGCTTTTTAAAGTTCTGAAATGACATTTGCATATTATGTGGCCAAAAAACAAAAACAAAACAAAACAAAAAAAAAACAATTTTGTGGTTTAACACTAAAATTGGAATTAAAATCTGAAAATGTTGACTGTATTTATTTAGGGTATTAGTTTAGTTTCTCATGTTGCCTGCTTCAGGAGAACATCCTCATCCTAGAACACAGTTGCACAAAGTTTGTTTTTAATCACAAGTGGCCAGAGGTGTGGCACCTAAAGAAATAGAATGTTAGGTGGATGTACTCTAAGGTCCTGCAAGGCTCTCCAGTCTCAATAAATAGAAGACTCGATTTTGCTCTTAGCTATGCATGAGTGAATTACAATTTGACTTCTTACGGGAAGCTCCTGATAGCTACAGCGTTTAGAGGACAGGCACTCCATCACAGAGCTGATATTTGCTCCTGATTTCATGTGTGGCTTCAGAAAATGAAATAAAGTATTCAGAAAAGTGAGAGTTGTTTCAAATCTGAGAGCTATGTATCTTTACAACTTAGACCTGTTAGAAGAGTATGACCTTCATCTTTCTCTGATGTTTTCTACTGTCTTCATTAATAGGCACACACATTAATAGGCACTTACTCTCACAGCAATTTAAGAGACCAGTTCAGCTCTCGGATAGTAACAATTAGTGCAGCTGAAGGTGATGTTACAACTGTCAAGAGCTTGGCAACATTACAGTTTTTTCTTGGTCACACAAAGGAATCCAACCACTCTGGCTGCCAGAACCTCAGAAAGGAAACAAAAGAATCTAGCAGAGAACTCCTGGGGGAGCACACAGGTTTCTGGGCAAGGCAAATACAGGAGGGATTTGGCTCTGCATCAAGTATTAGTTAAACCCCTAAACAGCTGCATGAACCCACTGAGCACTCCCTCCCGTGTTTTAATATCCTTGGATTGCCCTACCATTACCGCTGTAATTTATATTGATCATGAAATGTCTACTGCAACTTATTTAGACGCTGTAGAAATTATCCAGTGAGCAAAGTGCCCAGCAGAACAAAGCACATTTTTGTTCAGGAACTAGTTCAGACTTCTAGCAATTTCAGGGTTGTCTGTTATTAAGCTGTCTATACCTCCCCTTTACCTGCAGAGCTGAACCTCTTAGTTAATTTTAATTGCAGTTGCAAGACAAGCCTACTTCCAAGCAGACAGTTTGAAAACAGTGCATCGTGCCTTCAACTGAGAACCCAACTATGAGAAACATGTAAAGAAAAGCAAACGTCAGTTTGCTACACACAGCACTACCCATCTTGGACTTTTCAGAGTGTTATTTAGCACTGCTATAGCACTGCCACAATGACTTTATCTATAAGGATGTAATAAAGCACTTCTACATTGCATCAGAAACAGAAATTCAGTATATCTTTTATGACATTTTTTACACTTAAGATGTTGGCACATCTGTAAGTGTTGATGCTAACTCATCATTCTTTTTAAATCTGAGCACATTACATGCACATCCTTATACAAATTCTGTGCCAAACAGCACCCAAATTATTTCTGAAGTATTTAATATATTATTTAGTAAGAATAATTTTATTAGGCTGCTGCAAGAGCAATTCTAAACATAACTGCATAGCCTCTCTTCACAGGCATGAATGCCTCCCCAAGAGTTCAACTGAAACAAGCCTTGATTGTGGGAATCATTCAACCTTCTCTGAACTTTCCCCAGGTAGGAGTTTGCACTTCAACTTATGCACGCTCAGCAGTGTTTCATCTTAAGCTGTCTAAATCAGAGAAACTCATAAAGCTGTCTTACATTGCCTCTGCTATCCAATGCTGCGCAGCACAGCAAACCATACCAGACACACAAAAACATCAGCTTAGGCTCAAAGCAAATTAACACAGCATCACAATGAGGCAGAAACAGTTAACCACAACCTCTGTGTTACAACAGCCACAGTTACAATTTAGTATCATTATGGCACTCCTAGCAACTAGCTTACTTAGGGTTGGATCTTGGTTTTCCTAACTATTTTCCACTGCAAAAATCAAGCCTGCTTTTCACTTCAAATTTTGTTCTTTTGAACAAATCTCAGTTTAAAAAGATGACTGCGCTCGCACATTTCTGTAATAAATAAAGTTTGTAAGTTAACAAACTCACATGACAAACTGGCCCACTGCATTCAATGACTATTCAGACAAAGTCAAACAGTAACTTGATTAATACTGCAAAAGGTTGGCTCGAAGATCTAAAGTCTGAGTTCTTGATCCCAGTGGAAGCAGCCATGCTGCTTTTAAGATTGCACACACTCAGCTCTATTCTTCTTCTTTTTTATGTCATCTCTTTGCTCAGTTACTGCCAATCTCCTGAGATTAGCTCACAGACTACAAGGATTAGCTCATGTTTAGAAAAAAAAAAAAAAGAACCAAAACTGTACTATAGCAGATAATTTTTCTGATTCCATGGTAGGAATTAGAGAACAAATTCCAGAAATGTCACCTACCTGCTTAATGCTGATCATTTTTGTAAATTTATTAAACTATGTGCCAAAATACATCAATGTCTTTGATGAACTGAATCAATTTTAAGTGTACAAACTATATGTCCCCATGCTTGGGTCCTTCAAACATTAGGCTTCTAGTTCTAGCAACTATTTTGAAGGAAGGGATCAGGGGCCGTGCTGTTCCTCAGCCTGGGGGATGGGATGTTAACGCTTACAACAATCATATGCTGGGAGGGGATAACAGAGAAAGATGGAATAAAAATATTCATGCTAAGGTGTTCTCCTTTCCCCGTATTAGATAGTGGGCAATGAAAGACTCTATAAAGAAAACAATACATAAAGGAAGATCACGGAAATTTGGTGAAAATGGATTTCTTCCAGTAGGCTTCTCATCCTATCCTTAAGTATTAGAGCTAATTGTCTTTATAAAACATTCTGTCAAGGAGAGACTGGAAGACTGGAATGCCTCTCCAAGCAGTTGCCATCAATCCTTTCTTTTTTCTCCATGCTCCAGTTTTCTCATTTCCATTATTGGTTACATTCTGCCATAGCTGAACAAAAGCTCAATGCATTCTTATTACTTCCCAAACAGTTCCTCCTTGGTTAGAGCTCTAACAACTAAACTCCGAAAATGGAAGGTGGTATGAACCCATTTACAATGAACCTGGACTTTCCTCACTTCTGCAGCAAGCGTTCTACCTATTAAGACTATCACATCAAAGACAAGCACCTCCTCATGTTGCATTTGGGAAGAAAATTAAATTTTCTTAAATTCAATTAAAAATTAAATAAAATTTTTAGCAATACTGAAGGAACTTAGGACAGAAAACAGTTTGGAGATGCAAATCCCAGTTTCAGAGGCACCATTCTCTTCAGCATTTCTATTCACATTTTGAAATAAGCCTAATTTCAGGTTCATTCACCTGGCCAATAACTACCAGATATGTACAGCTGGCAACTTTATACTGATACACTGATCAAGTGGAAGGTTTTTTTGTACTAAAATTGAATCTTTCAGTTTAAAGGAGGTGAAGAATACAGGGATACATCATATATGCATGTAACCGAGCTGATCTGTATTTTTTTAGAAAAGATGATCAATAGACATGAATCAACATATAATTCAAAACAGTATCAGGCTCTCTAGATATATCCTTTGCATGATTCTTGATTAGGCAGTGCATGTTAAAGCAAGACAAGAATCAATTCTCCTTTGTATAAATGAAACTGCAAATTAGCCACATCAATAAACTACTAGAAATTTTTGGAGTTTTCTCCTCCAATGAGACTGTTACATTAGCATCCACTCAAGACTATTACAGGCCCCCAGTGGGTAGATATCTGCTCTTTTATTCCCTTACGAACAGAGAAAAACCAACTGTTCTTTGCTGTAATTTTACTTCTGACTCTTCCTGCTTCAAGGATATGGAAAGATGTCTTAGAAATGTTTGCTTCAAATGTCGTTACTCCAGCTAGTACCTCAGACTTCCACTTTGTAGAAATTCGTGTAAGGTTTTTTAGAAGGTGATTGAAGGGAATTTTCTGTATTAATACAGCTGTTAAACCCAGCTTATCTTAAATCTTAAATAGAAAAGCTAAGTGAAAGACTAGTGATGTGATGCTTGAATGAATATGCTAAACATTCTCACTACTTTTGTTGTTTTCCCAGTAACTTCCTTGTAAGACCAAGTAAAAGTCCAGCTTTCTTTAGAAGGAAATATAAACACATGCCTGAACACCTCTTAAAATCCTTTGCATCATATCTCAGGTCACTACTACTATTAACATACCTTGTACTGCAAGAAGCTGCTCTTCTGTGGTCCAACGGGCATTGATTTTCTGATTGGACTATTAAAATTAGAGAAATGGCACAAAGATCATTAAAATGTTTCAACAGCTGTAAAATATCTGAGCATTAGAATGTATTTTAGTTGCATTACAGATTGTAACATAAGGAAAAATCTCTTGCATATAAGCCATAAATTTATAGTTTTGCTTTTGTGAAGAGGAAGTACCATTTAAGGATTTGAGCATAGGTCTAAAGCAGAAGAAAAGCTACTGCTGTATTACAGTTCCTAATTTTACCTCCTATATCAGAACTTGTGCACAAGCTAATGATCTTTATGCAGACAGAATTTGAATTTATAGTTCAAGGTACCTAAACTATTAGAACTTGGCATTGGGAGTCTTTTACATTCACATTATGTCTCATATGCAAGGCTTTCAAACAGCCAGAAAGAAAACTTCTGTAGTAATCTATCATTCACTTAAAATGCCCAAATCTTACGTACACTGCTGTTTTCACAAACAGCACAGAATTTATTGCTAGCAGTCTACATAAACCACTTCTAATCAGAAAAATGAGTCAATTTCATCTCCCTATTGTCATAAACAGATACTACATTTCAGTTTCTTCTGCTTATTGGCTCTGCCAGTAAACACAAAAAAAGCCTACTACTAATTCCTTATAAAAGACTGGACAGACTCACCACATCATGTTATTCAATGGATCCTGTTTAAGCTGCTGCTGAAATGCAAACGCTATGCTGCAGCAAAACAGTTCTGTAGCTTCCCACTAATGTAAGTGCAAGGCCACAAGTTCTGATATTTATTCTGATTTACCTCAGGAGGTTTGAATTCTTCAATCCCGCCTTCCATTTTCTGTTTAAGTGCACTGTTTACTTGCTTAGCATTTTGAACCTTGGTCAAAAACAACAAAGTTAATCAGCTCCACAAAGAAAGTTGGTCACTTTACACATATATCTTCACTAGGATTGCCACAAGTGTACCTCCTAAGTTAGAAAGAGAAATATTATGGTTTAAGGCTTCACTACTTTTAACCATTTTTTTTAAAGTAAAAAAATAAAAAGAACAGCACAGTTCACTACAGAGAGAAAAATATTCAAGCCAGTTTTTCAAAAGAACAGGTTGTCTGCAAGAATATTAAATGAAGGACATAAAACACAAGTTTTGATAATGACACATCTGTTCTTGAAGAAGAATGCTGCATATACTAGACACAAAATTCAGTTCCTGGATTTGTAAGAGAGATGTACTGTATAGGCAAACTTCTTCCTTCTCCAAAAAGTACTTTGAAAAAGAAGAAAAGAAAAAGTATGAGATGTTTCCAGTTAGTTGCTTATGACAGACTGCTTTTTATTGATCTGTGGTTGTGATTCCCTTTATGGATGCTTGTTGGAATTACTGAAAACATGTAAACAAAATGCCTTAGCCTATAGAAAGAAGAGAATTTCTAAATTGTACTTATACCTAGGTATTTATTAATATATCTATGAGCCATTCAGCCTGACAGTGATGCACGTAAGGTAACATAGTAAGAATGTAGTTTTGCATACTATGTTGCACATTTATTACAAGAATCAGTGTGGACACAAAAGCAGATGGCTCAGTAGCAGATTCCAAAGGCTGCATCCCTGAGATCACTGCAAGAAAAGAAGAGAAAGAAACCTTAAGGATGTAACTCACCTACACTCAGGTTAAAGAGTGAAACCCAACTATGCTATTTAGTCCCAAAGTCCTGCTGTAATAGAAAGAAGCATATTTATCCTGCAAAAGAATACAAGGGAGCAAAAAGCCCAGGAAACCCCTTGTTTACTCCACGATTTTGCAACATGGCAGCTCTTAGATTCTTCGTCTACATAAGAAGGCAGAAATTCCAGGAGATAAGCCTTGAACTTGTAGCGACGTCGCTCCCAGGAAAGCAAGCATGCACATACTGTTGTGCCCTTAAAAGCTGAATAGACTGTGTTTCAATTTTAAGTGCCAGAGATTAACTTCTTCGTGCAAAGAAGGCAGGCACTACAAGAAAGACTACAAATTTAATAAAAAGCAGAAAGCTCATCAACTCAGAGAAATAACAAGGCCCATGGTTTTTCTCCCCTTATATTTTTATGTTATGTGGGGTACCACAATTTGGAAAACAGACACGATTTTAAGCATAACAACTTCCACCACTTCACTGCTTGTATTCTCAACTGTTACTTAAATGTTTTTCCCAAAGTAAAAAAAAAAAAACAAACAAAAAACCTCCCAAACAATTACGACTTCAGTTTTCTCCTCTTCCCAAATAAATACTTTTTTTTTTTTCATCTCATGCTCCCCCACCCCTTTTTAAGAGGGTTGTCTTGTTTTACATTATCCACAAAAGCAGAGAAACAAAAAAGTGAAACTGAAGAACAGCTAGTGTCCAGCATTTCTGGAGGTAACTGTGGAACAAAATTAGGAAGACTCACATTAAAGATGTTTCAGACTCTTCACAGGTAATCTTACAATCTACAAAATCATTACAGGAACAAACTGAGATGAAAACAAGACCAATAACCCATGGTACCTGTCGCTTTAATGAGATTAGTTCCATATCCAGCTGTCTAAGAATTGTGTTGGCTGCATTGGGACTACAGGAAACAGCTATCACATCTTCCTGGGTCAGGTACATGCCTTTTGGTGGACGGCATTTGGAACGCTGAGAATGGTGGCGATGCTGCAAGCTCTGATACTCTCTTCTACCCAGCCCTATCTTGCTGGTCTGAACAGGCTGCTCATTATTGCCCTTTAATTTACAAGAAATACATTATTAAAGAATAACAGCATTTTATACAGAACTTTTCTTAAGAACAACGAATCACATAGCATTGCAGTGTCATACTCAGGACAAAAAAACCCCACACCTCTAATCTAACATCCTTCCCTGCACACAGTAGCCAAACTAAGTTTTGCAGATGAGGTGAGGTAGCACAATAGTCATTTGCTGGATAAGTAGGCTTAGAAACATCCATTTTTCAATCAAACTTTTTTTTACTTTTTTTTTTCCCCCTTGAACATAGCTGAAAATTCAGAATATGGTATAGAAATCACATCTGAATATTGTGAGAGGACAGGAATCAAGAACTTCTTATGTACACAGAAGCTAAATATATATACTACATGTCTAAACCAAGTAATCAGTGGGTGCGTGCCTTGACTTTTGGTCAGTTATGGAGGCACCAGGAGATGGTTAGGGAGAGGAATCAGAGAAAGACTATCAGGACTGGCAAGAATGAACTATGGCGCTTTTCCCTGTTGCAAGCACTCTGACTTGGAAAGCGATACTGCTGTTTGCTTTTTGAGGGGATTTGAGGTTGGGAACAGACGATGGATTTACTTTTATAAAACAATACTTTATAAAATTCCATGTAGTTTAGCAAAGTTAAGCCTTTGTTTTTCATTTCTTTGAAATGGAAAGGGACAGTAAAGAGGAGATAAAGTCATTCCAAGTGCTGTTTTGATATATTTGGACACCTAAGAGGACAAAGTTTCAGCTTTGCCCTTTATGGACATTGTTGCACATCAGCTAGTCTGTATGTATATGGCTCTCACAGAGCAACTGAGTAGATTACCTACAGACCTACTGGAATAGAGAAGGAAAACTGACTCTCCCTGTAAGCATTTTTTCAGTTTGGAGCAGAGCTGAATACCAGAACAGTGGTAGGAATCAAGCTTTTTGCTACCCCACGAGGCCCCCCATTGCTCCTCCCTGCTGGCATCCATGCAGGTTAAAAGTAGGTGGTCATCTGATCACAATCAGAAGAGAAAACAAATTGCAGAAGCCATGATTGTTATCTTCTGGAGCATTAGCACAGATTAGCAAAGAGTATTTTGCTCTTCTAAGCTTGACCTTCTGGCACATCCTCTTCACAGCTAACGCAGTATCTTAATCCAGTCCACAGACTTAATAGAGGTGATCTTAAATGCACTTAGGATATTTGCTCTCCTTCAAAGTTGATGTAGAGCCTTACATCTTTGACATTTAAAAATGTCAAGGTTAAGTTTACTTCTAGCCCATTTATACAATTTGTTTTCTAGTTCAGCATTGTTCTTTCAGTGTGACATTGCAGTTCCCTTCTGTTCAGTTTGGATTTATAGAGAGAACATTCTTTCAAGTGTTTGTCCTGCCAGGCTCGAGCATTTGGCTTGTTTTAGGTTCGTCTGGTAAGATAAAGTTTCCATTGCTCTGCACTTTTAAGTAGTCTAAGGAAGTACAAGTATGTATATCCCACTAGAAGTACATGATCACAAAATTATCTAATGCAAATCCAAACAGATCATCGGAAACTGCAGACCTCTTCATCCCGTTCCTAGAAATCTATGAACATACTACTTTCAGTCTGGACTGTGTGACTTTTGACTCAAATAATAACTAAGGAAATGGAATAAAAAAAGCCATTATTTACAAGCAGCTTAGGCAGTAAGCAAAACCAACAGACTGTAAGAACACTGTTACAAATGGCAGACTAAAAAGTAAAAAAATATCAGGGCTTGTGCCATTTCAAGTCCTAAACAACACATATGGGCATGTGTATGGGAACTGCTGAGTCACGGCCTGAACCTCTGAGTGATCACCTGAGGCGAGCCATGAGTCAGCCAGAGGAGCACAGGTGAAGGCAATTCTCCTGTGCTGCCAGAAGGGGTGGAGCCAGGCTCCAGCCCTCCTAGACCTATTTAAGAGCTGGCTGCCAGTGGGGAAGGATCTCTTCTGGAGATCCCTCCTTCTGGTGTTTTGTGGTGACCCCAGCATAAGGGTAAGCCTTCCATTTATTCTCTCTTGTTATCATAGTCTACTTCACCTAACTCTCTTGTTTATTTTGTGATTGTAACATCTTAATATCCATTGATTATACAGGCATGTTAAAAAATAAAGTAAAATCTCAAACTCTTTTATAGAAAGGAATCTTTGTAATTGTCTTTTATTCCTTCCTAAGGCAATCAGAGAGAAAAAGTGATGTTGAAGAACACTGCAAAACTCAGAATAGAATCTAGTACCACCAGTCTCTTACTTAGCATCATTCCTGTTAGAACAGAAATGAAGTTTCTTATGAAGTTTTATTAATAATCCCAGATACTATTTCCTGATCCTATGGAATATTGAAATCTTATGCCATCTGCCCTCTCTTTCTCCAGGAGCACCAATGTTCAAATTTTAGGAAAACCACAAAGGCGTTATGTTGATCAAGGAAACAATTGAACATTTATACACTTAACTGTGCTTTTCTAGTCTATTTCATCAATAGCTTCAAGTTAGCCCAAAGAAAAACAGTAACTTCAGTACACTTTAAGCACAGCACTTATCTATAAAGCTAACAGCAAGTGCTCATTTAAGGAGGCTTTTTTTCCCTGTGCATTTACTAATAAGAAGCATTTCAATAAAACCACAAATCGGTTGAAATGCAGAACCTCATTGTGTCTTCAAAAGAATAAAAGAAGTATTCTTAGGAAAAAAAAGTCATTTAATTAAAAAATGCAAACATTTAATTTCCAGTAATTCACAACCAGTAAAATTGCAAGCACACTAACAAGACAGAGTGAGGGGGAATGCTGTTTTAAGAGGTAATTATGGTAGTGATAGCATACATCCCTAATAAAACTTTAAGATCTTTCAGGAGACGGTGACATGTATTTGCCATTATTTGGTTATAATGCATATGTACATGCACACATAGTTTATATTGGAAGTGATCAAAATCCTGATCAACTAAAAATCCTGTGATGTCATCAGGCAGCGAACACACAGATGTTAAATCTCTCTACTGTGAGATTCTTCATAGTAATACAGTCACAGAAAACAAACAAACTGACATTCACCATTAAGTTATCTGTTACCTCCTTTTTGGCTTCTTTTTTGGGATCATAATCGCTATCATTTCCATCCATTGGATGAGGTTCTTCTACATCATCATCACTGAAGAGAGATGATAAGAAGCCAGTCATTTTAGCCATTTTTTGAATCCCAGATATGTATCTTGCTAAGAATTATCTACTCTAAAATATCTAAGTAATCAAGATGTATGGTTATATTATGTGACACTTCAAAGTTGCATGTAGTTTTCAAAATAGAGCTGTTACAAACATGTTTCCTTATTACTATTACTAGCAACTCTGAACTATAGTTTCAAAGCCACTTGTAAGACAGTATAACTGGTACTGCTGTCAAGAAATTGGTGTCACCTTTTTGCAGTTCAACCACTTGTGTGAGCATCAACACTTACACAGTCAGCTACAAGGCCAAAAAATATCCTTTCATTTGTCCAGTTAGCTTTAACAGATCAGTTTTCCAACCACTGCACCAAATTTATGAATAAACACTTGTTTAAGTCTGTGGGGAGCAGAAGAGGACACTAAAATTGGGAAATTCAGGACTACTTTTTCACCAATTTAAAGTGCTTCAGAGAGGGAAAGAGAAAAAAGTAAACCTGCTATTTTAATTCAAAGACAAAAAACCAAAACCAGTAATTTACACAATAGAATTTCTGACTAACGTGAATGTAAAAAGAAAGTTTTAGATATATCATGAAAAAAAACCAACCTGAAAAGACTTTTACCTTTTTCATCTCATTACCTAAAAAGACTTCAGTCTCTAATTAGCTACTTAAGAATATGACTTACCTGTCACCTTGATTATTTCTATTAGCAAGCTTTCGAGCCTGTCGATCCATCAGACTTGTCCTCGAGCGAGTTTTTTTCCAAGAATAGTAGTATTTTACAAGGCTCGCAATCGTCTTGTCTGGAAGCTAGAAGAATTCATTAACATATTAATACAATTTTTTGTTAACATTCCACATAAGATTATAATTCTGTTCTATTTACAACCACCTTTACCTAACTATCTTAAATGCATGGATGAGATTGAAAGGAGAGATGCATTTAAAAAAAGCTGGGAGGCAGGGCAAGGAGGAACTTATTTTATTAGAGGAGAAAAGCTACATCTTACACAATACATGGAGAAATTATCTTAGATCTTATACTCTAAGTTGTTCTCAAAGCATCTCTGCAGAAATCAGGACAAAATTTTAGCCCAGTGGGAGCCTTTGTTCTAATGCATCTGAACTTCTTAATGCTTCTGATCAAAATGTCACTTTACCATTTGCTGGATCCTGTGAAAGCTCTTTCCGTGGAAGCTAAATGCTTGTTCAAATAGGACTTTGTCTTCAACTGTCCATTCATCAGGGAAGGGAGTGAAGTTAGGGAGATCCGCAAGGGACTTCTCAATATTGTGTTTATGCCAAAACAACATGCCGAGAGCCTTTGAAAAGAAATAATCCCTTTTTGGATTTAGTCCATTTTCTATAATGTTGAGAAAAGTTACATTAACACAAGAGGAAAAAAAAAAGGCAAACATTTACTTCAAGTAAAATTGACCATCAGAAGCCCTTCTCAAAATACATTGGCAATTTTGTTGGCTATGTACTCATAGGCTACAAAATTCTCTTTGGAGATGGTGTGAAGAGTGGGCACATCTGTACTTCATCATTAAAGCGATGATAGTGAGATAATTTAAGGTTGGCATGGCAGCAGTACGTCTAAGGTAGCACAAAAAAGGTTGACAGACTTGAATCTGACCTGCTTTCTTTCTTTACAAGCATGTATCACCTACACAGTTCCATACAGGCCTTCAAGCCTTTCTTACCAGCCCATTCAAAAAAAAAAAAAAAAAAAAGAAAAAAAAAAAAAAAGAAAAATACTTTTCTGCAGCCAGAGGATCATCCAAAATGCAAGTTTGAAAGTTCAAAGTGAGAGTAGTCTTTCTACAACTCTCCAATCCACAAATAACGGCATGGCCCCTTCCATGTCACATGCACCTAATAGGAAATGGAAATTTAAATATATGTTCTTACATAGTTTCATTTCTCAATATTCTTAAAGAATTACTGACCGTTTCGACTTACTGCCTGAGAATCAATCACAGATTTGATGCCAAGTCTGGCATGGGAATTTGGCAACACAGTCCACTCAGTTTCAAACACACAGTGCAGACACGATCACCAGTTGTTCCATCAGCTCTCCAGGCCCCTTCTAACAACCCAGATATAACAAACCTCTTCTCTTGTTAAAATGGCAACCAACAAGCATCTCTTGCAAAGATAATTCCTGTTTCCCCGAGAAATACATACTATTTCATACTATACATATTATATTTCATACTATAAGTTGCTTTGAAATTTAGTCCTCTTGTAGACTTATTCTGAGATCCCTAAGCTCCATCTCTTCTCCAACAGAAGCCAAACCACATATAAACATTGTCAAACTGCACTATTCTAGGAATCCTAGTGTTAGCAGCATCTTCTTAGGATAGCACTAGACTTGATGAGCATTAAGTCTTCACTGTTATGAGCCTTCATCCTCCAAAACTTAAGCAAAACTTAACACAACATGTTCCAACTTGCATACCAATTTTAGGGGGGTAATAGATAATCTCAGTTTTACATAAATTGGCTAAACTATTAAGAAAATTACAACACAACTATGTGCAGGCCAGCAAAATCTTAACCTGTACTTTTTAACGAGATGTTGACTGGAGAGTATTAAAAAATATAAAAGTAATCTTGTTTGTTATCCTTAAATGTAGAATTTGATGCTGTTTCCCTGTCTCTGGGAGCAAAAAAGTAAGAAGTCTTCAAGTTTTGTTTTGTTTTGTTTTGTTTTTAAATATGCAAGAGACCTTACCACTTCTGGCCCTATGGCAACAAATAGTTCAAAATTCTACCACATCTGAATTGGAGAATTAAACACTGAATTTGAAAGCCACTTTCCTAAGAAATTCTTTAGCTAAATATACACACACAATTGCATGACATGCCCAGTGTATCAAGAAACATACCAAACCTTTCAAAAGTGCACATTACAAGCTGAGCATGTCATGAAAACAAAGAGCTCAATCTTTTGCAGAGAATCCAGACCACAACTGTATGCAGATCCATTTAACTGCAGTGTTTGCTGCCGTGCCTGAAGAGAAACAGCGTTAATTAATGGTAACCAAGGGGAAAAAAAGAGTTGTGTTATACTTTTATATTTTAAAAATCCTTTAAATTAACACTCTCGCTTCACAGCACTTACCTGTTCCACATTGTATCCATGTTTTTCCTTTGCTATTGCTATATATTCATCCACTGTAACAAAGCAATGTCAAAATTATTCTTTAGTACTTAGAATTCTGCTACAAGGCCCCAAAGAATTAGCCATCTAACATGGGAAGAGAGTCTTTCCATGCTTTAATATAATACACAGGCCCAGGTCCCTCTAAACATTAAGCATATGTGTAGCTGTATTCAAGCAAATAAACTGCAATACAACATTTAATTTTTGTGAAGTCTGCACATCAGTTAATTCTCACAGAGGTTCAATTTTAGGGTTTCATTTTTCTTTTACGTCAGAGAGCAGCTGTTTAGAGAAAGGCAAAGTCTTCTTGGAACCCACTCCAAAGAACACAGATGAGTGCTTGGATACCTGGGTTAGCTTTAAATTGAAGTACCTCTGCTGTTTGTATTCCCAAACGTTAAAAATTCGTGTAGTTTATTGTAAGTAGATTCTAGATCAATAATTACACATATCCTTGATATTGATATAGTTAATGTTAACTAATTTTAAAATTAATTATAACTGCAGCATCAAGCCAATTTACAATACAGAATGCAAAAATTCAATAATTAAGTTATCAACACTGATAATATGTTTTTAAAATCATATTTATGTATATCACTGCCAGGTTTGAGCTGAATATCATCCATCATTATGCAGTTAGATCTGATGGAAGTCCTGCTAGCTTTGATCTTCAATACGTACTTTATTTTTACAGAAACAAACTCTTCCCGTTCACTCATTACAGTTCACGATTAAGTGGCAACTAAATTAAGTTAAAAGGAAGGACAATTGAGAAAAGGAAACAATTATATTCTTGCTACTCAAATGAACCAGAGATATTCCTGGCATGAAATATTGCTGCAAAGAGTTGATTGTACCTTAAATGAGTGAAGTAAACATTCCCTAATCATACTTGCAGAGTATTTTATTTCTAACTGTTCTGCAGTAGTTGAAGGTATGTTCTCTCAAAGAAGGACACAAACCTCTAATTACTGACAAGATATAGTAACTGCCCTGAGGATCAGATTCTCATAACTGCATCCTCAAAAATTTATTTCTCTACATTACTTTATAGGAGTTGAGTTTAAACTGGATTAAACAAAACTGATCACATTTATCTAGGTAATTTCTGTATTTCATAGACTCGTTAAGGCTGCAAAAGACCACTAAGATCATCTAGTCGAGCCATCAACCCATCACCCCCATGCCCTCTAGGCCATCTCCACATTTCTTGTACACTTCCAGGGATGGTGACCCCACCACTTCCCAAAGCAGCCTGCTCCAATGCCTCACATCTTTCTGAGACAATTTTTTTCATATTTCAGGTCACTTTTTACAGGGAAAAAAATGATCATTTTTTCCTAGTAACACAGAAGCAATAATCTCTTGAATAGGGCCTTAACAAATCTTTCCTTGAATACATCCACTGCAATTCCTTTTCCAATAAATTTAGAGTGTCAAGTTCCTCACAGTTAGATACTTTATTTCTTTATTAATAACTAAAAGGCTTCAGACACTGATCTGAAACACACAACACATCCAGTACAATTCGAAACAGAGACTTAACTACAAAATAAGGTAGGGTCCCTTTAGTTTGCTAAATAAAAGCAAAGCTTCTTACAAATCTGGAATTCTACTAAAAAGTCAACAGCAAACAGGAATTCTAGAAATAATTACTTAATTTAACTTAAGCATTCAAATTCCTAAGCAGAACAAGACTTACACTTGGCATCTGGAATATTATGATATGGTGACCATACGAGCATCCCTCCATTATCTTTATCAGTGTATTTTGTGGCACCTGTAAGAAAACAAGCAAGTCTTAGTGTTAATAAAAACATTCTAGAGAACAACTATTCATGGGACACTAAGTTAAAAGTCAACCACCTTGAGAAGCCCAACTCAACTAAGGTTTTGATTTCCAAAGCCATGTAATTTTGATGTTCACAGCCAACCAATCTGCGCTGCTATAAACAGTAGACAGACTGAAGGCTCTTTTTCTCCTCTGTTTCTGCTTCTCCTCTGTCTGAACCATAGCAAGGGAAGCAGTTCAAGTGACAAATCTTTCAGGGGGACAAAGCAAGTTTTGCAATGTTGATGTGACTTTGTACAAAGTACAAAAATGTTTCAGTCTCTTTGATTTGAAAACATGTGTTTAAAGGAATTGCTCAATACTGGAAAAGCATCAACTAATTAATAGTATGGGTATTCTATTTTATGGGTATTTCACAAATGTATTCAATATTTCAACTTCTGAAGACATCACTCAACAACTGGAGCATTTACACCACTGTCAGCATGAACTTCTTGAGGAAGCACCTTGGGGAAACTCTACTCGCATCTTTCCTGGAGAAGAATATTTATTTATTCCCTCAAATAAGTAATTTTTCACTCCACTTTAAGCTCTCATCCTTGATATTTAGATTCTACATGTTGTTGAGAAACAAAGCAAAGAATGAACAGTGCTTTGGAAGAGGTAACTACTTGGTGCCTCCTAATCATATGCTAAGCTTTGTTGTTTTTCACTGTTTAGTTTGGCAGCGTTCTGAAGTTGCTATCATCTTTGCAGTCTTTAGATCCACTATGATTGTAAACTCAAAAACTCCATTAGAAACACTGAATGAACTCCTGCATCTGCTGAAACACACACAGGTAACTGCAATAAGTTTAAGAATGTACGCAGAAGCCACAAAGCATCCATTTCAAAGCGTAACACACCAAAAAACCCCCACCCTCTCCAAGTCTAGCACAAGAGCAAATTCTATAGCATACCATTAGAAAAAGTAGGAATTTTTTAGTCATTAGGAAAGCAATATTCTCACGAGGAGTGATGCAAACATGTCACCGCTGTACCACCTCTTCATCCAGTTGTTTTCTAGCAGAAAAGAATGATTGTTGCTCTGTATCCCACTCTCTAAAAGTAGAAACTAGGATGACCACTAGAGAATACATCAGTTTATCAGGCTCTCTCCTTCTGTATATCAAATGCCCAAAGTTAATGTGAGCAGACCCTCAGTTTTCCCTTAAGACAATAAAGTAATAATCCTGACAGACACCTGCAGACCTGTTTATGTCAAGGACACTGTCAGCTATTGAATACTGAAGTACTCTGGTTAACAACCTACGTCCTGAGCCCTGCCATTTATGCCTCCAGGAGGGATCCCTCCAACTTCATAAGCAAGACTAGGGTTTTTCTTTATGAAAACCACTTCTTGTCCTTCGTGTCCAAGTGTTAGAGTGAGCAGCACTCTCCCACTCCTAAATAAAGGCTGAACTGCTTCCCAAAGGCGACGTGCTTATGATGGGCAGAGGCTGGAAATAGCAGGCAGCACCTTACCCACAGCAGGTAAGAAGAGCAGAAGCGTATGCCAATAAGGAAGACAAAATCCATTAGCTACACCTCAGACACAAGTCTCCCCTCCCCAACCACACTGAGCTACTTTGGAGAAGGTTTCTGCACTTTGGCTGCTGTCAATGCTGTCAAGAAACAGTGCTGGCTGGAGATGACAGTAAGCACTCCCTACGGCTTCTGTAAGGGAGCAACCACAGCACCAGACTGACAGCTGCTACACTGCAGTTTAGCATTAGCAGAAGTCAGGTGTGCTTGGAAAACACCGCTCTGTACGTGACTATAAGTACTGAGAATGAGTATCTGGAAACATACGTGACTTAATAATGGCACTGGGGGTGTCTGGTAATTTAACTTTGAAACCCAAGGACTGGACATCTTAAAAAATAAATAAATTGGGGACTGCGAGGACAGATGACATCGAACACAATGAAACTTCTACGTATTTCACCATGCTATTTCATTACTTCCCTATAACAGACTCCATTTTTACATAGGAAGGTTAGAAGGAGAAAGATTAGAAGGATGTACAATGAAATGAAATCCATAAGCAACCTTAAATGCTCCAACAATCCTTCTCCACGCACCCCCCAAGAACAGGGTAAATGGAAGAGCAGCATTTCAGCACTAAGCAAGCAGAACTCATACTAAAGCCTTTGTGAACTCTCATTGTACCATGGCCTGCCTGAGTCAGGACAGCATTGATTCTTCAGCGTGAAATAAAACTCCACAGGCAACCATATCACGGAGGCAGCCATATCACGGAGATCACACAACAGTACAGCACCTTTCCAGCAGTGGCATTCTCCATGGCTCTTTCCCTAAGAAAGAAATTGGACAGCCCCCAGTGAGGACCCAGCACCGTGATACCCTGCTATGTAGATGGGTGGGTCAGAAAGCCGAGGCAGAACGTTTTGCCTTGGAAATATGAAGTACTACAGGGAAATCAACAGGAGGAGACCAAAACCTGGGGCGCAGGAGATGGTTCATTAACTCAGCAAATTAGGTGAGGGGATCCAGGGGCTTTATTTTATTAATGCCATTTATCACAGCAAGTAAATGGATCTCATTGCTGTTACATCTAGTGATGATTCCAAGTGCCGTTCCCACATCAGCTCTGGCTGAAGGCTTGCCTCTGCAAAGGGTTGATGGGTAGAACATGGGAAGAGCACATTTCAGCTTCTCCCAGCTGCTGTGTTCAGCCACTTCTTGCCCCAAGAGACCAGCAAATAGCTGATTAACCTCTTTTTAAAACAAATTATCTTCAACATTTTCCATCCTGAGTTCACCTATAATACTGCCACAACTCTAACCATGAATGTTTTCTTCCTCAACACATTGTTGCAAAGCGTCACTCACCAATATTTACAAACTGACAAAGTGAGGCCAAAGGCTCCCCTTCGGGTTCTGCTCAGAGTTCTGTGGGCTTTGACACCACCCAGCTCTATCTGGGATGGACTCCTGCCTCACAACTACCGTGTTAAAGAAGCATTTGAAATCAGGTAACCAAACACATATCCCAGCATAACGGGCAGACTGTCAGGAGAAAGGGACTCAGAGGAACTGCAAGAGGAAAAATCATGGAAGTGAGTAAATTAGAAATAATGCCTACATCCACTTATGCAAACCCACAGGTACAATGGAAAGTGCATTTGCTACATCAAAATACAAGAAAAACAAGCACACCAATAATAATGCAGGTGTAGATGTGACAGGACAAGAGCTCAGCTTTGCGCCCAGCATCCCTCAGAGAGGCCGCCCAAAGAGCCAGCAGAAAGCAAGCAGGAGAGAACATGGGATCTTGCTGAGAGCTCCTCAGTTTGGTAACACAGTAAGGATGCATCCTGCTTTTACACACTGTGAAGTTTTCTGTGTAATGTAAAATTTTGCTGTTCCAAAGGAGTCACCATCCGCTCAGCCCAAGGATTGGGGTTTGTGCACTCAGAACAATGCTATACGCCTCTTCTAGAAGAGTTAACCAAAGGCGAAAGGAAGGCCGTGCATTTTTCCAGGTGGCCTGTAGGAAAAGCAAGCCCAGGCTGCACATCAGAGGTGATCATTTTTATTTATTTCCACGGAGGCGGCGTTAAAAGGAGTGGTGCGGACGGCGGGCCCCATTAACAAAGGCCCCGGGCAGGCGCCCCTCTCGGGGAAGGGCATTCCCCGCGCCCGGCCCGCATCCATCCCCCCGCCCGTGGTCTGCGGGGACCCGCGCCCAGCGCGGGGGCCGGGGCCGAGAAGTCACTGCGAGGAGCTGCGGCCCAATCCTCTTCCGGTAGGAAATCATCTGACACCCGCGGAGCCTGTTCGGAGAGCAGCGAAGTCAACGGTTCAGCCGAGCATCCCCCGGCCCCGCGGCGCCCCGAGCGGGCGGCGGGCAGGAGGTGGCCGCGCACGACGAGGCCGGGCCGCGCTCGGGGCTCACCCCGGGCAGATGCACAAAGCGGGAGGGAAATCACAAACCCGCCCGACGCCCCGCATCCCTCCCAATCCCGCACCACGCGCATCCCTGCAGACACAAGGAGGGGGGGAAAAAAAGGAAAAGAAAAAAAAAAAAAAAAAAGAAAGAAAGAAAGAAAAGGGGAAATAAATTATAAAAAAAAAAAAAGCGATTTTACCGGGCTCAAAGTCGGGGATGCGCGCCTGGTATTCCGCGCCGACCCTCATGCCTACATCTGCAACACAGAGCGGAGGGAGGAAGGGCAGCGGTGAGCGGCCGCGCCGCCGTCCCAGCCCCGCGCCGCGCGGGGGGGCGGGAGCGCCGCCCGGGAGCCCCCGCTGCTGCCGCCGCCGTCGCCGCGCGGGCGAAGCCACCTCCCCCGGCCCCCCCGCGGATGGAGCCCCGGCGGCCGGCAGGGAGGGGGCCGGGGGGGCGGGGGCTGCCTCCGGCAGAACAATGGGGGCGGCGGGCGCTCCCCGGCCCTCGCGCCCTCCCCCGGCTCGGCGGCGCGCACACGGCCCAGCTCGCACCGTGCTCGTCGCCGCCGTCGGCGCCGCCGCTCTCCGGCTCTGAGTAGGGCCCTTCGGAGGGGCTGCCGCCGCTCTTAGGACCGCCGCCGGCGGCCGCCCGGCTCCGGGCCCCCCACGGCTCCGCGCCCTTGTCCATCGCGCGGGGAGGGGGGGGGGGGGGGCTGCCGGGGGGGGAAAGTTAACGCGGAGCCGCCATGTTGCCCCCTCGCACCCCCCTCCCCCCCCCAGCACCGCGGCCCCCTCCCCCGGCGCGGCGCGGCCCCGGGGATCCCTCCGCGCCGGCCCGGCCGGATCTAGCCGAGGGGCGGGGATGCCGGCGGAGCCCCAGCGCGCGGCAGCGGAAGGATTCCACTGGCGCCGATGGAAGTCTGGCCGTGCGCGCCGCGGGGCTCCCCCGGCGGGCGGCAGGGGTGGGGGGCGGGGACTACTTTCTGGCGGCGCAGGGATCCCGCCAAGGAGGAGGCGTGATACGGCTGTTAGCCCAGGCCTCCGGTCGCCATTACGGCAGTGAAGCTGTGAGGGAGAGGTGGTGGCGCGGTGTGAGCCGCTGGGCGGGCGTGGGCAGCGCTGCGGGGCCGCCCTCAGCTTCGGTGCATCCAGCCGGGTCACGTCGGGCTGAGGGGAGGCGGGCAGCAGGCAGGGATGCCGTGCTGCGTCAGCTCCAGGTGGATGGCGGTGGGATGCGCTGCCTTCTGTCTTCGTACTGTGCGTTTGTTTATGTATGTATGTATGTATGTATGTATGTATGTATGTATGTTTTCAGTGCTGTCTGAGTATACGGCATCAGCTTTGTGTCAGAACCGCGCAGGTCTTAAGGATAAACTGCTGAGAATACCTCCAGCGAGAGCCCTGCTCGCAGACGTGGCAGCAGGCACGTCGAAGCTGGGAATGTGTCAGCAGCCCCCGTTGGTTTCTGCACAAATACACGTCGCCGTGGCCGTCTGCTAAATATAACTAAAGGTATTCTTAATGGTGTGGTTGTAATTTGATTTCCCGAGGTGGAAAAAAAAAAGAGTAAAACGAAAAAGGCATAAGCTGAAGTTGCTGCTGCTGCGTGCGGCGGTCTGTTCGCACACAGCACAGGTCCCCCTGTTCGCACACAGCACAGCCTGTGTTTTGCTGTGTCACATCTCAGCCCTTCCTGCCCAGCACACCCCGGGCAGCTGCCCGAGCTCTTGCATTGTTTGTTCTTGCTAAGGAGTGTTAGCTGGAGCGGTGCTGTCAGGCAGCGAGGTTAGGGAGGAATGATGGAGTGTCCGGAGCGCTTTACGCTAGGGCTGCAGCGTGGTGTAGGGCTGCCACGTCTGCAGGGAGCTGTCTGCTGATGCTTGTCTGGAAATCAGCCCAGTACGATCAGATGCTGAACCTGTGAAGAACATCTGATTTATGGGTGTGTACAGCAGAAAAATAGTGTGAACTTCTGGGCGTATTATGGTCTTAGAATTGTTTTTGTGAGAGCTTCAG
Organism: Tetrao urogallus; assembly: GCF_951394365.1. Lineage (NCBI taxonomy): Eukaryota > Metazoa > Chordata > Aves > Galliformes > Phasianidae > Tetrao > Tetrao urogallus. The sequence continues at coordinate 21,779,994 of NC_136814.1, forward strand.
CATCAAAAAGGAGAGGAAAATATATCTTTGACTTCTGTGTGCTTACTGTTCTTTCTGTGTCAGACTGTAGTATGGAGAAGTAGGAAGCCCCTTTGGAATTGTCAGCGTGAAAACCATAGAAGAAAGCAGAAACTCAAAGATGAGAAGAAGCCTTATTCCTCAGTATGCTGTATCTATTCTTAGAAGAACTGTGGAGAATGTGGAAGAACCAATTACTGCTGAGGAAAAACTGATGGCAGAAAAGACTGCCCTGTGCATTTAAGGACTGAATTTTGCCATTCAAGGCATTGTCTTATTTCTTCAAGACAGTTTCCTTGTGGTTGGTTTGTGATCTCACTCTATGTGTCTAATGTTCCTTGTCCCAGAAATTTCTGAATTGTTTGCATATTCTACCCAAAATTAACAATTCTACGGTTCTGTGATTTCTTTGTTAGAGTTGGAAGGTACCATTGAAGGCCATCCTGTCCAACTGCCCCGCACTGAACGGGGACACCTACAACTCAATCAGATGCTCGGAGCCCCCCCAGCCTTACCTTGTACATCTCCAGTGATGGGGCATCCTCCACCTCTGTGGGCAACCTGTGCCAGTCCCTCACCCGCTCACTGTAAAAAATCTTCTACCCTATATCCAATCTAAATTTCCTCTCTTTATGTTTGAAACCACTTCCCCTTGTCCTGTCACAGCAGGCCCTGTGAAGAGTCTGTCCCCTTCTTTCTTACAGCCCTCCTTAAGATACTGAAAGGCTGCTATCAGGTCTCCCTAGAGCCTTCTCTTCTCCAGGCTGAATATCCCCAGCTCTCTCTGCCTGTTCTTGTAGGAGTGGTCTTCCATCCCTTGGATCAGTTCTGTGGCTCTCCTCTGGACGAAGTGGTGGTTTCGCAGACAGTGAAGCTCTGACCTACTTTGTGAATATGGCTGATACCTGCAAGTGCCTCAGCAATTGAGCAAAAAGTTGCCATGTCATCTCCTACTTTAACATGCACAGAAGAGCTGCTGTAAGGGAAAGCATTCGCAAGTACCAGAGACACAGGGAAACCTTCAACTAGGATTTGCAGTTTTTAAATCAATTAAAAAAACTTGCAGGAAGCTGGTCAACTTTAATTCTGGTCCTTCCAGAACTGGCTGTTGTTTTTCTTTTTTACTTGCAAAGGATGTGAGATATAGGCGTGTGTATGGCGTTATGACTGTATGTCCATCAGTTCTCTTGACTCAAATGAGTTTGTACAGATTTCAGGTAGAGAGACTCATCAGCAAACATTCTGAAGGGAACCTGAAAGAAGAAAGGTTGGAAGGGGGCTTGTCTGAAGAGTTTGCTTTAATTGGCAAGTGTTAAAGCTACATTCTGTGAGGAGAACATAGATTCCCCAAATAGCCACTTCATAGTTAGCAAATGTAGTGAGGTGCTTTTTTCCCCGCATAAGGAGTGGTTAAGACTATTATTTGTCCTGTATATCCTTATTCTTTCTAAGCACAGGCCACAGAAGACAGCAGAGCGAACGAGCCAAAGCCTTCAGAAAATACAGCTTCAGCCTCTTTTTTTCCCTCTCTGAAACCAGAACTATTAACAGTTTTAAATACTAATGTTTCTACTGTCTGGAGATTATTTTTTATGAGTATTTTGAACCTTGGAGGTGAAACATTTCTTCCTGCATCCAAAACTATAGTTTGACTGCACTGCTGGAGTGCAGAGTGAATTGCGGCAGAGAGGAAAGGGAACTGAGGAATGGAGAAAGGTTACAGAAGAGGAAGGTGTAGTTGCTTCCACCTTTTAACAGTGTTGCTAGAAGGCATTAGCAGAAGTGGAAGATCAAGGGGAAATTGTTCCTGTCCATGAATTAATTGATCTTCTAATCCATGCATCTTCTGAGGCTGTTCCACAGCGGGTTGAAGCCTCCTGTAGCCCTCTTTGTTAGAGTAGGTTCTGAGAATGTGTTGTGCTCTATCATCAGCCTTGTGGGCTGCAAGCTGCTGCGATTTGTGAAGATATCCTTGCACTGAGGGATAATGAAGACATTAAGTGCATGGAGGTATGTGGTGGGAAAGGAGGATTGGATATTCAGAACAAAATAATTCTTAAACCACTGGATGCTTTCACATGCCTATATCGCTATGTCATAGAATGGCCTGGGTTGAAAAGGCCCGCAATGATCATGTAGTTTCAACCCCCTGCTATGTGCAGGGTCGCCAACCACCAGACCAGGCTGCCCAGAGCCACATCCAGCCTGGCCTTGAATGCCTCCAGGGATGGGGCATCCACAGCCTGTTCCAGTGCGTCACCATCCTCTGCGTGAAAAACTTCCTCCTAATATCTAACCTAAACCTCCTGTCTCAGTTTAAAACCATTCCCCCTGGTCCTATCACTATCCACCCTCGTAAACAGCCATTCTCCCTCCTGTTTATACGCTCCCTTTAAGTACTGGAAGGCTGCAATGAGGTCTCCCTGGAGCCTTCTCCAAGCTAAACAAGCCCCCTCAACCTTTCCTCATAGGAGAGGTGCTCCAGCCCTCTGATCATCTCAGTGGCCCTCCTCTAGACTCGTTCCAAGAGCTCTGTATCTTTATTGTGCTGGGGGCCCCAGGCCTGGACGCAGTACTGCAGATGGGGCCTCACAAGAGCTGAGTAGAGGGGGACAATCACCTCCCTCTCCCTGCTGGCCACTCCTTGTGTAATGCAGCCCAGAACACGGTTGGCCTTCTGGGATGCAAGTGCACACTGCTGGTGCAGTGTGGTCCAGCAGTGGTCCAGCTTCCCAACCATCTCATCTATGAAATTTCTAGCGTATGAAAAGTATTGCAGATCACGATTGACATTTTTGTCATCTAGTCACAATTATGTACCTTTTGGGTTTGTTCTCTCTCTTTTTTATTTTTTTATATTTGGAAGAGCAACCTGACATTCCCCCAGCTTAGGAATATCACTTCATACCGTCTAAGATCTTTTATAGATCTCTTGGAGCAGGTCAAATTAGTGTGTGTTGATTCTTCAGAAAATTTGTGAATATATAAGTGTGTTGAATGAAACAGAGGAAATGGTATCACCACAAACCCTTGCAGCAAAATCTAGCCTGGAAACTTTTTCTTTAATGCAGAGATTTATAATTTCCTTCTGTATGAATGTTTCATAGAGAAAAGTATGCACTTTGTCTCCCTAAGTACATTAAGAAAAGCATGCCTGGAATCAAGTTAATTTCAGATAAATTACACTGCTTGGAGTCTGTTCTGCTGGAAAATATATAGGTGTTACTTGTTAAGTATTGTGTTTCTTTTATATTAAACGCAACTCAGCCCACTGGATGGTAAGTAGGGTCTTGGAATTGGATAAGGTGAGACTCATTAGTTTCTTTAGACTGATGGTTGTTGCTCTGTTCTGTGTAATGTTCTCAGATTTTTCGAAGACTTTGTGCTTTAGTGAAACTGCTGGAAGATTGTGCAAGACACGGGTTTTCTATGGCTCTGGAAAGTAAAGCCATCATTCTCAAATGGGACACTTGTTTCTGAGTTCCACTATTAATGCTTTTATTAAGGCTGAAATCAGTTAACTTTGTTCTATAACTGATCAATGAAATGCAACAATAAAGCATTTGCTAACTGACAATGCTGCTAATATCTCCCAGCTGAGATTTGGGAATTCAGCTTTGTTTTATTTCTGTTGTGCTGCCTTCCCACTACAGGTTTCATAACTGATCTGCTCTCTGTACCTGGGCAAAATTACTCCGGAATTCAGTATCCCAGTTGTCTGAATGAGGACAGTTGGCAGTTTCTCTGTGGGAAAATGATAAAAATCCTGTTGCAGTTTTGAGTGGTCTAATAACTTCAGCAATTGTAGATATTGTGTTTGAATACCTGCCAGCTGCTGGCCAAGTCATGCTCTCTTGAAACCTTTGCTGAAATTGGAGACTTGTGCTGTGTGGAAGGATGGTGGTGGCTGAATGAAGCTGGGACTGTTTGGACCTGGTACTCAGTTACAAGCAGTATTTTGAAACCACATACTGCACTATGGGATGGCTTATCTAAGAACTAGTGGAATGTAGGTTAGTATTATGTCCATCTTGTCATTTTTCTTAATCCTGACAGCTACTAAAAACAAAGGCTGCAGAGGAATTAATTTTGGAGCTGATGCTATAATCTACATTCCTTCTTGGCAAGAAGCCTAGTTTTGGTCTTCTAAAGATTTACTAAAGCTCTGAAACATAAAGCTTGATATCTTTTGAATGAAATGGTAATTACATTTTCAAATCCTTTAGGTACATTGTGACTGTGTCTGTTCCAGCTTTGTGTATTTGTAGATTCTTCTTTTCAGTGATTTGTTATAGTGAGTTCCACTGACAATGTGTGCTGACTTTTAATTTTAATAGAAAAATTAAAAAATATCCTCTTTTTATTGACAGGTGTTCCTGCTTAGTGTTTGAGACTCAATATTTTTGTGCAGGTAATCTAGATATCTGTTAAGCAGTCCCTTTTACAGACTTCTCAGAGATAAATATTTTTTAATATATGCTAGAATGAAAAGCTGTGATCTACATTACTGTGTTTTATGCTTAATCCTGAAAAAGAGAGAATCTCCTCACCCTGCAGATTACTGTTTAATAAGGACTCATAAGAATGTAAGCAACATAAGGAAAAACAAGGAAGAGTTAATGAGGAAAATATTACTACTACAGTGTGAAGAAGCCAGGATGCAGTACTGTAACTGTACTACCCAACTACCCATCTACTTAAGAAGTGACACTACCCCTATATGGAGACCTTGTAGGAGTAATCTGGAGAGATCTGAAAGATCCTCGTTTACCACCTAAGACCTCATTTGAGAAAATGATGCATCGATATCTGAAATAAACTGTTAGGAGTGGTGTAATATAACCAATAGCAGCAGCTTGTTTTGCTGTATGTCTCGGGCCTCGGACTCTAATATTAAACATGTAATGCTAGAGCATGTTGGCACTTCCTGCTGAATTTTGTTCTCCACAGCTTATCCTACCTGGCAAACAAAGAAAGCCTGGAAAATAGTACTGACTGTGTATGACCAAAAGAAGGGTCCTCATGTACTAGAAGTATTAAGAGGAGTTGATTGGTTTGACTTTTAATTTTTTCCCCCATGGTTTCTGTTGACTGATATATAGTATTATGTAGAAGACGCTGTGTTATGGAGCTGTGCTGAATATTGGACGCCAGTGTGTCTGGACCACGTAGATTCCAAAATAAAACTGCTATTTGATGCATCATATTGTTTCCTACTGTATCTATTGTTTTCTTGGTGCAATGATCTGTAGTTCAGGTAGGCAGGTTAGGAAGGCTGAGCAAGAGACTTCATTTTGAGAATGTAAGTTGGAGGTGCAAGCCATGCAAACAGGATTTTCAGTTCTTTTTCTGGAATGTGTAAGAATTATTTTTTTTACATGGGAAAAAGTCTTCTAATACCATTTCACTAGATTTTCTAGGTGTAAAAATGGTTTTCCTAAGTCTCTATTGTGTTAAACGATACTAACTGATGTAGCTGCGTCTGGATCTCTTCAGGTTATAATATATAATGCTTTCAAGAATAACAATTCCTCTTCTCTGGTCTGAGGCAGCTATATTGTTTATATATAGTTCATTATCTTTCATCTTCCCTGCATTCCTTTTAATAAAGGTGGCTCTTATCCTTGGATTAAGAGTTTGCTTACTGAAAACTTGAAACGTGTTATAGTCCGGCAGCCTGTTACGAGGTCTTGTATCAGCTATCTAGAGTTCTGAAACAACAGAGAGATGATCCAGGTTTCGGAGTTGTACTCTAAGCCCACCACTAGAGATCCGCTCCCTGAAGATGCTGCAATTCTGCCAAAGCCACCTTTGGTAGGCAATGTTTCAACTGTTTCACTACTTCTAATCTGTACCTGTCCCAGCCCAGCTTCACCTCCTGTTGTGCCATATACTGTATTTTGGTCAAGTAACTGAAGTTAGATTTGGATATTCTTATGCATTCTTTTAAAGAATGCACTGATATTTCACCATGTGACTTTACACAGAAGCTTTTGTATCAGCTAACTGGTGTTACTTGCCTTTGCCTCACAATAATCAATGGAAGCACACGAAGAAACTCCTCTCTGTTTATTTAAATGCTTTGAATTTTACAGAGCATCTGTATTCCTGTCTGAACATCTGTAATTTGAATTTATGAATATTGCACCTGGCAGTGCTTGAGCTGAATACATCATAAGAAAATATTAACCAACATTAGATGAGGTACTAAAAAGATCCTCAAAGCAGGTATCCAAGTGTTAACAAAAATCAACAGCACATCAGACACTAGGGTCACCTGGTATCAGTCACTGGGACTAGGGTATGAGTCCAGTGCTGATAAAGACCCTGGAAATAATGTCATTAAGATACAATCAAACTTAGAAAATTAGGATTTTTTTTTTTTTTTTTTTTTTTTTTTTGTGAGTGCAGCTGTATACAATAGCAGGAAGAGTTTACTTAGAATGAGAAAATCACTTATCTCATTGTAAATAATAATAATAATTAAGTTGTACTGGGCTAGTTATAAAGTTGTGGATTTCTTTACGCTTCTTTGGCTGCTTCTGCATGCCCCTCTTGCTGCTGAGAAGTGAAACAAAGTTGTAACTACATAGCAAGCAAACACTGTGGGTAGTCCACCCTGTTGACAGAAAGTCAGGAAGTGGGAAATACTTGGTGAAAAGCTGGGTTCAGTAAGACTTTGAAATGAAGCGACATGTGGGTTTTTCTTCCTTTATTTTTCTTTTTTAAATTTCTTTTGTTTTGTTTGTTTCTGTTTTCCCGGTGTGGGAATGAGAGTGGAGTGTTGGCTTCTGTCTGTTGACAGGCCTTCTTACACTGAAATCCTTCAAGCAACAAAAGAGGTCTATAAAGTTGGGAGGTAAGACATCAGCTTTTTAAAATATTCCACTTTAAAACAGAAGTTCTTAGAACATGCAAGGCAGAAGCAATGAAATACAAGCCCTGTGCAAGAAACACGCTCACTGGGCACTCTGAAATGTGCTTCTTGGAGAGGCTACTGTAAACAAAAAGCTAGCAGTCTGTTTACCAGTCAGCCTCACAGAATGCTTCTGTCCAGATGAAAAACAATGTGTTTTTTTTCTTTTTTGAAATTGTTCTGCTTTTCAAATGAAGCTACAGAATTTAGGCCATGTCTTATAATTTGAGGAGTCTTTCTTAGGAATTCTTTTTTATATTAGACTCTTAGAAATTGTATTATGGAATCCAAAGTTTGTTCAGAAAGCTAATAGTGTTTAGGACTAATGGCAGGGGCTGAATGTGAATGTCCTAAGACCAAAGGGGATAAGAGTTGGAAGATAGCTGGCTCAAGCATGTTCCTAACTGAGAATATTTTTTCTAAATCTAAGCCTAAAACAGCTAGGTTTTGTTTTTATATTTTTGCAAAGTACCCTATGTAGGATTTGATTCTACATTCTGGTAGCTTTTTAAAATACTGTCAAATCATGAGTTATCGAACCACCATTGAGAGATTATTATAGGCAGTAGCTTGTAGAATCTGAATCACAGAATGCCTCGGACTGCAAAGGACCTTAAAGACTACTTCATTCTATCCCCTGCACCTGTGGGCCCAGGCACCTTTCACTACACCATGTTGCTTGGGGACCCTGGCCTTGGATGCTTCCAGAGATGGAACATCCACAGCTTCTCTGTGCAGCTTATTTCCATGCCTCACCACCCTCTGAGTGACTAATTTTCTCCATCTAATCTAAACCTCCCCTCTTTTATTCTAAAACCGTTCCCCCCGTTCTATCGTTATCTGCCCATGTAAAAAGTCAGTCTCCCTTCTGTTTATAAGCTCTCCTCGAGTACTGAAAAAATGAAATGAGGTCTCCCTGGAGTCTTCTCTTCCTCAGGCTGAACAACCCCAGCTCTCTCAGTCTGTCTTGTAGGATTGGTACTTTAGTCCTCTGTTCATCTTCATGGCCTTCTCTGGGCCTGCTCCATGCCTATCTTGTGGTGAGGGAGCCAGACCTGGATGCAGTACTCTAGATGGGGCCTCACTGGTAGAGGGGGAGAGTCACCTTCCTCATCCTGCTGGCCACCTCTCTTTTAATGCAGTCTGGGATGCTTGTGGGCTGAGCACACACTACTGGCTCATGTCAAGCTTTTTGCCAGCAGAAATGCCAAATCCATCTCTGCAGGGTTTCTCTCGAGGAGTTCTTCCAGTCTGCACACGTAACTTACCATGCTAGTGCCTACATTGTCTACAGAGAGCCTACAAAGCTTGCATTGCCTAAAATGCAAGGATGCTACTGTGTTCCCTATTTCTTAAGAAAAAACATTCACCCAGAATCATGGGTTCCTAAGCATCTCTCAGGGCATGCAAACAGAAATCTTTACTGCAATTACTTAGTGACATCCCCCGCATTTTCTTGGAGTTTAAGCAAGCTGCATCTAATTGTCTTCCATTTGCCTTGATTTATATTGACCCATACACACAAATCCAAAGAAAACTAAAATACGGAATTAAAATGTTAACAAAAAGCCTACCAAACATGGAACCAAACGAAATGCAGATAATTTATTTTTCTCCTCTGAGTAACAACACTTCTATTGGTCACTGCCTCTGATCTGAGACTGGGGAAGACCACATGGGCAGGACAGGTTAGAGCCAAGAGGTTTGGCCAAGTACACCTACAGTCAGGATGCTTCTATTCTTATTTTTTTTCTAAATCTGGAAGGACTGTGTGTCAGCTCCTGCTGAAATAAATGAAGATTGGCATACTGTCCAAATAGGGAAAAATTTTCTATGCCCTTTTGAGCAGTTCTAAGAAGGAACAGTACTTTCCTGTTAGCCCACACTCCAAATGCTGCGCATATAAATAAAAGACTGGCTGTGTACTCTCTCATCAGTTTTATTTCAAGAATTATCCACTCAGAACATAGGATTTCATAGTTATCTTTCCATATTTATTCCCCATAAAAAGTCTGGAGGAAATTCAGTAATTCCATAATTGGGTAAGTCCATACTTAATTTTTGACAAATTTATTATGGCTGTTTGAGAGCACTTACATTCCTCAGTTCTCAGACCTACAGTCTGCTGCACAACTAGGTTATTTCTCTGAGTTAGAAATTTCATTTAATTTTAGAGAGCAGAAATAATCAGACCTTAGGAACCTCAGGCTGAAATGCAGCAATGTCTGGAGCACCTTGGTTAAAATGACTTGCAGAAATAGACTGAACAGTTTCAGTTAGATGCCCAGATGTTTTTCCCAAATACCTTTTTGGAAGTCATGCATGTATTTCTTATACTCTGGACTCACCTTTGTTTTAAGGCATGACTTCTGCTTCTCTTTGCTCTTTCTATAACATAACAAGTAGTGTTAATCACAAGGAACTAAGCACCCATGTATTTGATAGTTTACAGGCTTCAGCCTGTAAACTCTGGGGGTAAGAATTTGTGGATTAATTAATGCTTCACTGATTTTGTGCGATGTATTGTTTTAAACGTCTGTATGGCAGACTAACCTGTGCACTACCTTCTGTACTTTGTTATCCTATCACATAATGTATTTTGTTTTTGACAGGGTCATGAAATCTATATGGTAGTATGCGAATAGAATGCAATTTTAAGATCCAATGTTCTTTTAATTTTCAAGGCTGTTGGTAGTTTGTTATAACTTTGCATTGCTATGAATGCTATTGTATGAATTGCTGCTTAAAATGGAGGTTTCATCTGGGTTTCCTCATTTACCCCTGGTGCTGGGTTTTCCAGTCAGGATGGTTTTCAGTTCAAGTAGGTGACAAATGGACATGGTTTAGGTGAAGGCAAGTTTCTACTTTGTTTTGGAACAAACGGCTGCTCAAAGGGACTGCAGAACAGCAGCTTAAGGCTCTGCAGCTAGAGGATGAACTAGGGGCTTTTTCAGGAAAAAAAAAACCATACTGTGAGAGCATAATAGTAGTATAGAGCTGAATGTGCCCTCTAATGGATGGTAAGATGTCATAGTTTGCTGATCGTATTAGTGTTACTTGAAACGTCACGCATCAATTTCTGTCCAACAGGCTTTAGCAAACAAGCAGATTAAGAAATCTGATTTTTCAGCTTTAAAAAATAGGAGAAGAAGAGGTCTCATCCATGTAAAAATGAATCAGAAAGACAATGTGTGTGTGCTGCCTCAAATGGGGTCTTGCTTCTGACTTTGTGCTACTTGCAGAATTTACCAGAAAGGAAATGAGTATAGAATACAAAATAGTCACAGTGAAACACTAACACAGCATCCCCCTGCTCTGTGGTGAAAGCATCATATCACGAGCTGGAATCATATTTTGCGGTGGGGAGAAAGACTAAAGGACGTAGAAGATGATAAACAAGAAATTTTGTGTTTGATATCTTACTTATTTGCAATGTGATGGCAAGGTAGGTCTAACTTCAACCCAGCTAAAATGACAGCTTTGGCATGGAGTTTGTGGGACAGCCTGATTATCTGAGCTAGGAAATCAGAGGCTGGACCAGTTTTTTTCCCCCACATAAAATGGATGAATGAATGGGGGAAAGAATACAACACAAAATGCAGCCACTTCATGGAAATCCAGAAGATACACGGCTTTTCCTCCTTACCCTGTGTCCCCTTGCTCCTTCTACTGTGTACTTGCTGATTCAGTGTAACATTTTTTTCTAAAGGCTTCAGCATTTCTGCAATGCATGCCAGCTGCCAGATGTCTCCAAGACCTAGAGAGATTCCTGCCGAGCCCTGTGGGTGCTGAGATCGCGCGCCCTTTGGCACAGTGGCTTAGAGGAGTAATGAAAACCTTTGAAGATCCTAGTTTTTCAAAACCGCAATCTTACTTGTTAGGAGCTGTATAAACTCAGTATCAAAGGTAACATCATGATTTTCCTGGGGAAATGGTAAATTTAATGGTCAGTTAGTCCCGTGCTGCTGAAGCTGTCAGGAACAGAACAACCTGAGACTTTGTAGGCACAGCTGTTGGGGGCTGAATCAGGTGTATAAAAATGCAAACGAACATTTCCACGGGGATTTTCAAAATACCAAGTTCAGGGAATATTAGTAGCCTAATTACAACTTCGGATGCTCTCCTAACCTGTCTTGATTGCAGTCAGGCCAGGGATGGCTATTAGAACAAATGAATGTTAACGAAGTGGCTCCCACTGCAGGGCTACTTCCTGAGCTGTGCTCTTAGCAGCCCCATAGGCTCCAGCTGTGAGACCAGTGCTAGGTTGGTCTGTGACTGAATCTGCAGATCCTGCTGCAAGGAAGCTGCCATCCACCTCCGTGGCTTGGCTCCCCACAGTCCTAGTGTGCATCCTGTGCCTCAAACATTGAGAGCGGCAGGAGGCTGCTGGCAGTGGGCTGCTGTCCCACGGTCACCTTTGGGTCACAAGCGCAGGCCTCGTGGCACAGGCCAGGCCCGTCCTCCAGCACAGGAGCCAGGTGCCCCAGCCTTGCTTTATCTGCTTGTACTGTGGGAAACAGGAGCAGGTTCTCGCCATACACAGGATTTTGCAAAACATATTCATGTCTTGGAAATGTGATGTGATGCAGAGCACGGAGGTGCTGCAGCTAACGAGGCATTACGGCAAGCAGCTGCCAGGGCCAGTCAGGAGATCTGTCTTTAAAGAGATCTGAGTGCTTTCCATTTACTGATAGACACCTGAAAGGGAAGGAACAAAGTAGTTTTCTCCCTGACTGAAAAACCTTTGTAAATCGAATACTTGAGAATTTAAGACCTGTCAAAGGTTATATTTAAATAGCTTATCCTATTGCTTCCACTGAGCTGCTGTTAGTTTGATCACACAGCAGTAGAAAGTGTCCTAGGAAGAGGTGAAACCAGGGCGGGCAGCCTGCTGAGGGGCTCAGCCGCGTGCTCTGAGGGCAAAGCCCCCGGGGGGGTCCCAGGTGGCACCCACGCGCTTCTGCGAGAGGCGGAGGTTCCTCCCGCCGCTCTCAGTTTGAGAGGGGCTTTCAAGCACTCGGCCCGCGAGGCGCGGACGTGGCGGGGCCGCCATCCCTGCAGGGCAGAGCCCCACGAGGGCCGCCGCTTCCCCTCGCTGCGCTACAGTTGTCGGCGCTGTTGGGCAGCCCGCTTCCAGACGGTGGCGCTGCGGCACCGGCCTTGTGGCGGGGCGGCGCGGCGGAGCGGCGGCCGGCAGGGGGCGCCGCGGGGAGGTCCGGCGGCGGCGCGGGGGCGACCGCGGGGCTGCGGTGCGCGGGAGGCGGCGGGAGGGCTGATGCCGCACAGCCGTGCCACGGTCCCGGCGGAGGCATGAGGCGCGCGGAGCGGGCGGGGAGCGGAGCTGCAGAGCGCGGCTCCGCGAGGCCCTGAGCGAAGCCTCTGCGCCGCGCTCCCGCAGAGCGACTATGGCCGGGGGAAGGAGAGGGCTGGTGGCGCCTCAAAACACGTTCCTGGAGAACATCGTGCGAAGGTCTAACGGTAAGGGACCGTGGACGGAGGGGCGGTTCGGCGCGGAGGGGCTTCGAGACCCCAGGTGCGGGGCGGCCGCCGTTGGGCTGCGCCCCCGCGTCCCGAGCGGAGCCTCGTGCGGGCGGCAGGTGCGGCGGGACGGCCCCGCGCTGTGCCCGCTGTGGGGAGAGACCGCGGGCGGGAGGCGGCCCGGGGGGCGCCGTGCGGGGCCGGGCGAGAGGAGCTGCGGGGTCTCCGGGAGGGCAGAGCCCGGAGCGAGTGGGAAGATGCCTCCCAAGTGAGGGGGAGTTTGCCATTTTGAGGGCTGAAGGTGGGCAGTGCCGGGTTTTTGTTTTGTTATTTTTTTTCCTCTCATAGCTAACTGTAGCCAGGTCTTTCTCTAGGAAAATTGTGGAGTGGGAAGCGCCTCGGATTTCACAACTGCGTGCAAATGTGCATTAGCGTTACCCAGATTCTTTCACTTCGGGACTTAGCAAAAGCTGCTCCTTGCAGCCGTGCGGGGGGGCTGGGAATCTGCTGCCACCTGGGCACGAGTGGGTTTCTCACAGCTCGGAGTCGTGCCATCTTCCGCGGACCTCGGTGGGTTACTTTGGGGATTAAGAACTTCCCGCGTGACTGAGAATATGCGGGTCGAGTTCCTTTTGAAGACGAGGTGAGATGATTTAATTAATTAAAAACCAGACGGTTTGTTCCGAAAAGGCAAAGGCAATTAACCCTGTTGATAAGCAGCTAAAAACCCAAATTATCCTAAGAATGATTTTCAATTATTTTCAATTAGGAGATGTTACTGAGGGAAAAAAAAAAAAAAACCAAAACAAAACACCATCTTTGATAAGAACATGTCTTCACACAGAATGGTGAGGGATTTTCGTAGTTTGTTTTTCTCAGCAACTTTCCTACAGAAGAGGTTGGAAGCTGCATTCTCCCTCCAGTAAGCACTGCCCATTCCCTCAGAGAATCCTGTTCTCTTCTTAAAAACTGAAATGTTAACATCTCATCAGATTCATGTTGCTCCTCTAGTCTCCTAACAGCGTCTAGCTAAGGCTTTTCTCGGAACTGTCTGAGTTTGTGAATAATTTTCTCCACTGAACGCTGAATTTCTCTGATGGCTTTCTGTGCCAAGACCTTGGTGCTATAAATCGCGTGAGGCTTGGAGACGGAGGGGATCTTGCAGCAGGGGCTTTGCTCTGTTTCTTCCTGTTTTTCCCCCTTTGTTTAGAATGTGTCGTCACAGTGTGGTGCTGGACAGCACAGGTAAAATGACGGCACGCAATTTCCAAATGCTCAGCAAGTCCTGAGGGCTGCCGTAAATACAGGCTTCTAGATGAAGCCTTTTAGGAAGTGATGCACGGTGCAGAGATATTAGAGGAATCTTTGGGAAGTGACTCAATTTCAGAAGCCTGAGTCTTCTCACATCACTGCTGTGATGTGATGCTGTCACATATAAATGCTGTGTGATTCAGTTCTACCGTGAGGCCATCAACCCCTTCTGACGTCCATCTCTGTGAGGAGATGAGGGCTGGGTCTCATTTCTCCTCATCTGGCAGGGCAGTGTTGTCCAATGGGGGAGCAGCATGGAAACATCCTGACACCTTGTGCCTGCCTCTCCTTGGCCAGCCTGCCTGCCTTCAAGATGCTTTGGGATGCCCACAGCACAAACACTTAAACCTGTAGTGCATACCTTTGAGGTTTGGTTTCCCCTTCTCAGTTTTGTTTGATTGGATACTAATGTGACCCACAAGGAAACTCTCTGGGCTATTTGGGATTTTCCAAATAAATGTTGGGCTTCTTGTCAAACTGTATTTGCTGGCTCCTGCAAGCAAGCTAAGTAGCGCCAGCAGATATTGAATTAATACATGTATAGGAATGTTCCTAATTTGTGGAGGATTCCCTTTGAAAGGAGAGGAATTTGGTTGTAGAACTGAAATAGATACTGAAGAAGTGCTCCATTTAAAGATACTTGGGTTTGATGTGCAGCTATAGTCACAGGTAAACTGAGAAAAACATGTTCTGGCTTTGAGTTATATTGAGAGGGTTATCTCAGGGAAAGAGGCTTTGTGGCAGTAGCTCAGTAATTGGCATACAACCTCTTTTGAAAACACTACTCTAAGGATAGCACTAATTATGCCACTTTTAAACAGCAATTTAACAAGTAATTCTTTGGACAGCCTTTCACATTTAGTGTGATATTGGTGAGCTGATGCACCTTCAATGGCTAAAGTTAATGGCAGTGTACTTGGGCATGCAAGTTCAGGGCCTTTCCTTCAGGCTTAGTATTTTTCTGACATTCGGATCACACTACCTGCAGCGAGATCCACCTCAAGCTACATTGGTCTGAATTGTCTTCTTAATAATTCTAGGAGTTTCTTCTTGAGTTGCAAATCAATTAAGACAGGTTCTCATTGACTAAATGCCAGCCTGAATAGCTATGCTAGGGTTATAAGCTGCAAAGTAATTCCACACACTGGAGTAGAGAAGGAATTGAGAATCTCTATAGGATTGATATAGCACGTATGGGAAAGAATATATAGCATCATCAGCCTGGAACTGTGGACTGCATGTGGTCCTCTTTGATTTCTTCTCATAAGAAGACCTTTTGTCTCCAGATTCCTTCCAGTTGGAAGTCCGGAGGAAAAACTTAAGGACTTGGGACACTGATGTAATCCTTCTTGTTTGTATTTAGTGTTTAAAAGCCATGCTTCTGAAGTAGACATGTAGAGCTAGAATAATAAATGTTGCATGTAGTGCTTGGTTGGCAAAAATTTGTTTGAAGCATTGAAATATTTAAAGACTCAAACACCCAACGGGATAGAAAATGAGCCCGTGCTGTAAAACAGTGCAGTATGTAAAGAATCACTAGTCTCTGCTGGTTACTGCTAATGTGATATTAATGTTTTTCCCAGGTAATGTAGTATAGCCCCAGTGTAAAGGCACCATAACAATAACAGTTATAATGTTGGTTCATGGCCAAGGCACCAAATTCAAATGGTGCGGTATGTTAGAGAGGAAACGGGTCCTGTGATATTTTAATGCTTTATCAATAGCTGAAGGCAAAAATACTTCTATGTTTAGGTAAATATCAGCTGGATTCTCCAGCCCTTCCTTGGTGTGTGAGAATTTAGTTTGTGTAAAAATGGCAAAAATGAGTCCTGTGTTTGCATGGCTTAAGAATTTCAGTCACAGATACTTTTCTGATTTATTGATGAAACAAGGAGGGAAAAATGGAAGCTTGGTGGCATAAAGCTAATCTGAGTTTAGTCTTGTTTCCCCTGGGAGCGCCCTAAGGAGAGATGAGATGTAGAAACAAACCTGCACCCTCTGATGGAGAATGCAGTGAGCCCAGTGTAGAGGGAAAGAAAAAGCACCCTCAGAGACACAAATCCTGAGAATAACAGGCATTTTTGTGATTTATCACCTTCCTTCCATTGGAGATGATGAAGTTCCTAATAAAATAAGCATTCTGTAACCTGGGCCTGCTAACCTTGTACTGTTGCCCGAAACCCAGGAGAGAACTTAACTTCATTATAAACATCTCTGGAACTGAACAACCTGTTTCTGTGTTCTGCGGGAGACAAATGAGAAGGAATCTATCACAGAATGAAGAACTGCGCAGAGGTTTATTTTCATATTTTTGCACTTTAATAAGATGTTCTTTTACATTAAACGTTTGCAGGGGATCGTTATGGTGCTACTGATTGTCCTGCTTTGCCTGTCTTCACTTAAGAACCTAGAACAGCGAGCTGTGTGGGTCTGGAGACAGACATGGCTGCAGCCAGTCCTATTTGGCTCTAGAAGCAGTATAGGTATGTTTCCCCAAGGGTAGGATTTACTGTTGAGAGTTGTCAGTCTATTCGCTTTCAGACTACAGAGCTGTTGCATTGGAAGGGCATGCGTGTATAAACATGACAGGTTCTGCATTGCTCCTCTGAATGAGATGTGCTCAGGGTGATCAGATCCTGGGCATCGTTGGGCCACCTTGTACTGCTGCAACACCTTTAGTAAACAGCATCAGTCATCAAGTATTTTCATACTGACAACAGGACTGTTGCTAAAATAAGGAAACATCTTTCTGGGGTGGAGTATACTTTTCTTGTTTCCTTTTGATAGAGTACGTTTGGTTTCCTGCCCAGCTTTCAAATTTCCTTAATTTACAATGAGTCTTCAAGCAAAGCTGGGCTCAGAAGCCTTGTGCTGCAGGTAAATTACATCCAAGTGTGAGCTGGTATGGTTCTGTTGAATAGGGGAATGTATTTTAGTGACTGTTGTAGATGAAAGTGGTGAAATGGATGAACTTAACTGTGCATGAGAAAGAGCATTATTAAAGTATTCCTTATGAACTGTGATGGCTGGGTTAAGCTATCCTAATTCTTAAGGCTCCCAAATGAGCTGATTTGAAAGCCTGGAGCAGATGCCCAGGAGCTTTTCTCCAGCATGCTGTCAAGCCTGATCATCTGTCTTCCTGACTGGAGTGGGTTAATTTCAACATTAAAAAGAGATCACAGTGGATGTGGCCTGGAAAATACTCTTACCTTGTGTGAAAGGCTCTTTGACAAAGCCTTACCAAAAGTGCATGCAAAACTGCTGGCTGGGTAGGTAATAAGATGGTGTTACATTTACAAAGATGGTAGCTGAAGATGTTGCTTCTCTTGCCATTACTGTGACTGGTCCTGTGCAAAGCAAGGTAAATGTTGCCCTCAACACATCTGGCACCCAATGATTGCACTTGAGTTTGTGCCTTCTTGTATCTGCTGCTACAAGACCACACAAGAATGTAGGTCTGTTGGCACTGGTTAATGCAAGGTATTTAGGCACACCAGCAGCAGGCTGTCAAAAGCACAAGGGAACATCTTGTAGGCTCTGTGTTAAGGATGTTTTACCAAGTGAAGAAGAAAACAAAAGAAAGGGGCTTATTTCTTCCTGACTTCCCTGCTTTTTTAAGCTACCGGCTATGGAGTGCTTTTTGTACAACTGGTCACTATATCGGAATGTCAATTGATTATTGACAGTTTTTATTCCTTGCTATCACTTGAGTTGAGTTTAAACTGTTTCTTTGCTGGCTCTAACAAAGCCAAATTTGTGTTTGCGTCTTTACGCGTTTAGAAATGCATTTACAACCTGATTTTCTTAAAATTACTTTTACAGATAGAAAAAAAGAAGGACAAGGCAAAGATGATAGATGATGTGTTTTAAAATTAATGTTCTGAAAGCTCAAGATGTTCTACTGTGATCATTCAACATATCAATCCATTTCTCCATTAAATCCTAGAACGAGGTTGTAAAACAAATCTTAGTGAAACCCGTTCATTGGAGAATTTGTTAATGCATTTCTGTAAGTTATATAGCTAAAAGTCAGCCAGGAGTTGGGTCTTGTCAAATGCTTTTAAGGCTCTTGATGGCTATAGCTATAATCAGTAAATCAAATGGCTTTCTTAAACTGATGGAAGACCCACATAATTGATGCAACTAAATCATTCTTTTTCCTGCCTAGGAGGAAAAAACAACCTGGCCAGTTAAACGAAGTCTCACTGTTAAAGCGTTTTTGGCCTTTGTTAAGAATGGTGCAATGTACGACTTGTACAGCCGATGAGCTTTCTAATTTCTGAGAATTATCTCCTGGTGACATCACTTTTGTCTGGATGTCTATTTTTTAAATTTTTCAGTATGGTCGGCACTGCAGAGATAGGCACAGAACAGTGCTACCATTAATTATGGATGATGGCTTCTGTGCACTTCCCATTTCAGCTATTCATGTGCCATTTTTCTGTTCTAATTTCTGTTTTATTTTTTAAAATGCAGATAATTACGAAGACTTTACAGCTTCTAATGTTGGTAGGGTGTTTTATTCTTTTCAACTGAAAATTTATTCATGATAGAGGCTACAGTAAAATAGATACTATCATAATGCATTGTAACGCATTCTGAGATGGAACCAGTAGCTTTTATCTACACCGCTGGTGGAATCATTTTCTACAAAGATTCAAACTGATTCACTTGAAGGTGTCGTTGTAATTATTTGTGCTACATATGATGACATACAGTTTTTAATAATTACTTTCAGCCCATACTTGCAGAACGCTTTGCGTACAGTTTAAGTCATGTTTGAATAGAGCAATGTCATGTGTGCATTAGTGGATTTTGTGTTCTAACAGCCAAAGAGCTTCCAAATCCCTTATTGTTTCTGTAGAATAAATATTTTTTATGCAAAATATCTGTGAAACATGTAAGCCCAAATGAACCGATCCCTAGTGCTTTGTAATGTGTTGTTTTGCATTTAAGTGAGGCTACAGATTAAAATAATTTGTTCTCAATGTTAAGGATATACAGTTTCGAGGCCACTATATCATCGTTCCATCGGGAAATCAAGTTTTTAAAAAATAAAATATTTAATAACTAATGCATTCCACCTCCAAGAATTGAGTGCTAGGAGGTAGTGAAAGATGTACGTATCCATGTAAAACCATTGATTTCCATAGGAGAGGTGGGTGGAAGAGCAGAATTTTGCCCTATGACTTTTATTCCATGATGTGAATAGGCTTTTGGTCCTCTCAGCAGCTTTGTATGTTCTTTGAACAGAGAGCCCTTGTGTTTAATGCAAATGTGGTTGATTCCTGTGTACTTCTCCCTGAGGTGTGAGCCTTGAATCATACAAGTGCAAAGAAAGGGTTGAATAGGCAGTTGAAATTATTTTCAGTTTGACTTACTTGTAACATTTTGGAGCTGTATTTTGATCTCGGAAGTTACGTTTGAACAGTTTAACCAAGGATGGTACATACATACCTATCCTTTGCAAGTTGTTGAAGTGAAACTACCGTATGAGCTGTACGACTGTAGTAATTTTGAGAGGTGTCCTTATGAACAACATCCTACTTCCATGCATTGGGTTCCTTACCAGAAATGAAACCAACTTCTTTCTTTCCCATATCTAAATGATACTACTTCTGATGCAAGTCATGAGTTTGTAAACTCAATTGTTTGTAAACTCACTTGTCCCCTGTACTTACTCCTAAGCTGCTTTATGCCCAGCTAATGGAACAGTAGCTAAGGAGCTCTATCCACAGTCCTTTACCAAGTCTTTTACTAAGCCTTTCTTTCAGTTCTAAGGTAGTGGTTTGTGCTCTTACCTCTCCTAAATGTGCCAGTCTCGATCAGCTGCATCTGTGATATGCTTCTTGTCCTCAGGTTGGTTGGAAGTTTGAGCTGACGGGCAGTTTCCATTAATGTACTTAGCAATGCGGTTCTGTAGGTAGCAATTTTGGTGAAGCTGGGTATTCCGGAGACTTGCTGTCATTGTTGGTAAAGGAGCTGTTTTATTCAGAAGGACCTTTTCTGATTCTTCTGTGATGATGTATTTTGTGATTAGAGAAAACCACTGGTTTCTGTGACTGAGCAAAATCCATTCTTACGTAGTGGAAGGAGTTAAATTGCTTTTCTTGTTCTTTAAAGCAGCAGTGACTAGTTTAAAGTAATAATCCAAAACGGCTCCGACGTTTGTGTGTGTAAAAGCTGATATGGGGATATACTTCAATGAACAGAACTGACTAGGGGAAATGCAGGTTGAAATTGTGAAGTATGGCTTTTCACAAAGTAGCCAGAGTTCAGAGCATCCCTCCTTCCTCCTGCCAGTAATTGTGCTGCCTTTGAGGTGCGGCAGTTCTTGCTTGTGTTTCTGCAGCAAGAGATGCTTTGTGCTGCATCTCTATATATTTCTGTGCCTACTAAGTGTCTTCTCAGACTCTGCCAAACAGCACAAGCCAGATTTTAAGTCTTCTTCATATGAGCTCAGACTCTCCCGCCCCTAGCTCAACTCTTCTTGGAGCCGATAAGCGGTGCCAGTGAGGCATATAGCTTCTCCTTGGGCTGGCCAATGCCACTAACCCAATTGATATTGTGTTAGAAATCGATTTCCTGGTAAAGGAGTCCTTTGAGTCCTATCAGAGAGGCACCTCAATCACTTAATAGTTTGAATACTGCATCTATCACTTGCCTGTTTTATCCCCTGTCTTTGAAGAGAATTTGGTAGTGTATTTCTTCTTTGCAGTCCTCCTGTGCCCAGCCCCTGTCCTGCCCTTGTTGACCCATTTGTGAGTCCTCGAGAGTTTCGCTCTGCAGTGCTCAAAGAGTTCACCAGAGCATCTCTCGTGCTTGTTGTGCAACACAGCCACAGCTGTTTCTTGGCCTATGGGACCCTGTGTCCCCGCAGATGGAAAGGCAGTACTAGCCTCAGTGGATGTTTAATATTTTCTTATGTTAGAAACAATTGTTGAACATATTATGAGCTGTCTCCAAGCAGCACATTGTCAGGGACGTCAGTGCAATTGAATGCCAATGATAGCAATGAGAACAGCCCTTCTACCTCCAGGTTATCTGTCAGAATAAACTATGCAAAGGAGTTATAAGTGGGAGTTATGCTGTGTCTCTCCAGTGTTTGAAGAGGCGAAACACCATTATCTGAGGAGAAATGCAGGTGTGTTCACCACATAGGCACAGAATGTCCTTTGTACTGTTTTGTCTTTAAAGAGGTGTGGAAAAGATGAATGAGCAACTGTAAAGAATTTCCTATTTGTTTGTGAGACCCCTCCTTTACTGTGTGGTGCGAGAAACAACATCTCCAGAGGCTTTCAGCTACATGGAGAGTTCCCGACTGCTGGCCTCTGCAGGGCGTTTTTTGGGTGCCAGTCCAAACTGAGGATGAGCACTAAAAGCTCAGTGATGGAGCTGGAGCAACAAACTGAAAGCCTAGTCAGGGTTATGGTGTTAACTCCAGGGAATGGGTCCAGCTTCAGTATTTTCTTTCCGTGTGACTGGGGCAAAGCTATGTATCGTAGACAATAGGTCAAGGTGCATGAAGTGAGAACTTGCTAGAAGTCAGACTTACAGAGCAGTGGGATCCTGAAAACCTCTGACTTGCTCCTTGAATTGATAGATGCTCGTGTTTTCATCATTGAAGCTTTGAAAGTACATAAAGATCTACAAGTGTGGTTATAACTCATTTCCCAACCCAACCTGGATTATCAGATGTAGCATTTTACCCCCACCTCCATGAGAGGGCTCACTACTCTAATAGCACTGCCTGATAGGGATGTGTAAAATACAACAACCAATCCACGCTGACTTGAAGACATTGTATGTCGAGGGTGTTGGCAGTGGCTTGATAAGTAGAAAAGTCATTCAGGAGCTGAAATGAAAACTGAGCTTTCATGGTGCTCAGGGGTAGCTCCTTAGAGGATGCTCAAGTTGGATATTAGGAAAAATTTCTTCTCTGAAAAAGTGGTCATGTGCTGGAATGGGCTGCCTGGAGAGGTGGTTGAGTCACTGTCTCTGGAGGTGTTCATGAAACATTTAGATGTGGTACTGAGGGACATGGTTTAGTGGGGAAGTATTGGTGGTATGTTGGACTGGATGATCTTGGATGTGTTTTCCAACCTTAGTGATTCTATGATTCACATCTCCTAGGATAAACACCCAAATGACAAAGCTGTCAGGAGGGAGGGAAATATGTACATGTTTTTTAAGCATCTTTTGGAAGCTCTTCTGGTAAAAAAAAAAAAAAAAATCAGCTTTCATTAACCCAAGAAGTAGGCAAGTGAGAATATGATTTTTTTTAGCTCCAGTAGTAATGGCTAAGAATCTGTGGTATTGTATGCGAGAGTTGGGCTTACGTTTGAATTACTAGGCATAGTAAGAGAGGAAAATCCCCAGCTTTAAAATATACCTTTTTTTTTTTTTTTTTTTTAAATGATGCTTTCTATAGCATAGCTTGGGCAGGGTGCTGTTTGCTGTGCTAATGTTTCTTAGTTCTATCACCAGCACTACTCCTAGAGCTTCTATCTCTTAGATCATTGAGAGCTGGGCTTGTAGCAGTCTTGCCTTTCAGTGCTTACATCCCTGTGTGGGCTTGGTGCCTTGCTTTTACCTGTAAAAAGAGGATAAGATAAGAGCACTATCCACCATAGGTGCTTTGGAGGTGTAGGTAAAAGTAACATCTGAGCAGTGACAGCCATCAGAAAAGTTCACTATATAGCTTCTAGTGAAAAAACTGACATTATTTATCTGAAGAAAATGTTGAGGTTTAAGTGTGAAAAGAAAGATCATAGAAGTTTTTCAATGAGTTCTTGAAGAACTGAAGGGTGCTGTTACCTTTTCAGAAGGGAAGATGGTGAGAAGGAATAAATGCTTGAAATAACACAGTCCACATCAGAGCAAAACGCGATCTGAATTTCATATTTGCATACTTTTTGTACTTTCTGATGAAAATATAAAAATATGTTAAGACAGTGCAATCCACCGTTTATAATAGACACTCAAAAGCACTTGCTTTAGCAATGAGAAATGACTTGGCTTACTTATTCATAGGAAGGGTAAAAGACATGTATTGTTTCTGGAACAAAGTACTTGAACCAAGTAAAAACCATGGTATTTAGAAGAGACTGAGAAACAAAGCAGTTAAAATGTCCTGAAGTTATACTACTGGTATATTTCTTTCCAAAGAGTGTATAAAGATACACTTAATCTTGCTCATGGGATTGGGCAATGGATTTAGATAGCTACAGGAATGTTTTATTTAAACCCACTTGAAGTTTGCAACAGGACAAAAAATTTTGAAACGGGAAGTTAAAAGAAACCAAAGCCTTTGCAAGTAATAGGTAAAATGTCCTGTTTGTGTCTCTTGGTTGCAGGTACCATTAATGACTGCTATGTATATTTAAGCAGCTGGGTGTTTAGATCCTGTAAAGGAGACAGCATAGTGGACTCCCTTAGAGCCTCCCCTTCAACATGGATGCCCTTATCTCATGTAGCTGCCTAAGACTTCCTCTAACTTCTAAGCCAGGGAGTCTTTGAAGCTGTGAAAAGGAGCCACTGCAGTCTCCCATCTATCAGTGTCCTGTCATAAGCACTGCTCTCTGTCTTGGCATTTACATAGATAGCTGAGAGCCAAAGAGCCAAAACAGCAGAGAAACAAGGCCTGGGCCTGGCATTAAGTATATTCTTTGTTCAAATGAGTTATTAATCATAGAAATATAGCATGCAAAGATCCAATGAGAATGGAAGTTTGAATCCCATTCAATTTTTTTCTTAGTGGTTGAAACTCATTCTAGCTTGTACAGTGAACAGAAACATCTTTCTGCTGGTGTAAGTACTAAAACTAGTTGTCTGGTGTCTTGTTTGTAGAGCTGTGCCATACACGTCACACAGGGAGTAATAGAACTTGTGTGGTCAGCAGTGAAGGCTGTATCGACAGGAGCCACTGAGTCTGTGTTCAGATGAGAAATAAGTGCTCAAGCTGTTTTGGCTGTCTTGAGGCTTCTCATCCAAATTGAGTGTCATGGTGGATCAGTACGTGCGGCACAGAGGGAAGCAGCTTAATGAATCTGTCCTTAGTCAAGGAATGAATTTTACCCGCTTAACATTGTGAGTTTCATTTGTGTAAAACCACCTTCTTCAGCTTTGCCTGAGTAATTAATTAAATTCATCTTAAAATCTTAAACTAACAAGTTACTTAAAACAGGGAATACTCCTGTTGTCTACTGGGAAAAAACTGTGCAGGAATGGAGGCATTGCAGTTTGGATGAGTATTTGGATGAGTATTTCTGCTGATGCAACCATAGTCTTGTCTGATGTCTAACTGATGTGTTCTTTCAAACAGATACTAATTTTGTCTTGGGCAATGCCCAGATAGTGGATTGGCCTATTGTGTACAGCAACGATGGATTTTGCAAGCTGTCAGGATATCACAGAGCAGAAGTTATGCAAAAAAGCAGCACCTGCAGGTATTTGAGAACAGATTTATTTTCTGTTAAATAGCTTGTAGTGTTGTGCTTGTTGCTTGAGGAAAACAGTAGTCTGTTCATCTCCATTCTCTCTTTTGTCTCTTGGGGCTGCTACTGTCAAATTTGCTTTCCAGGTGAAATAAAATCAAAGAAGAGCTGTTTCTAAATAGGTCCTTTTCGCACTGTGAATAAATGGTGTAGTGTCTTTGTTTAGTATCTGACTTGAATTCCTTGCTTTCTTTGCAGTTTTATGTATGGAGAGCTGACAGACAAAGATACAATTGACAAAGTCCGGCAGACGTTTGAGAACTATGAGATGAATTCCTTTGAAATCCTGATGTACAAGAAGAACAGTAAGTAGTTGTTTGTTCATTAATGTAGGTGTGTAGAACTATTTTAAATCATTACCTAATTTGCAAGTCTGCCATCCTGGAGTACTGTGTTTTATGTAGGGTTAAATAAGCCCTGGTTCTGCTGACAGATCTGCAAGACAGAGAGGAGAACATTAGAGATGAGAGCCACTGGTGGAAGCAGAGGAAGCTCTAATTCATTCTGATGTTTAGAGCAATTGGTGTGTGATGCCAACGTTCTTTTCATTAGCAGTGTTAGTGCCCAAGCTAGGTTTATGCAAATGTTTTTTCTTACAGAGAATGCTTTTAATTTTTTTTTTTAATTTGATGTAGCAAAACCAGGATTTAGATGTAGCTTTATAGTAAAAAGATCCAGTCTTTTGTTTTAGAAGCTAGACTACTTCCTAATATCTTTCAATGAAACTGTCTTTTGTTTTGGACAAAACTGCTTCTTAATCATAGTAAGATTATTTTTTCTTTTCTTGCTAGAAATTTTAGTCTGTCTGTAACTCTGCGTGTTAGCAGATGAACTACTTGCCCAAAATTTGTTGCTCTACCCCTTGTGTGTGTCATGGCATAGCTATTTTTATTTACCAAAAGTAACCTGAAGTGCAGATACACTGACGTCTTCAGATTGACCAAATGTCAAGTAAAAAGACTGTGTTCTGTCACTTCCATTTTGCGTTTAACAATTTTGCCTTCTAACCGTGGAAGAAAAGTACCTTGCAGAAGCATCCTGTGAGTAGCTTCTTCCCATTACAGCTATGATGATTGCTTCGATCAATTCTGCACTGGTGGGCATGGGGAGCTCTAAACACAAAGCATAACATGAGCTGCTATGATGCAATTTTTTGACAGTTAACCTTAATGCTGATTTATTTTTCATTAGAAGGGCCAGCTTTCTGGGAAAAGGTGATCATCCTACATTTATGTGTGTAGCCATTGCTGTTCCTGTTGAAATGACCCACTAGTGCTGGCTGTTGGAGCTTGGAGAGAGAGCAGGGACTTAAGAAGAGCTAAAAAGATAATAGCTGTGTGCTAGAGCTGATGTGTGGAGCTGCTTGTTTTATATCAGAATTTGTCCTTGTTAGAATTGGTGGTGCCAAAGTACATGGAATTGGTTTTTGTCAGTGTTTTAGGGGGGAAGAAAAAACCTCTTTAAGAGATTTTTTTGGTATTCATTTCTCTCTAGTCTTTTTCATTTCTTTTTAGCCTGTTCAAAGCATCATGACCTCTGACATGATGCTGTTGCTCAGGGCCTTACTGGAGCACAACTTTGCTGTGCTAGAGAAGCTTCATGTGCTGTCTGAATGAGGCTTTGTGCTTCGTGCCTTCTGGTGTTATCTGCCTCCAATGTTTGCCTATTTATTAAAGATGATTTCAGTTCCTAGCTCAGTTAGTGACCACAGGGACATGTGCAGCTTATCTCTGTGCATCTAAAGCCAAGTAAATAAACTGTGGTTTGGGATCTAGGATGGTGTGGAAGTTTCTCTTAGTTAACAGCAATTTGGCACCAAGAGGCTCTGCAGCTACTCTTCTGTCATTGCTGCAGCATATGGCCTGTAGTACAGCCTGGGGCCTCTCTGTCTTTCATGCAGATTTAAAGCAAGGTAACTGTGGAGTGAGGAATGCTTCCTGCCCTGCTGTGCAGTTCCCCTGAGGAGAGGCAGCCTAGAACAAAGTCCAGCTGTGCAGAAGTTGTATTATGCGACATGCCAAAAAGCAAGGCTGCAATGGTTCTTCTGCGCTCATGGAGGGTCACAGTCATGGGAAAAAGCACAGAGCTTACTTTTGAGTTTAACAAAACACAGTGCTCTTATGTTTGTTGGATTTGTAGCTTTAAAGGTACCTTAACTACTGTTAGGGAAACTGCCTAAAAGCACTAGAGGGCTGTAACTGAGAAATACAAAAAAAGTGAAAGTCCCTGTGGCTTATTCTGAGAAAAATCTCATCATGGAAAATATTGTCTTGTGTTCCAGTCATTTAACGCTCGGACTGCTGCCTCTGTTGTTCTTGCAGTCGCCTAACCTCTACCTAGGACAAGCATTTTTGACATTTTTGTCCTGAGTTCCAATGTTTACATGGTTGTGCTAAACAAATATACCATCAGGATGATGGAAGGTACAGTATGTCCACTAGTTTCATTGCAGCTCACTCTAAAATCAACATAGGCTGTATTATTCAAAGGAAGGATGCAGTTTTCTGTCTTCATGTTTGCATTTGTGGATATTCTCTACTCTGGTCTCCTGTCTCTGTCTAGTCCTCCTCCTCTGCCCAATAGTGATTATCCCCACTCTTTTGAGAACTTGAAGTTAAGATGCAATGCAGGTTTGATGGGTCCTTGTGTTTGATAAGCCAGGCCCTTGATTTACTTAGCAGAAATGTGATGATTGCTTTTATTCTCTAGACAAATTTCTTCCTAGAAATGTAGAGCTCCTTCAGGATAATTGGAGGCAATTGTAGCAAGCAGGTGAACAGGCACCAATTTTTTGTCATTGTTGCTCTGGTGCCATTCCATTGCAGTCAGTGGCAGTTCATGATCATTCCTGGAAGGAGGCACAGTGAAAGTTTTCTTTAATCTAGACTGCAAAACAACAACACATACATTGACAATAATTTCATGTGAGAGCTTCAGTTCCATTGTTTGATTAGATGTGAGTGTCCGGCAATGCTGGTAGTATTGTTTATGTAATGGGAAAATGAAAACAACTCTAAATCTCAAAGAAATCAGTGGAGTTCTGCTAATTACCCGAAGGAGAGGTACAGGCTGATATTTTAGACGTTTTGCACCTAATCTCAGTCACATCTTAGCTGATTTGAACTGATAGAACTTTAAAAGTCTAATTTCTCAGGAGACTTTTAAAGTCATTTGTTCGGCTGTTATTCTTTACACTAAGCCTGATAAATAAAAACGTCTCAGTAAATTAAACTTAGACTTGTTTCCTACAAGCAGTGCCAAAGCAGGCTTCTTCTAGATGTACTTGCTGCCATTAGTGCTAAAGTATATTTTTGCGTGTGTGCAAATTTATTTGCTTCCACCTGCCTCTGAAGAAGTGATGCCTGTTTGAAATATAACTCCCTTCCCTATGCTGTATTTAATCATGCTTCAGTGGAAGAGCATCAGAAGTGGGCTAAGAGCTAAACGGAATACAGACTTGAATAGCAGAGCAGGCTGATGAAAAAGAACATTTCATACCTAATGTACTGGACTCTTGTCTTAATTTCCAGCTATGCAGGAGAGTCTGTGAAACTATGAACTGCATACAGACTTACGAAGAGGTTTCAGGAGGTCTCTGTTTGGGTAAAGGTGTTCCCATTGATGCAGTGGTGCTGCAGAGCCAGCTCGTTTTTTTTTTTTTTTTTTTTTTTTTTTTTTCTCCCTCAGGGATTTTCTTTTAGAGAAAAGTGAGGCCAGTGGAAGCAGCATCCAAAGGATGAGCCATAGGTAATTCTTTTGCAAATTGCATATTGGTTCAGATAAGCAGTGGCTCATAATATATGTACCTAGGAAAGTCCCAGAAGCTGGGCCTTGCTCCCTGTTTGTACTGGGATTCATTCTCTGGTTTTCTGAGTGCTTGAATACTTGATGCATTGAATAACATGAAGATTTGTGGGTTTCTGTGTATTTAATTTTTTAAACATACCTTCCCTCCCTCCACCCTTGGACACTCATAGATGTCGAAGTATAATAAATAAGCCCAAAATAGTGATGTAGCTGATTTTGCCTGCGCTTGTCTTTGGGACCAGTGCTTTCTGCAGAGGTAGAAAATAAAAATGTAGGAATAAAAACCAACAAAACAACTCTACCCATGCTAATTTATAAAGAACAAAATTCACTTTGGGGATGATTGCCTACTGCTAGGAAAGGGTTTCTCATAACTTATATTGGTTTAAACGATTTAAAATTATGTGTGCTGAGACTGTAGTGTCTGCAGATGGATACTTTTGGTATATAACTGCTAAATTAAATCACTGCATAGGTCCGGAAGCAGGAATAAGGGAGTCCTTGGAAACTGGCATGTATCCTTTTGAGCCTGCCGCTGAAATCTATCTCCATACTTGTCAAGCATTATGCACGCCTGTATCTTCTCTTCTGTGAAATCCATCTGCATGAGTTCAGTTACCCTCAGGAAGGTCAAACCAAAGTATTTTGAATTCATAAAACTGATGTTTTCCATTGACTTCAAAGACTTCA
Source organism: Tetrao urogallus (assembly GCF_951394365.1). Taxonomy (NCBI): domain Eukaryota; kingdom Metazoa; phylum Chordata; class Aves; order Galliformes; family Phasianidae; genus Tetrao; species Tetrao urogallus. Next base: position 21,808,710 of record NC_136814.1, read on the forward strand.
AACGTGTTACAAAACAAGACCTGCTGTCATTACCTCAAACATATGCAGTGCAATGAAGCTTTCCAATAGTACTCTTTATATTTTATTAAGAATTATTAAATGTTTTACATGGGGTAAATGGAAAGAAGATTTCAGACTTCCCCGTGTCGTACCCTCCTTTATAACCACTATCTGATCTTGATTTCTCTGAGGAACAGGTAAACCGTATCAGCACCATGCAGCAGTGTGTGCTCTGAACATTTTAAACTGTTTGTTTCAGAGTCATAGGGTATCTTTGCATAGAAGCCTCACATTTGAGGACTGAAATTGATTTTCTTTGTCTTACCACATAAGAGTCTGACCGTTAGAAGCGTTACACGCCAGAACATAGCAGCCCCGGGTACAGAAACCATGAAGACAGTATCTTTTTTAAAGTGATGGAAATGTAATGTCTACTGTTATTGGCACAGGGTGGTGAGCTTCTATGTACTGAGCTGGTTTGGCCTCATTCAGTGCACACTCTCTACTAAAAAGTAGAGTCTATGAAAAGAATTGCTATTAATCTTGCTAATGCCAAGACTCCTCTGTGCTTCTAATTTAAAAGCTGTGTGAGTACAGTGACTTCCCAAATTCTTCCTAAACAACTTGTGTGCTAATTAGATATAGGACAAACTATTTGGTCTATGTGTGATAGAAGGAAGCAATCTCATAAACTCTTGGGCATAAGTGAAACTCCAAAAGGGGTGACTGTAGTGGTCATTTGTGCTGTGTATGTAACTGAAGTTCTGCTGTCCACATCACTGCATGGAGCAATTGCTGGAGACGCAGCACATCTTTCTAGCCTTTTCATTTCCCTACTGCTTGACTGTTTACGTCCAGGGCAGTCGTTGATAACCACTTGGTTGAAACACAAAGTACTACAGAGGTTGGACTGCTTTGAGGAGACTTGCCCTTACTTGAAGTAACAATCGTGAAGGCATCAGCTGAATAACCAATGTTCTTTTTTTCCATCGTTCTACTTTATGGAAAGAAAAAGTGACTATTTCAGTTTTATTTAAACAATTCGCTTTCTGTAGTTTTGAAAAACAGGTGGTAAATTGACCTGTTTAAATGGTTTATGATGTGGGGCAAGGGCATGTTTAGGCAATCATTTTGGTTTTCATTATGGTCTATTTTTGGTTGACAAGAGAGAAAACAGAAGGAGAGGAGGGTTATCAGTATGCTCACAGGGAGCAGCAGGAATACACCTTTAATGCCTTATTCACTTTCATGCTAGAGTTTCTGAAGGACCTCAAAGTCAAATCACATGTTAAATGCTGATGTTCCTGGCAGGGGGTGAACATGTCACTGTTGAAATACATAGGACTGGAAGGGAGGACAGGGAAGTGAGAGTTGTATTTGTCTTACAGATGGAAAATGGTAAGATGTGGAGACATTTACTGTGTGTTAAACTGGAGGAGATCTGGGACCTGAATCATGTCTCTTAAAATAGTCTTTAAGGCAACGTCTTAAGTCCTGTGCTTAGGCAATAAGAGCTGTATCAGTTAATTCTGGAATTAGCTATGTAACTTTTGTACCACAAGATAGGCTGGTGCTACAGGCTACTGTTAGAAGTTTGTTGTAGAATTTAATCTCTTACCATTTGTTCTCACAGCTTTTCTACAAGCTTTGAAGTGACGTTCCTTTTCTAGCAGGATTGGTCCTATGCCACTAGACAAACTCTGGATTCTTTCACTGTCGATTCCAAATCTCACAGAAGCCAACATGGCTCACAAGTGTTTACTTCTTTGTTTGTGCATTGGCATTCTCATTGAACTTTACAGTGAGAGGTTTTGCCAGAACTGAACACAAAATGTAAATGAAAGTAGATGTATTGTTGGAAACGCTGGTAAACAGTCTCTGAGTGGCTGTACATCAACACACACAGGAGGCATAAGGGGAAGTTACTCTTGTTTTGCTATCAGAGCTCTGTAACACATACTTCAGTTTCTCTCACTGCCTGCACAGCACACAGACTGAATCTGAAAATCCCATTTTTCATTAGAATGGCCTGATCTGTGCCTCCTGCTAGTAGTGATTGTCTGGCTGAGCAGGGACATCCGCTTTGACACCAAGAGTATGAAGGCTGCCTGAAGGAGGTTGAAATTCTAGTTTCCGACCTGATTTATAACTGGTTTATACTTTAAGCTTTCCTGTTTAATAGTTAAATAAACTGTTTAATGTTTAAAAAAGTAAAATTCTTTTGATAATTAAACCAGTATGCAGGAAAAAAGCTGAGTACAGCCACATCTTGGCTAAACCTCTCAGTGTGTTCCCACAGTTCAGATCCCAGTTCAGCTATTAATGAGCTCCTAGTTGCAGAGCACTGCAGAAAGCCCGTGTATCTCAACCCTGTGAGCTCTCACCTCATGATTGTGGTTTTATATCTACTTGTCTCCTATTTCCAGATGAGGCTGACAAGCTGTCGAACACATTGGGGGTAAAAATTCTGAATAGCATTGCAAAAGCACATAGGACAGCCTGGCAGAATTTTTCATCTACTTATTTCTACTGTTGCTGTGTTACTACATAGGTGCAAAACTGGAAGATGATTTACACAGACTGTGTGTTCCACCTTGATTTTTACATTTTGACCTGCAACATATCCTGTATGTGGCACCCTGAAAATGATAAGGCTCCCCAGATAATGACAGTCATCAGAAATTTCTACTTTTAGCTAGCAAGGAGAGCTGACTCTTTCTCACTTTCTCATTGCCAGTGGGCAGATGGCAAAGATTTATACTTGGTACTGGAGAAAAAGGGTTTTGTTTTTCTGTTTTGATAGAAATAATGCTGCACAGGAGTGGGACTCAAAGGAGTCGGAAGGTGAGAACCCTGCTGCTATAAGCTTGCCCTGCAGCAACCTTCTACAGGTTATCAGGAAAAGTCTTTCCTCTTTCTGTACTCGTAATGTCAGAAAAAGTCATCCAACGATGTATTGTAACGTAGTCACAAGGAGCGTATAACAATGTATTTGAAAAAATAGCTGGAATAAGAACATGAACTTCATCCTTTCTGTTTCAGTTATGTGTTACAGCATCTTCCAAAGCAGAGTAGTAGTAGATATGTCTGTGAGAGTCAGAGATGAAGTTATATGCATAATTTAGCCTCAGAAGGTTAGTATTACAAGCAGCCCGTGGGACAATGCCTGTGGCTTGAAAACAAGACAATGCAAAGTGTTTTGGGGAAGGGCAAAGCATCCCTAAGGAAAAAAAAAAAAAAGGCAAGAACATGCAGGCTGTAGACAGAGATCTTGGCTGATCAAAAAAGCTGCAGTGTTAGTGAAATATGTTGAAACAGGTAAAATTGAAAGTAACTGGTCACCAAGGTGTCACATTAAAAGCAATGTATGGATATAATCAGCTTCAGAACAGTCCATGTGAAATTGGGAAGAAGAAATAGGCAAGAAGAAATGGAGATAGGTAGATCCTGAGAATGGAAAGCATAAGGAGCATTACTGTCTTGAAGATTACTGTCGAGTCCTTTTGCAGCATTGTCTTCTAAGCTCGTTAATAAGTTAGTGATGATTTTGAAGCCATAGTTACTCTTCTGCTGAATCTTTTCTTGCATTTAGCATTTTTGTTTTCTTGTTGTATTGAAGGGGGTTGTTCAGGTGCACTAGCTCTTAAAAACAAACAAAAAAGCCCAATCCAAACTGCCATAACAAAACCAAACACAAATAAAACCCTCATGATACTGATCCTTGAATACTTTTTCCTCCAGAAACAACTTTCAGTAATTCAATTTGGATTTCTCTGCTCTTTCAATGAAGGGCTCCTTGCATTGTATACCCTGCTGTTCATAGAAGTGGCTGTACATATGGCACGGAAGCTCAGCCAGGCTTTGAAACTGCCTGTTCTATATATGCCCAGTGGGGAATCAGGCTTCATTTATGGAAGTTGTCCATAGGTTTTGGAGTTGTCCTGGATTTCTGTGGCAGGAAAAGATGGCTAAGCACAGAGGCTGGGAGACAGCCAGATGAGGCACTGGGTAGCAACATGCTCTGTTATTTTAGCATAGTAAGAAAAATACTGCCTTTGCTTGTTGTGAATTACCTCAGGTTTCCTTGTGAGCCTTTAACAGTCAGGAAACACAAGTGGCCCTAATTGTTTATAACTGTTGCATGAAATACACCATGCGGTAGTCAAGTGAAAGCACTGAGTAATTCATGTGAAGGAGAACCTGATCTCTAGTCTAGATGAGGGTCCTGTGATCAAGAAAGAGAAGAAATATTCTTCTAGTATAACCCTGTATGTAGTAGGCTGTCCTACACAAGTAACAAAAGTTAATTGTGACACTCTTTGTTCTGGCTTTCCTCTATGGGAAACCTGCTGATTTTCAAATTTTGTGCTGGTTCCTTTTATGTAGACTTTTCTGTGAAATGTAGCTCACAAAGGAAACCTGAGAGAAATGCTACTCACAGCAAGCAAGCTTGAATCTTCTTTTTGGCTCTTAAATTTTAGGTCTGCAAAAGCAAGGATGAATGTTTTCTTCATCCTCAGTGAGGGCATAGGGACAAAATGAAAACATATACAATTAGTCATTTTTTTATGACTGAAGACTGCACAGAAAATAATGGTGCCTTCAAAAAATGTATGCTATGACATAGAGGAGCCAACTGCTTTTATTTCTGACCCCCCCCCACCTGCTTATACTCAAACACTACTAACACTGATGTGCTGAATCCTGTGAAATGGGAGTGGTAGACACAGTCTTCTTAAATGAAACTTCACTGCTGTCACTACTGAGTTTTCAGCAATCTCATCAGAACCGCTGGAAATATAGAAAGGCAAGTCTGACTGGCATTTTCTCTCCTCGAAGTGATTTGCCTGGACAGATATTAAGGAAAATTGACAACAGCATCTGAAGGGTCATTGTCTGGGAACATTTTTTTCTATGTTGTGCAGGCTTTAATCTTTCAAGTGGTTTTCACCAGGAGTTTTTCTACTGAAGTAGTTAAAAAAGTATAGCTATATGCAGTACAGTTTAAGTGCCATCCGTAGCACATGGGCTGGTCCTGATGGCTTATTCTCTTCTATATTCATTGGAGTCTTGCTTCGCACTGGAGTGATTCTGAGCAAGCTGAGAAAAAAGTCAAACTGAAAAGCAGCTTGCAAAGAATTTCCCTTCCATTGGAGAATTTGCAGGCAAGGCCAGAGTTCCCAGAGCTGACATGCTTATTAGGGACTGGTGCTCCCCCAGAGAAAACTAAAGCCAACTGTGCTCTTGAGTTGGGATTCTTACTATGGCTGTGGATTAGGCACTGTTGACCTGTCTGCAAGGCTTGCACAGAAACAGCGAGACTGTGTTGTGTGCACCTCTGCATGTATATGGGACTCTATCAGCTTTCAAAGTGCTGCATAAGTTTGTGTATTGGCTTTGTAGATGAAGCCCAGAAGCAGGCAATCAATTCCTGAAGATTAAAAAGCTAATCAGAGGTAGAACACAGAATTTAACTAGCACTTTTGTCAGCTACTCTGTCATTTTTCCTAATAGGTGTTTGCAAAATTCCCAAAACATTAAAGTAACATTTACAGATGGCTGATTTGGAAGTGTAAACATCTAAATTAGCACACTTACTGTTGTGCCTACCACTGACAAACTTTTCGATATGTTTGTTTCCAGGAACACCTGTCTGGTTCTTTGTGAAAATTGCTCCAATCCGAAATGAGCAGGATAAAGTGGTTTTATTTCTTTGCACTTTCAATGACATAACGGCTTTCAAGCAGCCCATTGAGGATGATTCATGTAAAGGTTTGTCTTTTTCATAATTATATATTTATTCTGCTGTTTTTCATTTGCCCTGGTTTTGAAAAAGCTGAAGCCCTTTAAATACTTAAAGACTTAAAGCCAAAGGATTGGATGTTAAAATAACTTACGTGAAGCCTGTAGAGGCACAGCTATGTGCAAGGAATGGCTGCATTGATTTCCTGTGGGAGTTGGCTCTGGTCTGCACTGAAACAGGTGATTGCTAATGAGACCCCCAAGTGCTTTAGGAAGCAGAGCTTGCTTTGCAAATAGGTGCTGCACTCTGTTTAAGATTCATTATTAATCTCCGTACCAGCACAGCCTTCAAGCAGTCACAGTGATGCTTAACTACCTCTTTGGTCTCAGAGGAAATTGAAGGATATTGGGCCCTGTACAAACTGCTTATGACACCGTATGCAAAAATGGAGGGATTAGTCCTGTCTGACAATGATCTGAATAATTTAATTCTGCCTGGCTTGACGTGACTTAGCATTCTTATATTAAAGTTTAGGACCAGTTTTTTTTTTTTTTTTCACATCTGTGAAAATACTCTCATAGTCTTAAGTTGAATCAGGTTCAAGCTGTCAGGTTGAGTGAAGTAGAATTGCTGTGTTTTGCTGTTAACCCTTTGCTAACTTACACCCTAGAGATCTGGAAGCAAACTCAGCTGTGAGAGAGGCATAAACTTTTACTCAGATTCAGATCTTGACAGAATTAGACCTTTTGTACCCACATGTAGAATTACAGAGACTTGTGTCCTCTGGGGTGAATAAAGACGTAAGTTCTCCTGTTGTTTGCATTTTTGTAGTATTTAATAATATTTGTAGTATTACATTAAACAGGAAACTTACTGTGAAGGTGAATTGATTTACATTTGTTCTCAAAATATTATTCTTTAAAAATGCAGTTGCTCGAAGTGGAAACACCTGTTACCATGAAAAAGGAAGTACAACCTTAACAAACATACTGTCTTCCAAGTTATGTGGGTTATTTTTTTTTCCCCTTTGAATGCTATTTTTTTTTTTGTTTGTTTTCTTACAGTGCTTTTATAAACCTAAAAAAAAAAAATGTATCTTGTTGGAAAAATTGGGTCTACAGTATTTTTTTTTTTTTTCCCTGCATAGTTGTCTTCACCGTGTCCTAATGAGGACTGACAGCAAGGATAAATCAGCGTGATGCAGTAAAGCTGGCTCTCATTTGTTTGGTGGGAGTGAAAGCCCTTACTTCATTTTTTCAGTTGGCAAGCAGGGCTTTCGTTCAGGAGTTGAGTGGTAGCCATGCCTTTTTCCTTTGGTTTTGCAGAAGGTCCTGAGTTGTAGTGGTGACTTGTGCTCTTGTGAGAAGAGTTTGTCCTTCACTTTCCAAAGAGGGAGGTGCTGCAACTTTTTTGTTTTCAAGAGAAGTGTGCTGAAGAAAGAAAACACAATTTTTTATCATTATTCTTTAAGTTTCTGTTCTAGGATCTTGAGATCATGCTGTTCTTATAGTGATCATGGTAATTCTTAGCAGTTCCGTATCTAAAACAATGTAATACAAAGATTAAGCCTATTTACAAGTGTGCTAACTTGCAGAAGAGTTAAGATGCTAAGCAAAATTTGTTCATGTGGCCCACGGAAAGTTGCTAAATACGTTCTGAGTGTTACAGACAGAATAGAAGACCTATTGTTCAGAGGCCACTGAGGCAGAGCTCTATACATGTTGCCTAAGTGCTGTTGGTATGTATGGAAGAGTTTGTGTACTAAATAAGTGTTGCACATCTTATATCTGAATCTCCTAAAATCGATGAAGTTGCACCAGTTTCATGCCAATAGAGTTTTCTGTTGCTGTGTACACAAATCAAACGTGATACAGATGAATCACGCATTCTATTCTAATACTTAATTTATCCCTTATGTCTTCCTCTCTTCTCTAGATTACTTCCTATAGGCTAACTTCGGGATTTTGTGTGTGTACCGGGTAGGTGATGTTGTGTCAGTCATTTGATGGCTAGATGAGCAATTCCATGGAAAAGAAGAGATAATTTGCAAAACAGAATGTTATGTGTGCGACCACACAATATTAATATTAGAACTCACTATGCAACTGGATACTGTGAGGGGAAAAAAACAGATGTGGAATGTTAGACAATTCATTGTCTGCAATGAGTTCTGGGACTCATGAAGGGGAAAAATATGTTGGAAGTTCTAAAAAAAGGCAAAATTATTTTAGCTGCTTCAAAAAATCATTGCTTTTACAGACCTGAGCTTTGCAGAGAACGCATTCCTTGCACACTGTACAACATTCCATTGGAAATTTGTAGCACGTTTTTGAAGGGCAGCAATTCTCCTGGAAACATTTCAGAATAATGGCAAACAAATGAGCTCCTGATCTAAAAATGCAACACTCAGAATTTACATATTAATTGTTTTTAATTTAAGCTGAGAATTGATTGCTAAATCAATTATTTTCCCATTCTCACCTTCAGTCAACTTTCACCAACTAATCCTTTGCTGTGCTTCTACATGAAATCAGTTTGCTGTGGTTATGACTAGTTAATACCTGCTTGCAAATGTAGATGTTTTAGTATACCTGCTATCTACATAGTTACAGAGTGGCACAGCATGAAGCGCCTGAGTTCTTCAAAATCAATGCCTGTATGTCTTTGTGGAGAAAAACATTTTGTTGTGCAGGAACATGGTTAAAGAGCAGCTTATCTGTCAGCTGAGCCTGCCTAGCTTCAGTGTATCTTAGCTTCCTATCACCTGCTGGCAATATCAAGCATGATTTTTCAGCTGAATGATACAGTCACTCCGTAAGTGCAAAGTGTTGAGCTCTAATGACAGGTGATTGACTGGTACACAAAAATTAATAGACATCTTTTATCCAAAGGTGACTCAGAGAAAGACAGAAGGTCCCAGTACTGTTTTTCATTCTTAGTCCATTTTTTAAGATTAATAATTTCAAAGACTGGAATGATGAAACGACATTTCTAAAGTCCTGTTTAAAAAAAAAAAAAAAAAGTAGGCTTCTAATTATAAGCCTCTGTTGTTTCAGGTAATTCAGTAGACACTTATTTTATGACTGCAATGGGCGTTAGTTAAATTTGATTTTAAATGCAGGCACTTTAAGCATAGCTCATTCTATTTTTCATTCTAAAAATAGTGTGTCAGTGATGTTGCTGATAATTTAAAGAAAACAACTCCCTGTTTTCATCTTTCCCTGTATAGTTGCCCCTTTGGGGGAAAAAAAAAATCAGGAAAAAATAGATTTACTTGAATAAGCAGGCAAAATCAAATAATGTCATAGCTAAATTTGGCCTGGGAAGCGATAGGTCACTTTCTTAGCAGAATTTCAGAGTATATGCAATCAATGTGTTTTGTCTGTATATGTCTTGTTTTGATTTGAGATTTAACACACCAAGTATGCGACATTTGAGAGTAGTATATAAAGTGAAATGCATCACTTTATGAAAACTGTAGCTTGCTCAGGTAAACAGAGTCTGCATGCAATCTAAGTAGCTAAAAAGAAACACGTTTTGCATGTGTGAATGCAATAAAGGCATCTATGCTGCTGTATCAAAGTTTGGGAATTATGCTTTGGATTCTAATTTTCTTGGTTTTAATTTTATTTTCTGCCCTCTTCCCCCCCCCCCCCCCCCCCCCCCCCCCAAAAAAAAAAAAAGGGGGGGGGGGTGGCATCAAGTTCAACATCACAGAATTATATGGGAAAATGGTTGTTGGTCTCCTAGTTACTGTAACCTCCTGTTTTGTAGCCATCATCAGTTATCTTCTCCTCTGCAGAAGCCTTAGTTCATTTTGCAGGTAGGCTGTCCTTTTCATTGCAAGCAGGGTACACAAAAAATAGTATTTTGATTGCCTCAATTTAATCAGGGAAAACTCCAACCTGATGTTCCCTTTCTTATTTTTTCCCCTTTGTTTCACCTTTTTTTCCCTAATTTTTTGTTCTGTTTTTAAATATGTATTTATAGGAGCAAAGCCAGTGTTTGAAATATTTTGATTGTTATACTTTACTTTCATCTAGATAAATTGGTGTCTTAAAAAGGAAACAAATGAAAGGGAAGCAGTGAGTATATTAAGAACTTTAGTATGCTTTTCCACTCCAGATGGAAAAATAACACAATTTTAGTTATGAAATTTTAAAGGGCAGAAGCATTCAGACTGCAGAGAGGTGTGATGGATGTAAGCAGGGAACTGTGACATGCAAGAAAGCAAAGGGTGGTTCCAGTGGAGGTGATAACTGCTGGAATTTGGATTTGATTGCATTTACACATCTCTATGTGATCAATAGACTTGTGGTTAAAGTAGCTTATTCTCAAGCAGGCTATGCCTTTGTGTTCGAACTCCAGGGACTGTATGAGTTACAGAAGCAACTTAATAACAAGGATTCTGTAACTGCCACAGTAAATAATGTTTGAATTTGTGATTCATCGTTATCAAATTGAAGGCATTAGTAGGTAATAAATACTTACCTGAGATAAATTAGAAATGTGTCGTGGATTCACAGAGTCACAGAGAATCAACAGCTCATGCTCATCTCAAAATTGAGGAAATTGGTTTCTTCTGCTTGAGAGGGTTGTTACATGAAGCTTAATGCCTTAAAGAAGTGAAGTCTTGATGCATGAAATATCCCAAAAGTGTGTTCTGATGTCTCATTTCTGCACAAAACAGTGTTCAGGAGGCAGCTTTTGTCCTTGTTGTAGGCATCTTGGATGTTTTCAAGAGCAGCTTTTACTTAGATTTTTACACTGAAATAGTTGAAAGGCTGAAATAGTATCAAGTAATGTGGGATAGCTGGAGTTGGTCTGTCATCCTGAAGGCTCTTCATCCTTTTGAAGCTGAAGACATTCTGATTGTTTTGCTGAAAACATCATGCAAGGATGAACTGAGAAAGGAAACCAATCAGTTATGAAAATAGGTTAAAATCAAAGAGAAGAAAGAAGCACAGGCAAGCGCAACCAGGGGTTGGCATCCAGCTTTATGTTTTGTTCCCAAATTCTAAGCTGTCTTCTCTAATACAGCATAAGTTCTTGCCTGTTTGAGGAATCTATATACCTACAGGAGAATTGCATAGAGTCATTGGATTTCAATTTAATTTTTGCTTTCTCTGTTTCCAGAAGAAAACAATGGATGTAGGGATCTCACAACTAACTGCTTGTGCTGAAAGAGAACTTGTAATCCATATCATCCGGACCCCCTTTCCTGGCAGGACTAACATCATTTTGTTCCTACACCACTCTGGAACTTTCCTTGTCTTGGAAAGTTCAATTTTCTTCCTGAGACCAGCTCTGTGGCACATAGAATATAATGCTTATATTCTGTTTTGTGCCTTAAGTCCATTATTTCACTTGTCTTCATTGGATAAATGTCTAACTTGTAGACTACATCCGTCTTTAGTCTTCTAAAGGACAAATTTTAATACATTCAATAGGCACTGCTGTCTTTTTGAGAAGTGTTAGAGAAGTTATCATTTGATAGGATTAGTACTGGCTTTCCATCTCCTTTTAGTTTTTTCTCCTGTGTTATAATGTGTAGATTCAGTATAATTATGTTTCCTTTCTCAGAAAAAAAAAAGTAATACAAGAAATTGTCCTAAAAATGAGATTCATACACCTGGGACAAAGGCACAGAGATTCAGTGAATATTCTGACATGTTTAATTATACTTCCTATGTAGTGTACCCAGTGTGTGGAGAGGGTGTATGAGTGAATATATTTCAAACCTCCCACTTTCAGGTCAGCGCTGGTTCAAAGAAACCCACTAACCTAAGCATCCCTGCCTACTGAAATAGTCTCTTGCTTGTATGGTTACATCATTTTCAGGTCAGTGTTTGACGTATATGGTAACAGATCTCATGTTTGTGGAACAGCTCATTTGAACACCAGTTAGGCCCCCACAAATGATATTTGCAACATGCAGGGCAGAGTAGGTGCCTATAGGAGATGCTGAGACAGGACCATGTCAAGTTCTATCACTGCCTTTCAAGTGTAGATGGCTTTTGGGAAGATGGAAGATGCATGAAAGTGCTCAGCATTCATAGCCACATTCATGACTACAGAGTTGTCTGGTAGTGTTTTTGTGCAAGAAAACTCAAGTGAAGTATTTTTCTTCCTCCCTCTCAGTGTTTCTGTTGAAATAGCCTTTATTGGAAGACTTGCTGATAGGGAGGGAAAAAAAGGGCTCTCGAAGTCCATCTGCTGTTTTTTAATCAAATTTTGATTCTTTCAAGAAAGCGGGTGATCAGCTAGCAAAAGAGACTGTCTACTGTAGTTGACATTAAAAACATTGCATATCTGGTTAGGGAGTCAGCTCCCACATTAAACTGGAAGTCGGCTCGTCTGGGTCAGCGGCGTGACGGGGCCTCGACTTCAGCACCACGGACAGCGCCAGGATGGGGCTGGCGCCGCTGCCTCGCTGGTCCTACCGGCCTGGAAACGTGGTTTGGAGCTGGCAGCCTCTTGAGACAAACCTTGTCAGTCTGAATTTTTACAAGTGAAAGTCTACCCGTCCCTCCCTGGCCTTGTGAACCAGGAGGAAAATTTAGTAGTGCAATATAAGCGTTTTTTGGAAAGGTAAAGCTTGTGTCAGTGTAAATTGCTGTAGCTGTGTTGGCTTCACAAACTCTGGTTTGATTTATAGCAGTCAAAGATAGGTCATTTTGATTGGTTACTCCCACCTAATCCATTCATTTAACCTCCACTGTCTTTAATGAAAACATAGTAAGGCATTTATATCTCAGCATGTGAACTTTGGTTTGTTTTTTTCACATATAATGGAGAAAGAATGCTCTTTATTTATATTAAAAAAAAAAAAAAAAGAAAACCCACAGTATATGGAAATGTGTTGTGAAAAACAAAGTGTTTTGGGTCAGTTTTGCAACAGGTACAGATTAACCTCTGTTAAAGTTCTGTCATGTTGATTTGTTTCTTCAAGAAATACTGCTCTATAGTAGTTAAACTCACATGAATTTACCAGGAAAGATCTAGCTTCCTGGGTGGAAATTACACAACCTACGTGTTGCTGAATATTCCCAGGAAGAATTTACTAAGTTTATTAAATTGTGCCAGGCTTCCTTTAAAGTGTGCTTTGGGGCATAAGAAAATGTTCACTTTTATTCTTGTTTCTAGAAAGGTATTTCTAAATTTGGTTCTTCCCTTCAATAAATGCATTGTTTTGTGTATTCTTACAGACCAATTTTTTTCAGCTCTGATCTGGAAGACTTTGTTCAATAGCCAGTTCAGGCAATTTATTTATTTTTTTGTGCTTACCCATCAAGTTGACAAATACGTTCTTGCAAGTTCCATCAGGGTGATGGATGAAGGTGACATCAGGGTGAGATGTCAAACAAGGCTAATGTTCTAAGTAGTGGACAGTATTTTAACTACTGATTTTTCTTTGCTCATTATGGATAACGTGCAGCCTAAATTCTAGACTAGTCTTTAAAAACTGTCACTGCTAATAGCGTCATTTCTGTTGGTGCTGAAATTATAATGTAAAGGGAAATTTTTCCAGAAGCAAGATTTCATTAAGAACTGAGTCTGCAAAGTGCTGAGCACCCTCAGTTGGAGTAGGAGGTGAGACTGCTCAACAGTTTGCAGGTGGTGCTAGCATTTTTCAAGACCAAATGCACTGATACTTTGCTTTCAGACTGCCAAAAATACTCAGACATGTACTCTGCCTGACTTTTTCTGTTATGTCAAAGTATGTTCATAAAGGTTATAGTCAAAGCTAGCTCGTGTCTGTCACTCAAACTTTCTATTTTGAGGGCTATTTGAAATTACTGCAAAAAATATTCTGAATTAAAATTCAGCGTGACCTATCTGCCAGAATTTGTTAAATGTTTTATTACAGTTTGAGAAATTCTATTTGTATATTTTTCTCTTTTGTTTAGAGGGGATAAAATTAATGATTTTGTTTTATTTGCTCTGCTTTTTCTTACTTATGTGCTTTTCTCTGCTTATTCCAGAACTATGTTTAATGCATCTGAGGCCAGATTCATTTCCGTTACAGGCAGCTCTGGCTTTCACTGTGCCTGATTTTAGTCCTACATCTTTATTAGTCTGGGATGTCGTCTTCAGGGCTGTGAGATCCAAATCTGACCATTAGGTTTAATAGAAGATTATTGTACAGTGCACATTTATCCTTACAAAAGATGTGGTTTGTGTAATGCACTCTTGTAGAACCCTTGAACACAAAGCTACTGCAGTTGTTACTTAACTTGTTACTTAACCAACCTGCCGCCTTTACTATGACTTGCTTTTTTCTGACACATGGTTAAATTATACTCCCTTGTAGTCAGCATTAATACAATTTGCTCTATTTTTCTTTTAACTTATATATTTTTTTAATAATGAGAAACGTTATGGGGTATGCTTCCAATTTTTTGTTTTGTAATGTATATGATGTTGCATGTTTTGCTTTTTTTTTTTGAGGTTGGGGAAAGTTTGCTCGCTTGACCCGTGCCCTCACAAGCAGCCGAGGAGTGCTGCAGCAGCTTGCTCCAAGCGTGCAGAAAGGAGAGAATGTTCACAAGCACTCACGTCTTGCTGAGGTAACATTTCCTTTTCACAAGAAACAGTAAAGAAATGTACGTAGCCTTTTTGGATATGCTGTCTCTGCATGAGCTATTCAATCTGTCTCCTTTGCCCTGTGATTCTGAAACCAGGTGGCAGGTACAGGAGCTCAAAAGAATATTGTGTGCTGTGAAATGTCTACTTTAGTAGTGGAATGGAAACTGGTGTTCAGAAGACTTAATGCAACCTAACTGCAATTTTGGCTTCCATATCTCAGCAAAATCTTACAATGGCATTATTATTGAAATAAGTATGTTTTCCTTATTTTTCGTTCTTCTCTCAAGATCCCTTGAAGATCTCTCAACTCTAGTTGGATCTTGGACTATTTGCTTGTTTAAAACTGAGGTGAGATAAACTACAGCTAGTGCAGAAAGAAATTCCAGAGAATCATTGGCACAGTTCTTTGCATCCATTTATGTCTAATTTTCTTTTAGTGGGATGCCGGTGAGTTTTAAAACTGGTTAAAATGGGCAGAACATCTGTAAGATGCCACAAGCAGTACTTCAGATAGTAGAAAAGTGAAAATGTGATTAAAGTAGATTCTTTCAAAGTTTTGAGAAAAGACCTATGCAGAGGCTTCATAAAGTATGAGGGTTTTAGGGTTTTCACCACGAGGGGGAGAGACTGAGCTAAGTTTCCTGTTGTTGTCTCCAGAACCAGCAGCAGGGTCTCCCCGGTGTAAAAACAGCTTGGGGAAAATCTTGATGTGGTGTTCATGACAGTATGGCCAACATGTAACATGGTACTCCTGTATCAGCCTGTTGCTGTCAGTGCCATGGCAGCAGCCATGATTCTTGACAGTAATTCTTAATCTTCGTTTGTAGCTGGAGGTGTAAACCATTGATGAGCTCCATGAGTCTCCCAGTGTTTGTTTTCTTCCACTTATGTTTTAGTTTCCTTGCAAAGTAGACATTTCCTTAGCCAGGCCTGTGTTTTTATCACATGACCATAAAATTTCCACAAACAGGAGCTTACCTATTTTGTATTTAATGTAGGTGCTCTTCAGAACGGAAGACTGATTTTTTGTTATGAGCATTTTTGCAGAAAGTAGATGAGATGACACTAGCAGAGGGAAGGGTCAGAAATTCACATGGATGCTATACTTTAGGAATGCTGTGTGATTATCACATTCACACCCTGAAATTGCTTTAGCGTCTTAAAGTGGGGATGTTCTCCCAGATAATATAAGTCAAGACTTAGTACTAAATAATCCTTCCTTCTCTTCAGATGTTTACTCTTGAGTTTTACTTCACACTAAAATTAAGGCAGTGGAATGCAAGGTAGAAAATCTGAAGTAGCTCGGTTTGGCTCTTTGAACCTCAGTCTCTAGACTTACATGGCTACCAAAACATATTGTTGGCTGATAACTTGAAAAAGACTTCTCAAGTATTCTAACTGGCACAGTAAGTTGATTCATTACAAATAATAAAGGGCAAGTGTATAGTTCATATGTCTGAAATGAGTTTCTTTAATTGCTGGCTGAATATTGCAGTCATTATTTTAAAAAGAACATTATCCCCAACTGTAATGTAGGTGCCTTGTTGTACATCAGCTGTAATTCCATCTAAGTCAATAGAATGACACTAGAGAAAAGCAGAGTGCATATAATCACACAGAGGAGCCCAGTTTTTATCCTTAGAAGACATGAGCTGTCAGGCTTCTTATTCTAGAAGGATCTCCTAATAATATTTAAGATAGGATCTCTTAACTGTTCCCCATTGTATTTTCAAATGACTTATTTTTTTCTTCATTTCTGCAGGAGCCTATTTGAAATTTTAAGCTCAAATTAGAGTACAGCCTATTTCTTTTTCTGCTTGCTGTGGCATTTCATATCCATCTTGTTTGCGCAAGAAATCTCTTCGTTTATTATTAGTGTTGCTGTCAGTCTATTATGTTACATTTTTCAAAAGCTGAGGAGCTGGTTGTGTTCCTAGTAGCTGAATGGGGCAAGGTGTTGTACAAACACAAATAACAGTCCTGCCACAAAGGCTTAGAATTTGTTATTGTTTATGATTAATTGGCTTCAGAAGGGTGTTAGTGAAAAACCACTTTGTTTTATCCACAGGCTGTGGATAATACAAGCAGTGAACGTTAAGCTTTAGTCTCTTGACTTTTGCCAGAGTGTAGATTTGTCTAGCCTGACTTTTCTAATAGCAATCATGTAAAAACTGTTTAAATTCATTATGCAATTAATGCAGGGATGTTAGGTAACTCTAAGCACACTTTGCAATGTGAGTACAAAGTAGTTGAAACGGTTCTGTGGTTTTATTACTAAAGAACTAATTGTAGGAACCATCCTTCCTGGTCATTGCAAAGTTCACTGTCTTCTGCACCCGTGGTATTGGCTGATGCATTCTGTACATTTACCAGACAGCTTGGGGTAAAAAAGAGCATGTCATAATTTAAAAAATGAAATAGTTATGAGGCATACAAGCAGAAAAATTATAATGGTGCTTAGCAGCATTGTTTAACAAAGGACCTTCTGCCATTTTTTTTTTTTTTTTTTTTTTTTTTTTTTTTTTTTTTGGTAAATTTTGTTTACTAGGGACTTATAACTGCCATTAAAATATACATCAAGTTGAGATTTAGTGACTAGCTCTTGGCTGGAGAGTAATTTGTGTAGGTGCTTAGGAGAACAAAAGGGAGAATGAGAGAGCAAATACGCTGTTGTAAACACAAAAGGGGGGAAATTAAGTCGAAAATGAATGTGGATTTTTCCCAAGTTATTCATTCTTAGAAATAAATCATTTTAAACACTTGCTAATGCACTTTTATTAGTCCTGATTAGTGATATATTCACCATTTTTAAAGAAGTCTAGAATAAATCACTTTTATTCTGTTTAAAACGAAAACAAAATCCAAAACACAGCCTTTTGAAACTCATGGTGAAATTCTTCCTTTCTGCTCTTGAAACAATATTCTTTGGCTTTAAAGAGCGATTAAAACATCATGCATCATTACCACAAATAATAAATGTGGATAATAAGACTGTAGTTGCTGATGAATCAGAAGTAATTGGAATACTTCCAATAATAACTTTCTGAAATAAGTATTTCTTTTACTGAGGTACAATGATGTAAATGGAGAAAAGTCTCAAAACCAGAGCTGTTTCAGTTATTTATAAAATGATAGTAAAATGATCAGTGCACATGGGTGAAAGCTTGGCGTGTTGGTTTATGTAGTTGCATCCATTTTCTTCATAATTGCTCTCATATTTATCTTATGATTTTTTTTTTTTTCTTGAGAAGGAGAAGTATCTTTACAAGCAGTTTGTATCTACTTAGTTTGTGTGGGTGGGTAATAATACATGTCTGCTTCGGCAAATACTGTGTTTCAGGTTGGCACTGTTCTCCTCGGAGGCTGGAGTACAGTAAAAGCACCTTGGTGTAGGGCAGCATGTACTTCTCTTTACATCTTCCTGGCTTTGCTATATAGCATAGAGAGTGGGTTTTTAGCTCTCTTCTCCAGACAACCATGCAGTGGTGCACGTCTCTGGAAGGATGGTGAGCAAATCACAGAATCACAGAATTGTAGGGGTTGGAAGGGACCTCCAGAGATCATCGAGTCCAACCCCCATAGACCATGCATGACGCTTGGCATGACAGTGGAGAACTCCGGCAATTCTGGCAAGGTATTAGAGTGGTTTTATAAGGTCTATATGTTAGTGGTGTAGTGAGGGGGAGCCAGGACTGGAATTTGTCACCCTAACCTACCTAAACAGAAGGCTGGAGATATCCCAGGTGTGCTGCAAGTGGCCTTCTCCACCTTGCAAGTGATTGGCATCTCTTTGTCATTCCCTGATGCCCATCTCCTGCTCTCTCCTTGCTCTTTTCTTTTAGATTCGCATGCAAACTTCTGGTGCTCATCCTTCTGTTGGAGACTGGGTGGAGCCATGACTCAGTGTTCATTTTAATTAGCTATTGGGAGAGAGTGGAAATTGAAAAGGTTTATTAGTAAATCTAACCATTCAGATAGTTTAGATTCTGTTTCCTTTCTAAATAAAAGTGGAAGAAGACATTGATGCTTTTATTTTTCTGCACTGTAGCCCTTTGGGTTTCAGACAAGCTAGTAGAGAGTGCTTTGTACTTGGTGATGACATTTTAAAACACTAAAGCAGCGAAGTTGTTTGTTTTCTTAATGATTTGAAATGAGAAGTCTGTTTTTCTCTGCATTCAGTTAAGTTTTACATCCATTCAGTTCCACTGGATTTACTGGTATTCTTTGTGATTTACAGCAAAATAACTGACACCATAATTTAGCCTCTTCTTTATTGCCAGAGGCTTTTCTCGCCATGGCTCCCGTTATTTAGGTATATGGCAATACATTAGTAGATTTTCCAATAACTTCAGCTTGGAGGATGCAAAATTTCCACAAGTTCTTGGAGGGCAAAGAGACCAGAAGTGTCCAAAATGGAGTGCATTATACAATTGTCAGGCTAGAATTTAGATATGTAAATTTAACAAACAATCTAAAAATAAAGTGCATTTTTCTGTGTTATACGGTTAAAGTTCCTGTACTGAGTGGAATCGTTATCAAAATGCTTGATGTTTTTCAAATAGTATTTAAGCTAAAAAAAAAACAAATAGTGCTAGGAATTATCTGATGACCAAAGAAGAAATCATGTTTCACCCTCTATATATAAAGGGTGAAAAATGTCTTCCCGTGCTAGCTAGATCTTGGCGTTAGGACTAAAATCCAGTTAGCCATCTGCAGAATGTCACTGTATGATGAAGAGTGCTTGGTTTGCTGATTAATTATTTCAGCGAGTGAATATTGGCCAGTGGACCATATTTCAGGCTTGGGATCTGCTGTGAGAGCTGCTGTTTGTGCTAAGCCTTGCTGAAACCAGTAGTAGCAGAGTGCTTTCCAACTGATCCAGGTACAGTTGCAATATTCAAAAGGGAATGCAGGAGGTATTTGCAGTACTGATGTTAGGCCTGAACTTTTGTCAAGAAAAGACCTTCAAACATTTGTAGCTGGGCCTGCAAACAAGCTGTGTAGGAAATGCATGCCATGCATACACATTACCAGGTCAGTACACAACATCTTCCAGTCAGTGCTAGGGACTTCTGGGAACTGTGTTGGCCATTGCCTCCTGTAGAGAAGAGATTTCTTTAGTCTTGTGCTTACTTTAGCTTTGTCACAGCACAAGCCAACAATTTTCATTGTGGCAAACCTGGGTGAATCAGGTTTAGGAGTGGCATGGCACTTAATACTTTAAGGGCCTTGTTGGGGTCCTGGTTTGGTCTGCAAGGATCCTACTTTTAGAGGGAAATGTTCTATTCCCCTGCTTGCTGTCATTCTAGAAACTCAGTGAAACAAACTTCATTAGGTTTTCAGTTTTTTTTTATAGTGTTGATGCCCTTGTGCTAACCACAGGTCTCCTGAGCAGGTCATGCTATTTCTCTTCTGGAAAACACAATGCGCTTAAGGTCAGCAGGCTTGTTTTTTTGCCTTTCAGCTCTCATAGTCATTTAAACATGTGCAAGGGACTGTGATCTGACAGTGTCTGACCTCTTTGATGCACAAGAGTAACTGATTATGTGAGGATGTAATGTTCAGAGCAGCAGGGAACTTGATCTGAGATTGTTTTGTCCAGTTGTTTTCTTTTTGTCTTTTTTTGGATTAATCTATTGAGAAGAAAAAAACAAAACAAAAACCCACTAGTTAACAAAGAAGAATAATAAAAAGTACCCAGAAAGCCTGCAGATAAAAATCCATGTCCAAATAATTGATGTTAACAAAGCTGAGATAAGGAGCATGAATGGAAGACATCCTTTCTATTCTAGATATGCTGTCTGATCTTTCCCCAGAGTGGGTAGCCTGTTGCTCTGAACTATGTTGTAAATAAATGTGAAAAAGGAACCATGCTCCGAAATAGAAATAGAAACCATGCTCTCCCAGGTTCTGAGTCTGGCACTAAGAAACACATCTCACTTGCTCAAGTTTCCACTTCCTTTTTGTTTTTACCTATAATTCATCCTGTATAAATTTTATTTTAAAATATAACTAGTTTGTTGGTTTTTTTTTTTTTTTTTTTTTTTTTTTTTTTTTTTTTTTTGAGTCAGGTCACTCACCTTGGTTCCACCCTGATATAGAACCACAGATATAAACAGGTGTATTCTTGTTAACAGATATGAGGAAATTTAGTTCCTAAGACATTGTCATGGTTTTCCATAGGTATTGCATAATGTAAAAGCATGATTGTATTCTTTTTGTACTACTGTGCAGAATGGGAAAGATTTTAATTATGCAGAACACTTGAACATGTGCTCAACCTCAAGTTGCTGACAGATCATCTTTTGCTGTAGTGCTTTTCTGAATTCAGACCTAACTGTATTTGAACTCAACTGTTCACCATCAGATATGGAAGATATTGACCTTTTCTCCCTGAAACATTAAAGGTTAAAATGAGTTTATTGAAGCTAATAATAATAATTCATGGACTTTAGTCCTGTGCGGCACACAGGAACAGAGACTTTACGCATTCATGATTGTCGTACAGGACTTGATTTCAGACACAGTATAGTGAAGAGTAAAGCAAGATAGCATTTAGAAACAGTGTCCAGGTGCTGGATTGATTGATTTGCAACTGCCTTCCTTCCCATCATTTATAAGTCTGGTCTGTTCAGACTGTGAAAGGTGCATTCTCTTCTCTGCATGTCTTGCAGGCTCAACACATTAGTCGTAGTAAAAAATAATTAATGACATTGAAAATAAGAAAACTGATCTTTGGTTGCTACTGTGTTTTTTTGTTTAGCAGAATACTTTTTCTGACTTACAATTTGATAATGTTAGAAGAGGTTAGTGGGCATGTCTTTTTATCAACTGAGCTCAAGACTCTATGATGTTAAAATTAATATTAAAAAAAATTAATGTTTCTTTTTTCTCCTGAAATCTTTGTCACTATAGGTACTGCAGCTGGGCTCCGAAATTCTCCCACAGTACAAACAAGAAGCACCAAAGACTCCACCACATATAATTTTGCATTATTGTGTTTTCAAGACTACATGGGACTGGATCATCTTGATTTTAACCTTCTACACGGCTATTTTGGTCCCTTATAATGTCTCCTTTAAAACCAAACAGAACAATGTGGCATGGCTAGTAGTGGACAGCATTGTAGATGTCATTTTTTTGGTAGACATTGTACTTAATTTCCACACCACGTTTGTGGGACCAGCAGGAGAGGTGATCTCTGACCCAAAGCTGATTCGCATGAATTACTTGAAGACCTGGTTTGTGATCGATCTGCTCTCATGCTTGCCATATGATGTGATCAATGCATTTGAGAATGTTGATGAGGTCAGTAATTCCACTTTCACCCCTTAATTATTACTTTGTATTTGGGGGGTGGAGAGGGGAGAAGAAATAAATGACTGCTTTTGAATATGTTGGGTTATTGTTCCTGCGTGTCTAGTAGCTGCCCTCAGCGCATGTAGAAGTCTGCTGATGAGCCTTCTCTGGAAGGATCCATCTTTAATTGCACTGCCAGAAGCTGAGGTTTTGGTGTCAGAAATCCGTATTTACTTTCTTTCATTGTTGAAGTTCAGGAGGACAAGGCAGAAGCAGACAGCTTTTGTGTAAAGCTCTGAGAGAAACTGCTTAATCTGACTTACAATAAATAGCTTGAAGTAGTGTGTAAAGATGGTTTATTAGGGCAGGATTCTCTTCCTTTCACTGATAACTGAGCAGGGTATGTCTACTAGGGGCAATTCTTCATGTGAACAATTCCCTTTCTCAGCTGCTTTCATTGTGATGTGGCAGGTGGTGAGTGGCTGAATCTTACCCCACCAGAAAGTATTGTATGGATGCCCAGTGATGCATGCACCATTGGCAACAGTTGTAGAGGAAGGTAAAGACTTGAAGATGCCGTTTGATAATTCCATAATTAGAAGAAAAGGCAGGGAGAAATCTAGAAATGTAAGCTCCTCCTTAATTCTTTAATATTTCTTTAGGAACCAGTCACAAGCCAGCAGAAGAACTAACATTCAGGCTACTCTGCTACTGCTTATTTTCCTACTGGCTCAAGCTAACAAGAAAATATTACTCAAATATTAAAAAGTAAAAAAACAAGTTTCATGCCTAACTAGATCAGAGAGTTCATGAATGGTTATCAAAATTTTAAGAACTGGGCTGCAAGAGTCATCTTTAACTATACCTTATAAAATCTATCACAAAATAATTATGTCTGTATTTATCTGTGGCATACATAAGAGTTTCATCTGTGCTTAGTATTTAAAATTTAGTGTGTAATATTTAATTTTTATGAGTTCCTTTGAAATACATGTTATAAAGGACAAACTAGCTATTAAAAGAAAATTATATCCAATTAAATATCTGGGTAAAATCGTAAAACTGCAATACTTTTGTGAAAATACACTAACTGGCTTATCTAATTTAAAGTATTTTTCCTTTTGAACTTAGGTTTGGTAGGCAAACTATTGGGTATATAAATATTTGATATTTAATTCCCTAGAGAGGTTTTCATTTTACATAGAGCTACAGACGGAAATAACACAAATAAGATGACGCAGAAAGCCTTGAGAGACCTGACCTGAGGTATTTGTTTGTTTAAAATTCCTGTTCAGGGCTTTCGTGTGTTAATTTATCGTAGCATTGATAAAGCATTGAAAGGAGAGCCCACAAGTATTTCTGTTGTTGAAAGATTTAAAAAAACAAAAAAACTTTTCTCATCCTCTGCAAATAGTAACAATCTGCTAATGATTTTTGCTGGAGGAACATTTCATATCTGTAGGCTGGTAGTATGACCCACAGAACATCCCTGGGAGAAATGTCTGTAGCAGAGGCTGTCACAGCCTTGGACTGAGTGCGGACATAGACATGCACAGACTCAGGGCAACAATTACTGAGAAGTTGTTACACAGGTTGGGATTTCTCCAGTTTCTTTGTTTGGATGTTGCATTCTAATGATGAGATGATTGGTACGTTAGCTTTCCTGTGTCTCTTCAACAGTATTAATCAGTATAACAGCAGTACTTCTAGTTACTTTAGCCATCATGCCCAAGGAAAAAACTTTCTCTTGATGCTGTCCTTTCAAGACTGTTCATCTGTATTTTCCCTAGTGGGTTCTGACATCTAACTGATATAAATCATTGTAAGGTCACTGGAGAGGAGCCTCTGCTGGTGTAAATTGGTGCTCTTCTGTGAAGGGCTCACAGACTGGTTTACGGGACCTGAGGGGCTTTGCCAGCAATGTCAGCAGAATAATGCTGTGCACTTCAGGTGGAGATTTGGGACAGTATATGTTAATTGTCGTTTCATGAACTGCCTGTGGAGAAAAAGATAACCTTTTATTGAAAGAAAAAAAGTCACATTCAAGGAGTCTTTGAAATATAAAGGTCTTGCTTTGTATATTCTGTATTGTGAAGAGTATTCCCTTGTGGACCAGCTCCCTTTCTTTCAAACGCACTGGTTTAGATTTTGCTTGCCTCCCACCCCAGTTCACACACCATGTTACTTAACTGTTGGATTAAGTCAGCTGCAGGGCTTTGCTGCTCACGTTTTAAGTGTCCAGACTGGGTCGATACACGTTTTACTTTGGCTTAGCTGTAAGTAATTCCTTGAGAATGGAGACAGTAGGTGGCCATGGCTACTGGGAGGGCTTTTTTGTCCATCTGACAAATACATTAAAAAAAACCCAAAAAACTGTCAGAGAGAACATGATGTTCAGTGACAGCAGTGGCTGTAAAATGAGATGAAGACTATAAGTTGTTATGTTAATGTTTCTGTGTTTTCCACATGTGATAGTAAAGGGAGACTGAGAGGTTAAAGCTCACTGTTTGTCTGCCTGCTATCATTCTCCATTAAGAGAAACTGAGGACACTGAGGGGACCGTGGAGGAACAAACTTGACAGGTTGACTTGTTTCTAAGAGTGATATAATTGTTGTGAAAGAAACATTTTTTTGCAGTACACAGGGCCTGAAGCTGGTGAAGTTAAAAGCAGTGTAGATAGGGTACTGAGTCTCTTGGCTCTTTGGGTAACTTTTGGACTGTCTCAACACTTGGCCCTCATCACATCAGTAGTGAAGCTGGTTTTGTCTTCAAGATGTTCCAACAATGTAAGATTAATTATAACATATGAAACTAGAACTGATAAATATTTTTGACAAGACATACTCATTTAAAAAGAATTTGGATTGATTTTCTTCCCCATTTTCGAGCAACTTTTTGTTTGCCGACTTACTTCATTATTCTATTATAAAATGGAAAAAATATTATACAATGGAAAAAATACTGTCTAGAAACAAAACTGTGACTTCTGTGTTTTTTAGCCTATTTCAAAATTTCTTGTGTTTATTACAATTTGGAACATTAGTATATTTTTCAATCCACATTTTAAAAAATACAATTGAAATTCTGGTTTCCTCTTTGTACTGTTGAGAATTTTTTTTGTCCATAAAAATACTTTGAATTCATTAACTATTAATCAATACAGCTATTAATAACTACAATTAATACAAGAGGCACTTAAGTATGAATAAATACATTCTACAGATGGAAGAGGGAAAAAAATGAATGTATTTGTCCAAGGCCCTGGAATTAGATATGAGAATATCTGAAATTTCTGATCTCAAGAGTGATGCTGAAGGAGAAAGAGTGCAGCATCTCAGAGATTATAGACGTGAACAGAATGCAAATGAGAAATGAGAATAGATTTAGAGGAATTTCCATTGGTACTGAAGTGAAAGAAAAGGTATAAATATTTCTCCTGGTTTTTCTACATGGCAACCTGATCATACTGTTAAGTAGAAATTACTTTCATGACCCGATATAGAACTTAATCTGTTGATTGATGAAACAGCATAATGCTAGGATTAATCTTAGTACTGTTAAGACAATATGCTGCAGTATGTACTGACTCAAAAAGAATACATTGGTCTAAAATTTACACAGCCCTTAAAACCTACCATGTTAGTATCTTTTGAATTTGAATAATCACAATAATATTTGTCAGTGATCCCTTATAGTAATTAGTATTATGCCTCAGTTAAGGAAATATTACCAACTTTGAGGGGTAACGTTACCTCTTTCTGTTCAGTAAATTTAATAAAAAAGCAGACTTAAAGTAGTTTTTTTCCAAGAACGATGCAATCTAAGACCTTGTATTCCAAAGCAAGTTGAATCATGTTTTTGCAGTGTCAGCTCAAGCAATTTTATACTGTGTTTTTTATCCATAATCCCATAAGATATAATTTATGTTGGGAACAGTTTGACTTATTACATGTGACACTGTTGTGAGATTTCATGTTTGGAGTGGAATCCAGTCATGTCAGCGTTGTATAAATCTCTGAAATAGCAGTTCTTACTGTAGGCACCCTGTATATATTTGAGTGAAACACTGTGATCAGTTATTGGCTAATACTGAACTGAGAACCGTATATAATTCTTAGTAGTTGAGATAAATAAATGCATACTGAAAGATCATCAGGAAAGATGTATTCAATATCAATGATCTAGGGTTCACTTAAGTGGATCAATAAGAGAGAAGCTAGCATTTAGACAGAGCACACATATAACTTTCGAAGGACGAAATGTATGATGATTGAAAAAAAAAAAAAAAAAAGTCCCAGAAAAAAACCCACAATACAGAAGTAATCAAAGTAAGTTAAGCTGTTTAGTGCTAAGGGAGCGTGGTGCAACTTGAAAGTGCAGTGAGTTGTATGCAGATAAAATGAATGCATTGCTGGTCAGGTTTTTGGCAAATGCAAGGCAGTATTTTGCAATAGATTAATTTAAATCGTATTAGTGGAATAATCTCTCCTGCTAACACAAATGAGCTATCTAGGAATTACTGAAGTAGCTAAACCAAAAAGCATACAAATTCTCTAGATGTGTTTTACAATAAAGGCAATAAATGTAAATGACCATGGTATTTATAGTTTTATAAAATAAACAAGGGATCATAGATATTTTTATTAGATGAATTGTGCAAACTGGAAAATATACTTTTTAAAGTCTTCTAAATGGCAGACAGCTATATAATTTAATATCCATTTGAAACTTCTTGTAGTTCGTCTCTCTTATTTGGGTCTGTCTAATTAGTTTTGCATGTGAGTCAAGTCTGTTGACAAATCTGGTAATGAATGAATGTTTTTATGTGGCTGATTAAAACTAAAGCAGTCATAACCTACTTTCTTTATAGCGTCTGTAACAAAGCAGCTAGATACCAAAGTAAGATCCACGCACAGTAGAAATGTTGTTAAATATTTCTTGGATGTGTTGACGGAAGATGGGAAGGGACGAATTCCTTAAAACCCAGCCTCCATACTTCTAATGAAGTGCCTTTTTTGTGCTGCCCTTTTGAGGAGCAGGCTGCTTTCAGAACCCTCTATTTTACGAACTCTGTTGGTGTTGTATGTTGGCACTGCAGAGTTGTTCTGCCATTTAACCATTTAGGATTCTTTCCTGTGCTTAAGCATGCGTAAGATGTTCAGCTCATTTAAATTGTGTCTCAGAGGCATCTATGTTATCTGCTAATGCACAGTCCTTCCCAAAAAAGGATACTAAAGAAGGATGTCCTGCCCAGCACCTACTCCGTAGGTTCTGCTTGTGGCTGATAGGATGCCAGTTAGGTGTTTTTTCTCACTGCTAGCATTCAGATGAATGTTTTGGCTAAGTCGTGAGAAAGTGAGGATGTGATTGCATTTTAAGGTGCTTTTTCATAGCTTTGAAAAAGCATGACATGATTTATCATGCTGTTAAAGAGAGAATAGTAGTCTACAGAAGCAATTCAATCTGTATAAGGCTAAAAGAATTAAAACACTGAATTACATTTTCAGTGCTAATGTATGGTGATAGCCTTTGCCCAAGACAGAGAGCTAATTGAATTTATTAGAATCTGAATTATTTCAAAAAGCTGCTGTTTGAGTTGTACTGCATATAAAGGGAAGCATATTTCGGAGACAGGGATCAGTTACCATGTTATTTTTCCCCAGTTCAGCATACTTGTATTGATCTGAGGCAGAAAATCAGATGAAATGGCAAAGAGTACTTATTTGAATAGCTAAATGGCTGCTGTATAGTCTATTTTATATTAGGGATTGGATTTGAATCTAAGATGGAGTGGTTCTGGATGCCTGTAATACTAAATTTTATTTGGATGTTTGCCCATTCAGAGCAAGTTTAAAAAAAACTTCTGGAACTGGTTGGTTCTTTGAATCAGAAGCCCTGGAAAACAGCTGTCTGTAAGGATGTAAAGGAGCAACAGAAATCATTTTCTAACTTTCTGGTCACTCCTTCCCTCCCCTTACAAGGCGGGACATAACCTGGGTAAATTTTTGATCTGGGAATGTGGAATGGGTAAATAGCAATTGGAAGCTTTATGTTACCTGCATGGTATCTTTATCTCTGGCCTTGATCTTACAGCCAGTGCTTTAAAAAAAGAGTTTGTTTCCTGCATATGCTGGTTTTCTGAGAGTGTTTATATGTGTAAGGCAAGCTTTATAAATGAAAAATCAGCCTTTTAATCTCTTTTTGCACTCTATGCTCGTATACATGAATTATTGCTGTTTTTCCATGGATTCTAACCAAGCTGGGGGATGTCTGACTAAAATAAGCATTGTGAATTTAGAGATCTGTGTTCTTCAGTACTTGGAACCACAGCAGCAACCAGAAAGTTTAGATATTGATTTTGACCTGTGTGCGTAATGTTATCTCATGCTCAATATGGCAATCTGTAGGAAAGGTCGTGTTTGCAGACCTAATTAAGAAAATTAGAAAAGGCAAAAAACAAAAATCAAAAGTCCTAATAATGACCTGATGGCAGACAGGGCTGCCATGTTTCTGCCAGGCTGCAGTACAGCTGACGAAGGAATCAAATGCCAAGAAGCAAGGTATTGCTTTCCATGGCTCTTGTCTCTCTTACACTAGTGATAAATCTGGTTTGTCATCTTCCTTTTTTTCCTTTTTTTTTTTTTTTTTTTTTGACAAATAATATATTTTTTGTTCTGTTTCATTCTCATTCTTGTAATGGTTAGTTGTTGTTTTCCTGCATCTCCCTTTAATTGAAGTGAAGCCAGAACATCAACTGTTATGTGTAAGAAGAAAGTGCTAGAAATCCTACAGCAAATGTACGTCAGTATTTCTCTTTCTAAAAATAGTTAGTAGTAAATAAACTATATTTCCTTGGAGCCCAGAAAAAAATATCTTAATGCTTAGTTTGTCTGTTTTCATTCTGTACATGTGGAAAGTAAATAACAACATAAAAATTGAATGCTACCATATTGTCATGCAGATTTATTTTTAAAATCCTAGCTTTAAATCAGCTTTAGCAGGT
Organism: Tetrao urogallus; assembly: GCF_951394365.1. Lineage (NCBI taxonomy): Eukaryota > Metazoa > Chordata > Aves > Galliformes > Phasianidae > Tetrao > Tetrao urogallus. The sequence goes on from NC_136814.1 coordinate 21,837,345, forward strand.
GGGATGAAAGTCGTGTTTTACTTCTTTGCTGAAGTTTTTCATCCCATGTCTTGTTACAAAGCAGTAAATTTTGAATTGATTTCACATTTGCTCAGCAAATGAACAGTAACTTGTTTTTATTTGTACGGCACCTGGCACTGTAGTGTCCACTGCTGCTGGTTTAAGGATTGTAGAGACACAAGTAACTAATAAATACTCTGCTACCACCCTTATATTTTCAAAAAAACACAAAAAGCCATCACAAAGTAATTTATCGCAATGTCTTTTCTCCTTACCTCTCCTCATGTATGTGGAAATAATGGTATAAATCTTCTGTTGTCCGACGCAAAGCTGAAGTCAAAACATCAATATTCTGGATCCTCTGTTTTGAGAGAGGATTCGGCACGTGGCTGAGATACAGGTGTGAGACACTGACTGCAGGTCATGTTCTGCAGAAAAAAAAGGTGATACTGAAGAAAATCTATGTAAAAGTGCACAGTGAGTAGGTGTAATTCGCAACATTATGCATGGAAATCTAGTTTTAGCAGTGTTTCATGGATAAATTTCTGAAGCATCTTCTGATGGGTTTTGTTTTCCTGCAGTGCTGAAGAACGCTGGTCTTCTGAGATATAGTTCTATTCCTTAAAGATTGCATAGGAGGAGGGGGTGGTGGTTGTTATGCTTATTATTATAAGGGCTTTTGAAATTTGAGTTTGCTCAATCAGAGAATACTGAGTTATTTCTTCTGGCTCTCAGTGCTTTGACCTTGCCCTTTGGTTTACTACAGATTTTTCAATCTCCATGCATCATCCATCACTAGCAATGAAAATAAAACAGCCAGCGTATTAAATATTTGAAAAAATGTCAGCAACTTGTTGTGGTTTAACCCTTGAAGGCAACTAAATACCACGGTCACTTTCTCACTCTCCCCCAGTGAGATGAGGGAAGAGAATTGGAAGGGCAAAATTTAGAAACTCAGGGGTTGAGATAAAGACCATTAGATAATTAAAAAAATAAAAATTTTTAAAAATTGTGCATTATGAGGTGACCAGTGCGCAGGCAGTCATGGAGCAATGGCAGCCTTGGAAAATTCCTCCTCATTTGTATAGCTGAGCATAGCATTGTGTGGTATGGAATATCTCTTTGTTTAGCTGGAGCCAGCTGTCCTGGCTGTGTCCCCTCCCAGCTTCTTTTGCACCCCTAGCATCTTTGCTAGTAGGAGAAGCAGGAAAGCGCTTGGTGCTGTGCCAGCCCCGCTCAGCGATAGCTAAAACATATCTGTTGTCAATGCTGTTTTTGTCACAAATCCAAAATGTAGCATTGTACTAAAGAAAGTGAAGTCTATCCCAGCCAAAAACCAGCAGGCAACTACGTGTGGGTATGAGCAGTAATATGTTTAGTTTCATTCAGTTACTTCAAAAAATTTGTTATATAATGGTGTGTGAAATTCATCATTTTATGCTGACAATTTTTCCCTGCAAGAAAAATATATTTAAAAATGTACTGATTTTCTACCAGGGACTTAGAAGAGATTTCTTAACTTTTACATACTCCCCAGAGGAGGGATCTGTGGAATACAATCAGGTGGAACTCTCTCTGAATAAATCTAGCCTAGATCGAACTTGGTGGGATATTCCTGATTTTGTCATTTCTTGTCTGCATTGTAGATGCCTAAAATTGATTCTTTATAGCAAAGCATTTGGGAAGGGGTTATTGGGCATCTGGGGACCTGTAATACAATTTCTAGTTCTTTACGAACCAAGGTTTTGTCTGGGCGGAAGGAACTCTGAGTGTTTCTGAACCTGCCTCTCAAATGTTGTAGCAGGAGCAAGCTAAGAGGGTGGTACAAGCATCCAGACGAGTAAATTGAGTTCAAGCTCTTTTTTTTGTGTGACATCACGGAGACATCTGTATGGTAAAAGCATAAAAATAATCTGCTCAGATAAGAGCATTAGAATGGACAGTAATCAAAAAGCACAGTTCTATTTTGGAAAGCAGCCATCTAAAAATGTCAATTTTTGAATCCAGCAGATCTATTCCCATGAGTATTAAAATTTTAGTTGCTAAATTTAGTGACAAAAAGTGCTGTTTTAAAGTCTTGGGGAATTATCTGATTTTTTTCTACTTAACAGCCTATGAAATAGACTATTTCATTGTTTGTAACAATTTCAAATTCTGTCACTTAGGAAATGTTAAGAGAATTGTTTAAAAAATCTTTACACATTTCTTCATTTTTGTATTTTGATCCACTTAGAATAGACAAAACCTTTCTTCTGAGTCTACGTTATTTGAAATGCTTTATGAAATTCCATTTTTGGGAATTTCACAAGGAAAGTTCAGATAAGAATACAGTGATCTCCAGATACTCTGTTCTGAAGCTCTGAAGGCTGTTTGCTTTAAACTTTTTTCATCTAATTTCAGATATTGTAGTTTGCGTTCCTATTTTTATATCCAGCTTCTTCAGCTCCTCTTCTGGTTTGTTTTTTTTCTTTCTTCCCCCCTAGTATTTCTAGTCCTTCTTTTCAGTCTAACTCAATTAAGAATTAATCAAATCCCCAAACATCTAAGTCCTTCCTGAATCATTGCTGAATCACTGTTTTCCTTTGGTAGGACTCATTGACAAGCAGATTTTTTTTTAATCCAGCAATGAACTTCATTTTATAGAACAAATATTGTGTCATTTTTCAGCAAAATTTAAACTGGTTTTTAGAGTGCTGGGATGTAATTTTTTCTTGCCATTGCCATGGACTTAAAAGCACTGTGTGATTAAAGGCTTAATTTTTAGACTAAAACTAAAAGTTGGTCATTACTGGTGAATTCTAGTAATGTAGTATGATGTTGTTTTCCTGTTAAAATTGTGCAGACATAAAGGAAAAATGGACTTTGATCCTGGGAGAAAAGACTGTAAAATGGTGTGGTAGTACTAGAATGCAGATATTTAGGATGTAGACATGCTCATCACCCAGGGACTTGCACGCCTGGTTTCTAAAATATGGTAATCATAGAATGACTTGGGTTAGAAGAGACCTTAAAGATCAAATTATTTATTTAGTTTGTTTTTGTTATGTTTTCTCTTTTCCCTTTTTTCTTTTTCCCTCCATACTTAGCCTTCAGAAGTACCTGCTTTCCCTCCCCTGAAGGGAAATAGATAATGTGTTCTGAGATAACAAATTATATCTATCTCTGAAAATGAGCCAATGTAATCATGACAAATTCATGAAATAAAGAGGAAATACATTGCTGCAGTCCTGGGGAACATGAGTCAATATGCTTTAAGTAATTATTTAATAAAACATCTCTTCTAGTGCATTGAACCAGCCTTAGATACTGAAGCAGTTGTATTTATGTGGGAATAAACAAACTTCCAGTAAAAGCTGGGGACCAGAAGTATGCAATTATGCATTTCCAGAAATACTCATTAAACCTGTCTATTTAAATTTTAATCAGAGTTCTCTGTATGAAAGCCATCGTGATAAGGAGGAATAGGGGAGAAAGAAAAAAAAAAGAAAGCAAAGCTTTTCTATGAAAGACTGTTCAGCTCTTCTAGTTTTCCAAATGGCTTCGAATTTCTGTTTTTATCTACTTTTACTTAGGAATGGAAATCAGTCTAAGAGTTAACGTAAAATCCTACATGCTGTCTTAATTCTGTTTTATGGGAGCTGTACTGGTATTAGCACAGAAATACTACAGTGATAGCAGAGCTGTCAAAAAAAATGATGTGGGGATTAGACAGTGAGATATTTGAAGTACTTAATCTTTGTGCGGTCCATCTGAGATAGAAAGACCGATAGTCTTTACTTTCACACATTGAAAGTAAACACAGGAAACATGTTTGCACTGAAAAAATACAAATCGCTTGGTACTTCCAGTATTTTTTAGACCACCTTTATTTATCTTCCTCCTAAGTCTGACCTAAATACTGCAGACTGTGTTATATTTGAGAAAATAGAGCACGTGTTGCCCAGTATTGTACTGATGAGAAAGTCAGAAATAGCTATGAGAGGTTCATGACTCCAATTGCTGGAATTAATTCAGTGGGTGTCTTACTATGTTCCTCTCAAATATTAGATTTGTATAATTTAACGGTCAGTGATTTTTGTATTTATTTTCAGCCAGCCTAATGTAGCATGAGGATACTCAGGGGCAGTTTACCTGCACAACTGAGCACGCCTATCATTTGAAGCCTTTACACAGATATTTGTTGACCTATCGAAAACACCCAAAAGTGAAATTCAGAGGCCTGCAAAATGTTAGTGCATAAAGATAAGGCATGTGTACATCCCTGAAAAGAATCATTATATAGTTCATATTTCACAGTCTGTCTTTTTTTTTTTTTTTTTTTATGAACACTTAATTCTGATATATCATCTCGTGTCTTTAGAAATGTCAGTTACAAATGCTGCTTCAGTCTTTGATTCTAATGCTCGCTGTTCTTTATCCTTCTAGGGCATCAGTAGCCTCTTCAGTTCACTTAAAGTGGTCAGACTACTTCGCCTGGGTCGTGTCGCTCGGAAATTGGATCACTACATAGAATATGGAGCAGCAGTCTTGGTTCTGCTGGTGTGTGTGTTTGGTCTCGCAGCACACTGGTTGGCCTGCATTTGGTACAGCATAGGAGACTATGAAGTTATTGATGAGGATACGAACACGATCCGAACCGAGAGCTGGCTCTATCAGCTGGGAATGTCAATAGGAACACCTTACCGTTTTAACACATCTGGCTTTGGAAAATGGGAAGGTGGGCCAAGCAAGGATTCTGTCTACATCTCCTCATTGTATTTTACAATGACCAGCCTCACCAGTGTTGGATTTGGAAACATTGCACCGACTACAGATGGGGAGAAGATCTTTGCTGTTGCGATGATGATGATTGGCTGTAAGTATTAGAGATTCTGTACCTCACACAGTGTTGGATAGCTGTGTACCGTGAATACTGAGTGATGTATGAACATCTAGAATAATGCCAAACATTATTATACATTTTAAAAGCAAAATATCTTTGGTGGCAATACAGTTATCCACACTTAGTTTTAAAATCACAGATGGAGATATTGCTTTGACTAGCAAAAATTCAGTCATTTTGGATGTGATACTCTATTAATATCCTTTCAGTATCTCATGTAAGTAAGCAACAAAATGTCTAAAGCCTGAGGTATTAAAAATTAAAGTACCAGAGTGAGCATAGACAACCCTTGTGCTTAGATTTGGTATGTGGCAAAATCTTGGCATGTGTACATTGGACAAGTAGGTGAGAGGGTGGGAAGAAGCCTATGAGCATCTTCACAGGAAAGAGGCAACAGTAGCTTTCTAGAGGCTATGAACTCCACTGAGGGCTGAGCATACAGTCAGATCCTGAAGCAAATACAGTGCCACTGCCCTTGGACACCCCTTCTGGCTTATATTTCCTTGTCGCAATGCATTCATGTTTGCCAAGCTGTCCAGTTTTTGGTCCATGCAAAGTGCCTGGAGACTTGCAGTTATGTGCCATACTGTGTCTGCTCTTCAACTTGATTGTGCTTTCCTACATAAGGGAATCAAAATAAGGGGGAAAAAAAAAAAGACTTAATACATGGAAGAGCATATCATTGTTATGAAGAAAGAGAGAAGCTTATGTATGATAATAATATATTTAGGGGAGGAAAAAAAAAGCCCTCGCTAAGCAGAAAGTTAAGCCTAATATATAAAGAAACTCAATTAGCACCAACATTGCACTATAGTAATCTGCAGCTTTGATTCTGATATGTTGTTTTACAGCAGAAATGAAATCCTATATTGAAATTACAGGTGCGGAGGTAAGCAGGCTTAACGTTGAGAGTAGGAAGACAAGCATCATTGACTGAATAGGGATTGGGATTTTTTAGCTGTAAAAATTGTTAGTTTTATTCTCATAGCTTTTTTCGCTTCTAAAAGTCTCATCATCTTATGAAAACACACTGGTAGTAGAAGTGGAATTTATGAAAATCTTGGAGACAATTATAGATTTTCCTCAGGACAATGTGCATGAGACAGTGTGGCGGTGTAGTGCAGAACAGGCTTCCAAACATAGCTCCTGATGAAGATACCTGCTTAATAGGAAATATCCTGACCTTTGGCTTATTGTTCACTAAGTGTTACACTCGTGATACTGTCTAGACACAAATAGCCAGTACTATTTAATTATTCAGTGCTGTGAGTACTCAATGAACATAACCTTTATGAAATCAAGAATGTGTGTGGGGATATTTTGGAGTTATCCCTGCTCCAAACACTTCATTTGAAAGTGTGATTGGAAAGAAATGGAATTTCTACATGGTGAGAACTGATAGGTATCTGCTTTGAATTGTGAAATGAATTTTCATTTCAGCAAGTTTTTAAAAGATAGTGGTCTGGTAATCTTAAATCTCATGAATACAGCCACATTTGACAGAAACAGATTTTTTTTTAAATATTTGATTGG